>NW_027478169.1:11432283-12148425 GCF_051020975.1 Osmia lignaria lignaria | reverse complement strand
GAAGGGGCCTGACGGACATATTTCGAGATATTTCTTCTTCTTGTTGTTCTTCTTCTGCACAGCTAAGCTGGAAGTGGCATTTGCAGCTCGCAATAGTGCAGAGTTATCTCAAAGAGAGGGGCCACGGTGTTTCTGTATCTCTATTATGTTGGTGCGGCTTCGGAACTTTTAAATATCTTGATATATCTCGAGAACTACGCATCTGATCAAAAAATATCATAGAAGATAAAAAGTAGGAAACATAATTCTCTACAAAAAAGGTCTCTTAACATTTTGCCATAGCTCGCTTCGTTTCCGAGATATTTGCAGATTTATCTCAAGGGAAGGGGCCTGACGGACATATTTCGAGATACTTCTTCCTCTTGTTGTTCTTCCTCTGCACAGCTAAGCTGGAAGTGGCATTTGCAGCTCGCAATAGTGCAGAGTTATCTCAAAGAGAGGGGCCACGGTGTTTCTGTATCTCTATTATGTTGGTGCGGCTTCGGAACTTTTAAATATCTTGATATATCTCGAGAACTACGCATCTGATCAAAAAATATCATACTACATAAAAAGTAGGAAACTTAATTCTCTACAAGAAAGGTCTCTAAACATTTTGCCATAGCTCGCTTCGTTTCCGAGATATTTGCAGATTTATCTCAAGGGAAGGGGCCTGACGGACATATTTCGAGATATTTCTTCTTCTTGTTGTTCTTCTTCTGCACAGCTAAGCTGGAAGTGGCATTTGCAGCTCGCAATAGTGCAGAGTTATCTCAAAGAGAGGGGCCACGGTGTTTCTGTATCTCTATTATGTTGGTGCGGCTTCGGAACTTTTAAATATCTTGATATATCTCGAGAACTACGCATCTGATCAAAAAATATCATAGAAGATAAAAAGTAGGAAACTTAATTCTCTACAAAAAAGGTCTCTTAACATTTTGCCATAGCTCGCTTCGTTTCCGAGATATTTGCAGATTTATCTCAAGGGAAGGGGCCTGACGGACATATTTCGAGATATTTCTTCTTCTTGTTGTTCTTCTTCTGCACAGCTAAGCTGGAAGTGGCATTTGCGGCTCGCACTAGTGCAGAGTTATCTCAAAGAAAGGGGCCACGGTGTTTCTGTATCTCTATTATGTTGGTGCGGCTTCGGAACTTTTAAATATCTCGATATATCTCGAAAACTACGCTTCTGATCAAAAAATGTCATAGAGCGTAAATTGTAGGAAACATTATTCTCTACAAAAAAGGTCTCTTAACATTTTGCCATAGCTCGCTTCGTTTCCGAGATATTTGCAGATTCATCTCAAGGGAAGGGGTCTGACGGACATATTTCGAGATATTTCTTCTTCTTGTTGTTCTTCTCCTGCACAGCTAAGCTCGAAGCGGCATTTGCAGCTCGCAATAGTGCAGAGTTATCTCAAAGAAAGAGGCCACGGTGTTTCTGTACCTCTATTATGTTGGTGCAGCTTCGGAACTTTTAAATATCTTGATATATCTCGAGAACTACGCATCTGATCAAAAAATATCATCGAACATAAAAAGTAGGAAACTTAATTCTCTACAAAAAAGGTCTCTTAACATTTTGCCATAGCTCGCTTCGTTTCCGGGGATATTTGCAGGTTTATCTCAAGGGAAGTGGCCTGACGGACATATTTCGAGATATTTCTTCTTCTTGTTGTTCTTCTTCTGCACAGCTAAGCTGGAAGTGGCATTTGCAGCTCGCAATAGTGCAGAGTTATCCCAAAGAAAGGGGCCACGGTGTTTCTGTATCTCTATTATGTTGGTGCGGCTTCGGAACTTTTAAATATCTTGATATATCTCGAGAACTACGCATCTGATCAAAAAATATCATAGAACATAAATTGTAGGAAACATAATTCTCTACAAAAAAGGTCTCTTAACATTTTGCCATAGCTCGCTTCGTTTCCGAGATATTTGCAGATTTATCTCAAGGGAAGGGGCCTGACGGACATATTTCGAGATACTTCTTCCTCTTGTTGTTCTTCCTCTGCACAGCTAAGCTGGAAGTGGCATTTGCAGCTCGCAATAGTGCAGAGTTATCTCAAAGAGAGGGGCCACGGTGTTTCTGTATCTCTATTATGTTGGTGCGGCTTCGGAACTTTTAAATATCTTGATATATCTCGAGAACTACGCATCTGATCAAAAAATATCATACTACATAAAAAGTAGGAAACTTAATTCTCTACAAGAAAGGTCTCTAAACATTTTGCCATAGCTCGCTTCGTTTCCGAGATATTTGCAGATTTATCTCAAGGGAAGGGGCCTGACGGACATATTTCGAGATATTTCTTCTTCTTGTTGTTCTTCTTCTGCACAGCTAAGCTGGAAGTGGCATTTGCAGCTCGCAATAGTGCAGAGTTATCTCAAAGAGAGGGGCCACGGTGTTTCTGTATCTCTATTATGTTGGTGCGGCTTCGGAACTTTTAAATATCTTGATATATCTCGAGAACTACGCATCTGATCAAAAAATATCATAGAAGATAAAAAGTAGGAAACTTAATTCTCTACAAAAAAGGTCTCTTAACATTTTGCCATAGCTCGCTTCGTTTCCGAGATATTTGCAGATTTATCTCAAGGGAAGGGGCCTGACGGACATATTTCGAGATATTTCTTCTTCTTGTTGTTCTTCTTCTGCACAGCTAAGCTGGAAGTGGCATTTGCGGCTCGCACTAGTGCAGAGTTATCTCAAAGAAAGGGGCCACGGTGTTTCTGTATCTCTATTATGTTGGTGCGGCTTCGGAACTTTTAAATATCTCGATATATCTCGAAAACTACGCTTCTGATCAAAAAATGTCATAGAGCGTAAATTGTAGGAAACTTAATTCTCTACAAAAAAGGTCTCTTAACATTTTGCCATAGCTCGCTTCGTTTCCGGGGATATTTGCAGATTTATCTCAAGGGAAGTGGCCTGACGGACATATTTCGAGATATTTCTTCTTCTTGTTGTTCTTCTTCTGCACAGCTAAGCTGGAAGTGGCATTTGCAGCTCGCAATAGTGCAGAGTTATCCCAAAGAAAGGGGCCACGGTGTTTCTGTATCTCTATTATGTTGGTGCGGCTTCGGAACTTTTAAATATCTTGATATATCTCGAGAACTACGCATCTGATCAAAAAATATCATAGAGCATAAAAAGTAGGAAACTTAATTCTCTACAAAAAAGGTCTCCTAACATTTTGCCATAGCTCGCTTCGTTTCCGAGATATTTGCATATTTATCTCAAGGGAAGGGGCCTGACGGACATATTTCGAGATATTTCTTCTTCTTGTTGTTCTTCTTCTGCACAGCTAAGCTGGAAGTGGCATTTGCGGCTCGCACTAGTGCAGAGTTATCTCAAAGAAAGGGGCCACGGTGTTTCTGTATCTCTATTATGTTGGTGCGGCTTCGGAACTTTTAAATATCTCGATATATCTCGAAAACTACGCTTCTGATCAAAAAATATCATAGAACCTAAATTGTAGGAAACATAATTCTCTACAAAAAGGGTCTCTTAACATTTTGCCATAGCTCGCTTCGTTTCCGAGATATTTGCAGATATATCTCAAGGGAAGGGGCCTGACGGACATATTTCGAGATATTTCTTCTTCTTGTTGTTCTTCTTCTGCACAGCTAAGCTGGAAGTGGCATTTGCAGCTCGCAATAGTGCAGAGTTATCTCAAAGAAAGAGGCCACGGTGTTTCTGTATCTCTATTATGTTGGTGCGGCTTCGGAACTTTTAAATATCTTGATATATCTCGAGAACTACGCGCCTGATCAAAAAATATCATAGAACATAAAAAGTAGGAAACATAATTCTCTACAAAAACGGTCTCTTAACATTTTGCCATAGCTCGCTTCGTTTCCGAGATATTTGCAGATATATCTCAAGGGAAGGGGCCTGACGGACATATTTCGAGATATTTCTTCTTCTGCACAGCTAAGCTCGAAGTGGCATTTGCAGCTCGCAATAGTGCAGAGTTATCTCAAAGAAAGAGGCCACGGTGTTCCTGTACCTCTATTATGTTGGTGCAGCTTCGGAACTTTTAAATATCTTGATATATCTCGAGAACTACGCATCTGATCAAAAAATATCATCGAACATAAAAAGTAGGAAACTTAATTCTCTACAAAAAAGGTCTCTTAACATTTTGCCATAGCTCGCTTCGTTTCCGAGATATTTGCAGATTTATCTCAAGGGAAGTGGCCTGACGGACATATTTCGAGATATTTCTTCTTCTTGTTGTTCTTCTTCTGCACAGCTAAGCTGGAAGTGGCATTTGCAGCTCGCAATAGTGCAGAGTTATCCCAAAGAAAGGGGCCACGGTGTTTCTGTATCTCTATTATGTTGGTGCGGCTTCGGAACTTTTAAATATCTCGATATATCTCGAAAACTACGCTTCTGATAAAAAATATCATACAACATAAAAAGTAGGGAACTTAATTCTCTACAAAAAAGGTCTCTTAACGTTTTGCAATAGCTCGCTTCGTTTCCGAGATATTTGCAGATTTATCTCAAGGGAAGGGTCCTGACGGACATATTTCGAGATATTTCTTCTTCTTGTTGTTCTTCTTCTGCACAGCTAAACTGGAAGTGGCATTTCCAGCTCGCAATAGTGCAGAGTTATCCCAAAGAAAGGGGCCACGATGTTTCTGTATCTCTATTATGTTGGTGCGGCTTCGGAACTTTTAAATATCTCGATATATCTCGAAAATTACGCTTCTGATCAAAAAATATCATAGAACATAAATTGTAGGAAACATAATTCTCTACAAAAAAGGTCTGTTAACATTTTGCCATAGCTCGCTTCGTTTCCGAGATATTTGCAGATTTATCTCAAGGGAAGGGGCCTGACGGACATATTTCGAGATACTTCTTCTTCTTGTTGTTCTTCTTCTGCACAGCTAAGCTGGAAGTGGCATTTGCAGCTCGCAATAGTGCAGAGTTATCTCAAAGAGAGGGGCCACGGTGTTTCTGTATCTCTATTATGTTGGTGCGGCTTCGGAACTTTTAAGTATCTTGATCTATCTCGAGAACTACGCATCTGATCAAAAAATATCATAGAAGGTAAAAAGTAGGAAACTTAATTCTCTACAAAAAAGGTCTCTTAACATTTCGCCATAGCTCGCATCGTTTCCGAGATATTTGCAGATTTATCTCAAGGGAAGGGGCCTGTCGGACATATTTCGAGATATTTCTTCTTCTTGTTGCTCTTCTTCTGCACAGCTAAGCTGGAAGTGGCATTTGCGGCTCGCACTAGTGCAGAGTTATCTCAAAGAAAGGGGCCACGGTGTTTCTGTATCTCTATTATGTTGGTGCGGCTTCGGAACTTTTAAATATCTCGATATATCTCGAAAACTACGCTTCTGATCAAGAAATATCATAGAACATAAATTGTAGGAGACATAATTCTCTACAAAAAACGTCTCTTAACATTTTGCCATAGCTCGCTTCGTTTCCGAGATATTTGCAGATTCAGCACAAAGGAACTGGCCTGACGGACATATTTCCAGATATTTCTTCTTCTTGTTGTTCTTCCTCTGCACAGCTAAGCTGGAAGTGGCATTTGCAGCTCGCAATAGTGCAGAGTTATCTCAAAGAAAGGGGCCACGGTGTTTCTGTATCTCTATTATGTTGGTGCGGCTTCGGAACTTTTAAATATCTTGATATATCTCGAGAACTACGCATCTGATCAAAAAATATCATAGAACATAAAAAGTAGGAAACTTAATTCTCTACAAAAAAGGTCTCTTAACATTTTGCCATAGCTCGCTTCGTTTCCGAGATATTTGCAGATTTATCTCAAGGGAAGGGGCCTGACGGACATATTTCGGGATATTTCTTCTTCTTGTTGTTCTTCTTCTGCACAGCTAAGCTGGAAGTGGCATTTGCGGCTCGCACTAGTGCAGAGTTATCTCAACGAAAGGGGCCACGGTGTTTCTGTATCTCTATTATGTTGGTGCGGCTTCGGAACTTTTAAATATCTCGATATATCTCGAAAACTACGCTTCTGATCAAAAAATATCATAGAACATAAATTGTAGGAAGCATAATTCTCTACAAAAAAGGTCTCTTAACATTTTGCCATAGCTCGCTTCGTTTCCGAGATATTTGCAGATATATCTCAAGGGAAGCGGCCTGACGGACATATTTCGAGATATTTCTTCTTCTTGTTGTTCTTCTTCTGCACAGCTAAGCTGGAAGTGGCATTTGCAGCTCGCAATAGTGCAGAGTTATCTCAAAGAAAGGGGCCACGGTGTTTCTGTATCTCTATTATGTTGGTGCGGCTTCGGAACTTTTAAATATCTTGATATATCTCGAGAACTACGCATCTGATCAAAAAATATCATAGAACATGAAAAGTAGGAAACTTAATTCTCTACAAAAAAGGTCTCTTAACATTTTGCCATAGCTCGCTTCGTTTCCGAGATATTTGCAGATTTATCTCAAGGGAAGTGGCCTGACGGACATATTTCGAGATATTTCTTCTTCTTGTTGTTCTTCTTCTGCACAGCTAAGCTGGAAGTGGCATTTGCAGCTCGCAATAGTGCAGAGTTATCCCAAAGAAAGGGGCCACGGTGTTTCTGTATCTCTATTATGTTGGTGCGGCTTCGGAACTTTTAAATATCTCGATATATCTCGAAAACTACGCTTCTGATAAAAAATATCATACAACATAAAAAGTAGGAAACTTAATTCTCTACAAAAAAGGTCTCTTAACGTTTTGCAATAGCTCGCTTCGTTTCCGAGATATTTGCAGATTTATCTCAAGGGAAGGGTCCTGACGGACATATTTCGAGATATTTTTTCTTCTTGTTGTTCTTCTTCTGCACAGCTAAACTGGAAGTGGCATTTCCAGCTCGCAATAGTGCAGAGTTATCCCAAAGAAAGGGGCCACGATGTTTCTGTATCTCTATTATGTTGGTGCGGCTTCGGAACTTTTAAATATCTCGATATATCTCGAAAATTACGCTTCTGATCAAAAAATATCATAGAACATAAATTGTAGGAAACATAATTCTCTACAAAAAAGGTCTGTTAACATTTTGCCATAGCTCGCTTCGTTTCCGAGATATTTGCAGATTTATCTCAAGGGAAGGGGCCTGACGGACATATTTCGAGATACTTCTTCTTCTTGTTGTTCTTCTTCTGCACAGCTAAGCTGGAAGTGGCATTTGCAGCTCGCAATAGTGCAGAGTTATCTCAAAGAGAGGGGCCACGGTGTTTCTGTATCTCTATTATGTTGGTGCGGCTTCGGAACTTTTAAGTATCTTGATCTATCTCGAGAACTACGCATCTGATCAAAAAATATCATAGAAGATAAAAAGTAGGAAACTTAATTCTCTACAAAAAAGGTCTCTTAACATTTCGCCATAGCTCGCATCGTTTCCGAGATATTTGCAGATTTATCTCAAGGGAAGGGGCCTGTCGGACATATTTCGAGATATTTCTTCTTCTTGTTGCTCTTCTTCTGCACAGCTAAGCTGGAAGTGGCAGTTGCGGCTCGCACTAGTGCAGAGTTATCTCAAAGAAAGGGGCCACGGTGTTTCTGTATCTCTATTATGTTGGTGCGGCTTCGGAACTTTTAAATATCTCGATATATCTCGAAAACTACGCTTCTGATCAAGAAATATCATAGAACATAAATTGTAGGAAACATAATTCTCTACAAAAAACGTCTCTTAACATTTTGCCATAGCTCGCTTCGTTTCCGAGATATTTGCAGATGTATCTCAAGGGAAGTGGCCTGACGGACATATTTCGAGATATTTCTTCTTCTTGTTGTTCTTCTTCTGCACAGCTAAGCTGGAAGTGGCATTTGCGGCTCGCACTAGTGCAGAGTTATCTCAAAGAAAGGGGCCACGGTGTTTCTGTATTCCTATTATGTTGGTGCGGCTTCGGAACTTTTAAATATCTCGATATATCTCGAAAACTACGCTTCTGATCAAAAAATATCATAGAACATAAATTGTAGGAAACATAATTCTCTACAAAAAACGTCTCTTAACATTTTGCCATAGCTCGCTTCGTTTCCGAGATATTTGCAGATTCAGCTCAAAGGAACTGGCCTGACGGACATATTTCGAGATATTTCTTCTTCTTGTTGTTCTTCCTCTGCACAGCTAAGCTGGAAGTGGCATTTGCAGCTCGCAATAGTGCAGAGTTATCTCAAAGAAAGGGGCCACGGTGTTTCTGTATCTCTATTATGTTGGTGCGGCTTCGGAACTTTTAAATATCTCGATATATCTCGAAAACTACGCTTCTGATAAAAAATATCATACAACATAAAAAGTAGGAAACTTAATTCTCTACAAAAAAGGTCTCTTAACGTTTTGCAATAGCTCGCTTCGTTTCCGAGATATTTGCAGATTTATCTCAAGGGAAGGGGCCTGACGGACATATTTCGAGATATTTCTTCTTCTTGTTGTTCTTCCTCTGCACAGCTAAGCTGGAAGTGGCATTTGCAGCTCGCAATAGTGCAGAGTTATCTCAAAGAAAGGGGCCACGGTGTTTCTGTATCTCTATTATGTTGGTGCGGCTTCGGAACTTTTAAATATCTTGATATATCTCGAGAACTACGCATCTGATCAAAAAATATCATAGAACATAAAAAGTAGGAAACTTAATTCTCTACAAAAAAGGTCTCTTAACATTTTGCCATAGTTCGCTTCGTTTCCGAGATATTTGCAGATTCATCTCAAGGGAAGGGGTCTGACGGACATATTTCGAGATATTTCTTCTTCTGCACAGCTAAGCTCGAAGTGGCATTTGCAGCTCGCAATAGTGCAGAGTTATCTCAAAGAAAGAGGCCACGGTGTTTCTGTACCTCTATTATGTTGGTGCAGCTTCGGAACTTTTAAATATCTTGATATATCTCGAGAACTACGCATCTGATCAAAAAATATCATCGAACATAAAAAGTAGGAAACTTAATTCTCTACAAAAAAGGTCTCTTAACATTTTGCCATAGCTCTCTTCCTTTCCGAGATATTTGCAGATTTATCTCAAGGGAAGGGGCCTGACGGACATATTTCGAGATATTTCTTCTTCTTGTTGTTCTTCTTCTGCACAGCTAAGCTGGAAGTGGCATTTGCAGCTCGCAATAGTGCAGAGTTATCTCAAAGAAAGGGGCCACGGTGTTTCTGTATCTCTATTATGTTGGTGCGGCTTCGGAACTTTTAAATATCTTGATATATCTCGAGAACTACGCGTCTGATCAAAAAATATCATAGAACATAAAAAGTAGGAAACATAATTCTCTACAAAAACGGTCTCTTAAGATTTTGCAATAGCTCGCTTCGTTTCCGAGATATTTGCAGATATATCTCAAGGGAAGGGGCCTGACGGACATATTTCGAGATATTTCTTCTTCTTGTTGTTCTTCTTCTGCACAGCTAAGCTGGAAGTGGCATTTGCGGCTCGCACTGGTGCACAGTTATCTCAAAGAAAGGGGCCACGGTGTTTCTGTATCTCTATTATGTTGGTGCGTCTTCGGAACTTTTAAATATCTCGATATATCTCGAAGACTACGCTTCTGATCAAAAAATATCATAGAACATAAATTGTAGGAAACATAATTCTCTAGAAAAAACGTCTCTTAACATTTTGCCATAGCTCGCTTCGTTTCCGAGATATTTGCAGATTCAGCTCAAAGGAACTGGCCTGACGGACATATTTCGAGATATTTCTTCTTCTTGTTGTTCTTCCTCTGCACAGCTAAGCTGGAAGTGGCATTTGCAGCTCGCAATAGTGCAGAGTTATCTCAAAGAAAGGGGCCACGGTGTTTCTGTATCTCTATTATGTTGGTGCGGCTTCGGAACTTTTAAATATCTTGATATATCTCGAGAACTACGCATCTGATCAAAAAATATCATAGAACATAAATTGTAGGAAACATAATTCTCTACAAAAAAGGTCTCTTAACATTTTGCCATAGCTCGCTTCGTTTCCGAGATATTTGCAGATTTATCTCAAGGGAAGGGGCCTGACGGACATATTTCGAGATATTTCTTCTTCTTGTTGTTCTTCTTCTGCACAGCTAAGCTGGAAGTGGCATTTGCAGCGCGCAATAGTGCAGAGTTATCTCAAAGAAAGGGGCCACGGTGTTTCTGTATCTCTATTATGTTGGTGCGGCTTCGGAACTTTTAAATATCTTGATATATCTCGAGAACTACGCATCTGATCAAAAAATATCATACTACATAAAAAGTAGGAAACTTAATTCTCTACAAGAAAGGTCTCTAAACATTTTGCCATAGCTCGCTTCGTTTCCGAGATATTTGCAGATTTATCTCAAGGGAAGGGGCCTGACGGACATATTTCGAGATATTTCTTCTTCTTGTTGTTCTTCTTCTGCACAGCTAAGCTGGAAGTGGCATTTGCAGCTCGCAATAGTGCAGAGTAATCTCAAAGAGAGGGGCCACGGTGTTTCTGTATCTCTATTATGTTGGTGCGGCTTCGGAACTTTTAAGTATCTTGATCTATCTCGAGAACTACGCATCTGATCAAAAAATATCATAGAAGATAAAAAGTAGGAAACTTAATTCTCTACAAAAAAGGTCTCTTAACATTTCGCCATAGCTCGCATCGTTTCCGAGATATTTGCAGATTTATCTCAAGGGAAGGGGCCTGTAGGACATATTTCGAGATATTTCTTCTTCTTGTTGTTCTTCTTCTGCACAGCTAAGCTGGAAGTGGCATTTGCAGCTCGCACTAGAGCAGAGTTATCTCAAAGAAAGGGGCCACGGTGTTTCTGTATCTCTATTATGTTGGTGCGGCTTCGGAACTTTTAAATATCTCGATATATCTCGAAAACTACGCTTCTGATCAAAAAATATCGTAGAACATAAATTGTAGGAAACATAATTCTCTACAAAAAAGGTCTCTTAACATTTTGCGATAGCTCGCTTCGTTTCCGAGATATTTGCAGATTTATCTCAAGGGAAGGGGCCTGACGGACATATTTCGAGATATTTCTTCTTCTTGTTGTTCTTCTTCTGCACAGCTAAGCTGGAAGTGGCATTTGCGGCTCGCACTAGTGCACAGTTATCTCAAAGAAAGGGGCCACGGTGTTTCTGTATCTCTATTATGTTGGTGCGGCTTCGGAACTTTTAAATATCTTGATATATCTCGAGAACTACGCATCTGATCAAAAAATATCATACTACATAAAAAGTAGGAAACTTAATTCTCTACAAGAAAGGTCTCTAAACATTTTGCCATAGCTCGCTTCGTTTCCGAGATAATTGCAGATTTATCTCAAGGGAAGGGGCCTGACGGACATATTTCGAGATATTTCTTCTTCTTGTTGTTCTTCTTCTGCACAGCTAAGCTGGAAGTGGCATTTGCAGCTCGCAATAGTGCAGAGTTATCTCAAAGAGAGGGGCCACGGTGTTTCTGTATCTCTATTATGTTGGTGCGGCTTCGGAACTTTTAAGTATCTTGATCTATCTCGAGAACTACGCATCTGATCAAAAAATATCATAGAAGATAAAAACTAGGAAACTTAATTCTCTACAAAAAAGGTCTCCTAACATTTCGCCATAGCTCGCATCGTTTCCGAGATATTTGCAGATTTATCTCAAGGGAAGGGGCCTGTCGGACATATTTCGAGATATTTCTTCTTCTTGTTGCTCTTCTTCTGCACAGCTAAGCTGGAAGTGGCATTTGCGGCTCGCACTAGTGCAGAGTTATCTCAAAGAAAGGGGCCACGGTGTTTCTGTATCTCTATTATGTTGGTGCGGCTTCGGAACTTTTAAATATCTCGATATATCTCGAAAACTACGCTTCTGATCAAAAAATATCATAGAACATAAATTGTAGGAAACATAATTCTCTACAAAAAACGTCTCTTAACATTTTGCCATAGCTCGCTTTGTTTCCGAGATATTTGCAGATTTATCTCAAGGGAAGTGGCCTGACGGACATATTTCGAGATATTTCTTCTTCTTGTTGTTCTTCTTCTGCACAGCTAAGCTGGAAGTGGCATTTGCGGCTCGCACTAGTGCAGAGTTATCTCAAAGAAAGGGGCCACGGTGTTTCTGTATCCCTATTATGTTGGTGCGGCTTCGGAACTTTTAAATATCTCGATATATCTCGAAAACTACGCTTCTGATCAAAAAATATCGTAGAACATAAATTGTAGGAAACATAATTCTCTACAAAAAAGGTCTCTTAACATTTTGCGATAGCTCGCTTCGTTTCCGAGATATTTGCAGATTTATCTCAAGGGAAGGGGCCTGACGGACATATTTCGAGATATTTCTTCTTCTTGTTGTCCTTCTTCTGCGCAGCTAAGCTGGAACTGGCACTTGCAGCTCGCACTAGGGCAGAGTTATCTCAAAGAAAGGGGCCACGGTGTTTCTGTACCTCTATTATGTTGGTGCGGCTTCGGAACTTTTAAATATCTTGATATATCTCGAGAACTACGCATCTGATCAAAAAATATCATAGAACATAAAAAGTAGGAAACTTAATTCTCTACAAAAAAGGTCTCTTAACATTTTGCCATAGCTCGCTTCGTTTCCGAGATATTTGCAGATTTATCTCAAGGGAAGGGGCCTGACGGACATATTTCGAGATATTTCTTCTTCTTGTTGTCCTTCTTCTGCGCAGCTAAGCTGGAACTGGCACTTGCAGCTCGCACTAGGGCAGAGTTATCTCAAAGAAAGGGGCCACGGTGTTTCTGTATCTCTATTATGTTGGTGCGGCTTCGGAACTTTTAAATATCTCGATATATCTCGAAAACTACGCTTCTGATCAAAAAATTTCGTAGAACATAAATTGTAGGAAACATAATTCTCTACAAAAAAGGTCTCTTAACATTTTGCGATAGCTCGCTTCGTTTCCGAGATATCTGCAGATTTATCTCAACGGAAGGGGCCTGACGGACATATTTCGAGATATTTCTTCTTCTTGTTGTTCTTCTTCTGCACAGCTGAACTGGAAGTGGCATTTGCGGCTCGCACTAGTGCAGAGTTATCTCAAAGAAAGGGGCCACGGTGTTTCTGTATCTCTATTATGTTGGTGCGGCTTCGGAACTTTTAAATATCTCGATATATCTCGAAAACTACGCTTCTGATCAAAAAATATCATAGAACATAAATTGTAGGAAACATAATTCTCTACAACAAAAGTCTCTTAACATTTTGCCATAGCTCGCTTCGTTTCCGAGATATTTGCAGATATATCTCAAGGGAAGGGGCCTGACGGACATATTTCGAGATATTTCTTCTTCTTGTTGTTCTTCTTCTGCACAGCTAAGCTGGAAGTGGCATTTACAGCTCGCAATAGTGCAGAGTTATCTCAAAGAAAGGGGCCACGGTGTTTCTGTATCTCTATTATGTTGGTGCGGCTTCGGAAATTTTAAATATCTTGATATATCTCGAGAACTACGCATCTGATCAAAAAATATCATAGAACATGAAAAGTAGGAAACTTAATTCTCTACAAAAAAGGTCTCTTAACATTTTGCCATAGCTCCCTTCCTTTCCGAGATATTTGCAGATTTATCTCAAGGGAAGGGGCCTGACGGACATATTTCGAGATATTTCTTCTTCTTGTTGTTCTTCTTCTGCACAGCTAAGCTGGAAGTGGCATTTGCAGCTCGCAATAGTGCAGAGTTATCTCAAAGAAAGGGGCCACGGTGTTTCTGTATCTCTATTATGTTGGTGCGGCTTCGGAACTTTTAAATATCTTGATATATCTCGAGAACTACGCGTCTGATCAAAAAATATCATAGAACATAAAAAGTAGGAAACATAATTCTCTACAAAAACGGTCTCTTAACATTTTGCAATAGCTCGCTTCGTTTCCGAGATATTTGCAGATATATCTCAAGGGAAGGGGCCTGACGGACATATTTCGAGATATTTCTTCTTCTTGTTGTTCTTCTTCTGCACAGCTAAGCTGGAAGTGGCATTTGCAGCTCGCAATAGTGCAGAGTTATCTCAAAGAAAGGGGCCACGGTGTTTCTGTATCTCTATTATGTTGGTGCGGCTTCGGAACTTTTAAATATCTTGATATATCTCGAGAACTACGCGTCTGATCAAAAAATATCATAGAACATAAAAAGTAGGAAACATAATTCTCTACAAAAACGGTCTCTTAACATTTTGCAATAGCTCGCTTCGTTTCCGAGATATTTGCAGATATATCTCAAGGGAAGGGGCCTGACGGACATATTTCGAGATATTTCTTCTTCTTGTTGTTCTTCTTCTGCACAGCTAAGCTGGAAGTGGCATTTGCGGCTCGCACTGGTGCACAGTTATCTCAAAGAAAGGGGCCACGGTGTTTCTGTATCTCTATTATGTTGGTGCGTCTTCGGAACTTTTAAATATCTCGATATATCTCGAAGACTACGCTTCTGATCAAAAAATATCATAGAACATAAATTGTAGGAAACATAATTCTCTACAAAAAACGTCTCTTAACATTTTGCCATAGCTCGCTTCGTTTCCGAGATATTTGCAGATTCAGCTCAAAGGAACTGGCCTGACGGACATATTTCGAGATATTTCTTCTTCTTGTTGTTCTTCCTCTGCACAGCTAAGCTGGAAGTGGCATTTGCAGCTCGCAATAGTGCAGAGTTATCTCAAAGAAAGGGGCCACGGTGTTTCTGTATCTCTATTATGTTGGTGCGGCTTCGGAACTTTTAAATATCTTGATATATCTCGAGAACTACGCATCTGATCAAAAAATATCATAGAACATAAATTGTAGGAAACATAATTCTCTACAAAAAAGGTCTCTTAACATTTTGCCATAGCTCGCTTCGTTTCCGAGATATTTGCAGATTTATCTCAAGGGAAGGGGCCTGACGGACATATTTCGAGATATTTCTTCTTCTTGTTGTTCTTCTTCTGCACAGCTAAGCTGGAAGTGGCATTTGCAGCGCGCAATAGTTCAGAGTTATCTCAAAGAAAGGGGCCACGGTGTTTCTGTATCTCTATTATGTTGGTGCGGCTTCGGAACTTTTAAATATCTTGATATATCTCGAGAACTACGCATCTGATCAAAAAATATCATACTACATAAAAAGTAGGAAACTTAATTCTCTACAAGAAAGGTCTCTAAACATTTTGCCATAGCTCGCTTCGTTTCCGAGATATTTGCAGATTTATCTCAAGGGAAGGGGCCTGACGGACATATTTCGAGATATTTCTTCTTCTTGTTGTTCTTCTTCTGCACAGCTAAGCTGGAAGTGGCATTTGCAGCTCGCAATAGTGCAGAGTTATCTCAAAGAGAGGGGCCACGGTGTTTCTGTATCTCTATTATGTTGGTGCGGCTTCGGAACTTTTAAGTATCTTGATCTATCTCGAGAACTACGCATCTGATCAAAAAATATCATAGAAGATAAAAAGTAGGAAACTTAATTCTCTACAAAAAAGGTCTCTTAACATTTCGCCATAGCTCGCATCGTTTCCGAGATATTTGCAGATTTATCTCAAGGGAAGGGGCCTGTCGGACATATTTCGAGATATTTCTTCTTCTTGTTGTTCTTCTTCTGCACAGCTAAGCTGGAAGTGGCATTTGCAGCTCGCACTAGTGCAGAGTTATCTCAAAGAAAGGGGCCACGGTGTTTCTGTATCTCTATTATGTTGGTGCGGCTTCGGAACTTTTAAATATCTCGATATATCTCGAAAACTACGCTTCTGATCAAAAAATATCGTAGAACATAAATTGTAGGAAACATAATTCTCTACAAAAAAGGTCTCTTAACATTTTGCGATAGCTCGCTTCGTTTCCGAGATATTTGCAGATTTATCTCAAGGGAAGGGGCCTGACGGACATATTTCGAGATATTTCTTCTTCTTGTTGTTCTTCTTCTGCACAGCTAAGCTGGAAGTGGCATTTGCAGCTCGCAATAGTGCAGAGTTATCTCAAAGAGAGGGGCCACGGTGTTTCTGTATCTCTATTATGTTGGTGCGGCTTCGGAACTTTTAAGTATCTTGATCTATCTCGAGAACTACGCATCTGATCAAAAAATATCATAGAAGATAAAAAGTAGGAAACTTAATTCTCTACAAAAAAGGTCTCTTAACATTTCGCCATAGCTCGCATCGTTTCCGAGATATTTGCAGATTTATCTCAAGGGAAGGGGCCTGTCGGACATATTTCGAGATATTTCTTCTTCTTGTTGTTCTTCTTCTGCACAGCTAAGCTGGAAGTGGCATTTGCAGCTCGCACTAGTGCAGAGTTATCTCAAAGAAAGGGGCCACGGTGTTTCTGTATCTCTATTATGTTGGTGCGGCTTCGGAACTTTTAAATATCTCGATATATCTCGAAAACTACGCTTCTGATCAAAAAATATCGTAGAACATAAATTGTAGGAAACATAATTCTCTACAAAAAAGGTCTCTTAACATTTTGCGATAGCTCGCTTCGTTTCCGAGATATTTGCAGATTTATCTCAAGGGAAGGGGCCTGACGGACATATTTCGAGATATTTCTTCTTCTTGTTGTCCTTCTTCTGCGCAGCTAAGCTGGAACTGGCACTTGCAGCTCGCACTAGGGCAGAGTTATCTCAAAGAAAGGGGCCACGGTGTTTCTGTATCTCTATTATGTTGGTGCGGCTTCGGATCTTTTAAATATCTCGATATATCTCGAAAACTACGCTTCTGATCAAAAAATTTCGTAGAACATAAATTGTAGGAAACATAATTCTCTACAAAAAAGGTCTCTTAACATTTTGCGATAGCTCGCTTCGTTTCCGAGATATTTGCAGATTTATCTCAACGGAAGGGGCCTGACGGACATATTTCGAGATATTTCTTCTTCTTGTTGTTCTTCTTCTGCACAGCTGAACTGGAAGTGGCATTTGCGGCTCGCACTAGTGCAGAGTTATCTCAAAGAAAGGGGCCACGGTGTTTCTGTATCTCTATTATGTTGGTGCGGCTTCGGAACTTTTAAATATCTCGATATATCTCGAAAACTACGCTTCTGATCAAAAAATATCATAGAACATAAATTGTAGGAAACATAATTCTCTACAACAAAAGTCTCTTAACATTTTGCCATAGCTCGCTTCGTTTCCGAGATATTTGCAGATATATCTCAAGGGAAGGGGCCTGACGGACATATTTCGAGATATTTCTTCTTCTTGTTGTTCTTCTTCTGCACAGCTAAGCTGGAAGTGGCATTTACAGCTCGCAATAGTGCAGAGTTATCTCAAAGAAAGGGGCCACGGTGTTTCTGTATCTCTATTATGTTGGTGCGGCTTCGGAACTTTTAAATATCTTGATATATCTCGAGAACTACGCATCTGATCAAAAAATATCATAGAACATGAAAAGTAGGAAACTTAATTCTCTACAAAAAAGGTCTCTTAACATTTTGCCATAGCTCTCTTCCTTTCCGAGATATTTGCAGATTTATCTCAAGGGAAGGGGCCTGACGGACATATTTCGAGATATTTCTTCTTCTTGTTGTTCTTCTTCTGCACAGCTAAGCTGGAAGTGGCATTTGCAGCTCGCAATAGTGCAGAGTTATCTCAAAGAAAGGGGCCACGGTGTTTCTGTATCTCTATTATGTTGGTGCGGCTTCGGAACTTTTAAATATCTTGATATATCTCGAGAACTACGCGTCTGATCAAAAAATATCATAGAACATAAAAAGTAGGAAACATAATTCTCTACAAAAACGGTCTCTTAACATTTTGCAATAGCTCGCTTCGTTTCCGAGATATTTGCAGATATATCTCAAGGGAAGGGGCCTGACGGACATATTTCGAGATATTTCTTCTTCTTGTTGTTCTTCTTCTGCACAGCTAAGCTGGAAGTGGCATTTACAGCTCGCAATAGTGCAGAGTTATCTCAAAGAAAGGGGCCACGGTGTTTCTGTATCTCTATTATGTTGGTGCGGCTTCGGAACTTTTAAATATCTTGATATATCTCGAGAACTACGCATCTGATCAAAAAATATCATAGAACATGAAAAGTAGGAAACTTAATTCTCTACAAAAAAGGTCTCTTAACATTTTGCCATAGCTCTCTTCCTTTCCGAGATATTTGCAGATTTATCTCAAGGGAAGGGGCCTGACGGACATATTTCGAGATATTTCTTCTTCTTGTTGTTCTTCTTCTGCACAGCTAAGCTGGAAGTGGCATTTGCAGCTCGCAATAGTGCAGAGTTATCTCAAAGAAAGGGGCCACGGTGTTTCTGTATCTCTATTATGTTGGTGCGGCTTCGGAACTTTTAAATATCTTGATATATCTCGAGAACTACGCGTCTGATCAAAAAATATCATAGAACATAAAAAGTAGGAAACATAATTCTCTACAAAAACGGTCTCTTAACATTTTGCAATAGCTCGCTTCGTTTCCGAGATATTTGCAGATATATCTCAAGGGAAGGGGCCTGACGGACATATTTCGAGATATTTCTTCTTCTTGTTGTTCTTCTTCTGCACAGCTAAGCTGGAAGTGGCATTTGCGGCTCGCACTGGTGCACAGTTATCTCAAAGAAAGGGGCCACGGTGTTTCTGTATCTCTATTATGTTGGTGCGTCTTCGGAACTTTTAAATATCTCGATATATCTCGCAGACTACGCTTCTGATCAAAAAATATCATAGAACATAAATTGTAGGAAACATAATTCTCTACAAAAAACGTCTCTTAACATTTTGCCATAGCTCGCTTCGTTTCCGAGATATTTGCAGATTCAGCTCAAAGGAACTGGCCTGACGGACATATTTCGAGATATTTCTTCTTCTTGTTGTTCTTCCTCTGCACAGCTAAGCTGGAAGTGGCATTTGCAGCTCGCAATAGTGCAGAGTTATCTCAAAGAAAGGGGCCACGGTGTTTCTGTATCTCTATTATGTTGGTGCGGCTTCGGAACTTTTAAATATCTTGATATATCTCGAGAACTACGCATCTGATCAAAAAATATCATAGAACATAAATTGTAGGAAACATAATTCTCTACAAAAAAGGTCTCTTAACATTTTGCCATAGCTCGCTTCGTTTCCGAGATATTTGCAGATTTATCTCAAGGGAAGGGGCCTGACGGACATATTTCGAGATATTTCTTCTTCTTGTTGTTCTTCTTCTGCACAGCTAAGCTGGAAGTGGCATTTGCAGCGCGCAATAGTGCAGAGTTATCTCAAAGAAAGGGGCCACGGTGTTTCTGTATCTCTATTATGTTGGTGCGGCTTCGGAACTTTTAAATATCTTGATATATCTCGAGAACTACGCATCTGATCAAAAAATATCATACTACATAAAAAGTAGGAAACTTAATTCTCTACAAGAAAGGTCTCTAAACATTTTGCCATAGCTCGCTTCGTTTCCGAGATATTTGCAGATTTATCTCAAGGGAAGGGGCCTGACGGACATATTTCGAGATATTTCTTCTTCTTGTTGTTCTTCTTCTGCACAGCTAAGCTGGAAGTGGCATTTGCAGCTCGCAATAGTGCAGAGTTATCTCAAAGAGAGGGGCCACGGTGTTTCTGTATCTCTATTATGTTGGTGCGGCTTCGGAACTTATAAGTATCTTGATCTATCTCGAGAACTACGCATCTGATCAAAAAATATCATAGAAGATAAAAAGTAGGAAACTTAATTCTCTACAAAAAAGGTCTCTTAACATTTCGCCATAGCTCGCATCGTTTCCGAGATATTTGCAGATTTATCTCAAGGGAAGGGGCCTGTCGGACATATTTCGAGATATTTCTTCTTCTTGTTGTTCTTCTTCTGCACAGCTAAGCTGGAAGTGGCATTTGCAGCTCGCACTAGTGCAGAGTTATCTCAAAGAAAGGGGCCACGGTGTTTCTGTATCTCTATTATGTTGGTGCGGCTTCGGAACTTTTAAGTATCTTGATCTATCTCGAGAACTACGCATCTGATCAAAAAATATGATAGAAGATAAAAAGTAGGAAACTTAATTCTCTACAAAAAAGGTCTCTTAACATTTTGCCATAGCTCGCTTCGTTTCCGAGATATTTGCAGATTTATCTCAAGGGAAGGGGCCTGACGGACATATTTCGAGATATTTCTTCTTCTTGTTGTTCTTCTTCTGCACAGCTAAGCTGGAAGTGGCATTTGCAGCTCGCAATAGTGCAGAGTTATCTCAAAGAGAGGGGCCACGGTGTTTCTGTATCTCTATTATGTTGGTGCGGCTTCGGAACTTTTAAGTATCTTGATCTATCTCGAGAACTACGCATCTGATCAAAAAATATCATAGAAGATAAAAAGTAGGAAACTTAATTCTCTACAAAAAAGGTCTCTTAACATTTCGCCATAGCTCGCATCGTTTCCGAGATATTTGCAGATTTATCTCAAGGGAAGGGGCCTGTCGGACATATTTCGAGATATTTCTTCTTCTTGTTGTTCTTCTTCTGCACAGCTAAGCTGGAAGTGGCATTTGCAGCTCGCACTAGTGCAGAGTTATCTCAAAGAAAGGGGCCACGGTGTTTCTGTATCTCTATTATGTTGGTGCGGCTTCGGAACTTTTAAATATCTCGATATATCTCGAAAACTACGCTTCTGATCAAAAAATATCGTAGAACATAAATTGTAGGAAACATAATTCTCTACAAAAAAGGTCTCTTAACATTTTGCGATAGCTCGCTTCGTTTCCGAGATATTTGCAGATTTATCTCAAGGGAAGGGGCCTGACGGACATATTTCGAGATATTTCTTCTTCTTGTTGTTCTTCTTCTGCACAGCTAAGCTGGAAGTGGCATTTGCGGCTCGCACTAGTGCAGAGTTATCTCAAAGAAAGGGGCCACGGTGTTTCTGTATCTCTATTATGTTGGTGCGGCTTCGGAACTTTTAAATATCTCGATATATCTCGAAAACTACGCTTCTGATCAAAAAATATCATAGAACATAAATTGTAGGAAACATAATTCTCTACAAAAAAGGTCTCTTAACATTTTGCCATAGCTCGCTTCGTTTCCGAGATATTTGCAGATATATCTCAAGGGAAGGGGCCTGACGGACATACTTCGAGATATTTCTTCTTCTTGTTGTTCTTCTTCTGCACAGCTAAGCTGGAAGTGGCATTTACAGCTCGCAATAGTGCAGAGTTATCTCAAAGAAAGGGGCCACGGTGTTTCTGTATCTCTATTATGTTGGTGCGGCTTCGGAACTTTTAAATATCTTGATATATCTCGAGAACTACGCGTCTGATCAAAAAATATCATAGAACATAAAAAGTAGGAAACATAATTCTCTACAAAAACGGTCTCTTAACATTTTGCAATAGCTCGCTTCGTTTCCGAGATATTTGCAGATATATCTCAAGGGAAGGGGCCTGACGGACATATTTCGAGATATTTCTTCTTCTTGTTGTTCTTCCTCTGCACAGCTAAGCTGGAAGTGGCATTTACAGCTCGCAATAGTGCAGAGTTATCTCAAAGAAAGGGGCCACGGTGTTTCTGTATCTCTATTATGTTGGTGCGGCTTCGGAACTTTTAAATATCTTGATATATCTCGAGAACTACGCATCTGATCAAAAAATATCATAGAACATGAAAAGTAGGAAACTTAATTCTCTACAAAAAAGGTCTCTTAACATTTTGCCATAGCTCTCTTCCTTTCCGAGATATTTGCAGATTTATCTCAAGGGAAGGGGCCTGACGGACATATTTCGAGATATTTCTTCTTCTTGTTGTTCTTCTTCTGCACAGCTAAGCTGGAAGTGGCATTTGCAGCTCGCAATAGTGCAGAGTTATCTCAAAGAAAGGGGCCACGGTGTTTCTGTATCTCTATTATGTTGGTGCGGCTTCGGAACTTTTAAATATCTTGATATATCTCGAGAACTACGCGTCTGATCAAAAAATATCATAGAACATAAAAAGTAGGAAACATAATTCTCTACAAAAACGGTCTCTTAACATTTTGCAATAGCTCGCTTCGTTTCCGAGATATTTGCAGATATATCTCAAGGGAAGGGGCCTGACGGACATATTTCGAGATATTTCTTCTTCTTGTTGTTCTTCTTCTGCACAGCTAAGCTGGAAGTGGCATTTGCGGCTCGCACTGGTGCACAGTTATCTCAAAGAAAGGGGCCACGGTGTTTCTGTATCTCTATTATGTTGGTGCGGCTTCGGAACTTATAAGTATCTTGATCTATCTCGAGAACTACGCATCTGATCAAAAAATATCATAGAAGATAAAAAGTAGGAAACTTAATTCTCTACAAAAAAGGTCTCTTAACATTTCGCCATAGCTCGCATCGTTTCCGAGATATTTGCAGATTTATCTCAAGGGAAGGGGCCTGTCGGACATATTTCGAGATATTTCTTCTTCTTGTTGTTCTTCTTCTGCACAGCTAAGCTGGAAGTGGCATTTGCAGCTCGCACTAGTGCAGAGTTATCTCAAAGAAAGGGGCCACGGTGTTTCTGTATCTCTATTATGTTGGTGCGGCTTCGGAACTTTTAAGTATCTTGATCTATCTCGAGAACTACGCATCTGATCAAAAAATATGATAGAAGATAAAAAGTAGGAAACTTAATTCTCTACAAAAAAGGTCTCTTAACATTTTGCCATAGCTCGCTTCGTTTCCGAGATATTTGCAGATTTATCTCAAGGGAAGGGGCCTGACGGACATATTTCGAGATATTTCTTCTTCTTGTTGTTCTTCTTCTGCACAGCTAAGCTGGAAGTGGCATTTGCAGCTCGCAATAGTGCAGAGTTATCTCAAAGAGAGGGGCCACGGTGTTTCTGTATCTCTATTATGTTGGTGCGGCTTCGGAACTTTTAAGTATCTTGATCTATCTCGAGAACTACGCATCTGATCAAAAAATATCATAGAAGATAAAAAGTAGGAAACTTAATTCTCTACAAAAAAGGTCTCTTAACATTTCGCCATAGCTCGCATCGTTTCCGAGATATTTGCAGATTTATCTCAAGGGAAGGGGCCTGTCGGACATATTTCGAGATATTTCTTCTTCTTGTTGTTCTTCTTCTGCACAGCTAAGCTGGAAGTGGCATTTGCAGCTCGCACTAGTGCAGAGTTATCTCAAAGAAAGGGGCCACGGTGTTTCTGTATCTCTATTATGTTGGTGCGGCTTCGGAACTTTTAAATATCTCGATATATCTCGAAAACTACGCTTCTGATCAAAAAATATCGTAGAACATAAATTGTAGGAAACATAATTCTCTACAAAAAAGGTCTCTTAACATTTTGCGATAGCTCGCTTCGTTTCCGAGATATTTGCAGATTTATCTCAAGGGAAGGGGCCTGACGGACATATTTCGAGATATTTCTTCTTCTTGTTGTTCTTCTTCTGCACAGCTAAGCTGGAAGTGGCATTTGCGGCTCGCACTAGTGCAGAGTTATCTCAAAGAAAGGGGCCACGGTGTTTCTGTATCTCTATTATGTTGGTGCGGCTTCGGAACTTTTAAATATCTCGATATATCTCGAAAACTACGCTTCTGATCAAAAAATATCATAGAACATAAATTGTAGGAAACATAATTCTCTACAAAAAAGGTCTCTTAACATTTTGCCATAGCTCGCTTCGTTTCCGAGATATTTGCAGATATATCTCAAGGGAAGGGGCCTGACGGACATACTTCGAGATATTTCTTCTTCTTGTTGTTCTTCTTCTGCACAGCTAAGCTGGAAGTGGCATTTACAGCTCGCAATAGTGCAGAGTTATCTCAAAGAAAGGGGCCACGGTGTTTCTGTATCTCTATTATGTTGGTGCGGCTTCGGAACTTTTAAATATCTTGATATATCTCGAGAACTACGCGTCTGATCAAAAAATATCATAGAACATAAAAAGTAGGAAACATAATTCTCTACAAAAACGGTCTCTTAACATTTTGCAATAGCTCGCTTCGTTTCCGAGATATTTGCAGATATATCTCAAGGGAAGGGGCCTGACGGACATATTTCGAGATATTTCTTCTTCTTGTTGTTCTTCCTCTGCACAGCTAAGCTGGAAGTGGCATTTACAGCTCGCAATAGTGCAGAGTTATCTCAAAGAAAGGGGCCACGGTGTTTCTGTATCTCTATTATGTTGGTGCGGCTTCGGAACTTTTAAATATCTTGATATATCTCGAGAACTACGCATCTGATCAAAAAATATCATAGAACATGAAAAGTAGGAAACTTAATTCTCTACAAAAAAGGTCTCTTAACATTTTGCCATAGCTCTCTTCCTTTCCGAGATATTTGCAGATTTATCTCAAGGGAAGGGGCCTGACGGACATATTTCGAGATATTTCTTCTTCTTGTTGTTCTTCTTCTGCACAGCTAAGCTGGAAGTGGCATTTGCAGCTCGCAATAGTGCAGAGTTATCTCAAAGAAAGGGGCCACGGTGTTTCTGTATCTCTATTATGTTGGTGCGGCTTCGGAACTTTTAAATATCTTGATATATCTCGAGAACTACGCGTCTGATCAAAAAATATCATAGAACATAAAAAGTAGGAAACATAATTCTCTACAAAAACGGTCTCTTAACATTTTGCAATAGCTCGCTTCGTTTCCGAGATATTTGCAGATATATCTCAAGGGAAGGGGCCTGACGGACATATTTCGAGATATTTCTTCTTCTTGTTGTTCTTCTTCTGCACAGCTAAGCTGGAAGTGGCATTTGCGGCTCGCACTGGTGCACAGTTATCTCAAAGAAAGGGGCCACGGTGTTTCTGTATCTCTATTATGTTGGTGCGTCTTCGGAACTTTTAAATATCTCGATATATCTCGCAGACTACGCTTCTGATCAAAAAATATCATAGAACATAAATTGTAGGAAACATAATTCTCTACAAAAAACGTCTCTTAACATTTTGCCATAGCTCGCTTCGTTTCCGAGATATTTGCAGATTCAGCTCAAAGGAACTGGCCTGACGGACATATTTCGAGATATTTCTTCTTCTTGTTGTTCTTCCTCTGCACAGCTAAGCTGGAAGTGGCATTTGCAGCTCGCAATAGTGCAGAGTTATCTCAAAGAAAGGGGCCACGGTGTTTCTGTATCTCTATTATGTTGGTGCGGCTTCGGAACTTTTAAATATCTTGATATATCTCGAGAACTACGCATCTGATCAAAAAATATCATAGAACATAAATTGTAGGAAACATAATTCTCTACAAAAAAGGTCTCTTAACATTTTGCCATAGCTCGCTTCGTTTCCGAGATATTTGCAGATTTATCTCAAGGGAAGGGGCCTGACGGACATATTTCGAGATATTTCTTCTTCTTGTTGTTCTTCTTCTGCACAGCTAAGCTGGAAGTGGCATTTGCAGCGCGCAATAGTGCAGAGTTATCTCAAAGAAAGGGGCCACGGTGTTTCTGTATCTCTATTATGTTGGTGCGGCTTCGGAACTTTTAAATATCTTGATATATCTCGAGAACTACGCATCTGATCAAAAAATATCATACTACATAAAAAGTAGGAAACTTAATTCTCTACAAGAAAGGTCTCTAAACATTTTGCCATAGCTCGCTTCGTTTCCGAGATATTTGCAGATTTATCTCAAGGGAAGGGGCCTGACGGACATATTTCGAGATATTTCTTCTTCTTGTTGTTCTTCTTCTGCACAGCTAAGCTGGAAGTGGCATTTGCAGCTCGCAATAGTGCAGAGTTATCTCAAAGAGAGGGGCCACGGTGTTTCTGTATCTCTATTATGTTGGTGCGGCTTCGGAACTTATAAGTATCTTGATCTATCTCGAGAACTACGCATCTGATCAAAAAATATCATAGAAGATAAAAAGTAGGAAACTTAATTCTCTACAAAAAAGGTCTCTTAACATTTCGCCATAGCTCGCATCGTTTCCGAGATATTTGCAGATTTATCTCAAGGGAAGGGGCCTGTCGGACATATTTCGAGATATTTCTTCTTCTTGTTGTTCTTCTTCTGCACAGGTAAGCTGGAAGTGGCATTTGCAGCTCGCACTAGTGCAGAGTTATCTCAAAGAAAGGGGCCACGGTGTTTCTGTATCTCTATTATGTTGGTGCGGCTTCGGAACTTTTAAATATCTCGATATATCTCGAAAACTACGCTTCTGATCAAAAAATATCGTAGAACATAAATTGTAGGAAACATAATTCTCTACAAAAAAGGTCTCTTAACATTTTGCGATAGCTCGCTTCGTTTCCGAGATATTTGCAGATTTATCTCAAGGGAAGGGGCCTGACGTACATATTTCGAGATATTTCTTCTTCTTGTTGTTCTTCTTCTGCACAGCTAAGCTGGAAGTGGCATTTGCGGCTCGCACTAGTGCAGAGTTATCTCAAAGAAAGGGGCCACGGTGTTTCTGTATCTCTATTATGTTGGTGCGGCTTCGGAACTTTTAAATATCTCGATATATCTCGAAAACTACGCTTCTGATCAAAAAATATCATAGAACATAAATTGTAGGAAACATAATTCTCTACAAAAAAGGTCTCTTAACATTTTGCCATAGCTCGCTTCGTTTCCGAGATATTTGCAGATATATCTCAAGGGAAGGGGCCTGACGGACATACTTCGAGATATTTCTTCTTCTTGTTGTTCTTCTTCTGCACAGCTAAACTGGAAGTGGCATTTCCAGCTCGCAATAGTGCAGAGTTATCCCAAAGAAAGGGGCCACGATGTTTCTGTATCTCTATTATGTTGGTGCGGCTTCGGAACTTTTAAATATCTCGATATATCTCGAAAACTACGCTTCTGATCAAAAAATATCATAGAACATAAATTGTAGGAAACATAATTCTCTACAAAAAAGGTCTCTTAACATTTTGCCATAGCTCGCTTCGTTTCCGAGATATTTGCAGATTTATCTCAAGGGAAGGGGCCTGACGGACATATTTCGAGATATTTCTTCTTCTTGTTGTTCTTCTTCTGCACAGCTAAGCTGGAAGTGGCATTTGCAGCGCGCAATAGTGCAGAGTTATCTCAAAGAGAGGGGCCACGGTGTTTCTGTATCTCTATTATGTTGGTGCGGCTTCGGAACTTTTAAGTATCTTGATCTATCTCGAGAACTACGCATCTGATCAAAAAATATGATAGAAGATAAAAAGTAGGAAACTTAATTCTCTACAAAAAAGGTCTCTTAACATTTTGCCATAGCTCGCTTCGTTTCCGAGATATTTGCAGATTTATCTCAAGGGAAGTGGCCTGACGGACATATTTCGAGATATTTCTTCTTCTTGTTGTTCTTCTTCTGCACAGCTAAGCTGGAAGTGGCATTTGCAGCTCGCACTAGTGCAGAGTTATCTCAAAGAAAGGGGCCACGGTGTTTCTGTATCTCTATTATGTTGGTGCGGCTTCGGAACTTTTAAATATCTCGATATATCTCGAAAACTACGCTTCTGATAAAAAATATCATACAGCATAAAAAGTAGGAAACTTAATTCTCTACAAAAAAGGTCTCTTAACGTTTTGCAATAGCTCGCTTCGTTTCCGAGATATTTGCAGATTTATCTCAAGGGAAGGGTCCTGACGGACATATTTCGAGATATTTGATCTTCTTGTTGTTCTTCTTCTGCACAGCTAAACTGGAAGTGGCATTTCCAGCTCGCAATAGTGCAGAGTTATCCCAAAGAAAGGGGCCACGATGTTTCTGTATCTCTATTATGTTGGTGCGGCTTCGGAACTTTTAAGTATCTTGATCTATCTCGAGAACTACGCATCTGATCAAAAAATATGATAGAAGATAAAAAGTAGGAAACTTAATTCTCTACAAAAAAGGTCTCTTAACATTTCGCCATAGCTCGCATCGTTTCCGAGATATTTGCAGATTTATCTCAAGGGAAGGGGCCTGACGGACATATTTCGAGATATTTCGTCTTCTTGTTGTTCTTCTTCTGCACAGCTAAGCTGGAAGTGGCATTTGCGGCTCGCACTAGTGCAGAGTTATCTCAAAGAAAGGGGCCACGGTGTTTCTGTATCCCTATTATGTTGGTGCGGCTTCGGAACTTTTAAATATCTTGATATATCTCGAGAACTACGCATCTGATCAAAAAATATCATCGAACATAAAAAGTAGGAAACTTAATTCTCTACAAAAAAGGTCTCTTAACATTTTGCCATAGCTCGCTTCGTTTCCGAGATATTTGCAGATTTATCTCAAGGGAAGTGGCCTGACGGACATATTTCGAGATATTTCTTCTTCTTGTTGTTCTTCTTCTGCACAGCTAAGCTGGAAGTGGCATTTGCAGCTCGCAATAGTGCAGAGTTATCCCAAAGAAAGGGGCCACGGTGTTTCTGTATCTCTATTATGTTGGTGCGGCTTCGGAACTTTTAAATATCTCGATATATCTCGAAAACTACGCTCCTGATAAAAAATATCATACAGCATAAAAAGTAGGAAACTTAATTCTCTACAAAAAAGGTCTCTTAACGTTTTGCAATAGCTCGCTTCGTTTCCGAGATATTTGCAGATTTATCTCAAGGGAAGGGTCCTGACGGACATATTTCGAGATATTTGATCTTCTTGTTGTTCTTCTTCTGCACAGCTAAACTGGAAGTGGCATTTCCAGCTCGCAATAGTGCAGAGTTATCCCAAAGAAAGGGGCCACGATGTTTCTGTATCTCTATTATGTTGGTGCGGCTTCGGAACTTTTAAATATCTCGATATATCTCGAAAACTACGCTTCTAATCAAAAAATATCATAGAACATAAATTGTAGGAAACATAATTCTCTACAAAAAAGGTCTCTTAACATTTTGCCATAGCTCGCTTCGTTTCCGAGATATTTGCAGATTTATCTCAAGGGAAGGGGCCTGACGGACATATTTCGAGATATTTCTTCTTCTTGTTGTTCTTCTTCTGCACAGCTAAGCTGGAAGTGGCATTTGCAGCGCGCAATAGTGCAGAGTTATCTCAAAGAAAGGGGCCACGGTGTTTCTGTATCTCTATTATGTTGGTGCGGCTTCGGAACTTTTAAATATCTTGATATATCTCGAGAGCTACGCATCTGATCAAAAAATATCATACTACATAAAAAGTAGGAAACTTAATTCTCTACAAGAAAGGTCTCTAAACATTTTGCCATAGCTCGCTTCGTTTCCGAGATATTTGCAGATTTATCTCAAGGGAAGGGGCCTGACGGACATATTTCGAGATATTTCTTCTTCTTGTTGTTCTTCTTCTGCACAGCTAAGCTGGAAGTGGCATTTGCAGCTCGCAATAGTGCAGAGTTATCTCAAAGAGAGGGGCCACGGTGTTTCTGTATCTCTATTATGTTGGTGCGGCTTCGGAACTTTTAAATATCTCGATATATCTCGAAAACTACGCTTCTGATCAAAAAATATCGTAGAACATAAATTGTAGGAAACATAATTCTCTACAAAAAAGGTCTCTTAACATTTCGCCATAGCTTGCATCGTTTCCGAGATATTTGCAGATTTATCTCAAGGGAAGGGGCCTGTCGGACATATTTCGAGATATTTCTTCTTCTTGTTGTTCTTCTTCTGCACAGCTAAGCTGGAAGTGGCATTTGCGGCTCGCACTAGTGCAGAGTTATCTCAAAGAAAGGGGCCACGGTGTTTCTGTATCCCTATTATGTTGGTGCGGCTTCGGAACTTTTAAATATCTTGATATATCTCGAGAACTACGCATCTGATCAAAAAATATCATAGAACATAAAAAGTAGGAAACTTAATTCTCTACAAAAAAGGTCTCTTAACATTTTGCCATAGCTCGCTTCGTTTCCGAGATATTTGCAGATTTATCTCAAGGGAAGGGGCCTGACGGACATATTTCGAGATATTTCTTCTTCTTGTTGTTCTTCTTCTGCACAGCTAAGCTGGAAGTGGCATTTGCGGCTCGCACTAGTGCAGAGTTATCTCAAAGAAAGGGGCCACGGTGTTTCTGTATCTCTATTATGTTGGTGCGGCTTCGGAACTTTTAAATATCTCGATATATCTCGAAAACTGCGCTTCTGATCAAAAAATATCATAGAACATAAATTGTAGGAAACATAATTCTCTACAAAAAAGGTCTCTTAACATTTTGCCATAGCTCGCTTCGTTTCCGAGATATTTGCAGATATATCTCAAGGGAAGGGGCCTGACGGACATACTTCGAGATATTTCTTCTTCTTGTTGTTCTTCTTCTGCACAGCTAAGCTGGAAGTGGCATTTACAGCTCGCAATAGTGCAGAGTTATCTCAAAGAAAGGGGCCACGGTGTTTCTGTATCCCTATTATGTTGGTGCGGCTTCGGAACTTTTAAATATCTTGATATATCTCGAGAACTACGCATCTGATCAAAAAATATCATAGAACATGAAAAGTAGGACACTTAATTCTCTACAAAAAACGTCTCTTAACATTTTGCCATAGCTCGCTTCGTTTCCGAGATATTTGCAGATTTATCTCAAGGGAAGGGGCCTGACGGACATATTTCGAGATATTTCTTCTTCTTGTTGTTCTTCTTCTGCACAGCTAAGCTGGAAGTGGCATTTGCGGCTCGCACTAGTGCAGAGTTATCTCAAAGAAAGGGGCCACGGTGTTTCTGTATCCCTATTATGTTGGTGCGGCTTCGGAACTTTTAAATATCTTGATATATCTCGAGAACTACGCATCTGATCAAAAAATATCATAGAACATAAATTGTAGGAAACATAATTCTCTACAAAAAAGGTCTCTTAACATTTTGCCATAGCTCGCTTCGTTTCCGAGATATTTGCAGATATATCTCAAGGGAAGGGGCCTGACGGACATATTTCGAGATATTTCTTCTTCTTGTTGTTCTTCTTCTGCACAGCTAAGCTGGAAGTGGCATTTACAGCTCGCAATAGTGCAGAGTTATCTCAAAGAAAGGGGCCATGGTGTTTCTGTATCTCTATTATGTTGGTGCGGCTTCGGAACTTTTCAATATCTTGATATATCTCGAGAACTACGCATCTGATCAAAAAATATCATAGAACATGAAAAGTAGGAAACTTAATTCTCTACAAAAAAGGTCTCTTAACATTTCGCCATAGCTCGCATCGTTTCCGAGATATTTGCAGATTTATCTCAAGGGAAGGGGCCTGTCGGACATATTTCGAGATATTTCTTCTTCTTGTTGTTCTTCTTCTGCACAGCTAAGCTGGAAGTGGCATTTGCGGCTCGCACTAGTGCAGAGTTATCTCAAAGAAAGGGGCCACGGTGTTTCTGTATCCCTATTATGTTGGTGCGGCTTCGGAACTTTTAAATATCTCGATATATCTCGAAAACTACGCTTCTGATCAAAAAATATCATAGAACATAAATTGTAGGAAACATAATTCTCTACAAAAAACGTCTCAACATTTTGCCATAGCTCGCTTCGTTTCCGAGATATTTGCAGATTCAGCTCAAAGGAACTGGCCTGACGGACATATTTCGAGATATTTCTTCTTCTTGTTGTCCTTCCTCTGCACAGCTAAGCTGGAAGTGGCATTTGCAGCTCGCAATAGTGCAGAGTTATCTCAAAGAAAGGGGCCACGGTGTTTCTGTATCTCTATTATGTTGGTGCGGCTTCGGAACTTTTAAATATCTTGATATATCTCGAGAACTACGCATCTGATCAAAAAATAGCATAGAACATAAAAAGTAGGAAACTTAATTCTCTACAAGAAAGGTCTCTTAACATTTTGCCATAGCTCGCTTCGTTTCCGAGATATTTGCAGATATATCTCAAGGGAAGGGGCCTGACGGACATATTTCGAGATATTTGATCTTCTTGTTGTTCTTCTTCTGCACAGCTAAACTGGAAGTGGCATTTCCAGCTCGCAATAGTGCAGAGTTATCCCAAAGAAAGGGGCCACGATGTTTCTGTATCTCTATTATGTTGGTGCGGCTTCGGAACTTTTAAGTATCTTGATCTATCTCGAGAACTACGCATCTGATCAAAAAATATGATAGAAGATAAAAAGTAGGAAACTTAATTCTCTACAAAAAAGGTCTCTTAACATTTTGCCATAGCTCGCTTCGTTTCCGAGATATTTGCAGATTTATCTCAAGGGAAGTGGCCTGACGGACATATTTCGAGATATTTCTTCTTCTTGTTGTTCTTCTTCTGCACAGCTAAGCTGGAAGTGGCATTTGCAGCTCGCAATAGTGCAGAGTTATCCCAAAGAAAGGGGCCACGGTGTTTCTGTATCTCTATTATGTTGGTGCGGCTTCGGAACTTTTAAATATCTCGATATATCTCGAAAACTACGCTCCTGATAAAAAATATCATACAGCATAAAAAGTAGGAAACTTAATTCTCTACAAAAAAGGTCTCTTAACGTTTTGCAATAGCTCGCTTCGTTTCCGAGATATTTGCAGATTTATCTCAAGGGAAGGGTCCTGACGGACATATTTCGAGATATTTGATCTTCTTGTTGTTCTTCTTCTGCACAGCTAAACTGGAAGTGGCATTTCCAGCTCGCAATAGTGCAGAGTTATCCCAAAGAAAGGGGCCACGATGTTTCTGTATCTCTATTATGTTGGTGCGGCTTCGGAACTTTTAAATATCTCGATATATCTCGAAAACTACGCTTCTAATCAAAAAATATCATAGAACATAAATTGTAGGAAACATAATTCTCTACAAAAAAGGTCTCTTAACATTTTGCCATAGCTCGCTTCGTTTCCGAGATATTTGCAGATTTATCTCAAGGGAAGGGGCCTGACGGACATATTTCGAGATATTTCTTCTTCTTGTTGTTCTTCTTCTGCACAGCTAAGCTGGAAGTGGCATTTGCAGCGCGCAATAGTGCAGAGTTATCTCAAAGAAAGGGGCCACGGTGTTTCTGTATCTCTATTATGTTGGTGCGGCTTCGGAACTTTTAAATATCTTGATATATCTCGAGAGCTACGCATCTGATCAAAAAATATCATACTACATAAAAAGTAGGAAACTTAATTCTCTACAAGAAAGGTCTCTAAACATTTTGCCATAGCTCGCTTCGTTTCCGAGATATTTGCAGATTTATCTCAAGGGAAGGGGCCTGACGGACATATTTCGAGATATTTCTTCTTCTTGTTGTTCTTCTTCTGCACAGCTAAGCTGGAAGTGGCATTTGCAGCTCGCAATAGTGCAGAGTTATCTCAAAGAGAGGGGCCACGGTGTTTCTGTATCTCTATTATGTTGGTGCGGCTTCGGAACTTTTAAATATCTCGATATATCTCGAAAACTACGCTTCTGATCAAAAAATATCGTAGAACATAAATTGTAGGAAACATAATTCTCTACAAAAAAGGTCTCTTAACATTTCGCCATAGCTTGCATCGTTTCCGAGATATTTGCAGATTTATCTCAAGGGAAGGGGCCTGTCGGACATATTTCGAGATATTTCTTCTTCTTGTTGTTCTTCTTCTGCACAGCTAAGCTGGAAGTGGCATTTGCGGCTCGCACTAGTGCAGAGTTATCTCAAAGAAAGGGGCCACGGTGTTTCTGTATCCCTATTATGTTGGTGCGGCTTCGGAACTTTTAAATATCTTGATATATCTCGAGAACTACGCATCTGATCAAAAAATATCATAGAACATAAAAAGTAGGAAACTTAATTCTCTACAAAAAAGGTCTCTTAACATTTTGCCATAGCTCGCTTCGTTTCCGAGATATTTGCAGATTTATCTCAAGGGAAGGGGCCTGACGGACATATTTCGAGATATTTCTTCTTCTTGTTGTTCTTCTTCTGCACAGCTAAGCTGGAAGTGGCATTTGCGGCTCGCACTAGTGCAGAGTTATCTCAAAGAAAGGGGCCACGGTGTTTCTGTATCTCTATTATGTTGGTGCGGCTTCGGAACTTTTAAATATCTCGATATATCTCGAAAACTGCGCTTCTGATCAAAAAATATCATAGAACATAAATTGTAGGAAACATAATTCTCTACAAAAAAGGTCTCTTAACATTTTGCCATAGCTCGCTTCGTTTCCGAGATATTTGCAGATATATCTCAAGGGAAGGGGCCTGACGGACATACTTCGAGATATTTCTTCTTCTTGTTGTTCTTCTTCTGCACAGCTAAGCTGGAAGTGGCATTTACAGCTCGCAATAGTGCAGAGTTATCTCAAAGAAAGGGGCCACGGTGTTTCTGTATCCCTATTATGTTGGTGCGGCTTCGGAACTTTTAAATATCTTGATATATCTCGAGAACTACGCATCTGATCAAAAAATATCATAGAACATGAAAAGTAGGAAACTTAATTCTCTACAAAAAACGTCTCTTAACATTTTGCCATAGCTCGCTTCGTTTCCGAGATATTTGCAGATTTATCTCAAGGGAAGGGGCCTGACGGACATATTTCGAGATATTTCTTCTTCTTGTTGTTCTTCTTCTGCACAGCTAAGCTGGAAGTGGCATTTGCGGCTCGCACTAGTGCAGAGTTATCTCAAAGAAAGGGGCCACGGTGTTTCTGTATCCCTATTATGTTGGTGCGGCTTCGGAACTTTTAAATATCTTGATATATCTCGAGAACTACGCATCTGATCAAAAAATATCATAGAACATAAATTGTAGGAAACATAATTCTCTACAAAAAAGGTCTCTTAACATTTTGCCATAGCTCGCTTCGTTTCCGAGATATTTGCAGATATATCTCAAGGGAAGGGGCCTGACGGACATATTTCGAGATATTTCTTCTTCTTGTTGTTCTTCTTCTGCACAGCTAAGCTGGAAGTGGCATTTACAGCTCGCAATAGTGCAGAGTTATCTCAAAGAAAGGGGCCATGGTGTTTCTGTATCTCTATTATGTTGGTGCGGCTTCGGAACTTTTCAATATCTTGATATATCTCGAGAACTACGCATCTGATCAAAAAATATCATAGAACATGAAAAGTAGGAAACTTAATTCTCTACAAAAAAGGTCTCTTAACATTTCGCCATAGCTCGCATCGTTTCCGAGATATTTGCAGATTTATCTCAAGGGAAGGGGCCTGTCGGACATATTTCGAGATATTTCTTCTTCTTGTTGTTCTTCTTCTGCACAGCTAAGCTGGAAGTGGCATTTGCGGCTCGCACTAGTGCAGAGTTATCTCAAAGAAAGGGGCCACGGTGTTTCTGTATCCCTATTATGTTGGTGCGGCTTCGGAACTTTTAAATATCTCGATATATCTCGAAAACTACGCTTCTGATCAAAAAATATCATAGAACATAAATTGTAGGAAACATAATTCTCTACAAAAAACGTCTCAACATTTTGCCATAGCTCGCTTCGTTTCCGAGATATTTGCAGATTCAGCTCAAAGGAACTGGCCTGACGGACATATTTCGAGATATTTCTTCTTCTTGTTGTCCTTCCTCTGCACAGCTAAGCTGGAAGTGGCATTTGCAGCTCGCAATAGTGCAGAGTTATCTCAAAGAAAGGGGCCACGGTGTTTCTGTATCTCTATTATGTTGGTGCGGCTTCGGAACTTTTAAATATCTTGATATATCTCGAGAACTACGCATCTGATCAAAAAATAGCATAGAACATAAAAAGTAGGAAACTTAATTCTCTACAAGAAAGGTCTCTTAACATTTTGCCATAGCTCGCTTCGTTTCCGAGATATTTGCAGATATATCTCAAGGGAAGGGGCCTGACGGACATACTTCGAGATATTTCTTCTTCTTGTTGTTCTTCTTCTGCACAGCTAAGCTGGAAGTGGCATTTGCAGCTCGCACTAGTGCAGAGTTATCTCAAAGAAAGGGGCCACGGTGTTTCTGTATCTCTATTATGTTGGTGCGGCTTCGGAACTTTTAAATACCTCGATATATCTCGAAAACTACGCTTCTGATCAAAAAATATCGTAGAACATAAATTATAGGAAACATAATTCTCTACAAAAAAGGTCTCTTAACATTTTGCGATAGCTCGCTTCGTTTCCGAGATATTTGCAGATTTATCTCAAGGGAAGGGGCCTGACGGACATATTTCGAGATATTTCTTCTTCTTGTTGTTCTTCTTCTGCACAGCTAAGCTGGAAGTGGCATTTGCGGCTCGCACTAGTGCAGAGTTATCTCAAAGAAAGGGGGCACGGTGTTTCTGTATCCCTATTATGTTGGTGCGGCTTCGGAACTTTTAAATATCTTGATATATCTCGAGAACTACGCATCTGATCAAAAAATATCATAGAACATAAAAAGTAGGAAACTTAATTCTCTACAAAAAAGGTCTCTTAACATTTTGCCATAGCTCGCTTCGTTTCCGAGATATTTGCAGATTTATCTCAAGGGAAGGGGCCTGACGGACATATTTCGAGATATTTCTTCTTCTTGTTGTTCTTCTTCTGCACAGCTAAGCTGGAAGTGGCATTTGCGGCTCGCACTAGTGCAGAGTTATCTCAAAGAAAGGGGCCACGGTGTTTCTGTATCTCTATTATGTTGGTGCGGCTTCGGAACTTTTAAATATCTCGATATATCTCGAAAACTGCGCTTCTGATCAAAAAATATCATAGAACATAAATTGTAGGAAACATAATTCTCTACAAAAAAGGTCTCTTAACATTTTGCCATAGCTCGCTTCGTTTCCGAGATATTTGCAGATATATCTCAAGGGAAGGGGCCTGACGGACATACTTCGAGATATTTCTTCTTCTTGTTGTTCTTCTTCTGCACAGCTAAGCTGGAAGTGGCATTTACAGCTCGCAATAGTGCAGAGTTATCTCAAAGAAAGGGGCCACGGTGTTTCTGTATCCCTATTATGTTGGTGCGGCTTCGGAACTTTTAAATATCTTGATATATCTCGAGAACTACGCATCTGATCAAAAAATATCATAGAACATGAAAAGTAGGAAACTTAATTCTCTTCAAAAAAGGTCTCTTAACATTTTGCCATAGCTCTCTTCGTTTCCGAGATATTTGCAGATTTATCTCAAGGGAAGGGGCCTGACGGACATATTTCGAGATATTTCTTCTTCTTGTTGTTCTTCTTCTGCACAGCTAAGCTGGAAGTGGCATTTGCGGCTCGCACTAGTGCAGAGTTATCTCAAAGAAAGGGGCCACGGTGTTTCTGTATCCCTACTATGTTGGTGCGGCTTCGGAACTTTTAAATATCTCGATATATCTGGAAAACTACGCTTCTGATCAAAAAATATCATAGAACATAAATTGTAGGAAACATAATTCTCTACAAAAAACGTCTCTTAACATTTTGCCATAGCTCGCTTCGTTTCCGAGATATTTGCAGATAAAGCTCAAAGGAACTGGCCTGACGGACATATTTCGAGATATTTCTTCTTCTTGTTGTTCTTCCTCTGCACAGCTAAGCTGGAAGTGGCATTTGCAGCTCGCAATGGTGCAGAGTTATCTCAAAGAAAGGGGACACGGTGTTTCTGTATCTCTATTATGTTGGTGCGGCTTCGGAACTTTTAAATATCTTGATATATCTCGAGAACTACGCATCTGATCAAAAAATATCATAGAACATAAAAAGTAGGAAACTTAATTCTCTACAAGAAAGGTATCTTAACATTTTGCCATAGCTCGCTTCGTTTCCGAGATATTTGCAGATTTATCTCAAGGGAAGGGGCCTGACGGACATATTTCGAGATATTTCTTCTTCTTGTTGTTCTTCTTCTGCACAGCTAAGCTGGAAGTGGCATTTGCAGCTCGCACTAGTGCAGAGTTATCTCAAAGAAAGGGGCCACGGTGTTTCTGTATCTCTATTATGTTGGTGCGGCTTCGGAACTTTTAAATATCTCGATATATCTCGAAAACTACGCTTCTGATCAAAAAATATCGTAGAACATAAATTGTAGGAAACATAATTCTCTACAAAAAAGGTCTCTTAACATTTTGCCATAGCTCGCTTCGTTTCCGAGATATTTGCAGATTTATCTCAAGGGAAGGGGCCTGACGGACATATTTCGAGATATTTCTTCTTCTTGTTGTTCTTCTTCTGCACAGCTAAGCTGGAAGTGGCATTTGCGGCTCGCACTAGTGCAGAGTTATCTCAAAGAAAGGGGCCACGGTGTTTCTGTATCTCTATTATGTTGGTGCGGCTTCGGAACTTTTAAATATCTCGATATATCTCGAAAACTACGCTTCTGATCAAAAAATATCATAGAACATAAATTGTAGGAAACATAATTCTCTACAAAAAACGTCTCTTAACATTTTGCCATAGCTCGCTTCGTTTCCAAGATATTTGCAGATTCAGCTCAAAGAACTGGCCTGACGGACATATTTCGAAATATTCCTTCTTCTTGTTGTTCTTCCTCTGCACAGCTAAGCTAGAAGTGGCATTTGCAGCTCGCAATAGTGCAGAGTTATCTCAAAGAAAGGGGCCACGGTGTTTCTGTATCTCTATTATGTTGGTGCGGCTTCGGAACTTTTAAATATCTTGGTATATCTCGAGAACTACGCATCTGATCAAAAAATATCATAGAACATAAATTATAGGAAACATAATTCTCTACAAAAAAGGTCTCTTAACATTTTGCCAGAGCTCGTTTCGTTTCCGAGATATTTGCAGATATATCTCAAGGGAAGGGGCCTGACGGACATATTTCGAGATATTTCTTCTTCTTGTTGTTCTTCTTCTGCACAGCTTAACTGGAAGTGGCATTTACAGCTCGCAATAGTGCAGAGTTATCTCAAAGAAAGGGGCCACGGTGTTTCTGTATCTCTATTATGTTGGTGCGGCTTCGGAACTTTTAAATATCTTGATATATCTCGAGAACTACGCATCTGATCAAAAAATATCATAGTACATAAAAAGTAGGAAACCTAATTCTCTACAAAAAAGGTCTCTTAACATTTTGCCATAGCTCTCTTCGTTTCCGAGATATTTGCAGATTTATCTCAAGGGAAGGGGCCTGACGGACATATTTCGAGATATTTCTTCTTCTTGTTGTTCTTCTTCTGCACAGCTAAGCTGAAAGTGGCATTTGCAGCTCGCAATAGTGCAGAGTTATCTCAAAGAAAGGGGCCACGGTGTTTCTGTATCTCTATTATGTTGGTGCGGCTTCGGAACTTTTAAATATCTTGATATATCTCGAGAACTACGCATCTGATCAAAAAATATCATAGAACATAAATTGTAGGAAACATAATTCTCTACAAAAAACGTCTCTTAACATTTTGCCATAGCTCGCTTCGTTTCCGAGATATTTGCAGATTCAGCTCAAAGAACTGGCCTGACGGACATATTTCGAAATATTCCTTCTTCTTGTTGTTCTTCCTCTGCACAGCTAAGCTGGAAGTGGCATTTGCAGCTCGCAATAGTGCAGAGTTATCTCAAAGAAAGGGGCCACGGTGTTTCTGTATCTCTATTATGTTGGTGCGGCTTCGGAACTTTTAAATATCTTGGTATATCTCGAGAACTACGCATCTGATCAAAAAATATCATAGAACATAAATTATAGGAAACATAATTCTCTACAAAAAAGGTCTCTTAACGTTTTGCCATAGCTCGCTTCGTTTCCGAGATATTTGCAGATATATCTCAAGGGAAGGGGCCTGACGGACATATTTCGAGATATTTCTTCTTCTTGTTGTTCTTCTTCTGCACAGCTTAACTGGAAGTGGCATTTACAGCTCGCAATAGTGCAGAGTTATCTCAAAGAAAGGGGCCACGGTGTTTCTGTATCTCTATTATGTTGGTGCGGCTTCGGAACTTTTAAATATCTTGATATATCTCGAGAACTACGCATCTGATCAAAAAATATCATAGAACATAAAAAGTAGGAAACTTAATTCTCTACAAAAAAGGTCGCTTAACATTTTGCCATAGCTCGCTTCCTTTCCGAGATATTTGCAGATTCAGCTCAAAGGAACTGGCCTGACGGACATATTTCGAGATATTTCTTCTTCTTGTTGTTCTTCTTCTGCACAGCTAAGCTGGAAGTGGCATTTACAGCTCGCAATAGTGCAGAGTTATCTCAAAGAAAGGGGCCACGGTGTTTCTGTATCTCTATTATGTTGGTGCGGCTTCGGAACTTTTAAATATCTTGATATATCTCGAGAACTACGCATCTGATCAAAAAATATCATAGAACATAAAAAGTAGGAAACCTAATTCTCTACAAAAAAGGTCTCTTAACATTTTGCCGTAGCTCTCTTCGTTTCCGAGATATTTGCAGATTTATCTCAAGGGAAGGGGCCTGACGGACATATTTCGAGATATTTCTTCTTCTTGTTGTTCTTCTTCTGCACAGCTAAGCTGAAAGTGGCATTTGCAGCTCGCAATAGTGCAGAGTTATCTCAAAGAAAGGGGCCACGGTGTTTCTGTATCTCTATTATGTTGGTGCGGCTTCGGAGCTTTTAAATATCTTGATATATCTCGAGAACTACGCATCTGATCAGAAAATATCATAGAAGATAAAAAGTAGGAAACTTAATTCTCTACAAAAAAGGTCTCTTAACATTTTGCCATAGCTCGCTTCGTTTGCGAGATATTTGCAGATATATCTCAAGGGAAGGGGCCTAACGGACATATTTCGAGATATTTCTTCTTCTTGTTGTTCTTGTTCTGCACAGCTAAGCTGGAAGTGGCATTTGCGGCTCGCACTAGTGCAGAGTTATCTCAAAGAAAGGGGCCACGGTGTTTCTGTATCTCTATTATGTTGGTGCGGCTTCGGAACTTTTAAATATCTCGATATATCTCGAAAACTACGCTTCTGATCAAAAAATATCATAGAACATAAATTGTAGGAAACATAATTCTCTACAAAAAACGTCTCTTAACATTTTGCCATAGCTCGCTTCGTTTCCGAGATATTTGCAGATTCAGCTCAAAGGAACTGGCCTGACGGACATATTTCGAGATATTCCTTCTTCTTGTTGTTCTTCCTCTGCACAGCTAAGCTGGAAGTGGCATTTGCAGCTCGCAATAGTGGAGAGTTATCTCAAAGAAAGGGGCCACGGTGTTTCTGTATCTCTATTATGTTGGTGCGGCTTCGGAGCTTTTAAATATCTTGATATATCTCGAGAACTACGCATCTGATCAGAAAATATCATAGAAGATAAAAAGTAGGAAACTTAATTCTCTACAAAAAAGGTCTCTTAACATTTTGCCATAGCTCGCTTCGTTTCCGAGATATTTGCAGATATATCTCAAGGGAAGGGGCCTGACGGACATATTTCGAGATATTTCTTCTTCTTGTTGTTCTTCTTCTGCACAGCTAAGCTGGAAGTGGCATTTACAGCTCGCAATAGTGCAGAGTTATCTCAAAGAAAGGGGCCACGGTGTTTCTGTATCTCTATTATGTTGGTGCGGCTTCGGAACTTTTAAATATCTTGATATATCTCGAGAACTACGCATCTGATCAAAAAATATCATAGAACATAAAAAGTAGGAAACCTAATCCTCTACAAAAAAGGTCTCTTAACATTTTGCCGTAGCTCTCTTCGTTTCCGAGATATTTGCAGATTTATCTCAAGGGAAGGGGCCTGACGGACATATTTCGAGATATTTCTTCTTCTTGTTGTTCTTCTTCTGCACAGCTAAGCTGAAAGTGGCATTTGCAGCTCGCAATAGTGCAGAGTTATCTCAAAGAAAGGGGCCACGGTGTTTCTGTATCTCTATTATGTTGGTGCGGCTTCGGAGCTTTTAAATATCTTGATATATCTCGAGAACTACGCATCTGATCAGAAAATATCATAGAAGATAAAAAGTAGGAAACTTAATTCTCTACAAAAAAGGTCTCTTAACATTTTGCCATAGCTCGCTTCGTTTCCGAGATATTTGCAGATATATCTCAAGGGAAGGGGCCTAACGGACATATTTCGAGATATTTCTTCTTCTTGTTGTTCTTGTTCTGCACAGCTAAGCTGGAAGTGGCATTTGCGGCTCGCACTAGTGCAGAGTTATCTCAAAGAAAGGGGCCACGGTGTTTCTGTATCTCTATTATGTTGGTGCGGCTTCGGAACTTTTAAATATCTCGATATATCTCGAAAACTACGCTTCTGATCAAAAAATATCATAGAACATAAATTGTAGGAAACATAATTCTCTACAAAAAACGTCTCTTAACATTTTGCCATAGCTCGCTTCGTTTCCGAGATATTTGCAGATTCAGCTCAAAGGAACTGGCCTGACGGACATATTTCGAGATATTCCTTCTTCTTGTTGTTCTTCCTCTGCACAGCTAAGCTGGAAGTGGCATTTGCAGCTCGCAATAGTGCAGAGTTATCTCAAAGAAAGGGGCCACGGTGTTTCTGTATCTCTATTATGTTGGTGCGGCTTCGGAGCTTTTAAATATCTTGATATATCTCGAGAACTACGCATCTGATCAGAAAATATCATAGAAGATAAAAAGTAGGAAACTTAATTCTCTACAAAAAAGGTCTCTTAACATTTTGCCATAGCTCGCTTCGTTTCCGAGATATTTGCAGATATATCTCAAGGGAAGGGGCCTGACGGACATATTTCGAGATATTTCTTCTTCTTGTTGTTCTTCTTCTGCACAGCTAAGCTGGAAGTGGCATTTACAGCTCGCAATAGTGCAGAGTTATCTCAAAGAAAGGGGCCACGGTGTTTCTGTATCTCTATTATGTTGGTGCGGCTTCGGAACTTTTAAATATCTTGATATATCTCGAGAACTACGCATCTGATCAAAAAATATCATAGAACATAAAAAGTAGGAAACCTAATCCTCTACAAAAAAGGTCTCTTAACATTTTGCCGTAGCTCTCTTCGTTTCCGAGATATTTGCAGATTTATCTCAAGGGAAGGGGCCTGACGGACATATTTCGAGATATTTCTTCTTCTTGTTGTTCTTCTTCTGCACAGCTAAGCTGAAAGTGGCATTTGCAGCTCGCAATAGTGCAGAGTTATCTCAAAGAAAGGGGCCACGGTGTTTCTGTATCTCTATTATGTTGGTGCGGCTTCGGAGCTTTTAAATATCTTGATATATCTCGAGAACTACGCATCTGATCAAAAAATATCATAGAACATAAAAAGTAGGAAACATAATTCTCTACAAAAAAGGTCTCTTAACATTTTGCCATAGCTCGCTTCGTCTCCGAGATATTTGCAGATATATCTCAAGGGAAGGGGCCTGACGGACATATTTCGAGATATTTCTTCTTCTTGTTGTTCTTCTTCTGCACAGCTAAGCTGGAAGTGGCATTTACAGCTCGCAATAGTGCAGAGTTATCTCAAAGAAAGGGGCCATGGTGTTTCTGTATCTCTATTATGTTGGTGCGGCTTCGGAACTTTTAAATATCTTGATATATCTCGAGAACTACGCATCTGTTCAAAAAATATCATAGAACATAAAAAGTAGGAATCCTAATTTTCTACAAAAAAGGTCTCTTAACATTTTGCCGTAGCTCGCTTCGTTTCCGAGATATTTGCAGATTTATCTCAAGGGAAGGGGCCTGACGGACATATTTCCAGATATTTCTTCTTCTTGTTGTTCTTCTTCTGCACAGCTAAGCTGGAAGTGGCATTTGCAGCTCGCAATAGTGCAGAGTTATCTCAAAGAAAGGGGCCACGGTGTTTCTGTATCTCTATTATGTTGGTGCGGCTTCGGAACTTTTAAATATCTTGGTATATCTCGAGAACTACGCATCTGATCAAAAAATATCATAGAACATAAATTATAGGAAACATAATTCTCTACAAAAAAGGTCTCTTAACATTTTGCCATAGCTCGTTTCGTTTCCGAGATATTTGCAGATATATCTCAAGGGAAGGGGCCTGACGGACATATTTCGAGATATTTCTTCTTCTTGTTGTTCTTCTTCTGCACAGCTTAACTGGAAGTGGCATTTACAGCTCGCAATAGTGCAGAGTTATCTCAAAGAAAGGGGCCACGGTGTTTCTGTATCTCTATTATGTTGGTGCGGCTTCGGAACTTTTAAATATCTTGATATATCTCGAGAACTACGCATCTGATCAAAAAATATCATAGAACATAAATTGTAGGAAACATAATTCTCTACAAAAAACTTCTGTAAACATTTTGCCATAGCTCGCTTCGTTTCCGAGATATTTGCAGATTCAGCTCAAAGGAACGGGCCTGACGGACATATTTCGAGATATTTCTTCTTCTTGTTGTTCTTCTTCTGCACAGCTAAGCTGGAAGTGGCATTTGCGGCTCGCACTAGTGCAGAGTTATCTCGAAGAAAGGGGCCACGGTGTTTCTGTATCTCTATTATGTTGGTGCGGCTTCGGAACTTTTAAATATCTCGATATATCTCGAAAACTACGCTTCTGATCAAAAAATATCATAGAACATAAATTGTAGGAAACATAATTCTCTACAAAAAACGTCTCTTAACATTTTGCCATAGCTCGCTTCGTTTCCGAGATATTTGCAGATTCAGCTCAAAGGAACTGGCCTGACGGACATATTTCGAGATATTCCTTCTTCTTGTTGTTCTTCCTCTGCACAGCTAAGCTGGAAGTGGCATTTGCAGCTCGCAATAGTGGAGAGTTATCTCAAAGAAAGGGGCCACGGTGTTTCTGTATCTCTATTATGTTGGTGCGGCTTCGGAGCTTTTAAATATCTTGATATATCTCGAGAACTACGCATCTGATCAGAAAATATCATAGAAGATAAAAAGTAGGAAACTTAATTCTCTACAAAAAAGGTCTCTTAACATTTTGCCATAGCTCGCTTCGTTTCCGAGATATTTGCAGATATATCTCAAGGGAAGGGGCCTGACGGACATATTTCGAGATATTTCTTCTTCTTGTTGTTCTTCTTCTGCACAGCTAAGCTGGAAGTGGCATTTACAGCTCGCAATAGTGCAGAGTTATCTCAGAGAAAGGGGCCACGGTGTTTCTGTATCTCTATTATGTTGGTGCGGCTTCGGAACTTTTAAATATCTTGATATATCTCGAGAACTACGCATCTGATCAAAAAATATCATAGAACATAAAAAGTAGGAAACCTAATCCTCTACAAAAAAGGTCTCTTAACATTTTGCCGTAGCTCTCTTCGTTTCCGAGATATTTGCAGATTTATCTCAAGGGAAGGGGCCTGACGGACATATTTCGAGATATTTCTTCTTCTTGTTGTTCTTCTTCTGCACAGCTAAGCTGAAAGTGGCATTTGCAGCTCGCAATAGTGCAGAGTTATCTCAAAGAAAGGGGCCACGGTGTTTCTGTATCTCTATTATGTTGGTGCGGCTTCGGAGCTTTTAAATATCTTGATATATCTCGAGAACTACGCATCTGATCAGAAAATATCATAGAAGATAAAAAGTAGGAAACTTAATTCTCTACAAAAAAGGTCTCTTAACATTTTGCCATAGCTCGCTTCGTTTCCGAGATATTTGCAGATATATCTCAAGGGAAGGGGCCTAACGGACATATTTCGAGATATTTCTTCTTCTTGTTGTTCTTGTTCTGCACAGCTAAGCTGGAAGTGGCATTTGCGGCTCGCACTAGTGCAGAGTTATCTCAAAGAAAGGGGCCACGGTGTTTCTGTATCTCTATTATGTTGGTGCGGCTTCGGAACTTTTAAATATCTCGATATATCTCGAAAACTACGCTTCTGATCAAAAAATATCATAGAACATAAATTGTAGGAAACATAATTCTCTACAAAAAACGTCTCTTAACATTTTGCCATAGCTCGCTTCGTTTCCGAGATATTTGCAGATTCAGCTCAAAGGAACTGGCCTGACGGACATATTTCGAGATATTCCTTCTTCTTGTTGTTCTTCCTCTGCACAGCTAAGCTGGAAGTGGCATTTGCAGCTCGCAATAGTGCAGAGTTATCTCAAAGAAAGGGGCCACGGTGTTTCTGTATCTCTATTATGTTGGTGCGGCTTCGGAGCTTTTAAATATCTTGATATATCTCGAGAACTACGCATCTGATCAGAAAATATCATAGAAGATAAAAAGTAGGAAACTTAATTCTCTACAAAAAAGGTCTCTTAACATTTTGCCATAGCTCGCTTCGTTTCCGAGATATTTGCAGATATATCTCAAGGGAAGGGGCCTGACGGACATATTTCGAGATATTTCTTCTTCTTGTTGTTCTTCTTCTGCACAGCTAAGCTGGAAGTGGCATTTACAGCTCGCAATAGTGCAGAGTTATCTCAAAGAAAGGGGCCACGGTGTTTCTGTATCTCTATTATGTTGGTGCGGCTTCGGAACTTTTAAATATCTTGATATATCTCGAGAACTACGCATCTGATCAAAAAATATCATAGAACATAAAAAGTAGGAAACCTAATCCTCTACAAAAAAGGTCTCTTAACATTTTGCCGTAGCTCTCTTCGTTTCCGAGATATTTGCAGATTTATCTCAAGGGAAGGGGCCTGACGGACATATTTCGAGATATTTCTTCTTCTTGTTGTTCTTCTTCTGCACAGCTAAGCTGAAAGTGGCATTTGCAGCTCGCAATAGTGCAGAGTTATCTCAAAGAAAGGGGCCACGGTGTTTCTGTATCTCTATTATGTTGGTGCGGCTTCGGAGCTTTTAAATATCTTGATATATCTCGAGAACTACGCATCTGATCAAAAAATATCATAGAACATAAAAAGTAGGAAACATAATTCTCTACAAAAAAGGTCTCTTAACATTTTGCCATAGCTCGCTTCGTCTCCGAGATATTTGCAGATATATCTCAAGGGAAGGGGCCTGACGGACATATTTCGAGATATTTCTTCTTCTTGTTGTTCTTCTTCTGCACAGCTAAGCTGGAAGTGGCATTTACAGCTCGCAATAGTGCAGAGTTATCTCAAAGAAAGGGGCCATGGTGTTTCTGTATCTCTATTATGTTGGTGCGGCTTCGGAACTTTTAAATATCTTGATATATCTCGAGAACTACGCATCTGTTCAAAAAATATCATAGAACATAAAAAGTAGGAATCCTAATTTTCTACAAAAAAGGTCTCTTAACATTTTGCCGTAGCTCGCTTCGTTTCCGAGATATTTGCAGATTTATCTCAAGGGAAGGGGCCTGACGGACATATTTCCAGATATTTCTTCTTCTTGTTGTTCTTCTTCTGCACAGCTAAGCTGGAAGTGGCATTTGCAGCTCGCAATAGTGCAGAGTTATCTCAAAGAAAGGGGCCACGGTGTTTCTGTATCTCTATTATGTTGGTGCGGCTTCGGAACTTTTAAATATCTTGATATATCTCGAGAACTACGCATCTGATCAAAAAATATCATAGTACATAAAAAGTAGGAAACCTAATTCTCTACAAAAAAGGTCTCTTAACATTTTGCCATAGCTCTCTTCGTTTCCGAGATATTTGCAGATTTATCTCAAGGGAAGGGGCCTGACGGACATATTTCGAGATATTTCTTCTTCTTGTTGTTCTTCTTCTGCACAGCTAAGCTGAAAGTGGCATTTGCAGCTCGCAATAGTGCAGAGTTATCTCAAAGAAAGGGGCCACGGTGTTTCTGTATCTCTATTATGTTGGTGCGGCTTCGGAACTTTTAAATATCTTGATATATCTCGAGAACTACGCATCTGATCAAAAAATATCATAGAACATAAATTGTAGGAAACATAATTCTCTACAAAAAACGTCTCTTAACATTTTGCCATAGCTCGCTTCGTTTCCGAGATATTTGCAGATTCAGCTCAAAGAACTGGCCTGACGGACATATTTCGAAATATTCCTTCTTCTTGTTGTTCTTCCTCTGCACAGCTAAGCTGGAAGTGGCATTTGCAGCTCGCAATAGTGCAGAGTTATCTCAAAGAAAGGGGCCACGGTGTTTCTGTATCTCTATTATGTTGGTGCGGCTTCGGAACTTTTAAATATCTTGGTATATCTCGAGAACTACGCATCTGATCAAAAAATATCATAGAACATAAATTATAGGAAACATAATTCTCTACAAAAAAGGTCTCTTAACATTTTGCCATAGCTCGCTTCGTTTCCGAGATATTTGCAGATATATCTCAAGGGAAGGGGCCTGACGGACATATTTCGAGATATTTCTTCTTCTTGTTGTTCTTCTTCTGCACAGCTTAACTGGAAGTGGCATTTACAGCTCGCAATAGTGCAGAGTTATCTCAAAGAAAGGGGCCACGGTGTTTCTGTATCTCTATTATGTTGGTGCGGCTTGGGAACTTTTAAATATCTTGATATATCTCGAGAACTACGCTTCTGATCAAAAAATATCATAGAACATAAATTGTAGGAAACATAATTCTCTACAAAAAACGTCTCTTAACATTTTGCCATAGCTCGCTTCCTTTCCGAGATATTTGCAGATTCAGCTCAAAGGAACTGGCCTGACGGACATATTTCGAGATATTTCTTCTTCTTGTTGTTCTTCTTCTGCACAGCTAAGCTGGAAGTGGCATTTACAGCTCGCAATAGTGCAGAGTTATCTCAAAGAAAGGGGCCACGGTGTTTCTGTATCTCTATTATGTTGGTGCGGCTTCGGAACTTTTAAATATCTTGATATATCTCGAGAACTACGCATCTGATCAAAAAATATCATAGAACATAAAAAGTAGGAAACCTAATTCTCTACAAAAAAGGTCTCTTAACATTTTGCCGTAGCTCTCTTCGTTTCCGAGATATTTGCAGATTTATCTCAAGGGAAGGGGCCTGACGGACATATTTCGAGATATTTCTTCTTCTTGTTGTTCTTCTTCTGCACAGCTAAGCTGAAAGTGGCATTTGCAGCTCGCAATAGTGCAGAGTTATCTCAAAGAAAGGGGCCACGGTATTTCTGTATCTCTATTATGTTGGTGCGGCTTCGGAGCTTTTAAATATCTTGATATATCTCGAGAACTACGCATCTGATCAGAAAATATCATAGAAGATAAAAAGTAGGAAACTTAATTCTCTACAAAAAAGGTCTCTTAACATTTTGCCATAGCTCGCTTCGTTTCCGAGATATTTGCAGATTTATCTCAAGGGAAGGGGCCTAACGGACATATTTCGAGATATTTCTTCTTCTTGTTGTTCTTGTTCTGCACAGCTAAGCTGGAAGTGGCATTTGCGGCTCGCACTAGTGCAGAGTTATCTCAAAGAAAGGGGCCACGGTGTTTCTGTATCTCTATTATGTTGGTGCGGCTTCGGAACTTTTAAATATCTCGATATATCTCGAAAACTACGCTTCTGATCAAAAAATATCATAGAACATAAATTGTAGGAAACATAATTCTCTACAAAAAACGTCTCTTAACATTTTGCCATAGCTCGCTTCGTTTCCGAGATATTTGCAGATTCAGCTCAAAGGAACTGGCCTGACGGACATATTTCGAGATATTCCTTCTTCTTGTTGTTCTTCCTCTGCACAGCTAAGCTGGAAGTGGCATTTGCAGCTCGCAATAGTGCAGAGTTATCTCAAAGAAAGGGGCCACGGTGTTTCTGTATCTCTATTATGTTGGTGCGGCTTCGGAGCTTTTAAATATCTTGATATATCTCGATAACTACGCATCTGATCAGAAAATATCATAGAAGATAAAAAGTAGGAAACTTAATTCTCTACAAAAAAGGTCTCTTAACATTTTGCCATAGCTCGCTTCGTTTCCGAGATATTTGCAGATATATCTCAAGGGAAGGGGCCTGACGGACATATTTCGAGATATTTCTTCTTCTTGTTGTTCTTCTTCTGCACAGCTAAGCTGGAAGTGGCATTTACAGCTCGCAATAGTGCAGAGTTATCTCAAAGAAAGGGGCCACGGTGTTTCTGTATCTCTATTATGTTGGTGCGGCTTCGGAACTTTTAAATATCTTGATATATCTCGAGAACTACGCATCTGATCAAAAAATATCATAGAACATAAAAAGTAGGAAACCTAATCCTCTACAAAAAAGGTCTCTTAACATTTTGCCGTAGCTCTCTTTGTTTCCGAGATATTTGCAGATTTATCTCAAGGGAAGGGGCCTGACGGACATATTTCGAGATATTTCTTCTTCTTGTTGTTCTTCTTCTGCACAGCTAAGCTGAAAGTGGCATTTGCAGCTCGCAATAGTGCAGAGTTATCTCAAAGAAAGGGGCCACGGTGTTTCTGTATCTCTATTATGTTGGTGCGGCTTCGGAGCTTTTAAATATCTTGATATATCTCGAGAACTACGCATCTGATCAAAAAATATCATAGAACATAAAAAGTAGGAAACATAATTCTCTACAAAAAAGGTCTCTTAACGTTTTGCAATAGCTCGCTTCGTTTCCGAGATATTTGCAGATTTATCTCAAGGGAAGGGTCCTGACGGACATATTTCGAGATATTTCTTCTTCTTGTTGTTCTTCTTCTGCACAGCTTAACTGGAAGTGGCATTTACAGCTCGCAATAGTGCAGAGTTATCTCAAAGAAAGGGGCCACGGTGTTTCTGTATCTCTATTATGTTGGTGCGGCTTCGGAACTTTTAAATATCTTGATATATCTCGAGAACTACGCATCTGATCAAAAAATATCATAGAACATAAAAAGTAGGAAACTTAATTCTCTACAAAAAAGGTCGCTTAACATTTTGCCATAGCTCGCTTCGTTTCCGAGATATTTGCATATTTATCTCAAGGGAAGGGGCCTGACGGACATATTTCGAGATATTTCTTCTTCTTGTTGTTCTTGTTCTGCACAGCTAAGCTGGAAGTGGCATTTGCGGCTCGCACTAGTGCAGAGTTATCTCAAAGAAAGGGGCCACGGTGTTTCTGTATCTCTATTATGTTGGTGTGGCTTCGGAACTTTTAAATATCTCGATATATCTCGAAAACTACGCTTCTGATCAAAAAATATCATAGAACATAAATTGTAGGAAACATAATTCTCTACAAAAAAGGTCTCTTAACATTTTGCTATAGCTCGCTTCGTTTCCGAGATATTTGCAGATTCAGCTCAAAGGAACTGGCCTGACGGACATATTTCGAGGTATTCCTTCTTCTTGTTGTTCTTCCTCTGCACAGCTAAGCTGGAAGTGGCATTTGCAGCTCGCAATAGTGCACAGTTATCTCAAAGAAAGGGGCCACGGTGTTTCTGTATCTCTATTATGTTGGTGCGGCTTCGGAACTTTTAAATATCTTGGTATATCTCGAGAACTACGCATCTGATCAAAAAATATCATAGAACATAAATTGTAGGAAACATAATTCTCTACAAAAAAGGTCTCTCAACATTTTGCCATAGCTCGCTTCGTTTCCGAGATATTTGCAGATATATCTCAAGGGAAGGGGCCTGACGGACATATTTCGAGATATTTCTTCTTCTTGTTGTTCTTCTTCTGCACAGCTAAGCTGGAAGTGGCATTTGCAGCTCGCAATAGTGCAGAGTTATCTCAAAGAAAGGGGCCACGGTGTTTCTGTATCTCTATTATGTTGGTGCGGATTCGGAACTTTTAAATATCTTGATATATCTCGAGAACTACGCATCTGTTCAAAAAATATCATAGAACATAAAAAGTAGGAATCCTAATTTTCTACAAAAAAGGTCTCTTAACATTTTGCCGTAGCTCGCTTCGTTTCCGAGATATTTGCAGATTTATCTCAAGGGAAGGGGCCTGACGGACATATTTCGAGATATTTCTTCTTCTTGTTGTTCTTCTTCTGCACAGCTAAGCTGGAAGTGGCATTTGCAGCTCGCAATAGTGCAGAGTTATCTCAAAGAAAGGGGCCACGGTGTTTCTGTATCTCTATTATGTTGGTGCGGCTTCGGAACTTTTAAATATCTTGATATATCTCGAGAACTACGCATCTGATCAAAAAATATCGTAGAACATAAAAAGTAGGAAACTTAATTCTCTACAAATAAGGTCTCTCAACATTTTGCCATAGCTCGCTTGGTTTCCGAGATATTTGCAGATTTATCTCAAGGGAAGGGGCCTGAGGGACATATTTCGAGACATTTCTTCTTCTTGTTGTTCTTCTTCTGCACAGCTAAGCTGGAAGTGGCATTTGCAGCTCGCAATAGTGCAGAGTTACCTCAAAGAAAGGGGCCACGGTGTTTCTGTATCCCTATTATGTTGGTGCCGCTTCGGAACTTTTAAATATCTGGATATATCTCGAGAACTACGCATCTGATCAAAAAATATCATAGAACATAAATAGTAGGAAACTTAATTCTCTACAAAAAAGGTCTCTTAACATTTTGCCATACCTCGCTTCGTTTCCGAGATATTTGCAGATTTATCTCAAGGGAAGGGGCCTGACGGACATATTTCGAGATATTTCTTCTTCTTGTTGTTCTTCTTCTGCACAGCTAAGCTGGAAGTGGCATTTGCAGCTCGCAGTAGTGCAGAGTTATCTCAAAGAAAGGGGCCACGGTGTTTCTGTATCTCTATTATGTTGGTGCGGCTTCGGAACTTTTAAATATCTTGATATATCTCGAGAACTACGCATCTGTTCAAAAAATATCATAGAACATAAAAAGTAGGAATCCCAATTTTCTACAAAAAAGGTCTCTTAACATTTTGCCGTAGCTCGCTTCGTTTCCGAGATATTTGCAGATTTATCTCAAGGGAAGGGGCCTGACGGACATATTTCCAGATATTTCTTCTTCTTGTTGTTCTTCTTCTGCACAGCTAAGCTGGAAGTGGCATTTGCAGCTCGCAATAGTGCAGAGTTATCTCAAAGAAAGGGGCCACGGTGTTTCTGTATCTCTATTATGTTGGTGCGGCTTCGGAACTTTTAAATATCTTGATATATCTCGAGAACTACGCCTCTGATCGAAAAATATCATAGAACATAAAAAGTAGGAAACTTAATTCTCTACAAAAAAGGTCTCTTAACATTTTGCCATAGCTCGCTTCGTTTCCGAGATATTTGCAGATTTATCTCAAGGGAAGGGGCCTGACGGACATATTTCGAGATATTTCTTCTTCTTGTTGTTCTTCTTCTGCACAGCTAAGCTGGAAGTGGCATTTGCAGCGCGCAATAGTGCAGAGTTATCTCAAAGAAAGGGGCCACGGTGTTTCTGTACCACTATTATGTTGGTGCAGCTTCGGAGCTTTTAAATATCTTGATATATCTCGAGAACTACGCATCTGATCAAAAAATATCGTAGAACATAAAAAGTAGGAAACTTAATTCTCTACAAATAAGGTCTCTTAACATTTTGCCATAGCTCGCTTGGTTTCCGAGATATTTGCAGATTTATCTCAAGGGAAGGGGCCTGACGGACATATTTCCAGATATTTCTTCTTCTTGTTGTTCTTCTTCTGCACAGCTAAACTGGAAGTGGCATTTCCAGCTCGCAATAGTGCAGAGTTATCCCAAAGAAAGGGGCCACGGTGTTTCCGTATCTCTATTATGTTGGTGCGGCTTCGGAACTTTTAAATATCTCGATATATCTCGAAAACTACGCTTCTGATCAAAAATATCATACAACATAAATCGTAGGAAACATAATTCTCTACAAAAAAGGTCTCCTAACATTTTGCCATAGCTCGCTTCGTTTCCGAGATATTTGCAGATTTATCTCAAGGGAAGGGGCCTGACGGACATATTTCGAGATATTTCTTCTTCTTGTTGTTCTTCTTCTGCACAGCTAAGCTGGAAGTGGCATTTGCAGCTCGCAGTAGTGCATAGTTATCTCAAAGAAAGGGGCCACGGTGTTTCTGTATCTCTATTATGTTGGTGCGGCTTCGGAACTTTTAAATATCTTGATATATCTCGAGAACTACGCCTCTGATCGAAAAATATCATAGAACATAAAAAGTAGGAAACTTAAGTCTCTACAAAAAAGGTCTCTTAACATTTTGCCATAGCTCGCTTCGTTTCCGAGATATTTGCAGATTTATCTCAAGGGAAGGGGCCTGACGGACATATTTCGAGATATTTCTTCTTCTTGTTGTTCTTCTTCTGCACAGCTAAGCTGGAAGTGGCATTTGCAGCTCGCAGTAGTGCAGAGTTATCTCAAAGGAAGGGGCCACGGTGTTTCTGTATCTCTATTATGTTGGTGCGGCTTCGGAACTTTTAAATATCTTGATATATCTCGAGAACTACGCATCTGATCAAAAAATATCAAAGAACATAAAAAGTAGGAAACTTAATTCTCTACAAAAAAGGTCTCTTAACATTTTGCCATAGCTCGCTTCGTTTCCGAGATATTTGCAGATTTATCTCAAGGGAAGGGGCCTGACGGACATATTTCGAGATATTTCTTCTTCTTGTTGTTCTTCTTCTGCACAGCTAAGCTGGAAGTGGCATTTGCAGCGCGCAATAGTGCAGAGTTATCTCAAAGAAAGGGGCCACGGTGTTTCTGTATCTCTATTATGTTGGTGCGGCTTCGGAACTTTTAAATATCTTGATATATCTCGAGAACTACGCATCTGATCAAAAAATATCGTAGAACATAAAAAGTAGGAAACTTAATTCTCTACAAATAAGGTCTCTTAACATTTTGCCATAGCTCGTTTGGTTTCCGAGATATTTGCAGATTTATCTCAAGGGAAGGGGCCTGACGGACATATTTCCAGATATTTCTTCTTCTTGTTGTTCTTCTTCTGCACAGCTAAGCTGGAAGTGGCATTTGCAGCTCGCAATAGTGCAGAGATATCTCAAAGAAAGGGGCCACGGTGTTTCTGTACCTCTATTATGTTGGTGCAGCTTCGGAGCTTTTAAATATCTTGATATATCTCGAGAACTACGCATCTGATCAAAAAATATCATAGAACACAAAAAGCAGGAAACTTAATTCTCTACAAAAAAGGTCTCTTAACATTTTGCCATAGCTCGCTTCGTTTCCGAGATATTTGCAGATTTATCTCAAGGGAAGGGTCCTGATGGACATATTTCGAGATATTTCTTCTTCTTGTTGTTCTTCTTCTGCACAGCTAAACTGGAAGTGGCATTTGCGGCTCGCACTAGTGCAGAGTTATCTCAAAGAAAGGAGCCACGGTGTTTCTGTATCTCTATTATGTTGGTGCGGCTTCGGAACTTTTAAATATCTCGATATATCTTGAAAACTACGCTTCTGATCAAAAAATATCATAGAACATAAATTGTAGGAAACATAATTCACTACAAAAAACGTCTCTTAACATTTTGCCATAGCTCGCTCCGTTTCCGAGATATTTGCAGATTCAGCTCAAAGGAACGGGCCTGACGGACATATTTCGAGATACTTCTTCTTCTTGTTGTTCTTCCTCTGCACAGCTAAGCTGGAAGTGGCATTTGCAGCTCGCAATAGTGCAGAGTTATCTCAAAGAAAGGGGCCACGGTGTTTCTGTATCTCTATTATGTTGGTGCGGCTTCGGAACTTTTAAATATCTTGATATATCTCGAGAACTACGCATCTGATCAAAAAATATCATAGAACATAAAAAGTAGGAAACCTAATTTTCTACAAAAAAGGTCTCTTAACATTTTGCCGTAGCTCGCTTCGTTTCCGAGATATTTGCAGATTTATCTCAAGGGAAGGGGCCTGACGGACATATTTCGAAATATTTCTTCTTCTTGTTGTTCTTCTTCTGCACAGCTAAGCTGGAAGTGGCATTTGCGGCTCGCACTAGTGCAGAGTTATCTCAAAGAAAGGGGCCACGGTGTTTCTGTATCTCTATTATGTTGGTGCGGTTTCGGAACTTTTAAATATCTTGATATATCTCGAGAACTACGCATCTGATCAAAAAATATCATAGAACATAAAAAGTAGCAAACTTAATTCTCTACAAATAAGGTCTCTTAACATTTTGCCATAGCTCGCTTCGTTTCCGAGATATTTGCAGATTTATCTCTAGGGAAGGGGCCTCACGGACATATTTCGAGATATTTCTTCTTCTTGTTGTTCTTCTTCTGCACAGCTAAGCTGGAAGTGGCATTTGCAGCTCGCAATAGTGCAGAGTTATCTCAAAGAAAGGGGCCACGGTGTTTCTGTATCTCTATTATGTTGGTGCGGCTTCGGAACTTTTAAATATCTTGATATATCTCGAGAACTACGCATCTGATCAAAAAATATCATAGAACATAAAAAGTAGGAAACCTAATTTTCTACAAAAAAGGTCGCTTAACATTTTGCCGTAGCTCGCTTCGTTTCCGAGATATTTGCAGATTTATCTCAAGGGAAGGGGCCTGACGGACATATTTCGAAATATTTCTTATTCTTGTTGTTCTTCTTCTGCACAGCTAAGCTGGAAGTGGCATTTCCAGCTCGCAATAGTGCAGAGTTATCCCAAAGAAAGGGGCCACGGTGTTTCCGTATCTCTATTATGTTGGTGCGGCTTCGGAACTTTTAAATATCTCGATATATCTCGAAAACTACGCTTCTGATCAAAAAATATCATAGAACATAAATTGTAGGAAACATAATTCTCTATAAAAAAGGTCTCCTAACATTTTGCCATAGCTCGCTTCGTTTCCGAGATATTTGCAGATTTATCTCAAGGGAAGGGTCCTGATGGACATATTTCGAGATATTTCTTCTTCTTGTTGTTCTTCTTCTGCACAGCTAAACTGGAAGTGGCATTTGCAGCTCGCAATAGTGCAGAGATATCTCAAAGAAAGGGGCCACGGTGTTTCTGTACCTCTATTATGTTGGTGCAGCTTCGGAGCTTTTAAATATCTTGATATATCTCGAGAACTACGCATCTGATCAAAAAATATCATAGAACACAAAAAGCAGGAAACTTAATTCTCTACAAAAAAGGTCTCTTAACATTTTGCCATACCTCGCTTCGTTTCCGAGATATTTGCAGATTTATCTCAAGGGAAGGGTCCTGATGGACATATTTCGAGATATTTCTTCTTCTTGTTGTTCTTCTTCTGCACAGCTAAACTGGAAGTGGCATTTGCGGCTCGCACTAGTGCAGAGTTATCTCAAAGAAAGGAGCCACGGTGTTTCTGTATCTCTATTATGTTGGTGCGGCTTCGGAACTTTTAAATATCTCGATATATCTTGAAAACTACGCTTCTGATCAAAAAATATCATAGAACATAAATTGTAGGAAACATAATTCACTACAAAAAACGTCTCTTAACATTTTGCCATAGCTCGCTCCGTTTCCGAGATATTTGCAGATTCAGCTCAAAGGAACGGGCCTGACGGACATATTTCGAGATACTTCTTCTTCTTGTTGTTCTTCCTCTGCACAGCTAAGCTGGAAGTGGCATTTGCAGCTCGCAATAGTGCAGAGTTATCTCAAAGAAAGGGGCCACGGTGTTTCTGTATCTCTATTATGTTGGTGCGGCTTCGGAACTTTTAAATATCTTGATATATCTCGAGAACTACGCATCTGATCAAAAAATATCATAGAACATAAAAAGTAGGAAACCTAATTTTCTACAAAAAAGGTCGCTTAACATTTTGCCGTAGCTCGCTTCGTTTCCGAGATATTTGCAGATTTATCTCAAGGGAAGGGGCCTGACGGACATATTTCGAAATATTTCTTATTCTTGTTGTTCTTCTTCTGCACAGCTAAGCTGGAAGTGGCATTTCCAGCTCGCAATAGTGCAGAGTTATCCCAAAGAAAGGGGCCACGGTGTTTCTGTATCTCTATTATGTTGGTGCGGCTTCCGAACTTTTAAATATCTCGATATATGTCGAAAACTACGCTTCTGATCAAAAAATATCATAGAACATAAATTGTAGGAAACAGAATTCTCTACAAAAAAGGTCTCTTAACATTTTGCCATAGCTCGCTTCGTTTCCGAGATATTTGCAGATATATCTCAAGGGAAGGGGCCTGCCGGACATATTTCGAGATATTTCTTCTTCTTGTTGTTCTTCTTCTGCACAGCTAAGCTGGAAGTGGCATTTGTGGCTCGCACTAGTGCAGAGTTATCTCAAAGAAAGGGGCCACGGTGTTTCTGTATCTCTATTATGTTGGTGCGGCTTCGGAACTTTTAAATATCTCGATATATCTTGAAAACTACGCTTCTGATCAAAAAATATCATAGAACATAAATTGTAGGAAACATAATTCACTACAAAAAACGTCTCTTAACATTTTGCCATAGCTCGCTCCGTTTCCGAGATATTTGCAGATTCAGCTCAAAGGAACGGGCCTGACGGACATATTTCGAGATACTTCTTCTTCTTGTTGTTCTTCCTCTGCACAGCTAAGCTGGAAGTGGCATTTGCAGCTCGCAATAGTGCAGAGTTATCTCAAAGAAAGGGGCCACGGTGTTTCTGTATCTCTATTATGTTGGTGCGGCTTCGGAACTTTTAAATATCTTGATATATCTCGAGAACTACGCATCTGATCAAAAAATATCATAGAACATAAAAAGTAGGAAACCTAATTTTCTACAAAAAAGGTCTCTTAACATTTTGCCGTAGCTCGCTTCGTTTCCGAGATATTTGCAGATTTATCTCAAGGGAAGGGGCCTGACGGACATATTTCGAAATATTTCTTCTTCTTGTTGTTCTTCTTCTGCACAGCTAAGCTGGAAGTGGCATTTGCGGCTCGCACTAGTGCAGAGTTATCTCAAAGAAAGGGGCCACGGTGTTTCTGTATCTCTATTATGTTGGTGCGGTTTCGGAACTTTTAAATATCTTGATATATCTCGAGAACTACGCATCTGATCAAAAAATATCATAGAACATAAAAAGTAGCAAACTTAATTCTCTACAAATAAGGTCTCTTAACATTTTGCCATAGCTCGCTTCGTTTCCGAGATATTTGCAGATTTATCTCTAGGGAAGGGGCCTCACGGACATATTTCGAGATATTTCTTCTTCTTGTTGTTCTTCTTCTGCACAGCTAAGCTGGAAGTGGCATTTGCGGCTCGCAATAGTGCAGAGTTATCTCAAAGAAAGGGGCCACGGTGTTTCTGTATCTCTATTATGTTGGTGCGGCTTCGGAAGTTTTAAATATCTTGATATATCTCGAGAACTACGCATCTGATCAAAAAATATCATAGAACATAAAAAGTAGGAAACCTAATTTTCTACAAAAAAGGTCGCTTAACATTTTGCCGTAGCTCGCTTCGTTTCCGAGATATTTGCAGATTTATCTCAAGGGAAGGGGCCTGACGGACATATTTCGAAATATTTCTTATTCTTGTTGTTCTTCTTCTGCACAGCTAAGCTGGAAGTGGCATTTCCAGCTCGCAATAGTGCAGAGTTATCCCAAAGAAAGGGGCCACGGTGTTTCCGTATCTCTATTATGTTGGTGCGGCTTCGGAACTTTTAAATATCTCGATATATCTCGAAAACTACGCTTCTGATCAAAAAATATCATAGAACATAAATTGTAGGAAACATAATTCTCTATAAAAAAGGTCTCCTAACATTTTGCCATAGCTCGCTTCGTTTCCGAGATATTTGCAGATTTATCTCAAGGGAAGGGTCCTGATGGACATATTTCGAGATATTTCTTCTTCTTGTTGTTCTTCTTCTGCACAGCTAAACTGGAAGTGGCATTTGCAGCTCGCAATAGTGCAGAGATATCTCAAAGAAAGGGGCCACGGTGTTTCTGTACCTCTATTATGTTGGTGCAGCTTCGGAGCTTTTAAATATCTTGATATATCTCGAGAACTACGCATCTGATCAAAAAATATCATAGAACACAAAAAGCAGGAAACTTAATTCTCTACAAAAAAGGTCTCTTAACATTTTGCCATAGCTCGCTTCGTTTCCGAGATATTTGCAGATTTATCTCAAGGGAAGGGTCCTGATGGACATATTTCGAGATATTTCTTCTTCTTGTTGTTCTTCTTCTGCACAGCTAAACTGGAAGTGGCATTTGCGGCTCGCACTAGTGCAGAGTTATCTCAAAGAAAGGAGCCACGGTGTTTCTGTATCTCTATTATGTTGGTGCGGCTTCGGAACTTTTAAATATCTCGATATATCTTGAAAACTACGCTTCTGATCAAAAAATATCATAGAACATAAATTGTAGGAAACATAATTCACTACAAAAAACGTCTCTTAACATTTTGCCATAGCTCGCTCCGTTTCCGAGATATTTGCAGATTCAGCTCAAAGGAACGGGCCTGACGGACATATTTCGAGATACTTCTTCTTCTTGTTGTTCTTCCTCTGCACAGCTAAGCTGGAAGTGGCATTTGCAGCTCGCAATAGTGCAGAGTTATCTCAAAGAAAGGGGCCACGGTGTTTCTGTATCTCTATTATGTTGGTGCGGCTTCGGAACTTTTAAATATCTTGATATATCTCGAGAACTACGCATCTGATCAAAAAATATCATAGAACATAAAAAGTAGGAAACCTAATTTTCTACAAAAAAGGTCGCTTAACATTTTGCCGTAGCTCGCTTCGTTTCCGAGATATTTGCAGATTTATCTCAAGGGAAGGGGCCTGACGGACATATTTCGAAATATTTCTTATTCTTGTTGTTCTTCTTCTGCACAGCTAAGCTGGAAGTGGCATTTCCAGCTCGCAATAGTGCAGAGTTATCCCAAAGAAAGGGGCCACGGTGTTTCTGTATCTCTATTATGTTGGTGCGGCTTCCGAACTTTTAAATATCTCGATATATGTCGAAAACTACGCTTCTGATCAAAAAATATCATAGAACATAAATTGTAGGAAACAGAATTCTCTACAAAAAAGGTCTCTTAACATTTTGCCATAGCTCGCTTCGTTTCCGAGATATTTGCAGATATATCTCAAGGGAAGGGGCCTGCCGGACATATTTCGAGATATTTCTTCTTCTTGTTGTTCTTCTTCTGCACAGCTAAGCTGGAAGTGGCATTTGTGGCTCGCACTAGTGCAGAGTTATCTCAAAGAAAGGGGCCACGGTGTTTCTGTATCTCTATTATGTTGGTGCGGCTTCGGAACTTTTAAATATCTCGATATATCTCGAAAACTACGCTTCTGATCAAAAAATATCATAGAACATAAATTGTAGGAAACATAATTCTCTACAAAAAACGTCTCTTAAGATTTTGCCATAGCTCGCTTCGTTTCCGAGATATTTGCAGATTCAGCTCAAAGGAACGGGCCTGACGGACATATTTCGAGATACTTCTTCTTCTTGTTGTTCTTCTTCTGCACAGCTAAGCTGGAAGTGGCATTTGCAGCTCGCACTAGTGCAGAGTTATCTCAAAGAAAGGGGCCACGGTGTTTCTGTATCTCTATTATGTTGGTGCGGCTTCGGAACTTTTAAATATCTCGATATATCTCGAAAACTACGCTTCTGATCAAAAAATATCATAGAACATAAATTGTAGGAAACATAATTCTCTACAAAAAACGTCTCTTAAGATTTTGCCATAGCTCGCTTCGTTTCCGAGATATTTGCAGATTTATCTCAAGGGAAGGGGCCTGACGGACATATTTCGAGATATTTCATCTTCTTGTTGTTCTTCTTCTGCACAGCTAAGCTGGAAGTGGCATTTGTGGCTCGCACTAGTGCAGAGTTATCTCAAAGAAAGGGGCCACGGTGTTTCTGTATCTCTATTATGTTGGTGCAGCTTCGGAGCTTTTAAATATCTTGATATATCTCGAGAACTACGCATCTGATCAAAAAATATCATAGAACACAAAAAGCAGGAAACTTAATTCTCTACAAAAAAGGTCTCTTAACATTTTGCCATAGCTCGCTTCGTTTCCGAGATATTTGCAGATTTATCTCAAGGGAAGGGTCCTGATGGACATATTTCGAGATATTTCTTCTTCTTGTTGTTCTTCTTCTGCACAGCTAAACTGGAAGTGGCATTTGCGGCTCGCACTAGTGCAGAGTTATCTCAAAGAAAGGAGCCACGGTGTTTCTGTATCTCTATTATGTTGGTGCGGCTTCGGAACTTTTAAATATCTCGATATATCTTGAAAACTACGCTTCTGATCAAAAAATATCATAGAACATAAATTGTAGGAAACATAATTCACTACAAAAAACGTCTCTTAACATTTTGCCATAGCTCGCTCCGTTTCCGAGATATTTGCAGATTCAGCTCAAAGGAACGGGCCTGACGGACATATTTCGAGATACTTCTTCTTCTTGTTGTTCTTCCTCTGCACAGCTAAGCTGGAAGTGGCATTTGCAGCTCGCAATAGTGCAGAGTTATCTCAAAGAAAGGGGCCACGGTGTTTCTGTATCTCTATTATGTTGGTGCGGCTTCGGAACTTTTAAATATCTTGATATATCTCGAGAACTACGCATCTGATCAAAAAATATCATAGAACATAAAAAGTAGGAAACCTAATTTTCTACAAAAAAGGTCGCTTAACATTTTGCCGTAGCTCGCTTCGTTTCCGAGATATTTGCAGATTTATCTCAAGGGAAGGGGCCTGACGGACATATTTCGAAATATTTCTTATTCTTGTTGTTCTTCTTCTGCACAGCTAAGCTGGAAGTGGCATTTCCAGCTCGCAATAGTGCAGAGTTATCCCAAAGAAAGGGGCCACGGTGTTTCTGTATCTCTATTATGTTGGTGCGGCTTCCGAACTTTTAAATATCTCGATATATGTCGAAAACTACGCTTCTGATCAAAAAATATCATAGAACATAAATTGTAGGAAACAGAATTCTCTACAAAAAAGGTCTCTTAACATTTTGCCATAGCTCGCTTCGTTTCCGAGATATTTGCAGATATATCTCAAGGGAAGGGGCCTGCCGGACATATTTCGAGATATTTCTTCTTCTTGTTGTTCTTCTTCTGCACAGCTAAGCTGGAAGTGGCATTTGTGGCTCGCACTAGTGCAGAGTTATCTCAAAGAAAGGGGCCACGGTGTTTCTGTATCTCTATTATGTTGGTGCGGCTTCGGAACTTTTAAATATCTCGATATATCTCGAAAACTACGCTTCTGATCAAAAAATATCATAGAACATAAATTGTAGGAAACATAATTCTCTACAAAAAACGTCTCTTAAGATTTTGCCATAGCTCGCTTCGTTTCCGAGATATTTGCAGATTCAGCTCAAAGGAACGGGCCTGACGGACATATTTCGAGATACTTCTTCTTCTTGTTGTTCTTCTTCTGCACAGCTAAGCTGGAAGTGGCATTTGCAGCTCGCACTAGTGCAGAGTTATCTCAAAGAAAGGGGCCACGGTGTTTCTGTATCTCTATTATGTTGGTGCGGCTTCGGAACTTTTAAATATCTCGATATATCTCGAAAACTACGCTTCTGATCAAAAAATATCATAGAACATAAATTGTAGGAAACATAATTCTCTACAAAAAACGTCTCTTAAGATTTTGCCATAGCTCGCTTCGTTTCCGAGATATTTGCAGATTTATCTCAAGGGAAGGGGCCTGACGGACATATTTCGAGATATTTCTTCTTCTTGTTGTTCTTCTTCTGCACAGCTAAGCTGGAAGTGGCATTTACAGCTCGCAATAGTGCAGAGTTATCTCAAAGAAAGGGGCCACGGTGTTTCTGTATCTCTATTATGTTGGTGCGGCTTCGGAACTTTTAAATATCTTGATATATCTCGAGAACTACGCATCTGATCAAAAAATATCATAGAACATAAAAAGTAGGAAACTTAATTCTCTACAAAAAAGGTCTCTTAACATTTTGCCTTAGCTCGCTTCGTTTCCGAGATATTTGCAGATTTATCTCAAGGGAAGGGGCCTGACGGACATATTTCGAGATATTTCTTCTTCTTGTTGTTCTTCTTCTGCACAGCTAAGCTGGAAGTGGCATTTGCGGCTCGCACTAGTGCAGAGTTATCTCAAAGAAAGGGGCCACGGTGTTTCAGTATCTCTATTATGTTGGTGCGGCTTCGGAACTTTTAAATATCTTGATATATCTCGACAACTACGCATCTGATCAAAAAATATCATAGAACATAAAAAGTAGGAAACTTAATTCTCTACAAAAGAGGTCTCTTAACATTTTGCCAGAGCTCGCTTCGTTTCCGAGATATTTGCAGATTTATCTCAAGGGAAGGGGCCTGACGGACATATTTCGAGATATTTCTTCTTCTTGTTGTTCTTCTTCTGCACAGCTAAGCTGGAAGTGGCATTTGCGGCTCGCACTAGTGCAGAGTTATCTCAAAGAAAGGGGCCACGGTGTTTCTGTATCTCTATTATGTTGGTGCGGCTTCGGAACTTTTAAATATCTTGATATATCTCGAGAACTACGCATCTGATCAAAAAATATCATAGAACATAAAAAGTAGGAAACTTAATTCCCTACAAAAAAGGTCTCTTAACATTTTGCCATAGCTCGCTTCGTTTTCGAGATATTTGCAGATTTATCTCAAGGGAAGGGGCCTGACGGACATATTTCGAGATATTTCTTCTTCTTGTTGTCCTTCTTCTCCACAGCTAAGCTGGAAGTGGCATTTGCGGCTCGCACTAGTGCAGAGTTTTCTCAACGAAAGGGGCCACCGTGCTTCTGTATCTCTATTATGTTGGTGCGGCTTCGGAACTTTTAAATATCTCGATATATCTCGAAAACTACGCTTCTGATCAAAGAATATCATAGAACATAAATTGTAGGAAGCATAATTCTCTACAAAAAAGGTCTCTTAACATTTTGCCATAGCTCGCTTTGTTTCCGAGATATTTGCAGATATATCTCAAGGGAAGAGGCCTGACGGACATATTTCGAGATATTTCTTCTTCTTGTTGTTCTTCTTCTGCACAGCTAAGCTGGAAGTGGCATTTACAGCTCGCAATAGTGCAGAGTTATCTCAAAGAAAGGGGCCACGGTGTTTCTGTATCTCTATTATGTTGGTGCGGCTTCGGAACTTTTAAATATCTCGATATATCTCGAAAACTACGCTTCTGATCAAAAAATATCATAGAACATAAAAAGTAGGAAACTTAATTCTCTACAAAAAATGTCTCTTAACATTTTGCCATAGCTCGCTTCGTTTCCGAGATATTTGCAGATTTATCTCAAGGGAAGGGGCCTGACGGACATATTTCGAGATATTTCTTCTTCTTGTTGTTCTTCTTCTGCACAGCTAAGCTGGAAGTGGCATTTGCGGCTCGCACTAGTGCAGAGTTATCTCAAAGAAAGGGGCCACGGTGTTTCTGTATCTCTATTATGTTGGTGCGGCTTCGGAACTTTTAAATATCTCGATGTATCTCGAAAACTACGCTTCTGATCAAAAAATATCATAGAACATAAATTGTAGGAAACATAATTCTCTATAAAAAACGTCTCTTAACATTTTGCCATAGCTCGCTTCGTTTCCGAGATATTTGCAGATTCATCTCAAAGGAACTGGCCTGACGGACATATTTCGAGATATTTCTTCTTCTTGTTGTTCTTCCTCTGCACAGCTAAGCTGGAAGTGGCATTTGCAGCTCGCAATAGTGCAGAGTTATCTCAAAGAAAGGGGCCACGGCGTTTCTGTATCTCTATTATGTTGGTGCGGCTTCGGAACTTTTAAATATCTTGATATATCTCGAGAACTACGCATCTGATCAAAAAATATCATAGAACATAAAAAGCAGGAAACTTAATTCTCTACAAAAAAGGTCTCTTAACATTTTGCCATAGCTCGCTTTGTTTCCGAGATATTTGCAGATATATCTCAAGGGAAGAGGCCTGACGGACATATTTCGAGATATTTCTTCTTCTTGTTGTTCTTCTTCTGCACAGCTAAGCTGGAAGTGGCATTTACAGCTCGCAATAGTGCAGAGTTATCTCAAAGAAAGGGGCCACGGTGTTTCTGTATCTCTATTATGTTGGTGCGGCTTCGGAACTTTTAAATATCTCGATATATCTCGAAAACTACGCTTCTGATCAAAAAATATCATAGAACATAAAAAGTAGGAAACTTAATTCTCTACAAAAAATGTCTCTTAACATTTTGCCATAGCTCGCTTCGTTTCCGAGATATTTGCAGATTTATCTCAAGGGAAGGGGCCTGACGGACATATTTCGAGATATTTCTTCTTCTTGTTGTTCTTCTTCTGCACAGCTAAGCTGGAAGTGGCATTTGCGGCTCGCACTAGTGCAGAGTTATCTCAAAGAAAGGGGCCACGGTGTTTCTGTATCTCTATTATGTTGGTGCGGCTTCGGAACTTTTAAATATCTCGATGTATCTCGAAAACTACGCTTCTGATCAAAAAATATCATAGAACATAAATTGTAGGAAACATAATTCTCTATAAAAAAGGTCTCTTAACATTTTGCCATAGCTCGCTTCGTTTCCGAGATATTTGCAGATTTATCTCAAGGGAAGGGGCCTGACGGACATATTTCGAGATATTTCTTCTTCTTGTTGTTCTTCTTCTGCACAGCTAAGCTGGAAGTGGCATTTGCGGCTCGCACTAGTGCAGAGTTATCTCAAAGAAAGGGGCCACGGTGTTTCTGTACCTCTATTATGTTGGTGCGGCTTCGGAACTTTTAAATATCTCGATATATCTCGAAAACTACGCTTCTGATCAAAAAATATCATAGAACATAAATTGTAGGAAACAGAATTCTCTACAAATAATGTCTCTTAACATTTTGCCATAGCTCGCTTCGTTTCCGAGATATTTGCAGATTTATCTCAAGGGAACGGGCCTGACGGACATATTTCGAGATATTTCTTCTTCTTGTTGTTCTTCTTCTGCACAGCTAAGCTGGAAGTGGCATTTGCGGCTCGCACTAGTGCAGAGTTATCTCAAAGAAAGGGGCCACGGTGTTTCTGTATCTCTATTATGTTGGTGCGGCTTCGGAACTTTTAAATATCTCGATGTATCTCGAAAACTACGCTTCTGATCAAAAAATATCATAGAACATAAATTGTAGGAAACATAATTCTCTATAAAAAACGTCTCTTAACATTTTGCCATAGCTCGCTTCGTTTCCGAGATATTTGCAGATTCATCTCAAAGGAACTGGCCTGACGGACATATTTCGAGATATTTCTTCTTCTTGTTGTTCTTCCTCTGCACAGCTAGGCTGGAAGTGGCATTTGCAGCTCGCAATAGTGCAGAGTTATCTCAAAGAAAGGGGCCACGGCGTTTCTGTATCTCTATTATGTTGGTGCGGCTTCGGAACTTTTAAATATCTTGATATATCTCGAGAACTACGCATCTGATCAAAAAATATCATAGAACATAAAAAGTAGGAAACTTAATTCTCTACAAAAAAGGTCTCTTAACATTTTGCCATAGCTCGCTTCGTTTCCGAGATATTTGCAGATTTATCTCAAGGGAAGGGGCCTGACGGACATATTTCGAGATATTTCTTCTTCTTGTTGTTCTTCTTCTGCACAGCTAAGCTGGAAGTGGCATTTGCGGCTCGCACTAGTGCAGAGTTATCTCAAAGAAAGGGGCCACGGTGCTTCTGTATCTCTATTATGTTGGTGCGGCTTCGGAACTTTTAAATATCTCGATGTATCTCGAAAACTACGCTTCTGATCAAAAAATGTCATAGAACATAAATTGTAGGAAACATAATTCTCTACAAAAAAGGTCTCTTAACATTTTGCCATAGCTCGCTTCGTTTCCGAGATATTTGCAGATATATCTCAAGGGAAGGGGCCTGACGGACATATTTCGAGATATTTCTTCTTCTTGTTGTTCTTCTTCTGCACAGCTAAGCTGGAAGTGGCATTTACAGCTCGCAATAGTGCAGAGTTATCTCAAAGAAAGGGGCCATGGTGTTTCTGTATCCCTATTATGTTGGTGCGGCTTCGGAACTTTTAAATATCTCGATATATCTCGAAAACTACGCTTCTGATCAAAAAATATCATAGAACATAAATTGTAGGAAACATAATTCTCTATAAAAAACGTCTCTTAACATTTTGCCATAGCTCGCTTCGTTTCCGAGATATTTGCAGATTTATCTCGAGGGAAGGGGCCTGAGGGACATATTTCGAGATATTTCTTCTTCTTGTTGTTCTTCTTCTGCACAGCTAAGCTGGAAGCGGCATTTGCGGCTCGCACTAGTGCAGAGTTATCTCAAAGAAAGGGGCCACGGTGTTTCTGTATCTCTATTATGTTGGTGCGGCTTCGGATCTTTTAAATATCTCGATATATCTCGAAAACTACGCTTCTGATCAAAAAATATCATAGAACATAAATTGTAGGAAACATAATTCTCTACAAAAAAGGTCTCTTAACATTTTGCCATAGCTCGCTTGGTTTCCAAGATATTTGCAGATTTATCTCAAGGGAAGGGGCCTCACGGACATATTTCCAGATATTTCTTCTTCTTGTTGTTCTTCTTCTGCACAGCTAAACTGGAAGTGGCATTTCCAGCTCGCAGTAGTGCAGAGTTATCTCAAAGAAAGGGGCCACGGTGTTTCTGTATCTCTATTATGTTGGTGCGGCTTCGGAACTTTAAAATATCTTGATATATCTCGAGAACTACGCATCTGATCAAAAAATATCATAGAACGTAAAAAGTAGGAAACTTAATTCTCTACAAATAAAGTCGCTTAACATTTTGCCATAGCTCGTTTTGTTTCCGAGATATTTGCAGATTTATCTCAAGGGAAGGGGCCTGACGGACATATTTCGAGATATTTCTTCTTCTTGTTGTTCTTCTTCTGCACAGCTAAGCTGGAAGTGGCATTTGCAGCTCGCAATAGTGCAGAGTTAGCTCAAAGAAAGGGGCCACGGTGTTTCTGTATCTCTATTATGTTGGTGCGGCTTCGGAACTTTTAAATATCTTGATATATCTCGAGAACTACGCATCTGATCAAAAAATATCATAGACCATAAAAAGTAGGAAACTTCATTCTCTACCAAAAAGGTCTCTTAACATTTTGCCATAGCTCGCTTCGTTTCCGAGATATATGCAGATTTATCTCAAGGGAAGGGGCCTGACGGACATATTTCGGGATAGTTCTTCTTCTTGTTGTTCTTCTTCTGCACAGCTAAACTGGAGTTGGCATTTTCAGCTCGCAATAGTGCAGAGTTATCTCAAAGAAAGGGGCCACGGTGTTTCTGTATCTCTATTATGTTGGTGCGGCTTCGGAACTTTTAAATATCTTGATATATCTCGAGAACTACGCATCTGATCAAAAAATATCATAGAACATAAATTGTAGGAAACATAATTCTCTACAAAAAAGGTCTCTTAACATTTTGCCATAGCTCGCTTCGTTTCCAAGATATTTGCAGATTTATCTCAAGGGAAGGGGCCTCACGGACATATTTCCAGATATTTCTTCTTCTTGTTGTTCTTCTTTTGCACAGCTAAACTGGAAGTGGCATTTCCAGCTCGCAGTAGTGCAGAGTTATCTCAAAGAAAGGGGCCACGGTGTTTCTGTATCTCTATTATGTTGGTGCGGCTTCGGAACTTTAAAATATCTTGATATATCTCGAGAACTACGCATCTGATCAAAAAATATCATAGAACGTAAAAAGTAGGAAACTTCATTCTCTACCAAAAAGGTCTCTTAACATTTTGCCATAGCTCGCTTCGTTTCCGAGATATATGCAGATTTATCTCAAGGGAAGGGGCCTGACGGACATATTTCGGGATATTTCTTCTTCTTGTTGTTCTTCTTCTGCACAGCTAAACTGGAAGTGGCATTTCCAGCTCGCAATAGTGCAGAGTTATCTCAAAGAAAGGGGCCACGGTGTTTCTGTATCTCTATTATGTTGGTGCGGCTTCGGAACTTTTAAATATCTTGATATATCTCGAGAACTACGCATCTGATCAAAAAATATCATAGAACATAAAAAGTGGGAAACTTAATTCTCTACAAAAAAGGTCTCTTAACATTTTGCCATAGCTCGCTTCGTTTCCAGGATATTTGCAGATTTATCTCAAGGGAAGGGGCCTGACGGACATATCTCGAGATATTTCTTCTTCTTGTTGTTCTTCTTCTGCACAGCTAAACTGGAAGTGGCATTTCCAGCTCGCAGTAGTGCAGAGTTATCTCAAAGAAAGGGGCCACGGTGTTTCTGTATCTCTATTATGTTGGTGCGGCTTCGGAACTTTAAAATATCTTGATATATCTCGAGAACTACGCATCTGATCAAAAAATATCATAGAACGTAAAAAGTAGGAAACTTAATTCTCTACAAATAAAGTCGCTGAACATTTTGCCATAGCTCGTTTCGTTTCCGAGATATTTGCAGATTTATCTCAAGAGACGGGGCCTGACGGACATATTTCGAGATATTTCTTCTTCTTGTTGTTCTTCTTCTGCACAGCTAAGCTGGAAGTGGCATTTGCAGCTCGCAATAGTGCAGAGTTATCTCAAAGAAAGGGGCCACGGTGTTTCTGTATCTCTATTATGTTGGTGCGGCTTCGGAACTTTTAAATATCTCCGTATATCTCGAGAACTACGCATCTGATCAAAAAATATCATAGAACATAAAAAGTAGGAAACTTAATTCTCTACAAAAAACGTCTCTTAACATTTTGCCATAGCTCGCTTCGTTTCCAGGATATTTGCAGATTTATCTCAAGGGAAGGGGCCTGACGGACATATTTCGAGATATTTCTTCTTCTTGTTGTTCTTCCTCTGCACAGCTAAGCTGGAAGTGGCATTTGCAGCTCGCAATAGTGCAGAGTTATCTCAAAGAAACGGGCCACGGTGTTTCTGTATCTCTATTATGTTGGTGCGGCTTCGGAACCTTTAAATATCTTGATATATCTCGAGAACTACGCATCTGATCAAATAATATCATAGAACATAAAAAGTAGGAAACTTAATTCTCTACAAATAAGGTCTCTTAACATTTTGCCATAGCTTGCTTCGTTTCCGAGATATTTGCAGATTTATCTCAAGGGAAGGGGTCTGACGGACATATTTCGAGATATTTCTTCTTCTTGTTGTTCTTCTTCTGCACAGCTAAGCTGGAAGTGGCATTTGCAGCTCGCAGTAGTGCAGAGTTATCTCAAAGAAAGGGGCCACGGTGTTTCTGTATCTCTATTATGTTGGTGCGGCTTCGGAACTTTTAAATATCTCGATATATCTCGAAAACTACGCTTCTGATCAAAAAATATCATAGAACATAAATTGTAGGAAACATAATTCTCTACAAAAAAGGTCTCTTAACATTTTGCCATAGCTCGCTTCGTTTCCGAGATATTTGCAGATTCAGCTCAAAGGAACTGGCCTGACGGACATATTTCGAGATATTTCTTCTTCTTGTTGTTCTTCCTCTGCACAGCAAAGCTGGAAGTGGCATTTCCAGCTCGCAATAGTGCAGAGTTATCTCAAAGAAACGGGCCACGGTGTTTCTGTATCTCTATTATGTTGGTGCGGCTTCGGAACCTTTAAATATCTTGATATATCTCGAGAACTACGCATCTGATCAAATAATATCATAGAACATAAAAAGTAGGAAACTTAATTCTCTACAAATAAGGTCTCTTAACATTTTGCCATAGCTCGCTTCGTTTCCGAGATATTTGCAGATTTATCTCAAGGGAAGGGGTCTGACGGACATATTTCGAGATATTTCTTCTTCTTGTTGTTCTTCTTCTGCACAGCTAAGCTGGAAGTGGCATTTGCAGCTCGCAGTAGTGCAGAGTTACCTCAAAGAAAGGGGCCACGGTGTTTCTGTATCTCTATTATGTTGGTGCCGCTTCGGAACTTTTAAATATCTGGATATATCTCGAGAACTACGCATCTGATCAAAAAATATCATAGAACATAAAAAGTAGGAAACTTAATTCTTTACAAAAAAGGTCTCTTAACATTTTGCCATAGCTCGCTTCGTTTCCGAGATATTTGCAGATTTATCTCAACGGAAGGGGCCTGACGGACATATTTCGAGATATTTCTTCTTCTTGTTGTTCTTCTTCTGCACAGCTAAGCTGGAAGTGGCATTTGCAGCGCGCTATAGTGCAGAGTTATCTCAAAGAAAGGGGCCACGGTGTTTCTGTATCTCTATTATGTTGGTGCGGCTTCGGAACTTTTAAATATCTTGATATATCTCGAGAACTACGCATCTGATCGAAAAATATCATAGAACGTAAAAAGTAGGAAACTTAATTCTCTACAAAAAAGGTCTCTTAACATTTTCCCATAGCTCGCTTGGTTTCCGAGATATTTGCAGATTTATCTCAAGGGAAGGGGGCTGACGGACATATTTCGAGATATTTCTTCTTCTTGTTGTTCTTCTTCTGCACAGCTAAGCTCGAAGTGGCATTTGCAGCTCGCAATAGTGCAGAGTTATCTCAAAGAAAGGGGCCACGGTGTTTCTGTATCTCTATTATGTTGGTGCGGCTTCGGAACTTTTAAATATCTTGATATATCTCGAGAACTACGCATCTGATCAAAAAATATCATAGAACATAAAAAGTAGGAAACTTAATTCTCTACAAATAAGGTCTCTGAACATTTTGCCATAGCTCGGTTCGTTTCCGAGATATTTGCAGATTTATCTCAAGGGAAGGGGCCTGACGGACATATTTCGAGATATTTCTTCTTCTTGTTGTTCTTCTTCTGCACAGCTAAGCTGGAAGTGGCATTTGCAGCGCGCAATAGTGCAGAGTTATCTCAAAGAAAGGAGCCACGGTGTTTCTGTATCTCTATTATGTTACTGCGGCTTCGGAACTTTTAAATATCTCGATATATCTCGAAAACTACGCTTCTGATCAAAAAATATCATAGAAGGTAAATTGTAGGAAACATAATTCTCTAGAAAAAAGGTCTCTTAACATTTTGCCATAGCTCGCTTCGTTTCCGAGATATTTGCAGATTTATCTCAAGGGAAGGGGTCTGAGGGACATATTTCGAGATATTTCTTCTTCTTGTTGTTCTTCTTCTGCACAGCTAAGCTGGAAGTGGCATTTGCAGCTCGCAATAGTGCAGAGTTATCTCAAAGAAAGGGGCCACCGTGTTTCTGTATCTCTATTATGTTGGTGCGGCTTCGGAATTTTTAAATATCTCGATATATCTCGAAAACTACGCTTCTGATCAAAAAATATCATAGAACATAAATTGTAGGAAACATAATTCTCTACAAAAAAGGTCTCTTAACATTTTGCCATAGCTCGCTTCGTTTCCGAGATATTTGCAGATTTATCTCAAGGGAAGGGGTCTGAGGGACATATTTCGAGATATTTCTTCTTCTTGTTGTTCTTCTTCTGCACAGCTAAGCTGGAAGTGGCATTTGCAGCTCGCAATAGTGCAGAGTTATCTCAAAGAAAGAGGCCACCGTGTTTCTGTATCTCTATTATGTTGGTGCGGCTTCGGAATTTTTAAATATCTCGATATATCTCGAAAACTACGCTTCTGATCAAAAAATATCATAGAACATAAATTGTAGGAAACATAATTCTCTACAAAAAAGGTCTCTTAACATTTTGCCATAGCTCGCTTCGTTTCCGAGATATTTGCAGATTTATCTCAAGGGAAGGGGCCTGACGGACATATTTCGAGATATTTCTTCTTCTTGTTGTTCTTCTTCTGCACAGCTAAGCTGGAAGTGGCATTTGCGGCTCGCACTAGTGCAGAGTTATCTCAAAGAAAGGGGCCACGGTGTTTCTGTACCTCTATTATGTTGGTGCGGCTTCGGAACTTTTAAATATCTCGATATATCTCGAAAACTACGCTTCTGATCAAAAAATATCATAGAACATAAATTGTAGGAAACAGAATTCTCTACAAATAATGTCTCTCAACATTTTGCCATAGCTCGCTTCGTTTCCGAGATATTTGCAGATTTATCTCAAGGGAAGGGGCCTGACGGACATATTTCGAGATATTTCTTCTTCTTGTTGTTCTTCTTCTGCACAGCTAAGCTGGAAGTGGCATTTGCGGCTCGCACTAGTGCAGAGTTATCTCAAAGAAAGGGGCCACGGCGTTTCTGTATCTCTATTATGTTGGTGCGGCTTCGGAACTTTTAAATATCTCGATGTATCTCGAAAACTACGCTTCTGATCAAAAAATATCATAGAACATAAATTGTAGGAAACATAATTCTCTATAAAAAACGTCTCTTAACATTTTGCCATAGCTCGCTTCGTTTCCGAGATATTTGCAGATTCATCTCAAAGGAACTGGCCTGACGGACATATTTCGAGATATTTCTTCTTCTTGTTATTCTTCCTCTGCACAGCTAGGCTGGAAGTGGCATTTGCAGCTCGCAATTGTGCAGAGTTATCTCAAAGAAAGGGGCCACGGCGTTTCTGTATCTCTATTATGTTGGTGCGGCTTCGGAACTTTTAAATATCTTGATATATCTCGAGAACTACGCATCTGATCAAAAAATATCATAGAACATAAAAAGTAGGAAACTTAATTCTCTACAAAAAAGGTCTCTTAACATTTTGCCATAGCTCGCTTCGTTTCCGAGATATTTGCAGATTTATCTCAAGGGAAGGGGCCTGACGGACATATTTCGAGATATTTCTTCTTCTTGTTGTTCTTCTACTGCACAGCTAAGCTGGAAGTGGCATTTGCGGCTCGCACTAGTGCAGAGTTATCTCAAAGAAAGGGGCCACGGTGCTTCTGTATCTCTATTATGTTGGTGCGGCTTCGGAACTTTTAAATATCTCGATGTATCTCGAAAACTACGCTTCTGATCAAAAAATGTCATAGAACATAAATTGTAGGAAACATAATTCTCTACAAAAAAGGTCTCTTAACATTTTGCCATAGCTCGCTTCGTTTCCGAGATATTTGCAGATATATCTCAAGGGAAGGGGCCTGACGGACATATTTCGAGATATTTCTTCTTCTTGTTGTTCTTCTTCTGCACAGCTAAGCTGGAAGTGGCATTTACAGCTCGCAATAGTGCAGAGTTATCTCAAAGAAAGGGGCCACGGCGTTTCTGTATCTCTATTATGTTGGTGCGGCTTCGGAACTTTTAAATATCTCGATGTATCTCGAAAACTACGCTTCTGATCAAAAAATATCATAGAACATAAATTGTAGGAAACATAATTCTCTATAAAAAACGTCTCTTAACATTTTGCCATAGCTCGCTTCGTTTCCGAGATATTTGCAGATTCATCTCAAAGGAACTGGCCTGACGGACATATTTCGAGATATTTCTTCTTCTTGTTGTTCTTCCTCTGCACAGCTAGGCTGGAAGTGGCATTTGCAGCTCGCAATAGTGCAGAGTTATCTCAAAGAAAGGGGCCACGGCGTTTCTGTATCTCTATTATGTTGGTGCGGCTTCGGAACTTTTAAATATCTTGATATATCTCGAGAACTACGCATCTGATCAAAAAATATCATAGAACATAAAAAGTAGGAAACTTAATTCTCTACAAAAAAGGTCTCTTAACATTTTGCCATAGCTCGCTTCGTTTCCGAGATATTTGCAGATTTATCTCAAGGGAAGGGGCCTGACGGACATATTTCGAGATATTTCTTCTTCTTGTTGTTCTTCTTCTGCACAGCTAAGCTGGAAGTGGCATTTGCGGCTCGCACTAGTGCAGAGTTATCTCAAAGAAAGGGGCCACGGTGTTTCTGTACCTCTATTATGTTGGTGCGGCTTCGGAACTTTTAAATATCTCGATATATCTCGAAAACTACGCTTCTGATCAAAAAATATCATAGAACATAAATTGTAGGAAACAGAATTCTCTACAAATAATGTCTCTCAACATTTTGCCATAGCTCGCTTCGTTTCCGAGATATTTGCAGATTTATCTCAAGGGAAGGGGCCTGACGGACATATTTCGAGATATTTCTTCTTCTTGTTGTTCTTCTTCTGCACAGCTAAGCTGGAAGTGGCATTTGCGGCTCGCACTAGTGCAGAGTTATCTCAAAGAAAGGGGCCACGGCGTTTCTGTATCTCTATTATGTTGGTGCGGCTTCGGAACTTTTAAATATCTCGATGTATCTCGAAAACTACGCTTCTGATCAAAAAATATCATAGAACATAAATTGTAGGAAACATAATTCTCTATAAAAAACGTCTCTTAACATTTTGCCATAGCTCGCTTCGTTTCCGAGATATTTGCAGATTCATCTCAAAGGAACTGGCCTGACGGACATATTTCGAGATATTTCTTCTTCTTGTTGTTCTTCCTCTGCACAGCTAGGCTGGAAGTGGCATTTGTAGCTCGCAATAGTGCAGAGTTATCTCAAAGAAAGGGGCCACGGCGTTTCTGTATCTCTATTATGTTGGTGCGGCTTCGGAACTTTTAAATATCTTGATATATCTCGAGAACTACGCATCTGATCAAAAAATATCATAGAACATAAAAAGTAGGAAACTTAATTCTCTACAAAAAAGGTCTCTTAACATTTTGCCGTAGCTCGCTTCGTTTCCGAGATATTTGCAGATTTATCTCAAGGGAAGGGGCCTGACGGACATATTTCGAGATATTTCTTCTTCTTGTTGTTCTTCTTCTGCACAGCTAAGCTGGAAGTGGCATTTGCGGCTCGCACTAGTGCAGAGTTATCTCAAAGAAAGGGGCCACGGTGCTTCTGTATCTCTATTATGTTGGTGCGGCTTCGGAACTTTTAAATATCTCGATGTATCTCGAAAACTACGCTTCTGATCAAAAAATGTCATAGAACATAAATTGTAGGAAACATAATTCTCTACAAAAAAGGTCTCTTAACATTTTGCCATAGCTCGCTTCGTTTCCGAGATATTTGCAGATATATCTCAAGGGAAGGGGCCTGACGGACATATTTCGAGATATTTCTTCTTCTTGTTGTTCTTCTTCTGCACAGCTAAGCTGGAAGTGGCATTTACAGCTCGCAATAGTGCAGAGTTATCTCAAAGAAAGGGGCCATGGTGTTTCTGTATCCCTATTATGTTGCTGCGGCTTCGGAACTTTTAAATATCTCGATATATCTCGAAAACTACGCTTCTGATCAAAAAATATCATAGAACATAAATTGTAGGAAACATAATTCTCTATAAAAAACGTCTCTTAACATTTTGCCATAGCTCGCTTCGTTTCCGAGATATTTGCAGATTCAGCTCAAAGGAACTGGCCTGACGGACATATTTCGAGATATTTCTTCTTCTTGTTGTTCTTCCTCTGCACAGCTAAGCTGGAAGTTGCATTTGCAGCTCGCACTAGTGCAGAGTTATCTCAAAGAAAGGGGCCACGGTGTTTCTGTATCTCTATTATGTTGGTGCGGCTTCGGAACTTTTAAATATCTCGTTATATCTCGAAAACTACGCTTCTGATCAAAAAATATCATAGAACATAAATTGTAGGAAACAGAATTCTCTACAAAAAAGGTCTCTCAACATTTTGCCATAGCTCTCTTCGTTTCCGAGATATTTGCAGATTTATCTCAAGGGAAGGGGTCTGACGGACATATTTCGAGATATTTCTTCTTCTTGTTGTTCTTCTTCTGCACAGCTAAGCTGGAAGTGGCATTTACAGCTCGCAATAGTGCAGAGTTATCTCAAAGAAAGGGGCCACGGTGTTTCTGTATCTCTATTATGTTGGTGCGGCTTCGGAACTTTTAAATATCTTGATATATCTCGAGAACTACGCATCTGATCAAAAAATATCATAGAACATAAAAAGTAGGAAACTTAATTCTCTACAAAAAAGGTCTCTAAACATTTTGCCATAGCTCGCTTCGTTTCCGAGATATTTGCAGATTTATCTCAAGGGAAGGGGCCTGACGGACACATTTCGAGATATTTCTTCTTCTTGTTGTTCTTCTTCTGCACAGCTAAGCTGGAAGTGGCATTTGCAGCTCGCAATAGTGCAGAGTTATCTCAAAGAAAGGGGCCACGGTGTTTCTGTATCTCTATTATGTTGGTGCGGCTTCGGAACTTTTAAATATCTTGATATATCTCGAGAACTCCGCATCTGATCAAAAAATATCATAGAACATAAAAAGTAGGAAACTTAATTCTCTACAAAAAAGGTCTCTTAACATTTTGCCGTAGCTCGCTTCGTTTCCGAGATATTTGCAGATTTATCTCAAGGGAAGGGGCCTGACGGACATATTTCCAGATATTTCTTCTTCTTGTTGTTCTTCTTCTGCACAGCTAAGCTGGAAGTGGCATTTGCAGCTCGCAATAGTGCAGAGTTATCTCAAAGAAAGGGGCCACGGTGTTTCTGTATCTCCATTATGTTGGTGCGGCTTCGGAACTTTAAAATATCTTGATATATCTCGAGAACTACGCATCTGATCAAAAAATATCATAGAACGTAAAAAGTAGGAAACTTAATTCTCTACAAATAAAGTCGCTTAACATTTTGCCATAGCTCGTTTTGTTTCCGAGATATTTGCAGATTTATCTCAAGGGAAGGGGCCTGACGGACATATTTCGAGATATTTCTTCTTCTTGTTGTTCTTCCTCTGCACAGCTAAGCTGGAAGTGGCATTTGCAGCTCGCAATAGTGCAGAGTTATCTCAAAGAAAGGGGCCACGGTGTTTCTGTATCTCTATTATGTTGGTGCGGCTTCGGAACTTTTAAATATCTTGATATATCTCGAGAACTGCGCATCTGATCAAAAAATATCATAGAACATAAAAAGTAGGAAACTTCATTCTCTACCAAAAAGGTCTCTTAACATTTTGCCATAGCTCGCTTCGTTTCCGAGATATATGCAGATTTATCTCAAGGGAAGGGGCCTGACGGACATATTTCGGGATATTTCTTCTTCTTGTTGTTCTTCTTCTGCACAGCTAAACTGGAAGTGGCATTTCCAGCTCGCAGTAGTGCAGAGTTATCTCAAAGAAAGGGGCCACGGTGTTTCTGTATCTCTATTATGTTGGTGCGGCTTCGGAACTTTAAAATATCTTGATATATCTCGAGAACTACGCATCTGATCAAAAAATATCATAGAACGTAAAAAGTAGGAAACTTAATTCTCTACAAATAAAGTCGCTGAACATTTTGCCATAGCTCGTTTCGTTTCCGAGATATTTGCAGATTTATCTCAAGAGACGGGGCCTGACGGACATATTTCGAGATATTTCTTCTTCTTGTTGTTCTTCTTCTGCACAGCTAAGCTGGAAGTGGCATTTGCAGCTCGCAATAGTGCAGAGTTATCTCAAAGAAAGGGGCCACGGTGTTTCTGTATCTCTATTATGTTGGTGCGGCTTCGGAACTTTTAAATATCTCGATATATCTCGAGAACTACGCATCTGATCAAAAAATATCATAGAACATAAAAAGTAGGAAACTTAATTCTCTACAAAAAACGTCTCTTAACATTTTGCCATAGCTCGCTTCGTTTCCAGGATATTTGCAGATTTATCTCAAGGGAAGGGGCCTGACGGACATATTTCGAGATATTTCTTCTTCTTGTTGTTCTTCTTCTGCACAGCTAAACTGGAAGTGGCATTTCCAGCTCGCAGTAGTGCAGAGTTATCTCAAAGAAAGGGGCCACGGTGTTTCTGTATCTCTATTATGTTGGTGCGGCTTCGGAACTTTAAAATATCTTGATATATCTCGAGAATTACGCATCTGATCAAAAAATATCATAGAACGTAAAAAGTAGGAAACTTAATTCTCTACAAATAAAGTCGCTGAACATTTTGCCATAGCTCGTTTCGTTTCCGAGATATTTGCAGATTTATCTCAAGAGACGGGGCCTGACGGACATATTTCGAGATATTTCTTCTTGTTGTTGTTCTTCTTCTGCACAGCTAAGCTGGAAGTGGCATTTGCAGCTCGCAATAGTGCAGAGTTATCTCAAAGAAAGGGGCCACGGTGTTTCTGTATCTCTATTATGTTGGTGCGGCTTCGGAACTTTTAAATATCTCGATATATCTCGAAAACTACGCTTCTGATCAAAAAATATCATAGAACATAAATTGTAGGAAACATAATTCTCTACAAAAAAGGTCTCTTAACATTTTGCCATAGCTCGCTTCGTTTCCGAGATATTTGCAGATTCAGCTCAAAGGAACTGGCCTGACGGACATATTTCGAGATATTTCTTCTTCTTGTTGTTCTTCCTCTGCACAGCTAAGCTGGAAGTGGCATTTGCAGCTCGCAATAGTGCAGAGTTATCTCAAAGAAACGGGCCACGGTGTTTCTGTATCTCTATTATGTTGGTGCGGCTTCGGAACCTTTAAATATCTTGATATATCTCGAGAACTACGCATCTGATCAAATAATATCATAGAACATAAAAAGTAGGAAACTTAATTCTCTACAAATAAGGTCTCTTAACATTTTGCCATAGCTTGCTTCGTTTCCGAGATATTTGCAGATTTATCTCAAGGGAAGGGGTCTGACGGACATATTTCGAGATATTTCTTCTTCTTGTTGTTCTTCTTCTGCACAGCTAAGCTGGAAGTGGCATTTGCAGCTCGCAGTAGTGCAGAGTTACCTCAAAGAAAGGGGCCACGGTGTTTCTGTATCTCTATTATGTTGGTGCCGCTTCGGAACTTTTAAATATCTGGATATATCTCGAGAACTACGCATCTGATCAAAAAATATCATAGAACGTAAAAAGTAGGAAACTTAATTCTCTACAAATAAAGTCGCTGAACATTTTGCCATAGCTCGTTTCGTTTCCGAGATATTTGCAGATTTATCTCAAGAGACGGGGCCTGACGGACATATTTCGAGATATTTCTTCTTCTTGTTGTTCTTCTTCTGCACAGCTAAGCTGGAAGTGGCATTTGCAGCTCGCAATAGTGCAGAGTTATCTCAAAGAAAGGGGCCACGGTGTTTCTGTATCTCTATTATGTTGGTGCGGCTTCGGAACTTTTAAATATCTCGATATATCTCGAAAACTACGCTTCTGATCAAAAAATATCATAGAACATAAATTGTAGGAAACATAATTCTCTACAAGAAAGGTCTCTTAACATTTTGCCATAGCTCGCTTCGTTTCCGAGATATTTGCAGATTCAGCTCAAAGGAACTGGCCTGACGGACATATTTCGAGATATTTCTTCTTCTTGTTGTTCTTCCTCTGCACAGCAAAGCTGGAAGTGGCATTTCCAGCTCGCAATAGTGCAGAGTTATCTCAAAGAAACGGGCCACGGTGTTTCTGTATCTCTATTATGTTGGTGCGGCTTCGGAACCTTTAAATATCTTGATATATCTCGAGAACTACGCATCTGATCAAATAATATCATAGAACATAAAAAGTAGGAAACTTAATTCTCTACAAATAAGGTCTCTTAACATTTTGCCATAGCTCGCTTCGTTTCCGAGATATTTGCAGATTTATCTCAAGGGAAGGGGTCTGACGGACATATTTCGAGATATTTCTTCTTCTTGTTGTTCTTCTTCTGCACAGCTAAGCTGGAAGTGGCATTTGCAGCTCGCAGTAGTGCAGAGTTACCTCAAAGAAAGGGGCCACGGTGTTTCTGTATCTCTATTATGTTGGTGCCGCTTCGGAACTTTTAAATATCTGGATATATCTCGAGAACTACGCATCTGATCAAAAAATATCATAGAACATAAAAAGTAGGAAACTTAATTCTTTACAAAAAAGGTCTCTTAACATTTTGCCATAGCTCGCTTCGTTTCCGAGATATTTGCAGATTTATCTCAAGGGAAGGGGCCTGACGGACATATTTCGAGATATTTCTTCTTCTTGTTGTTCTTCTTCTGCACAGCTAAGCTGGAAGTGGCATTTGCAGCTCGCAATAGTGCAGAGTTATCTCAAAGAAAGGGGCCACGGTGTTTCTGTATCTCTATTATGTTGGTGCGGCTTCGGAACTTTTAAATATCTTGATATATCTCGAGAACTACGCATCTGATCAAAAAATATCATAGAACATAAAAAGTAGGAAACTTAATTCTCTACAAAAAAGGTCTCTTAACATTTTGCCGTAGCTCGGTTCGTTTCCGAGATATTTGCAGATTTATCTCAAGGGAAGGGGCCTGACTGACATATTTCGAGATACTTCTTCTTCTTGTTGTTCTTCTTCTGCACAGCTAAGCTGGAAGTGGCATTTGCAGCTCGCAATAGTGCAGAGTTATCTCAAAGAAAGGGGCCACGGTGTTTCTGTATCCCTATTATGTTGGTGCGGCTTCGGAACTTTTGAATACCTTAATATATCTCGAGAACTACGCATCTGATCAGAAAATATCATAGAACATAAATAGTAGGAAACTTAATTCTCTACAAAAAAGGTGTCTTAACGTTTTGCCATAGCTCGCATCGTATGCGAGATATTTGCAGATTTAGCTCAAGGGGAGGGGGCTGACGGACATATTCCGAGATATTTCTTGTTCTTGTTGTGCTTCTTCTGCACAGCTAAGCTGGAACTGGCATTTGCTGCTCGCAATAGTGCAGAGTTATCTCACAGAAAGGGGCCACGGTGTTTCTGTATCTCTATTATGTTGGTGCGGCTTCCGAACTTTTACATATCTTGATATATCTCGAGAACTACGCATCTGATCAAAAAATATCATAGAACGTAAAAAGTAGGAAACTTAATTCTCTACAAAAAAGGTCTCTTAACATTTTCCCATAGCTGGCATCGTTTCCGAGATATTTGCAGATTTAGCTCAAGGGAAGGGGCCTGACGGACATATTCCGAGATATTTCTTGTTCTTGTTGTGCTTCTTCTGCACAGCTAAGCTGGAAGTGGCATTTGCAGCTCGCAATAGTGCAGAGTTATCTCAAAGAAAGGGGCCACGGTGTTTCTGTATCCCTATTATGTTGGTGCGGCTTCGGAACTTTTAAATATCTTGATATATCTCGAGAATTGCGCATCTGATCAAAAAATATCATAGAACATAAAAAGTAGGAAACTTAATTCTCTACAAAAAAGGTCTCTTAACATTTTGCCATAGCTCGCTTCGTTTCCGAGATATTTGCAGATTTATCTCGAGGGAGGGGGCCTAACGGACATATTCCGAGATATTTCTTGTTCTTGTTGTTATTCTTCTGCACAGCTAAGCTGGAACTGGCATTTGCTGCTCGCAATAGTGCAGAGTTATCTCACAGAAAGGGGCCACGGTGTTTCTGTAACTCTATTATGCTGGTGCGGCTTCGGAACTTTTACATATCTTGATATATCTCGAGAACTACGCATCTGATCAAAAAACATCATAGAACATAAAAAGTAGGAAACTTAATTCTCTACAAAAAAGGTCTCTTAACATTTTCCCATAGCTGGCATCGTTTCCGAGATATTTGCAGATTTAGCTCAAGGGAAGGGGCCTGACGAACATATTCCGAGATATTTCTTCTTCTTGTTGTTCCACTTCTGCACAGCTAAGCTGGAAGTGGCATTTGCAGCTCGCAAAAGTGCAGAGTTATCTCAAAGAAAGAGGCCACGGTGTTTCTGTACCTCTATTATGTTGGTGCAGCTTCGGAACTTTTAAATATCTTGATATATCTCGAGAACTACGCATCTGATCAAAAAATATCATAGAACATAAAAAGTAGGAAACTTAATTCTCTTCCAAAAATGTCTCTTAACATTTTGCCATAGCTCGCTTCGTTTCCGAGATATTTGCAGATTTATCTCAAGGGAAGGGGCCTAACGGACATATTTCGAGATATTTCTTCTTCTTGTTGTTCTTCTTCTGCACAGCTAAGCTGGAAGTGGCATTTGCGGCTCGCACTAGTGCACAGTTATCTCAAAGAAAGGGGCCACGGTGTTTCTGTATCTCTATTATGTTGGTGCGTCTTCGGAACTTTTAAATATCTCGATATATCTCGAAAACTACGCTTCTGATCAAAAAATATCATAGAACATAAATTGTAGGAAACATAATTGTCTACAAAAAACGTCTCTTAACATTTTGCCATAGCTCGCTTCGTTTCCGAGATATTTGCAGATTCAGCTCAAAGGAACTGGCCTGACGGACATATTTCGAGATATTTCTTCTTCTTGTTGTTCTTCCTCTGCACAGCTAAGCTGGAAGTGGCATTTGCAGCTCGCAATAGTGCAGAGTTATCTCAAAGAAAGGGGCCACGGTGTTTCTGTATCTCTATTATGTTGGTGCGGCTTCGGAACTTTTAAATATCTTGATATATCTCGAGAACTACGCGTCTGATCAAAAAATATCATAGAACATAAAAAGTAGGAAACTTAATTCTCTACAAAAGAGGTCTCTTAACATTTTGCCATAGCTCGCTTCCTTTCCGAGATATTTGCAGATTTATCTCAAGGGAAGGGGCCTAACGGACATATTTCGAGATATTTCTTCTTCTTGTTGTTCTTCTTCTGCACAGCTAAGCTGGAAGTGGCATTTGCGGCTCGCACTAGTGCAGAGTTATCGCAAAGAAAGGGGCCACGGTGTTTCTGTATCTCTATTATGTTGGTGCGGCTTCGGAACTTTTAAATATCTTGATATATCTCGAGAACTGCGCATCTGATCAAAAAATATCATAGAACATAAAAAGTAGGAAACTTAATTCTCTACAAAAAAGGTCTCTTAACATTTTGCCATAGCTCGCTTCGTTTCCGAGATATTTGCAGATTTATCTCGAGGGAAGCGGCCTAACGGACATATTCCGAGATATTTCTTGTTCTTGTTGTTATTCTTCTGCACAGCTAAGCTGGAACTGGCATTTGCTGCTCGCAATAGTGCAGAGTTATCTCACAGAAAGGGGCCACGGTGTTTCTGTAACTCTATTATGCTGGTGCGGCTTCGGAACTTTTACATATCTTGATATATCTCGAGAACTACGCATCTGATCAAAAAATATCATAGAACATAAAAAGTAGGAAACTTAATTCTCTACAAAAAAGGTCTCTTAACATTTTCCCATAGCTGGCATCGTTTCCGAGATATTTGCAGATTTAGCTCAAGGGAAGGGGCCTGACGAACATATTCCGAGATATTTCTTCTTCTTGTTGTTCCACTTCTGCACAGCTAAGCTGGAAGTGGCATTTGCAGCTCGCAAAAGTGCAGAGTTATCTCAAAGAAAGAGGCCACGGTGTTTCTGTACCTCTATTATGTTGGTGCAGCTTCGGAACTTTTAAATATCTTGATATATCTCGAGAACTACGCATCTGATCAAAAAATATCATAGAACATAAAAAGTAGGAAACTTAATTCTCTTCCAAAAATGTCTCTTAACATTTTGCCATAGCTCGCTTCGTTTCCGAGATATTTGCAGATTTATCTCAAGGGAAGGGGCCTAACGGACATATTTCGAGATATTTCTTCTTCTTGTTGTTCTTCTTCTGCACAGCTAAGCTGGAAGTGGCATTTGCGGCTCGCACTAGTGCACAGTTATCTCAAAGAAAGGGGCCACGGTGTTTCTGTATCTCTATTATGTTGGTGCGTCTTCGGAACTTTTAAATATCTCGATATATCTCGAAAACTACGCTTCTGATCAAAAAATATCATAGAACATAAATTGTAGGAAACATAATTGTCTACAAAAAACGTCTCTTAACATTTTGCCATAGCTCGCTTCGTTTCCGAGATATTTGCAGATTCAGCTCAAAGGAACTGGCCTGACGGACATATTTCGAGATATTTCTTCTTCTTGTTGTTCTTCCTCAGCACAGCTAAGCTGGAAGTGGCATTTGCAGCTCGCAATAGTGCAGAGTTATCTCAAAGAAAGGGGCCACGGTGTTTCTGTATCTCTATTATGTTGGTGCGGCTTCGGAACTTTTAAATATCTTGATATATCTCGAGAACTACGCATCTGATCAAAAAATATCATAGAACATGAAAAGTAGGAAACTTAATTCTCTACAAAAAAGGTCTCTTAACATTTTGCCATTGCTCTCTTCGTTTCCGAGATATTTGCAGATTTATCTCAAGGGAAGGGGCCTGACGGACATATTTCGAGATATTTCTTCTTCTTGTTGTTCTTCTTCTGCACAGCTAAGCTGGAAGTGGCATTTGCAGCTCGCAATAGAGCAGAGTTATCTCAAAGAAAGGGGCCACGGTGTTTCTGTATCTCTATTATGTTGGTGCGGCTTCGGAACTTTTAAATATCTTGATATATCTCGAGAACTACTCGTCTGATCAAAAAATATCATAGAACATAAAAAGTAGGAAACTTAATTCTCTACAAAAACTGTCTCTTAATATTTTGCCATAGCTCGCTTCATTTCCGAGATATTTGCAGATATATCTCAAGGGAAGGGGCCTGACGGACATATTTCGAGATATTTCTTCTTCTTGTTGTTCTTCTTCTGCACAGCTAAGCTGGAAGTGGCATTTGCGGCTCGCACTAGTGCACAGTTATCTCAAAGAAAGGGGCCACGGTGTTTCTGTATCTCTATTATGTTGGTGCGTCTTCGGAACTTTTAAATATCTCGATATATCTCGAAAACTACGCTTCTGATCAAAAAATATCATAGAACATAAATTGTAGGAAACATAATTCTCTACAAAAAACGTCTCTTAACATTTTGCCATAGCTCGCTTCGTTTCCCAGATATTTGCAGATTCAGCTCAAAGGAACTGGCCTGACGGACATATTTCGAGATATTTCTTCTTCTTGTTGTTCTTCCTCTGCACAGCTAAGCTGGAAGTGGCATTTGCAGCTCGCAATAGTGCAGAGTTATCTCAAAGAAAGGGGCCACGGTGTTTCTGTATCTCTATTATGTTGGTGCGGCTTCGGAACTTTTAAATATCTTGATATATCTCGAGAACTACGCGTCTGATCAAAAAATATCATAGAACATAAAAAGTAGGAAACTTAATTCTCTACAAAAAAGGTCTCTTAACATTTTGCCATAGCTCGCTTCCTTTCCGAGATATTTGCAGATTTATCTCAAGGGAAGGGGCCTAACGGACATATTTCGAGATATTTCTTCTTCTTGTTGTTCTTCTTCTGCACAGCTAAGCTGGAAGTGGCATTTGCGGCTCGCACTAGTGCAGAGTTATCTCAAAGAAAGGGGCCACGGTGTTTCTGTATCTCTATTATGTTGGTGCGGCTTCGGAACTTTTAAATATCTTGATATATCTCGAGAACTGCGCATCTGATCAAAAAATATCATAGAACATAAAAAGTAGGAAACTTAATTCTCTACAAAAAAGGTCTCTTAACATTTTGCCATAGCTCGCTTCGTTTCCGAGATATTTGCAGATTTATCTCGAGGGAAGGGGCCTAACGGACATATTTCGAGATATTTCTTCTTCTTGATGTTCTTCTTCTGCACAGCTAAACTGGAAGTGGCATCTCCAGCTCGCAATAGTGCAGAGTTATCTCAAAGAAAGGGGCCACGGTGTTTCTGTATCTCTATTATGTTGGTGCGTCTTCGGAACTTTTAAATATCTCGATATATCTCGAAAACTACGCTTCTGATCAAAAAATATCATAGAACATAAATTGTAGGAAACATAATTCTCTACAAAAAACGTCTCTTAACATTTTGCCATAGCTCGCTTCGTTTCCGAGATATTTGCAGATTCAGCTCAAAGGAACTGGCCTGACGGACATATTTCGAGATATTTCTTCTTCTTGTTGTTCTTCCTCTGCACAGCTAAGCTGGAAGTGGCATTTGCAGCTCGCAATAGTGCAGAGTTATCTCAAAGAAAGGGGCCACGGTGTTCCTGTATCTCTATTATGTTGGTGCGGCTTCGGAACTTTTAAATATCTTGATATATCTCGAGAACTACGCATCTGATCAAAAAATATCATAGAACATAAAAAGTAGGAAACTTAATTCTCTACAAAAAAGGTCTCTTAACATTTTGCCATAGCTCGCTTCGTTTCCGAGATATTTGCATATTTATCTCAAGGGAAGGGGCCTGACGGACATATTTCGAGATATTTCTTCTTCTTGTTGTTCTTCTTCTGCACAGCTAAGCTGGAAGTGGCATTTGCAGCTCGCAATAGTGCAGAGTTATCTCAAAGAAAGGGGCCACGGTGTTTCTGTATCTCTATTATATTGGTGCGGCTTCGGAACTTTTAAATATCTTGATATATCTCGAGAACTACGCGTCTGATCAAAAAATATCATAGAACATAAAAAGTAGGAAACTTAATTCTCTACAAAAAACGTCTCTTAACATTTTGCCATAGCTCGCTTCGTTTCCGAGATATTCGCAGATTCAGCTCAAAGGAACGGGCCTGACGGACATATTTCGAGATACTTCTTTTTCTTGTTGTTCTTCCTCTGCACAGCTACGCTGGAAGTGGCATTTGCAGCTCGCAATAATGCAGAGTTATCTCAAAGAAAGGGGCCACGGTGTTTCTGTACCTCTATTATGTTGGTGCAGCTTCGGAACTTTTAAATATCTTGATATATCTCGAGAACTACGCATCTGATCAAAAAATATCATAGAACATAAAAAGTAGCAAACTTAATTCTCTTCCAAAAATGTCTCTTAACATTTTGCCATAGCTCGCTTCGTTTCCGAGATATTTGCAGATTTATCTCAAGGGAAGGGGCCTAACGGACATATTTCGAGATATTTCTTCTTCTTGTTGTTCTTCTTCTGCACAGCTAAGCTGGAAGTGGCATTTGCGGCTCGCACTAGTGCACAGTTATCTCAAAGAAAGGGGCCACGGTGTTTCTGTATCTCTATTATGTTGGTGCGTCTTCGGAACTTTTAAATATCTCGATATATCTCGAAAACTACGCTTCTGATCAAAAAATATCATAGAACATAAATTGTAGGAAACATAATTGTCTACAAAAAACGTCTCTTAACATTTTGCCATAGCTCGCTTCGTTTCCGAGATATTTGCAGATTCAGCTCAAAGGAACTGGCCTGACGGACATATTTCGAGATATTTCTTCTTCTTGTTGTTCTTCCTCTGCACAGCTAAGCTGGAAGTGGCATTTGCAGCTCGCAATAGTGCAGAGTTATCTCAAAGAAAGGGGCCACGGTGTTTCTGTATCTCTATTATGTTGGTGCGGCTTCGGAACTTTTAAATATCTTGATATATCTCGAGAACTACGCGTCTGATCAAAAAATATCATAGAACATAAAAAGTAGGAAACTTAATTCTCTACAAAAAAGGTCTCTTAACATTTTGCCATAGCTCGCTTCCTTTCCGAGATATTTGCAGATTTATCTCAAGGGAAGGGGCCTAACGGACATATTTCGAGATATTTCTTCTTCTTGTTGTTCTTCTTCTGCACAGCTAAGCTGGAAGTGGCATTTGCGGCTCGCACTAGTGCAGAGTTATCGCAAAGAAAGGGGCCACGGTGTTTCTGTATCTCTATTATGTTGGTGCGGCTTCGGAACTTTTAAATATCTTGATATATCTCCAGAACTGCGCATCTGATCAAAAAATATCATAGAACATAAAAAGTAGGAAACTTAATTCTCTACAAAAAAGGTCTCTTAACATTTTGCCATAGCTCGCTTCGTTTCCGAGATATTTGCAGATTTATCTCGAGGGAAGCGGCCTAACGGACATATTCCGAGATATTTCTTGTTCTTGTTGTTATTCTTCTGCACAGCTAAGCTGGAACTGGCATTTGCTGCTCGCAATAGTGCAGAGTTATCTCAAAGAGAGGGGCCACGGTGTTTCTGTATCTCTATTATGTTGGTGCGGCTTCGGAACTTTTAAATATCTTGATATATCTCGAGAACTACGCATCTGATCAAAAAATATCATAGAAGATAAAAAGTAGGAAACTTAATTCTCTACAAAAAAGGTCTCTTAACATTTCGCCATAGCTCGCTTCGTTTCCGAGATATTTGCAGATTTATCTCAAGGGAAGGGGCCTGTCGGACATATTTCGAGATATTTCTTCTTCTTGTTGTTCTTCTTCTGCACAGCTAAGCTGGAAGTGGCATTTGCGGCTCGCACTAGTGCAGAGTTATCTCAAAGAAAGGGGCCACGGTGTTTCTGTATCTCTATTATGTTGGTGCGGCTTCGGAACTTTTAAATATCTCGATATATCTCGAAAACTACGCTTCTGATCAAAAAATATCATAGAACATAAATTGTAGGAAACATAATTCTCTACAAAAAACGTCTCTTAACATTTTGCCATAGCTCGCTTCGTTTCCGAGATATTCGCAGATTCAGCTCGAAGGAACGGGCCTGACGGACATATTTCGAGATACTTCTTTTTCTTGTTGTTCTTCCTCTGCACAGCTACGCTGGAAGTGGCATTTGCAGCTCGCAATAATGCAGAGTTATCTCAAAGAAAGGGGCCACGGTGTTTCTGTACCTCTATTATGTTGGTGCAGCTTCGGAACTTTTAAATATCTTGATATATCTCGAGAACTACGCATCTGATCAAAAAATATCATAGAACATAAAAAGTAGGAAACTTAATTCTCTTCCAAAAATGTCTCTTAACATTTTGCCATAGCTCGCTTCGTTTCCGAGATATTTGCAGATTTATCTCAAGGGAAGGGGCCTAACGGACATATTTCGAGATATTTCTTCTTCTTGTTGTTCTTCTTCTGCACAGCTAAGCTGGAAGTGGCATTTGCGGCTCGCACTAGTGCACAGTTATCTCAAAGAAAGGGGCCACGGTGTTTCTGTATCTCTATTATGTTGGTGCGTCTTCGGAACTTTTAAATATCTCGATATATCTCGAAAACTACGCTTCTGATCAAAAAATATCATAGAACATAAATTGTAGGAAACATAATTGTCTACAAAAAACGTCTCTTAACATTTTGCCATAGCTCGCTTCGTTTCCGAGATATTTGCAGATTCAGCTCAAAGGAACTGGCCTGACGGACATATTTCGAGATATTTCTTCTTCTTGTTGTTCTTCCTCTGCACAGCTAAGCTGGAAGTGGCATTTGCAGCTCGCAATAGTGCAGAGTTATCTCAAAGAAAGGGGCCACGGTGTTTCTGTATCTCTATTATGTTGGTGCGGCTTCGGAACTTTTAAATATCTTGATATATCTCGAGAACTACGCGTCTGATCAAAAAATATCATAGAACATAAAAAGTAGGAAACTTAATTCTCTACAAAAAAGGTCTCTTAACATTTTGCCATAGCTCGCTTCCTTTCCGAGATATTTGCAGATTTATCTCAAGGGAAGGGGCCTAACGGACATATTTCGAGATATTTCTTCTTCTTGTTGTTCTTCTTCTGCACAGCTAAGCTGGAAGTGGCATTTGCGGCTCGCACTAGTGCAGAGTTATCGCAAAGAAAGGGGCCACGGTGTTTCTGTATCTCTATTATGTTGGTGCGGCTTCGGAACTTTTAAATATCTTGATATATCTCGAGAACTGCGCATCTGATCAAAAAATATCATAGAACATAAAAAGTAGGAAACTTAATTCTCTACAAAAAAGGTCTCTTAACATTTTGCCATAGCTCGCTTCGTTTCCGAGATATTTGCAGATTTATCTCGAGGGAAGCGGCCTAACGGACATATTCCGAGATATTTCTTGTTCTTGTTGTTATTCTTCTGCACAGCTAAGCTGGAACTGGCATTTGCTGCTCGCAATAGTGCAGAGTTATCTCACAGAAAGGGGCCACGGTGTTTCTGTAACTCTATTATGCTGGTGCGGCTTCGGAACTTTTACATATCTTGATATATCTCGAGAACTACGCATCTGATCAAAAAATATCATAGAACATAAAAAGTAGGAAACTTAATTCTCTACAAAAAAGGTCTCTTAACATTTTCCCATAGCTGGCATCGTTTCCGAGATATTTGCAGATTTAGCTCAAGGGAAGGGGCCTGACGAACATATTCCGAGATATTTCTTCTTCTTGTTGTTCCACTTCTGCACAGCTAAGCTGGAAGTGGCATTTGCAGCTCGCAAAAGTGCAGAGTTATCTCAAAGAAAGAGGCCACGGTGTTTCTGTACCTCTATTATGTTGGTGCAGCTTCGGAACTTTTAAATATCTTGATATATCTCGAGAACTACGCATCTGATCAAAAAATATCATAGAACATAAAAAGTAGGAAACTTAATTCTCTTCCAAAAATGTCTCTTAACATTTTGCCATAGCTCGCTTCGTTTCCGAGATATTTGCAGATTTATCTCAAGGGAAGGGGCCTAACGGACATATTTCGAGATATTTCTTCTTCTTGTTGTTCTTCTTCTGCACAGCTAAGCTGGAAGTGGCATTTGCGGCTCGCACTAGTGCACAGTTATCTCAAAGAAAGGGGCCACGGTGTTTCTGTATCTCTATTATGTTGGTGCGTCTTCGGAACTTTTCAATATCTCGATATATCTCGAAAACTACGCTTCTGATCAAAAAATATCATAGAACATAAATTGTAGGAAACATAATTGTCTACAAAAAACGTCTCTTAACATTTTGCCATAGCTCGCTTCGTTTCCGAGATATTTGCAGATTCAGCTCAAAGGAACTGGCCTGACGGACATATTTCGAGATATTTCTTCTTCTTGTTGTTCTTCCTCAGCACAGCTAAGCTGGGAGTGGCATTTGCAGCTCGCAATAGTGCAGAGTTATCTCAAAGAAAGGGGCCACGGTGTTTCTGTATCTCTATTATGTTGGTGCGGCTTCGGAACTTTTAAATATCTTGATATATCTCGAGAACTACGCATCTGATCAAAAAATATCATAGAACATAAAAAGTTGGAAACTTAATTCTCTACAAAAAAGGTCTCTTAACATTTTGCCATAGCTCGCTTCGTTTCCGAGATATTTGCATATTTATCTCAAGGGAAGGAGCCTGACGGACATATTTCGAGATATTTCTTCTTCTTGTTGTTCTTCTTCTGCACAGCTAAGCTGGAAGTGGCATTTACAGCTCGCAATAGTGCAGAGTTATCTCAAAGAAAGGTGCCACGGTGTTTCTGTATCTCTATTATGTTGGTGCGGCTTCGGAACTTTTAAATATCTTGATATATCTCGAGAACTACGCATCTGATCAAAAAATATCATAGAACATGAAAAGTAGGAAACTTAATTCTCTACAAAAAAGGTCTCTTAACATTTTGCCATTGCTCTCTTCGTTTCCGAGATATTTGCAGATTTATCTCAAGGGAAGGGGCCTGACGGACATATTTCGAGATATTTCTTCTTCTTGTTGTTCTTCTTCTGCACAGCTAAGCTGGAAGTGGCATTTGCAGCTCGCAATAGAGCAGAGTTATCTCAAAGAAAGGGGCCACGGTGTTTCTGTATCTCTATTATGTTGGTGCGGCTTCGGAACTTTTAAATATCTTGATATATCTCGAGAACTACTCGTCTGATCAAAAAATATCATAGAACATAAAAAGTAGGAAACTTAATTCTCTACAAAAACTGTCTCTTAATATTTTGCCATAGCTCGCTTCATTTCCGAGATATTTGCAGATATATCTCAAGGGAAGGGGCCTGACGGACATATTTCGAGATATTTCTTCTTCTTGTTGTTCTTCTTCTGCACAGCTAAGCTGGAAGTGGCATTTGCGGCTCGCACTAGTGCACAGTTATCTCAAAGAAAGGGGCCACGGTGTTTCTGTATCTCTATTATGTTGGTGCGTCTTCGGAACTTTTAAATATCTCGATATATCTCGAAAACTACGCTTCTGATCAAAAAATATCTTAGAACATAAATTGTAGGAAACATAATTCTCTACAAAAAACGTCTCTTAACATTTTGCCATAGCTCGCTTCGTTTCCGAGATATTTGCAGATTCAGCTCAAAGGAACGGGCCTGACGGACATATTTCGAGATACTTCTTCCTCTTGTTGTTCTTCCTCTGCACAGCTAAGCTGGAAGTGGCATTTGCAGCTCGCAATAGTGCAGAGTTATCTCAAAGAGAGGGGCCACGGTGTTTCTGTATCTCTATTATGTTGGTGCGGCTTCGGAACTTTTAAATATCTTGATATATCTCGAGAACTACGCATCTGATCAAAAAATATCATACTACATAAAAAGTAGGAAACTTAATTCTCTACAAGAAAGGTCTCTAAACATTTTGCCATAGCTCGCTTCGTTTCCGAGATATTTGCAGATTTATCTCAAGGGAAGGGGCCTGACGGACATATTTCGAGATATTTCTTCTTCTTGTTGTTCTTCTTCTGCACAGCTAAGCTGGAAGTGGCATTTGCGGCTCGCACTAGTGCAGAGTTATCTCAAAGAAAGGGGCCACGGTGTTTCTGTATCCCTATTATGTTGGTGCGGCTTCGGAACTTTTAAATATCTCGATATATCTCGAAAACTACGCTTCTGATCAAAAAATATCATAGAACATAAATTGTAGGAAACATAATTCTCTACAAAAAACTTCTCTTATCATTTTGCCATAGATCGCTTCGTTTCCGAGATATTTGCAGATTCAGCTCAAAGGAACTGGCCTGACGGACATATTTCGAGATATTTCTTCTTCTTGTTGTTCTTCTTCTGCACAGCTAAACTGGAAGTGGCATTTCCAGCTCGCAATGGTGCAGAGTTATCTCAAAGAAAGGGGCCACGGTGTTTCTGTATCTCTATTATGTTGGTGCGGCTTCGGAACTTTTAAATATCTTGATATATCTCGAGAACTACGCATCTGATCAAAAAATATCATAGAACACAAAAAGTAGGAAACTTAATTCTCTACAAAAAAGGTCTCTTAACATTTTGCCATAGCTCGCTTCCTTTCCGAGATATTTGCAGATTTATCTCAAGGGAAGGGGCCTGACGGACATATTTCGAGATATTTCTTCTTCTTGTTGTTCTTCTTCTGCACAGCTGAGCTGGAAGTGGCATTTGCAGGTCGCAATAGTGCAGAGTTATCTCAAAGAAAGGGGCCACGGTGTTTCTGTATCTCTATTATGTTGGTGCGGCTTCGGAACTTTTAAATATCTCGATATATCTCGAAAACTACGCTTCTGATCAAAAAATATCATAGAACATAAATTGTAGGAAACATAATTCTCTACAAAAAACGTATCTTAACATTTTGCCATAGCTCGCTTCGTTTCCGAGATATTTGCAGATTCAGCTCAAAGGAACGGGCCTGACGGACATATTTCGAGATACTTCTTCCTCTTGTTGTTCTTCCTCTGCACAGCTAAGCTGGAAGTGGCATTTGCAGCTCGCAATAGTGCAGAGTTATCTCAAGGAGAGGGGCCACGGTGTTTCTGTATCTCTATTATGTTGGTGCGGCTTCGGAACTTTTAAATATCTTGATATATCTCGAGAACTACGCATCTGATCAAAAAATATCATACTACATAAAAAGTAGGAAACTTAATTCTCTACAAGAAAGGTCTCTAAACATTTTGCCATAGCTCGCTTCGTTTCCGAGATATTTGCAGATTTATCTCAAGGGAAGGGGCCTGACGGACATATTTCGAGATATTTCTTCTTCTTGTTGTTCTTCTTCTGCACAGCTAAGCTGGAAGTGGCATTTGCAGCTCGCAATAGTGCAGAGTTATCTCAAAGAGAGGGGCCACGGTGTTTCTGTATCTCTATTATGTTGGTGCGGCTTCGGAACTTTTAAATATCTTGATATATCTCGAGAACTACGCATCTGATCAAAAAATATCATAGAAGATAAAAAGTAGGAAACTTAATTCTCTACAAAAAAGGTCTCTTAACATTTTGCCATAGCTCGCTTCGTTTCCGAGATATTTGCATATTTATCTCAAGGGAAGGGGCCTGACGGACATATTTCGAGATATTTCTTCTTCTTGTTGTTCTTCTTCTGCACAGCTAAGCTGGAAGTGGCATTTGCGGCTCGCACTAGTGCAGAGTTATCTCAAAGAAAGGGGCCACGGTGTTTCTGTATCTCTATTATGATGGTGCGGCTTCGGAACTTTTAAATATCTCGATATATCTCGAAAACTACGCTCCTGATCAAAAAATATCATAGAGCATAAATTGTAGGAAACATAATTCTCTACAAAAAAGGTCTCTTAACATTTTGCCATAGCTCGCTTCGTTTCCGAGATATTTGCAGATTTATCTCAAGGGAAGGGGCCTGACGGACATATTTCGAGATATTTCTTCTTCTTGTTGTTCTTCTTCTGCACAGCTAAGCTGGAAGTGGCATTTGCGGCTCGCACTAGTGCAGAGTTATCTCAAAGAAAGGGGCCACGGTGTTTCTGTATCCCTATTATGTTGGTGCGGCTTCGGAACTTTTAAATATCTCGATATATCTCGAAAACTACGCTTCTGATCAAAAAATATCATAGAACATAAATTGTAGGAAACATAATTCTCTACAAAAAACTTCTCTTAACATTTTGCCATGGATCGCTTCGTTTCCGAGATATTTGCAGATTCAGCTCAAAGGAACTGGCCTGACGGACATATTTCGAGATATTTCTTCTTCTTGTTGTTCTTCCTCTGCACACCTAAGCTGGAAGTGGCATTTGCAGCTCGCAATAGTGCAGAGTTATCTCAAAGAAAGGGGCCACGGTGTTTCTGTATCTCTATTATGTTGGTGCGGCTTCGGAACTTTTAAATATCTTGATATATCTCGAGAACTACGCATCTGATTAAAAAATATCATAGAACATAAAAAGTAGGAAACTTAATTCTCTACAAAAAAGGTCTCTTAACATTTTGCCATAGCTCGCTTCGTTTCCGAGATATTTGCAGATTTATCTCAAGGGAAGGGGCCTGACGGACATATTTCGAGATATTTCTTCTTCTTGTTGTTCTTCTTCTGCACAGCTAAGCTGGAAGTGGCATTTGCGGCTCGCACTAGTGCAGAGTTATCTCAACGAAAGGGGCCACGGTGTTTCTGTATCTCTATTATGTTGGTGCGGCTTCGGAACTTTTAAATATCTCGATATATCTCGAAAACTACGCTTCTGATCAAAAAATATCATAGAACATAAATTGTAGGAAACATAATTCTCTACAAAAAACTTCTCTTAACATTTTGCCATAGATCGCTTCGTTTCCGAGATATTTGCAGATTCAGCTCAAAGGAACTGGCCTGACGGACATATTTCGAGATATTTCTTCTTCTTGTTGTTCTTCCTCTGCACACCTAAGCTGGAAGTGGCATTTGCAGCTCGCAATAGTGCAGAGTTATCTCAAAGAAAGGGGCCACGGTGTTTCTGTATCTCTATTATGTTGGTGCGGCTTCGGAACTTTTAAATATCTTGATATATCTCGAGAACTACGCATCTGATCAAAAAATATCATAGAACACAAAAAGTAGGAAACTTAATTCTCTACAAAAAAGGTCTCTTAACATTTTGCCATAGCTCGCTTCCTTTCCGAGATATTTGCAGATTTATCTCAAGGGAAGGGGCCTGACGGACATATTTCGAGATATTTCTTCTTCTTGTTGTTCTTCTTCTGCACAGCTGAGCTGGAAGTGGCATTTGCAGGTCGCAATAGTGCAGAGTTATCTCAAAGAAAGGGGCCACGGTGTTTCTGTATCTCTATTATGTTGGTGCGGCTTCGGAACTTTTAAATATCTCGATATATCTCGAAAACTACGCTTCTGATCAAAAAATATCATAGAACATAAATTGTAGGAAACATAATTCTCTACAAAAAACGTATCTTAACATTTTGCCATAGCTCGCTTCGTTTCCGAGATATTTGCAGATTCAGCTCAAAGGAACGGGCCTGACGGACATATTTCGAGATACTTCTTCCTCTTGTTGTTCTTCCTCTGCACAGCTAAGCTGGAAGTGGCATTTGCAGCTCGCAATAGTGCAGAGTTATCTCAAGGAGAGGGGCCACGGTGTTTCTGTATCTCTATTATGTTGGTGCGGCTTCGGAACTTTTAAATATCTTGATATATCTCGAGAACTACGCATCTGATCAAAAAATATCATACTACATAAAAAGTAGGAAACTTAATTCTCTACAAGAAAGGTCTCTAAACATTTTGCCATAGCTCGCTTCGTTTCCGAGATATTTGCAGATTTATCTCAAGGGAAGGGGCCTGACGGACATATTTCGAGATATTTCTTCTTCTTGTTGTTCTTCTTCTGCACAGCTAAGCTGGAAGTGGCATTTGCAGCTCGCAATAGTGCAGAGTTATCTCAAAGAGAGGGGCCACGGTGTTTCTGTATCTCTATTATGTTGGTGCGGCTTCGGAACTTTTAAATATCTTGATATATCTCGAGAACTACGCATCTGATCAAAAAATATCATAGAAGATAAAAAGTAGGAAACTTAATTCTCTACAAAAAAGGTCTCTTAACATTTTGCCATAGCTCGCTTCGTTTCCGAGATATTTGCATATTTATCTCAAGGGAAGGGGCCTGACGGACATATTTCGAGATATTTCTTCTTCTTGTTGTTCTTCTTCTGCACAGCTAAGCTGGAAGTGGCATTTGCGGCTCGCACTAGTGCAGAGTTATCTCAAAGAAAGGGGCCACGGTGTTTCTGTATCTCTATTATGATGGTGCGGCTTCGGAACTTTTAAATATCTCGATATATCTCGAAAACTACGCTCCTGATCAAAAAATATCATAGAGCATAAATTGTAGGAAACATAATTCTCTACAAAAAAGGTCTCTTAACATTTTGCCATAGCTCGCTTCGTTTCCGAGATATTTGCAGATTTATCTCAAGGGAAGGGGCCTGACGGACATATTTCGAGATATTTCTTCTTCTTGTTGTTCTTCTTCTGCACAGCTAAGCTGGAAGTGGCATTTGCGGCTCGCACTAGTGCAGAGTTATCTCAAAGAAAGGGGCCACGGTGTTTCTGTATCCCTATTATGTTGGTGCGGCTTCGGAACTTTTAAATATCTCGATATATCTCGAAAACTACGCTTCTGATCAAAAAATATCATAGAACATAAATTGTAGGAAACATAATTCTCTACAAAAAACTTCTCTTAACATTTTGCCATGGATCGCTTCGTTTCCGAGATATTTGCAGATTCAGCTCAAAGGAACTGGCCTGACGGACATATTTCGAGATATTTCTTCTTCTTGTTGTTCTTCCTCTGCACACCTAAGCTGGAAGTGGCATTTGCAGCTCGCAATAGTGCAGAGTTATCTCAAAGAAAGGGGCCACGGTGTTTCTGTATCTCTATTATGTTGGTGCGGCTTCGGAACTTTTAAATATCTTGATATATCTCGAGAACTACGCATCTGATCAAAAAATATCATAGAACATAAAAAGTAGGAAACTTAATTCTCTACAAAAAAGGTCTCTTAACATTTTGCCATAGCTCGCTTCGTTTCCGAGATATTTGCAGATTTATCTCAAGGGAAGGGGCCTGACGGACATATTTCGAGATATTTCTTCTTCTTGTTGTTCTTCTTCTGCACAGCTAAGCTGGAAGTGGCATTTGCGGCTCGCACTAGTGCAGAGTTATCTCAACGAAAGGGGCCACGGTGTTTCTGTATCTCTATTATGTTGGTGCGGCTTCGGAACTTTTAAATATCTCGATATATCTCGAAAACTACGCTTCTGATCAAAAAATATCATAGAACATAAATTGTAGGAAACATAATTCTCTACAAAAAACTTCTCTTAACATTTTGCCATAGATCGCTTCGTTTCCGAGATATTTGCAGATTCAGCTCAAAGGAACTGGCCTGACGGACATATTTCGAGATATTTCTTCTTCTTGTTGTTCTTCCTCTGCACACCTAAGCTGGAAGTGGCATTTGCAGCTCGCAATAGTGCAGAGTTATCTCAAAGAAAGGGGCCACGGTGTTTCTGTATCTCTATTATGTTGGTGCGGCTTCGGAACTTTTAAATATCTTGATATATCTCGAGAACTACGCATCTGATCAAAAAATATCATAGAACATAAAAAGTAGGAAACTTAATTCTCTACAAAAAAGGTCTCTTAACATTTTGCCATAGCTCGCTTCGTTTCCGAGATATTTGCAGATTTATCTCAAGGGAAGGGGCCTGACGGACATATTTCGAGATATTTCTTCTTCTTGTTGTTCTTCTTCTGCACAGCTAAGCTGGAAGTGGCATTTGCGGCTCGCACTAGTGCAGAGTTATCTCAACGAAAGGGGCCACGGTGTTTCTGTATCTCTATTATGTTGGTGCGGCTTCGGAACTTTTAAATATCTCGATATATCTCGAAAACTACGCTTCTGATCAAAAAATATCATAGAACATAAATTGTAGGAAACATAATTCTCTACAAAAAACGTTTCTTAACATTTTGCCATAGCTCGCTTCGTTTCCGAGATATTTGCAGATTCAGCTCAAAGGAACGGGCCTGACGGACATATTTCGAGATACTTCTTCCTCTTGTTGTTCTTCCTCTGCACAGCTAAGCTGGAAGTGGCATTTGCAGCTCGCAATAGTGCAGAGTTATCTCAAAGAGAGGGGCCACGGTGTTTCTGTATCTCTATTATGTTGGTGCGGCTTCGGAACTTTTAAATATCTTGATATATCTCGAGAACTACGCATCTGATCAAAAAATATCATACTACATAAAAAGTAGGAAACTTAATTCTCTACAAGAAAGGTCTCTAAACATTTTGCCATAGCTCGCTTCGTTTCCGAGATATTTGCAGATTTATCTCAAGGGAAGGGGCCTGACGGACATATTTCGAGATATTTCTTCTTCTTGTTGTTCTTCTTCTGCACAGCTAAGCTGGAAGTGGCATTTGCAGCTCGCAATAGTGCAGAGTTATCTCAAAGAGAGGGGCCACGGTGTTTCTGTATCTCTATTATGTTGTTGCGGCTTCGGAACTTTTAAATATCTTGATATATCTCGAGAACTACGCATCTGATCAAAAAATATCATGGAAGATAAAAAGTAGGAAACTTAATTCTCTACAAAAAAGGTCTCTTAACATTTTGCCATAGCTCGCTTCGTTTCCGAGATATTTGCATATGTATCTCAAGGGAAGGGGCCTGACGGACATATTTCGAGATATTTCTTCTTCTTGTTGTTCTTCTTCTGCACAGCTAAGCTGGAAGTGGCATTTGCGGCTCGCACTAGTGCAGAGTTATCTCAAAGAAAGGGGCCACGGTGTTTCTGTATCTCTATTATGTTGGTGCGGCTTCGGAACTTTTAAATATCTCGATATATCTCGAAAACTACGCTTCTGATCAAAAAATATCATAGAGCATAAATTGTAGGAAACATAATTCTCTACAAAAAAGGTCTCTTAACATTTTGCCATAGCTCGCTTCGTTTCTGAGATATTTGCATATTTATCTCAAGGGAAGGGGCCTGACGGACATATTTCGAGATATTTCTTCTTCTTGTTGTTCTTCTTCTGCACAGCTAAGCTGGAAGTGGCATTTGCGGCTCGCACTAGTGCAGAGTTATCTCAAAGAAAGGGGCCACGGTGTTTCTGTATCTCTATTATGTTGGTGGGGCTTCGGAACTTTTAAATATCTCGATATATCTCGAAAACTACGCTTCTGATCAAAAAATATCATAGAACCTAAATTGTAGGAAACATAATTCTCTACAAAAAGGGTCTCTTAACATTTTGCCATAGCTCGCTTCGTTTCCGAGATATTTGCAGATATATCTCAAGGGAAGGGGCCTGACGGACATATTTCGAGATATTTCTTCTTCTTGTTGTTCTTCTTCTGCACAGCTAAGCTGGAAGTGGCATTTGCAGCTCGCAATAGTGCAGAGTTATCTCAAAGAAAGGGGCCACGGTGTTTCTGTATCTCTATTATGTTGGTGCGGCTTCGGAACTTTTAAATATCTTGATATATCTCGAGAACTACGCATCTGATCAAAAAATATCATAGAACATGAAAAGTAGGAAACTTAATTCTCTACAAAAAAGGTCTCTTAACATTTTGCCATAGCTCTCTTCGTTTCCGAGATATTTGCAGATTTATCTCAAGGGAAGGGGCCTGACGGACATATTTCGAGATATTTCTTCTTCTTGTTGTTCTTCTTCTGCACAGCTAAGCTGGAAGTGGCATTTGCGGCTCGCACTAGTGCAGAGTTATCTCAAAGAAAGGGGCCACGGTGTTTCTGTATCTCTATTATGTTGGTGCGGCTTCGGAACTTTTAAATATCTCGATATATCTCGAAAACTACGCTTCTGATCAAAAAATATCATAGAACATAAATTGTAGGAAACATAATTCTCTACAAAAAACGTCTCTTAACATTTTGCCATAGCTCGCTTCGTTTCCGAGATATTTGCAGATTTATCTCAAGGGAAGTGGCCTGACGGACATATTTCGAGATATTTCTTCTTCTTGTTGTTCTTCTTCTGCACAGCTAAGCTGGAAGTGGCATTTGCGGCTCGCACTAGTGCAGAGTTATCTCAAAGAAAGGGGCCACGGTGTTTCTGTATCCCTATTATGTTGGTGCGGCTTCGGAACTTTTAAATATCTCGATATATCTCGAAAACTACGCTTCTGATCAAAAAATATCATAGAACATAAATTGTAGGAAACATAATTCTCTACAAAAAATGTCTCTTAACATTTTGCCATAGCTCGCTTCGTTTCCGAGATATTTGCAGATTTATCTCAAGGGAAGGGGCCTGACGGACATATTTCGAGATATTTCTTCTTCTTGTTGTTCTTCTTCTGCACAGCTAAGCTGGAAGTGGCATTTGCGGCTCGCACTAGTGCAGAGTTATCTCAACGAAAGGGGCCACGGTGTTTCTGTATCTCTATTATGTTGGTGCGGCTTCGGAACTTTTAAATATCTCGATATATCTCGAAAACTACGCTTCTGATCAAAAAATATCATAGAACATAAATTGTAGGAAACATAATTCTCTACAAAAAACTTCTCTTAACATTTTGCCATAGATCGCTTCGTTTCCGAGATATTTGCAGATTCAGCTCAAAGGAACTGGCCTGACGGACATATTTCGAGATATTTCTTCTTCTTGTTGTTCTTCCTCTGCACACCTAAGCTGGAAGTGGCATTTGCAGCTCGCAATAGTGCAGAGTTATCTCAAAGAAAGGGGCCACGGTGTTTCTGTATCTCTATTATGTTGGTGCGGCTTCGGAACTTTTAAATATCTTGATATATCTCGAGAACTACGCATCTGATCAAAAAATATCATAGAACATAAAAAGTAGGAAACTTAATTCTCTACAAAAAAGGTCTCTTAACATTTTGCCATAGCTCGCTTCGTTTCCGAGATATTTGCAGATTTATCTCAAGGGAAGGGGCCTGACGGACATATTTCGAGATATTTCTTCTTCTTGTTGTTCTTCTTCTGCACAGCTAAGCTGGAAGTGGCATTTGCGGCTCGCACTAGTGCAGAGTTATCTCAACGAAAGGGGCCACGGTGTTTCTGTATCTCTATTATGTTGGTGCGGCTTCGGAACTTTTAAATATCTCGATATATCTCGAAAACTACGCTTCTGATCAAAAAATATCATAGAACATAAATTGTAGGAAACATAATTCTCTACAAAAAACGTATCTTAACATTTTGCCATAGCTCGCTTCGTTTCCGAGATATTTGCAGATTCAGCTCAAAGGAACGGGCCTGACGGACATATTTCGAGATACTTCTTCCTCTTGTTGTTCTTCCTCTGCACAGCTAAGCTGGAAGTGGCATTTGCAGCTCGCAATAGTGCAGAGTTATCTCAAAGAGAGGGGCCACGGTGTTTCTGTATCTCTATTATGTTGGTGCGGCTTCGGAACTTTTAAATATCTTGATATATCTCGAGAACTACGCATCTGATCAAAAAACATCATACTACATAAAAAGTAGGAAACTTAATTCTCTACAAGAAAGGTCTCTAAACATTTTGCCATAGCTCGCTTCGTTTCCGAGATATTTGCAGATTTATCTCAAGGGAAGGGGCCTGACGGACATATTTCGAGATATTTCTTCTTCTTGTTGTTCTTCTTCTGCACAGCTAAGCAGGAAGTGGCATTTGCAGCTCGCAATAGTGCAGAGTTATCTCAAAGAGAGGGGCCACGGTGTTTCTGTATCTCTATTATGTTGGTGCGGCTTCGGAACTTTTAAATATCTTGATATATCTCGAGAACTACGCATCTGATCAAAAAATATCATGGAAGATAAAAAGTAGGAAACTTAATTCTCTACAAAAAAGGTCTCTTAACATTTTGCCATAGCTCGCTTCGTTTCCGAGATATTTGCATATTTATCTCAAGGGAAGGGGCCTGACGGACATATTTCGAGATATTTCTTCTTCTTGTTGTTCTTCTTCTGCACAGCTAAGCTGGAAGTGGCATTTGCGGCTCGCACTAGTGCAGAGTTATCTCAAAGAAAGGGGCCACGGTGTTTCTGTATCTCTATTATGTTGGTGCGGCTTCGGAACTTTTAAATATCTCGATATATCTCGAAAACTACGCTTCTGATCAAAAAATATCATAGAGCATAAATTGTAGGAAACTTAATTCTCTACAAAAAAGGTCTCTTAACATTTTGCCATAGCTCGCTTCGTTTCCGAGATATTTGCATATTTATCTCAAGGGAAGGGGCCTGACGGACATATTTCGAGATATTTCTTCTTCTTGTTGTTCTTCTTCTGCACAGCTAAGCTGGAAGTGGCATTTGCAGCTCGCAATAGTGCAGAGTTATCCCAAAGAAAGGGGCCACGGTGTTTCTGTATCTCTATTATGTTGGTGCGGCTTCGGAACTTTTAAATATCTCGATATATCTCGAAAACTACGCTTCTGATAAAAAATATCATACAACATAAAAAGTAGGAAACTTAATTCTCTACAAAAAAGGTCTCTTAACGTTTTGCAATAGCTCGCTTCGTTTCCGAGACATTTGCAGATTTATCTCAAGGGAAGGGTCCTGACGGACATATTTCGAGATATTTCTTCTTCTTGTTGTTCTTCTTCTGCACAGCTAAACTGGAAGTGGCATTTCCAGCTCGCAATAGTGCAGAGTTATCCCAAAGAAAGGGGCCACGATGTTTCTGTATCTCTATTATGTTGGTGCGGCTTCGGAACTTTTAAATATCTCGATATATCTCGAAAATTACGCTTCTGATCAAAAAATATCATAGAACATAAATTGTAGGAAACATAATTCTCTACAAAAAAGGTCTGTTAACATTTTGCCATAGCTCGCTTCGTTTCCGAGATATTTGCAGATTTATCTCAAGGGAAGGGGCCTGACGGACATATTTCGAGATACTTCTTCTTCTTGTTGTTCTTCTTCTGCACAGCTAAGCTGGAAGTGGCATTTGCAGCTCGCAATAGTGCAGAGTTATCTCAAAGAGAGGGGCCACGGTGTTTCTGTATCTCTATTATGTTGGTGCGGCTTCGGAACTTTTAAGTATCTTGATCTATCTCGAGAACTACGCATCTGATCAAAAAATATCATAGAAGATAAAAAGTAGGAAACTTAATTCTCTACAAAAAAGGTCTCTTAACATTTCGCCATAGCTCGCATCGTTTCCGAGATATTTGCAGATTTATCTCAAGGGAAGGGGCCTGACGGACATATTTCGGGATATTTCTTCTTCTTGTTGTTCTTCTTCTGCACAGCTAAGCTGGAAGTGGCATTTGCGGCTCGCACTAGTGCAGAGTTATCTCAACGAAAGGGGCCACGGTGTTTCTGTATCTCTATTATGTTGGTGCGGCTTCGGAACTTTTAAATATCTCGATATATCTCGAAAACTACGCTTCTGATCAAAAAATATCATAGAACATAAATTGTAGGAAGCATAATTCTCTACAAAAAAGGTCTCTTAACATTTTGCCATAGCTCGCTTCGTTTCCGAGATATTTGCAGATATATCTCAAGGGAAGCGGCCTGACGGACATATTTCGAGATATTTCTTCTTCTTGTTGTTCTTCTTCTGCACAGCTAAGCTGGAAGTGGCATTTGCAGCTCGCAATAGTGCAGAGTTATCTCAAAGAAAGGGGCCACGGTGTTTCTGTATCTCTATTATGTTGGTGCGGCTTCGGAACTTTTAAATATCTTGATATATCTCGAGAACTACGCATCTGATCAAAAAATATCATAGAACATGAAAAGTAGGAAACTTAATTCTCTACAAAAAAGGTCTCTTAACATTTTGCCATAGCTCTCTTCGTTTCCGAGATATTTGCAGATTTATCTCAAGGGAAGGGGCCTGACGGACATATTTCGAGATATTTCTTCTTCTTGTTGTTCTTCTTCTGCACAGCTAAGCTGGAAGTGGCATTTGCGGCTCGCACTAGTGCAGAGTTATCTCAAAGAAAGGGGCCACGGTGTTTCTGTATCTCTATTATGTTGGTGCGGCTTCGGAACTTTTAAATATCTCGATATATCTCGAAAACTACGCTTCTGATCAAAAAATATCATAGAACATAAATTGTAGGAAACATAATTCTCTACAAAAAACGTCTCTTAACATTTTGCCATAGCTCGCTTCGTTTCCGAGATATTTGCAGATTTATCTCAAGGGAAGTGGCCTGACGGACATATTTCGAGATATTTCTTCTTCTTGTTGTTCTTCTTCTGCACGGCTAAGCTGGAAGTGGCATTTGCGGCTCGCACTAGTGCAGAGTTATCTCAAAGAAAGGGGCCACGGTGTTTCTGTATCCCTATTATGTTGGTGCGGCTTCGGAACTTTCAAATATCTCGATATATCTCGAAAACTACGCTTCTGATCAAAAAATATCATAGAACATAAATTGTAGGAAACATAATTCTCTACAAAAAATGTCTCTTAACATTTTGCCATAGCTCGCTTCGTTTCCGAGATATTTGCAGATTCAGCTCAAAGGAACTGGCCTGCCGGACATATTTCGAGATATTTCTTCTTCTTGTTGTTCTTCCTCTGCACAGCTAAGCTGGAAGTGGCATTTGCAGCTCGCAATAGTGCAGAGTTATCTCAAAGAAAGGGGCCACGGTGTTTCTGTATCTCTATTATGTTGGTGCGGCTTCGGAACTTTTAAATATCTCGATATATCTCGAAAACTACGCTTCTGATCAAAAAATATCGTAGAACATAAATTGTAGGAAACATAATTCTCTACAAAAAACGTCTCTTAACATTTTGCCATAGATCGCTTCGTTTCCGAGATATTTGCAGATTCAGCACAAAGGAACTGGCCTGACGGACATATTTCCAGATATTTCTTCTTCTTGTTGTTCTTCCTCTGCACAGCTAAGCTGGAAGTGGCATTTGCAGCTCGCAATAGTGCAGAGTTATCTCAAAGAAAGGGGCCACGGTGTTTCTGTATCTCTATTATGTTGGTGCGGCTTCGGAACTTTTAAATATCTTGATATATCTCGAGAACTACGCATCTGATCAAAAAATATCATAGAACATAAAAAGTAGGAAACTTAATTCTCTACAAAAAAGGTCTCTTAACATTTTGCCATAGCTCGCTTCGTTTCCGAGATATTTGCAGATTTATCTCAAGGGAAGGGGCCTGACGGACATATTTCGGGATATTTCTTCTTCTTGTTGTTCTTCTTCTGCACAGCTAAGCTGGAAGTGGCATTTGCGGCTCGCACTAGTGCAGAGTTATCTCAACGAAAGGGGCCACGGTGTTTCTGTATCTCTATTATGTTGGTGCGGCTTCGGAACTTTTAAATATCTCGATATATCTCGAAAACTACGCTTCTGATCAAAAAATATCATAGAACATGAAAAGTAGGAAACTTAATTCTCTACAAAAAAGGTCTCTTAACATTTTGCCATAGCTCTCTTCGTTTCCGAGATATTTGCAGATTTATCTCAAGGGAAGGGGCCTGACGGACATATTTCGAGATATTTCTTCTTCTTGTTGTTCTTCTTCTGCACAGCTAAGCTGGAAGTGGCATTTGCGGCTCGCACTAGTGCAGAGTTATCTCAAAGAAAGGGGCCACGGTGTTTCTGTATCTCTATTATGTTGGTGCGGCTTCGGAACTTTTAAATATCTCGATATATCTCGAAAACTACGCTTCTGATCAAAAAATATCATAGAACATAAATTGTAGGAAACATAATTCTCTACAAAAAACGTCTCTTAACATTTTGCCATAGATCGCTTCGTTTCCGAGATATTTGCAGATTCAGCACAAAGGAACTGGCCTGACGGACATATTTCCAGATATTTCTTCTTCTTGTTGTTCTTCCTCTGCACAGCTAAGCTGGAAGTGGCATTTGCAGCTCGCAATAGTGCAGAGTTATCTCAAAGAAAGGGGCCACGGTGTTTCTGTATCTCTATTATGTTGGTGCGGCTTCGGAACTTTTAAATATCTTGATATATCTCGAGAACTACGCATCTGATCAAAAAATATCATAGAACATAAAAAGTAGGAAACTTAATTCTCTACAAAAAAGGTCTCTTAACATTTTGCCATAGTTCGCTTCGTTTCCGAGATATTTGCAGATTCATCTCAAGGGAAGGGGTCTGACGGACATATTTCGAGATATTTCTTCTTCTGCACAGCTAAGCTCGAAGTGGCATTTGCAGCTCGCAATAGTGCAGAGTTATCTCAAAGAAAGAGGCCACGGTGTTTCTGTACCTCTATTATGTTGGTGCAGCTTCGGAACTTTTAAATATCTTGATATATCTCGAGAACTACGCATCTGATCAAAAAATATCATCGAACATAAAAAGTAGGAAGCTTAATTCTCTACGAAAAAGGTCTCTTAACATTTTGTCATAGCTCGCTTCGTTTCCGAGATATTTGCAGATTTATCTCAAGGGAAGTGGCCTGACGGACATATTTCGAGATATTTCTTCTTCTTGTTGTTCTTCTTCTGCACAGCAAAGCTGGAAGTGGCATTTGCAGCTCGCAATAGTGCAGAGTTATCCCAAAGAAAGGGGCCACGGTGTTTCTGTATCTCTATTATGTTGGTGCGGCTTCGGAACTTTTAAATATCTCGATATATCTCGAAAACTACGCTTCTGATAAAAAATATCATACAACATAAAAAGTAGGAAACTTAATTCTCTACAAAAAAGGTCTCTTAACGTTTTGCAATAGCTCGCTTCGTTTCCGAGATATTTGCAGATTTATCTCAAGGGAAGGGCCCTGACGGACATATTTCGAGATATTTCTTCTTCTTGTTGTTCTTCTTCTGCACAGCTAAGCTGGAAGTGGCATTTACAGCTCGCAATAGTGCAGAGTTATCTCAAAGAACGGGGCCACGGTGTTTCTGTATCTCTATTATGTTGGTGTGGCTTCGGAACTTTTAAATATCTTGATATATCTCGAGAACTACGCATCTGATCAAAAAATATCATAGAACATAAATTGTAGGAAACATAATTCTCTACAAAAAAGGTCTCTTAACATTTTGCCATAGCTCGCTTCGTTTCCGAGATATTGGCAGATTTATCTCAAGGGAAGGGGCCTGACGGACATATTTCGAGATATTTCTTCTTCTTGTTGTTCTTCTTCTGCACAGCTAAGCTGGAAGTGGCATTTGCGGCTCGCACTAGTGCAGAGTTATCTCAAAGAAAGGGGCCACGGAGTTTCTGTATCCCTATTATGTTGGTGCGGCTTCGGAACTTTTAAATATCTCGATATATCTCGAAAACTACGCTTCTGATCAAAAAATATCATAGAACATAAATTGTAGGAAACATAATTCTCTACAAAAAACGTCTCTTAACATTTTGCCATAGATCGCTTCGTTTCCGAGATATTTGCAGATTCAGCTCAAAGGAACTGGCCTGACGGACATATTTCGAGATATTTCTTCTTCTTGTTGTTCTTCCTCTGCACAGCTAAGCTGGAAGTGGCATTTGCAGCTCGCAATAGTGCAGAGTTATCTCAAAGAAAGGGGCCACGGTGTTTCTGTATCTCTATTATGTTGGTGCGGCTTCGGAACTTTTAAATATCTTGATATATCTCGTGAACTACGCATCTGATCAAAAAATATCATAGAACATAAAAAGTAGGAAACTTAATTCTCTACAAAAAAGGTCTCTTAACATTTTGCCATAGTTCGCTTCGTTTCCGAGATATTTGCAGATTCATCTCAAGGGAAGGGGTCTGACGGACATATTTCGAGATATTTCTTCTTCTGCACAGCTAAGCTCGAAGTGGCATTTGCAGCTCGCAATAGTGCAGAGTTATCTCAAAGAAAGAGGCCACGGTGTTTCTGTACCTCTATTATGTTGGTGCAGCTTCGGAACTTTTAAATATCTTGATATATCTCGAGAACTACGCATCTGATCAAAAAATATCATCGAACATAAAAAGTAGGAAACTTAATTCTCTACGAAAAAGGTCTCTTAACATTTTGCCATAGCTCGCTTCGTTTCCGAGATATTTGCAGATTTATCTCAAGGGAAGTGGCCTGACGGACATATTTCGAGATATTTCTTCTTCTTGTTGTTCTTCTTCTGCACAGCTAAGCTGGAAGTGGCATTTGCAGCTCGCAATAGTGCAGAGTTATCCCAAAGAAAGGGGCCACGGTGTTTCTGTATCTCTATTATGTTGGTGCGGCTTCGGAACTTTTAAATATCTCGATATATCTCGAAAACTACGCTTCTGATAAAAAATATCATACAACATAAAAAGTAGGAAACTTAATTCTCTACAAAAAAGGTCTCTTAACGTTTTGCAATAGCTCGCTTCGTTTCCGAGATATTTGCAGGTTTATCTCAAGGGAAGGGTCCTGACGGACATATTTCGAGATATTTCTTCTTCTTGTTGTTCTTCTTCTGCACAGCTAAACTGGAAGTGGCATTTCCAGCTCGCAATAGTGCAGAGTTATCCCAAAGAAAGGGGCCACGATGTTTCTGTATCTCTATTATGTTGGTGCGGCTTCGGAACTTTTAAATATCTCGATATATCTCGAAAACTACGCTTCTGATCAAAAAATATCATAGAACATAAATTGTAGGAAACATAATTCTCTACAAAAAACGTCTCTTAACATTTTGCCATAGATCGCTTCGTTTCCGAGATATTTGCAGATTCAGCTCAAAGGAACTGGCCTGACGGATATATTTCGAGATATTTCTTCTTCTTGTTGTTCTTCCTCTGCACAGCTAAGCTGGAAGTGGCATTTGCAGCTCGCAATAGTGCAGAGTTATCTCAAAGAAAGGGGCCACGGTGTTTCTGTATCTCTATTATGTTGGTGCGGCTTCGGAACTTTTAAATATCTTGATATATCTCGAGAACTACGCATCTGATCAAAAAATATCATAGAACATAAAAAGTAGGAAACTTAATTCTCTACAAAAAAGGTCTCTTAACATTTTGCCATAGTTCGCTTCGTTTCCGAGATATTTGCAGATTCATCTCAAGGGAAGGGGTCTGACGGACATATTTCGAGATATTTCTTCTTCTGCACAGCTAAGCTCGAAGTGGCATTTGCAGCTCGCAATAGTGCAGAGTTATCCCAAAGAAAGGGGCCACGGTGTTTCTGTATCTCTATTATGTTGGTGCGGCTTCGGAACTTTTAAATATCTCGATATATCTCGAAAACTACGCTTCTGATAAAAAATATCATACAACATAAAAAGTAGGAAACTTAATTCTCTACAAAAAAGGTCTCTTAACGTTTTGCAATAGCTCGCTTCGTTTCCGAGATATTTGCAGGTTTATCTCAAGGGAAGGGTCCTGACGGACATATTTCGAGATATTTCTTCTTCTTGTTGTTCTTCTTCTGCACAGCTAAACTGGAAGTGGCATTTCCAGCTCGCAATAGTGCAGAGTTATCCCAAAGAAAGGGGCCACGATGTTTCTGTATCTCTATTATGTTGGTGCGGCTTCGGAACTTTTAAATATCTCGATATATCTCGAAAATTACGCTTCTGATCAAAAAATATCATAGAACATAAATTGTAGGAAACATAATTCTCTACAAAAAACGTCTCTTAACATTTTGCCATAGATCGCTTCGTTTCCGAGATATTTGCAGATTCAGCTCAAAGGAACTGGCCTGACGGATATATTTCGAGATATTTCTTCTTCTTGTTGTTCTTCCTCTGCACAGCTAAGCTGGAAGTGGCATTTGCAGCTCGCAATAGTGCAGAGTTATCTCAAAGAAAGGGGCCACGGTGTTTCTGTATCTCTATTATGTTGGTGCGGCTTCGGAACTTTTAAATATCTTGATATATCTCGAGAACTACGCATCTGATCAAAAAATATCATAGAACATAAAAAGTAGGAAACTTAATTCTCTACAAAAAAGGTCTCTTAACATTTTGCCATAGTTCGCTTCGTTTCCGAGATATTTGCAGATTCATCTCAAGGGAAGGGGTCTGACGGACATATTTCGAGATATTTCTTCTTCTGCACAGCTAAGCTCGAAGTGGCATTTGCAGCTCGCAATAGTGCAGAGTTATCTCAAAGAAAGAGGCCACGGTGTTTCTGTACCTCTATTATGTTGGTGCAGCTTCGGAACTTTTAAATATCTTGATATATCTCGAGAACTACGCATCTGATCAAAAAATATCATCGAACATAAAAAGTAGGAAGCTTAATTCTCTACGAAAAAGGTCTCTTAACATTTTGTCATAGCTCGCTTCGTTTCCGAGATATTTGCAGATTTATCTCAAGGGAAGTGGCCTGACGGACATATTTCGAGATATTTCTTCTTCTTGTTGTTCTTCTTCTGCACAGCTAAGCTGGAAGTGGCATTTGCAGCTCGCAATAGTGCAGAGTTATCCCAAAGAAAGGGGCCACGGTGTTTCTGTATCTCTATTATGTTGGTGCGGCTTCGGAACTTTTAAATATCTCGATATATCTCGAAAACTACGCTTCTGATAAAAAATATCATACAACATAAAAAGTAGGACACTTAATTCTCTACAAAAAAGGTCTCTTATCGTTTTGCAATAGCTCGCTTCGTTTCCGAGATATTTGCAGATTTATCTCAAGGGAAGTGGCCTGACGGACATATTTCGAGATATTTCTTCTTCTTGTTGTTCTTCTTCTGCACAGCTAAGCTGGAAGTGGCATTTGCAGCTCGCAATAGTGCAGAGTTATCCCAAAGAAAGGGGCCACGGTGTTTCTGTATCTCTATTATGTTGGTGCGGCTTCGGAACTTTTAAATATCTCGATATATCTCGAAAACTACGCTTCTGATAAAAAATATCATACAACATAAAAAGTAGGAAACTTAATTCTCTACAAAAAAGGTCTCTTAACGTTTTGCAATAGCTCGCTTCGTTTCCGAGATATTTGCAGATTTATCTCAAGGGAAGGGCCCTGACGGACATATTTCGAGATATTTCTTCTTCTTGTTGTTCTTCTTCTGCACAGCTAAGCTGGAAGTGGCATTTACAGCTCGCAATAGTGCAGAGTTATCTCAAAGAACGGGGCCACGGTGTTTCTGTATCTCTATTATGTTGGTGTGGCTTCGGAACTTTTAAATATCTTGATATATCTCGAGAACTACGCATCTGATCAAAAAATATCATAGAACATAAATTGTAGGAAACATAATTCTCTACAAAAAAGGTCTCTTAACATTTTGCCATAGCTCGCTTCGTTTCCGAGATATTTGCAGATTTATCTCAAGGGAAGGGGCCTGACGGACATATTTCGAGATATTTCTTCTTCTTGTTGTTCTTCTTCTGCACAGCTAAGCTGGAAGTGGCATTTGCGGCTCGCACTAGTGCAGAGTTATCTCAAAGAAAGGGGCCACGGTGTTTCTGTATCCCTATTATGTTGGTGCGGCTTCGGAACTTTTAAATATCTCGATATATCTCGAAAACTACGCTTCTGATCAAAAAATATAATAGAACATAGATTGTAGGAAACATAATTCTCTACAAAAAACGTCTCTTAACATTTTGCCATAGATCGCTTCGTTTCCGAGATATTTGCAGATTCAGCTCAAAGGAACTGGCCTGACGGACATATTTCGAGATATTTCTTCTTCTTGTTGTTCTTCCTCTGCACAGCTAAGCTGGAAGTGGCATTTGCAGCTCGCAATAGTGCAGAGTTATCTCAAAGAAAGGGGCCACGGTGTTTCTGTATCTCTATTATGTTGGTGCGGCTTCGGAACTTTTAAATATCTTGATATATCTCGAGAACTACGCATCTGATCAAAAAATATCATAGAACATAAAAAGTAGGAAACTTAATTCTCTACAAAAAAGGTCTCTTAACATTTTGCCATAGTTCGCTTCGTTTCCGAGATATTTGCAGATTCATCTCAAGGGAAGGGGTCTGACGGACATATTTCGAGATATTTCTTCTTCTGCACAGCTAAGCTCGAAGTGGCATTTGCAGCTCGCAATAGTGCAGAGTTATCTCAAAGAAAGAGGCCACGGTGTTTCTGTACCTCTATTATGTTGGTGCAGCTTCGGAACTTTTAAATATCTTGATATATCTCGAGAACTACGCATCTGATCAAAAAATATCATCGAACATAAAAAGTAGGAAACTTAATTCTCTACGAAAAAGGTCTCTTAACATTTTGCCATAGCTCGCTTCGTTTCCGAGATATTTGCAGATTTATCTCAAGGGAAGTGGCCTGACGGACATATTTCGAGATATTTCTTCTTCTTGTTGTTCTTCTTCTGCACAGCTAAGCTGGAAGTGGCATTTGCAGCTCGCAATAGTGCAGAGTTATCTCAAAGAAAGGGGCCACGGTGTTTCTGTATCTCTATTATGTTGGTGCGGCTTCGGAACTTTTAAATATCTTGATATATCTCGAGAACTACGCATCTGATCAAAAAATATCATAGAACATAAAAAGTAGGAAACTTAATTCTCTACAAAAAAGGTCTCTTAACATTTTGCCATAGTTCGCTTCGTTTCCGAGATATTTGCAGATTCATCTCAAGGGAAGGGGTCTGACGGACATATTTCGAGATATTTCTTCTTCTGCACAGCTAAGCTCGAAGTGGCATTTGCAGCTCGCAATAGTGCAGAGTTATCTCAAAGAAAGAGGCCACGGTGTTTCTGTACCTCTATTATGTTGGTGCAGCTTCGGAACTTTTAAATATCTTGATATATCTCGAGAACTACGCATCTGATCAAAAAATATCATCGAACATAAAAAGTAGGAAACTTAATTCTCTACGAAAAAGGTCTCTTAACATTTTGCCATAGCTCGCTTCGTTTCCGAGATATTTGCAGATTTATCTCAAGGGAAGTGGCCTGACGGACATATTTCGAGATATTTCTTCTTCTTGTTGTTCTTCTTCTGCACAGCTAAGCTGGAAGTGGCATTTGCAGCTCGCAATAGTGCAGAGTTATCCCAAAGAAAGGGGCCACGGTGTTTCTGTATCTCTATTATGTTGGTGCGGCTTCGGAACTTTTAAATATCTCGATATATCTCGAAAACTACGCTTCTGATAAAAAATATCATACAACATAAAAAGTAGGAAACTTAATTCTCTACAAAAAAGGTCTCTTAACGTTTTGCAATAGCTCGCTTCGTTTCCGAGATATTTGCAGGTTTATCTCAAGGGAAGGGTCCTGACGGACATATTTCGAGATATTTCTTCTTCTTGTTGTTCTTCTTCTGCACAGCTAAACTGGAAGTGGCATTTCCAGCTCGCAATAGTGCAGAGTTATCCCAAAGAAAGGGGCCACGATGTTTCTGTATCTCTATTATGTTGGTGCGGCTTCGGAACTTTTAAATATCTCGATATATCTCGAAAATTACGCTTCTGATCAAAAAATATCATAGAACATAAATTGTAGGAAACATAATTCTCTACAAAAAAGGTCTCTTAACATTTTGCCATAGCTCGCTTCGTTTCCGAGATATTTGCAGATTTATCTCAAGGGAAGGGGCCTGACGGACATATTTCGAGATACTTCTTCTTCTTGTTGTTCTTCTTCTGCACAGCTAAGCTGGAAGTGACATTTGCAGCTCGCAATAGTGCAGAGTTATCTCAAAGAGAGGGGCCACGGTGTTTCTGTACCTCTATTATGTTGGTGCGGCTTCGGAACTTTTAAGTATCTTGATCTATCTCGAGAACTACGCATCTGATCAAAAAATATCATAGAAGATAAAAAGTAGGAAACTTAATTCTCTACAAAAAAGGTCTCTTAACATTTCGCCATAGCTCGCATCGTTTCCGAGATATTTGCAGATTTATCTCAAGGGAAGGGGCCTGTCGGACATATTTCGAGATATTTCTTCTTCTTGTTGCTCTTCTTCTGCACAGCTAAGCTGGAAGTGGCATTTGCGGCTCGCACTAGTGCAGAGTTATCTCAAAGAAAGGGGCCACGGTGTTTCTGTATCTCTATTATGTTGGTGCGGCTTCGGAACTTTTAAATATCTCGATATATCTCGAAAACTACGCTTCTGATCAAAAAATATCATAGAACATAAATTGTAGGAAACATAATTCTCTACAAAAAACGTCTCTTAACATTTTGCCATAGCTCGCTTCGTTTCCGAGATATTTGCAGATTTATCTCAAGGGAAGTGGCCTGACGGACATATTTCGAGATATTTCTTCTTCTTGTTGTTCTTCTTCTGCACAGCTAAGCTGGAAGTGGCATTTGCGGCTCGCACTAGTGCAGAGTTATCTCAAAGAAAGGGGCCACGGTGTTTCTGTATCCCTATTATGTTGGTGCGGCTTCGGAACTTTTAAATATCTCGATATATCTCGAAAACTACGCTTCTGATCAAAAAATATCATAGAACATAAATTGTAGGAAACATAATTCTCTATAAAAAACGTCTCTTAACATTTTGCCATAGCTCGCTTCGTTTCCGAGATATTTGCAGATTCAGCTCAAAGGAACTGGCCTGACGGACATATTTCGAGATATTTCTTCTTCTTGTTGTTCTTCCTCTGCACAGCTAAGCTGGAAGTGGCATTTGCAGCTCGCAATAGTGCAGAGTTATCTCAAAGAAAGGGGCCACGGTGTTTCTGTATCTCTATTATGTTGGTGCGGCTTCGGAACTTTTAAATATCTTGATATATCTCGAGAACTACGCATCTGATCAAAAAATATCATAGAACATAAAAAGTAGGAAACTTAATTCTCTACAAAAAAGGTCTCTTAACATTTTGCCATAGCTCGCTTCGTTTCCGAGATATTTGCAGATTTATCTCAAGAGAAGGGGCCTGACGGACATATTTCGAGATATTTCTTCTTCTTGTTGTTCTTCTTCTGCACAGCTAAGCTGGAAGTGGCATTTGCAGCTCGCACTAGTGCAGAGTTATCTCAAAGAAAGAGGCCACGGTGTTTCTGTACCTCTATTATGTTGGTGCAGCTTCGGAACTTTTAAATATCTTGATATATCTCGAGAACTACGCATCTGATCAAAAAATATCATCGAACATAAAAAGTAGGAAACTTAATTCTCTACGAAAAAGGTCTCTTAACATTTTGCCATAGCTCGCTTCGTTTCCGAGATATTTGCAGATTTATCTCAAGGGAAGTGGCCTGACGGACATATTTCGAGATATTTCTTCTTCTTGTTGTTCTTCTTCTGCACAGCTAAGCTGGAAGTGGCATTTGCAGCTCGCAATAGTGCAGAGTTATCCCAAAGAAAGGGGCCACGGTGTTTCTGTATCTCTATTATGTTGGTGCGGCTTCGGAACTTTTAAATATCTCGATATATCTCGAAAACTACGCTTCTGATAAAAAATATCATACAACATAAAAAGTAGGAAACTTAATTCTCTACAAAAAAGGTCTCTTAACGTTTTGCAATAGCTCGCTTCGTTTCCGAGATATTTGCAGGTTTATCTCAAGGGAAGGGTCCTGACGGACATATTTCGAGATATTTCTTCTTCTTGTTGTTCTTCTTCTGCACAGCTAAACTGGAAGTGGCATTTCCAGCTCGCAATAGTGCAGAGTTATCCCAAAGAAAGGGGCCACGATGTTTCTGTATCTCTATTATGTTGGTGCGGCTTCGGAACTTTTAAATATCTCGATATATCTCGAAAATTACGCTTCTGATCAAAAAATATCATAGAACATAAATTGTAGGAAACATAATTCTCTACAAAAAAGGTCTCTTAACATTTTGCCATAGCTCGCTTCGTTTCCGAGATATTTGCAGATTTATCTCAACGAAGGGGCCTGACGGACATATTTCGAGATACTTCTTCTTCTTGTTGTTCTTCTTCTGCACAGCTAAGCTGGAAGTGACATTTGCAGCTCGCAACAGTGCAGAGTTATCTCAAAGAGAGGGGCCACGGTGTTTCTGTACCTCTATTATGTTGGTGCGGCTTCGGAACTTTTAAGTATCTTGATCTATCTCGAGAACTACGCATCTGATCAAAAAATATCATAGAAGATAAAAAGTAGGAAACTTAATTCTCTACAAAAAAGGTCTCTTAACATTTCGCCATAGCTCGCATCGTTTCCGAGATATTTGCAGATTTATCTCAAGGGAAGGGGCCTGTCGGACATATTTCGATATATTTCTTCTTCTTGTTGCTCTTCTTCTGCACAGCTAAGCTGGAAGTGGCATTTGCGGCTCGCACTAGTGCAGAGTTATCTCAAAGAAAGGGGCCACGGTGTTTCTGTATCTCTATTATGTTGGTGCGGCTTCGGAACTTTTAAATATCTCGATATATCTCGAAAACTACGCTTCTGATCAAAAAATATCATAGAACATAAATTGTAGGAAACATAATTCTCTACAAAAAACGTCTCTTAACATTTTGCCATAGCTCGCTTCGTTTCCGAGATATTTGCAGATTTATCTCAAGGGAAGTGGCCTGACGGACATATTTCGAGATATTTCTTCTTCTTGTTGTTCTTCTTCTGCACAGCTAAGCTGGAAGTGGCATTTGCGGCTCGCACTAGTGCAGAGTTATCTCAAAGAAAGGGGCCACGGTGTTTCTGTATCCCTATTATGTTGGTGCGGCTTCGGAACTTTTAAATATCTCGATATATCTCGAAAACTACGCTTCTGATCAAAAAATATCATAGAACATAAATTGTAGGAAACATAATTCTCTATAAAAAACGTCTCTTAACATTTTGCCATAGCTCGCTTCGTTTCCGAGATATTTGCAGATTCAGCTCAAAGGAACTGGCCTGACGGACATATTTCGAGATATTTCTTCTTCTTGTTGTTCTTCCTCTGCACAGCTAAGCTGGAAGTGGCATTTGCAGCTCGCAATAGTGCAGAGTTATCTCAAAGAAAGGGGCCACGGTGTTTCTGTATCTCTATTATGTTGGTGCGGCTTCGGAACTTTTAAATATCTTGATATATCTCGAGAACTACGCATCTGATCAAAAAATATCATAGAACATAAAAAGTAGGAAACTTAATTCTCTACAAAAAAGGTCTCTTAACATTTTGCCATAGCTCGCTTCGTTTCCGAGATATTTGCAGATTTATCTCAAGAGAAGGGGCCTGACGGACATATTTCGAGATATTTCTTCTTCTTGTTGTTCTTCTTCTGCACAGCTAAGCTGGAAGTGGCATTTGCAGCTCGCACTAGTGCAGAGTTATCTCAAAGAAAGGGGCCACGGTGTTTCTGTATCTCTATTATGTTGGTGCGGCTTCGGAACTTTTAAATATCTCGATATATCTCGAAAACTACGCTTCTGATCAAAAAATATCATAGAACGTAAATTGTAGGAAACATTATTCTCTACAAAAAAGGTCGCTTAACATTTTGCCATAGCTCGCTTCGTTTCCGAGATATTTGCAGATTCATCTCAAGGGAAGGGGTCTGACGGACATATTTCGAGATATTTCTTCTTCTTGTTGTTCTTCTTCTGCACAGCTAAGCTCGAAGCGGCATTTGCAGCTCGCAATAGTGCAGAGTTATCTCAAAGAAAGAGGCCACGGTGTTTCTGTACCTCTATTATGTTGGTGCAGCTTCGGAACTTTTAAATATCTTGATATATCTCGAGAACTACGCATTTGATCAAAAAATATCAGCGAACATAAAAAGTAGGAAACTTAATTCTCTACAAAAAGGGTCTCTTAACATTTTGCCATAGTTCGCTTCGTTTCCGAGCTATTTGCAGATTCATCTCAAGGGAAGGGGTCTGACGGACATATTTCGAGATATTTCTTCTTCTTGTTGTTCTTCTTCTGCACAGCTAAGCTCGAAGTGGCATTTGCAGCTCGCAATAGTGCAGAGTTATCTCAAAGAAAGAGGCCACGGTGTTTCTGTACCTCCATTATGTTGGTGCAGCTTCGGAACTTTTAAATATCTTGATATATCTCAAGAACTACGCATCTGATCAAAAAATATCATCGAACATAAAAAGTAGGAAACTTAATTCTCTACAAAAAAGGTCTCTCAACATTTTGCCATACCTCGCTTCGTTTCCGAGATATTTGCAGATATATCTCAAGGGCAGGGGCCTGACGGACATATTTCGAGATATTTCTTCTTCTTGTTGTTCTTCTTCTGCACAGCTAAGCTGGAAGTGGCATTTACAGATCGCAATAGTGCAGAGTTATCTCAAAGAAAGGGGCCACGGTGTTTCTGTATCTCTATTATGTTGGTGCGGCTTCGGAACTTTTAAATATCTTGATATATCTCGAGAACTACGCATCTGATCAAAAAATATCATAGAACATAAAAAGTAGGAAACTTAATTCTCTACAAAAAAGGTCTCTTAACATTTTGCCATAGCTCGCTTCGTTTCCGAGATATTTGCAGATTTATCTCAAGGGAAGGGGCCTAACGGACATATTTCGAGATATTTCTTCTTCTTGTTGTTCTTCCTCTGCACAGCTAAACTGGAAGTGGCATTTCCAGCTCGCAATAGTGCAGAGTTATCTCAAAGAAAGGGGCCACGGTGTTTCTGTATCTCTATTATGTTGGTGCGGCTTCGGAACTTTTAAATATCTTGATATATCTCGAGAACTACGCATCTGATCAAAAAATATCATAGAACATAAAAAGTAGGAAACTTAATTCTCTACAAAAAAGGTCTCTTAACATTTTGCCATAGCTCGCTTCGTTTCCGAGATATTTGCAGATTTATCTCAAGGGAAGGGGCCTAACGGACATATTTCGAGATATTTCTTCTTCTTGTTGTTGTTCTTCTGCACAGCTAAACTGGAAGTGGCATTTCCAGCTCGCAATAGTGCAGAGTTATCTCAAAGAAAGGAGCCACGGTGTTTCTGTATCTCTATTATGTTGGTGCGGCTTCGGAACTTTTAAATATCTTGATATATCTCGAGAACTACGCATCTGATCAAAAAATATCATAGAACATAAAAAGTAGGAAACTTAATTCTCTACAAAAAAGGTCTCTTAACATTTTGCCATAGCTCGCTTCGTTTCCGAGATATTTGCAGATTTATCTCAAGGGAAGTGGCCTGACGGACATATTTCGAGATACTTCTTCTTCTTGTTGTTCTTCTTCTGCACAGCTAAGCTGGAAGTGGCATTTGCGGCTCGCACTAGTGCAGAGTTATCTCAAAGAAAGTGGCCACGGTGTTTCTGTATCCCTATTATGTTGGTGCGGCTTCGGAACTTTTAAATATCTCGATATATCTCGAAAACTACGCTTCTGATCAAAAAATATCATAGAACATAAATTGTAGGAAACATAATTCTCTACACAAAAGGTCTCTTAACATTTTGCCATAGCTCGCTTCGTTTCCGAGATATTTGCAGATTTATCTCAAGGGAAGGGGCCTGACGGACATATTTCGAGATATTTCTTCTTCTTGTTGTTCTTCTTCTGCACAGCTAAGCTGGAAGTGGCATTTGCAGCGCGCAATAGTGCAGAGTTATCTCAAAGAAAGGGGCCACGGTGTTTCTGTATCTCTATTATGTTGGTGCGGCTTCGTAACTTTTAAATATCTTGATATATCTCGAGAACTACGCATCTGATCAAAAAATATCATACTACATAAAAAGTAGGAAACTTAATTCTCTACAAGAAAGGTCTCTAAACATTTTGCCATAGCTCGCTTCGTTTCCGAGATATTTGCAGATTTATCTCAAGGGAAGGGGCCTGACGGACATATTTCGAGATATTTCTTCTTCTTGTTGTTCTTCTTCTGCACAGCTAAGCTGAAAGTGGCATTTGCGGCTCGCACTAGTGCAGAGTTATCTCAAAGAAAGGGGCCACGGTGTTTCTGTATCCCTATTATGTTGGTGCGGCTTCGGAACTTTTAAATATCTCGATATATCTCGAAAACTACGCTTCTGATCAAAAAATATCATAGAACATAAATTGTAGGAAACATAATTCTCTATAAAAAACGTCTCTTAACATTTTGCCATAGCTCGCTTCGTTTCCGAGATATTTGCAGATTCAGCTCAAAGGAACTGGCGTGACGGACATATTTCGAGATATTTCTTCTTCTTGTTGTTCTTCCTCTGCACAGCTAAGCTGGAAGTGGCATTTGCAGCTCGCAATAGTGCAGAGTTATCTCAAAGAAAGGGGCCACGGTGTTTCTGTATCTCTATTATGTTGGTGCGGCTTCGGAACTTTTAAATATCTTGATATATCTCGAGAACTACGCATCTGATCAAAAAATATCATAGAACATAAAAAGTAGGAAACTTAATTCTCTACAAAAAAGGTCTCTTAACATTTTGCCATAGCTCGCTTCGTTTCCGAGATATTTGCAGATTTATCTCAAGAGAAGGGGCCTGACGGACATATTTCGAGATATTTCTTCTTCTTGTTGTTCTTCTTCTGCACAGCTAAGCTGGAAGTGGCATTTGCAGCTCGCACTAGTGCAGAGTTATCTCAAAGAAAGGGGCCACGGTGTTTCTGTATCTCTATTATGTTGGTGCGGCTTCGGAACTTTTAAATATCTCGATATATCTCGAAAACTACGCTTCTGATCAAAAAATATCATAGAACGTAAATTGTAGGAAACATTATTCTCTACAAAAAAGGTCGCTTAACATTTTGCCATAGCTCGCTTCGTTTCCGAGATATTTGCAGATTCATCTCAAGGGAAGGGGTCTGACGGACATATTTCGAGATATTTCTTCTTCTTGTTGTTCTTCTTCTGCACAGCTAAGCTCGAAGCGGCATTTGCAGCTCGCAATAGTGCAGAGTTATCTCAAAGAAAGAGGCCACGGTGTTTCTGTACCTCTATTATGTTGGTGCAGCTTCGGAACTTTTAAATATCTTGATATATCTCGAGAACTACGCATCTGATCAAAAAATATCAGCGAACATAAAAAGTAGGAAACTTAATTCTCTACAAAAAGGGTCTCTTAACATTTTGCCATAGTTCGCTTCGTTTCCGAGCTATTTGCAGATTCATCTCAAGGGAAGGGGTCTGACGGACATATTTCGAGATATTTCTTCTTCTTGTTGTTCTTCTTCTGCACAGCTAAGCTCGAAGTGGCATTTGCAGCTCGCAATAGTGCAGAGTTATCTCAAAGAAAGAGGCCACGGTGTTTCTGTACCTCCATTATGTTGGTGCAGCTTCGGAACTTTTAAATATCTTGATATATCTCGAGAACTACGCATCTGATCAAAAAATATCATCGAACATAAAAAGCAGGAAACTTAATTCTCTACAAAAAAGGTCTCTTAACATTTTGCCATAGCTCGCTTCGTTTCCGAGATATTTGCAGATTTATCTCAAGGGAAGTGGCCTGACGGACATATTTCGAGATATTTCTTCTTCTTGTTGTTCTTCTTCTGCACAGCTAAACTGGAAGTGGCATTTCCAGCTCGCAATAGTCCAGAGTTATCCCAAAGAAAGGGGCCACGATGTTTCTGTATCTCTATTATGTTGGTGCGGCTTCGGAACTTTTAAATATCTCGATATATCTCGAAAATTACGCTTCTGATCAAAAAATATCATAGAACATAAATTGTAGGAAACATAATTCTCTACACAAAAGGTCTCTTAACATTTTGCCATAGCTCGCTTCGTTTCCGAGATATTTGCAGATTTATCTCAAGGGAAGGGGCCTGACGGACATATTTCGAGATATTTCTTCTTCTTGTTGTTCTTCTTCTGCACAGCTAAGCTGGAAGTGGCATTTGCAGCGCGCAATAGTGCAGAGTTATCTCAAAGAAAGGGGCCACGGTGTTTCTGTATCTCTATTATGTTGGTGCGGCTTCGTAACTTTTAAATATCTTGATATATCTCGAGAACTACGCATCTGGTCAAAAAATATCATACTACATAAAAAGTAGGAAACTTAATTCTCTACAAGAAAGGTCTCTAAACATTTTGCCATAGCTCGCTTCGTTTCCGAGATATTTGCAGATTTATCTCAAGGGAAGGGGCCTGACGGACATATTTCGAGATATTTCTTCTTCTTGTTGTTCTTCTTCTGCACAGCTAAGCTGGAAGTGGCATTTGCGGCTCGCACTAGTGCAGAGTTATCTCAAAGAAAGGGGCCACGGTGTTTCTGTATCCCTATTATGTTGGTGCGGCTTCGGAACTTTTAAATATCTCGATATATCTCGAAAACTACGCTTCTGATCAAAAAATATCATAGAACATAAATTGTAGGAAACATAATTCTCTACAAAAAACGTCTCTTAACATTTTGCCATAGATCGCTTCGTTTCCGAGATATTTGCAGATTCAGCTCAAAGGAACTGGCCTGACGGACATATTTCGAGATATTTCTTCTTCTTGTTGTTCTTCCTCTGCACAGCTAAGCTGGAAGTGGCATTTGCAGCTCGCAATAGTGCAGAGTTATCTCAAAGAAAGGGGCCACGGTGTTTCTGTATCTCTATTATGTTGGTGCGCCTTCGGAACTTTTAAATATCTTGATATATCTCGAGAACTACGCATCTGATCAAAAAATATCATAGAACATAAAAAGTAGGAAACTTAATTCTCTACAAAAAAGGTCTCTTAACATTTTGCCATAGTTCGCTTCGTTTCCGAGATATTTGCAGATTCATCTCAAGGGAAGGGGTCTGACGGACATATTTCGAGATATTTCTTCTTCTGCACAGCTAAGCTCGAAGTGGCATTTGCAGCTCGCAATAGTGCAGAGTTATCTCAGAGAAAGAGGCCACGGTGTTTCTGTACCTCTATTATGTTGGTGCGGCTTCGGAACTTTTAAATATCTCGATATATCTCGAAAACTACGCTTCTGATAAAAAATATCATACAACATAAAAAGTAGAAAACTTAATTCTCTACAAAAAAGGTCTCTTAACGTTTTGCAATAGCTCGCTTCGTTTCCGAGATATTTGCAGATTTATCTCAAGGGAAGTGGCCTGACGGACATATTTCGAGATATTTCTTCTTCTTGTTGTTCTTCTTCTGCACAGCAAAGCTGGAAGTGGCATTTGCAGCTCGCAATAGTGCAGAGTTATCCCAAAGAAAGGGGCCACGGTGTTTCTGTATCTCTATTATGTTGGTGCGGCTTCGGAACTTTTAAATATCTCGATATATCTCGAAAACTACGCTTCTGATAAAAAATATCATACAACATAAAAAGTAGGAAACTTAATTCTCTACAAAAAAGGTCTCTTAACGTTTTGCAATAGCTCGCTTCGTTTCCGAGATATTTGCAGATTTATCTCAAGGGAAGGGCCCTGACGGACATATTTCGAGATATTTCTTCTTCTTGTTGTTCTTCTTCTGCACAGCTAAGCTGGAAGTGGCATTTACAGCTCGCAATAGTGCAGAGTTATCTCAAAGAACGGGGCCACGGTGTTTCTGTATCTCTATTATGTTGGTGTGGCTTCGGAACTTTTAAATATCTTGATATATCTCGAGAACTACGCATCTGATCAAAAAATATCATAGAACATAAATTGTAGGAAACATAATTCTCTACAAAAAAGGTCTCTTAACATTTTGCCATAGCTCGCTTCGTTTCCGAGATATTTGCAGATTTATCTCAAGGGAAGGGGCCTGACGGACATATTTCGAGATATTTCTTCTTCTTGTTGTTCTTCTTCTGCACACCTAAGCTGGAAGGGGCATTTGCGGCTCGCACTAGTGCAGAGTTATCTCAAAGAAAGGGGCCACGGAGTTTCTGTATCCCTATTATGTTGGTGCGGCTTCGGAACTTTTAAATATTTCGATATATCTCGAAAACTACGCTTCTGATCAAAAAATATCATAGAACATAAATTGTAGGAAACATAATTCTCTACAAAAAACGTCTCTTAACATTTTGCCATAGATCGCTTCGTTTCCGAGATATTTGCAGATTTATCTCAAGGGAAGTGGCCTGACGGACATATTTCGAGATATTTCTTCTTCTTGTTGTTCTTCTTCTGCACAGCAAAGCTGGAAGTGGCATTTGCAGCTCGCAATAGTGCAGAGTTATCCCAAAGAAAGGGGCCACGGTGTTTCTGTATCTCTATTATGTTGGTGCGGCTTCGGAACTTTTAAATATCTCGATATATCTCGAAAACTACGCTTCTGATAAAAAATATCATACAACATAAAAAGTAGGAAACTTAATTCTCTACAAAAAAGGTCTCTTAACGTTTTGCAATAGCTCGCTTCGTTTCCGAGATATTTGCAGATTTATCTCAAGGGAAGGGCCCTGACGGACATATTTCGAGATATTTCTTCTTCTTGTTGTTCTTCTTCTGCACAGCTAAGCTGGAAGTGGCATTTACAGCTCGCAATAGTGCAGAGTTATCTCAAAGAACGGGGCCACGGTGTTTCTGTATCTCTATTATGTTGGTGTGGCTTCGGAACTTTTAAATATCTTGATATATCTCGAGAACTACGCATCTGATCAAAAAATATCATAGAACATAAATTGTAGGAAACATAATTCTCTACAAAAAAGGTCTCTTAACATTTTGCCATAGCTCGCTTCGTTTCCGAGATATTTGCAGATTTATCTCAAGGGAAGGGGCCTGACGGACATATTTCGAGATATTTCTTCTTCTTGTTGTTCTTCTTCTGCACACCTAAGCTGGAAGGGGCATTTGCGGCTCGCACTAGTGCAGAGTTATCTCAAAGAAAGGGGCCACGGAGTTTCTGTATCCCTATTATGTTGGTGCGGCTTCGGAACTTTTAAATATTTCGATATATCTCGAAAACTACGCTTCTGATCAAAAAATATCATAGAACATAAATTGTAGGAAACATAATTCTCTACAAAAAACGTCTCTTAACATTTTGCCATAGATCGCTTCGTTTCCGAGATATTTGCAGATTCAGCTCAAAGGAACTGGCCTGACGGACATATTTCGAGATATTTCTTCTTCTTGTTGTTCTTCCTCTGCACAGCTAAGCTGGAAGTGGCATTTGCAGCTCGCAATAGTGCAGAGTTATCTCAAAGAAAGGGGCCACGGTGTTTCTGTATCTCTATTATGTTGGTGCGGCTTCGGAACTTTTAAATATCTTGATATATCTCGAGAACTACGCATCTGATCAAAAAATATCATAGAACATAAAAAGTAGGAAACTTAATTCTCTACAAAAAAGGTCTCTTAACATTTTGCCATAGTTCGCTTCGTTTCCGAGATATTTGCAGATTCATCTCAAGGGAAGGGGTCTGACGGACATATTTCGAGATATTTCTTCTTCTGCACAGCTAAGCTCGAAGTGGCATTTGCAGCTCGCAATAGTGCAGAGTTATCTCAAAGAAAGAGGCCACGGTGTTTCTGTACCTCTATTATGTTGGTGCAGCTTCGGAACTTTTAAATATCTTGATATATCTCGAGAACTACGCATCTGATCAAAAAATATCATCGAACATAAAAAGTAGGAAACTTAATTCTCTACGAAAAAGGTCTCTTAACATTTTGCCATAGCTCGCTTCGTTTCCGAGATATTTGCAGATTTATCTCAAGGGAAGTGGCCTGACGGACATATTTCGAGATATTTCTTCTTCTTGTTGTTCTTCTTCTGCACAGCTAAGCTGGAAGTGGCATTTGCAGCTCGCAATAGTGCAGAGTTATCCCAAAGAAAGGGGCCACGGTGTTTCTGTATCTCTATTATGTTGGTGCGGCTTCGGAACTTTTAAATATCTCGATATATCTCGAAAACTACGCTTCTGATAAAAAATATCATACAACATAAAAAGTAGGAAACTTAATTCTCTACAAAAAAGGTCTCTTAACGTTTTGCAATAGCTCGCTTCGTTTCCGAGATATTTGCAGGTTTATCTCAAGGGAAGGGTCCTGACGGACATATTTCGAGATATTTCTTCTTCTTGTTGTTCTTCTTCTGCACAGCTAAACTGGAAGTGGCATTTCCAGCTCGCAATAGTGCAGAGTTATCCCAAAGAAAGGGGCCACGATGTTTCTGTATCTCTATTATGTTGGTGCGGCTTCGGAACTTTTAAATATCTCGATATATCTCGAAAATTACGCTTCTGATCAAAAAATATCATAGAACATAAATTGTAGGAAACATAATTCTCTACAAAAAAGGTATCTTAACATTTTGCCATAGCTCGCTTCGTTTCCGAGATATTTGCAGATTTATCTCAAGGGAAGGGGCCTGACGGACATATTTCGAGATACTTCTTCTTCTTGTTGTTCTTCTTCTGCACAGCTAAGCTGGAAGTGACATTTGCAGCTCGCAATAGTGCAGAGTTATCTCAAAGAGAGGGGCCACGGTGTTTCTGTATCTCTATTATGTTGGTGCGGCTTCGGAACTTTTAAGTATCTTGATCTATCTCGAGAACTACGCATCTGATCAAAAAATATCATAGAAGATAAAAAGTAGGAAACTTAATTCTCTACAAAAAAGGTCTCTTAACATTTCGCCATAGCTCGCATCGTTTCCGAGATATTTGCAGATTTATCTCAAGGGAAGGGGCCTGTCGGACATATTTCGAGATATTTCTTCTTCTTGTTGCTCTTCTTCTGCACAGCTAAGCTGGAAGTGGCATTTGCGGCTCGCACTAGTGCAGAGTTATCTCAAAGAAAGGGGCCACGGTGTTTCTGTATCTCTATTATGTTGGTGCGGCTTCGGAACTTTTAAATATCTCGATATATCTCGAAAACTACGCTTCTGATCAAAAAATATCATAGAAGATAAATTGTAGGAAACGTAATTCTCTACAAAAAACGTCTCTTAACATTTTGCCATAGCTCGCTTCGTTTCCGAGATATTTGCAGATTTATCTCAAGGGAAGTGGCCTGACGGACATATTTCGAGATATTTCTTCTTCTTGTTGTTCTTCTTCTGCACAGCTAAGCTGGAAGTGGCATTTGCGGCTCGCACTAGTGCAGAGTTATCTCAAAGAAAGGGGCCACGGTGTTTCTGTATCCCTATTATGTTGGTGCGGCTTCGGAACTTTTAAATATCTCGATATATCTCGAAAACTACGCTTCTGATCAAAAAATATCATAGAACATAAATTGTAGGAAACATAATTCTCTATAAAAAACGTCTCTTAACATTTTGCCATAGCTCGCTTCGTTTCCGAGATATTTGCAGATTCAGCTCAAAGGAACTGGCCTGACGGACATATTTCGAGATATTTCTTCTTCTTGTTGTTCTTCCTCTGCACAGCTAAGCTGGAAGTGGCATTTGCAGCTCGCAATAGTGCAGAGTTATCTCAAAGAAAGAGGCCACGGTGTTTCTGTACCTCTATTATGTTGGTGCAGCTTCGGAACTTTTAAATATCTTGATATATCTCGAGAACTACGCATCTGATCAAAAAATATCAGCGAAGATAAAAAGTAGGAAACTTAATTCTCTACAAAAAGGGTCTCTTAACATTTTGCCATAGTTCGCTTCGTTTCCGAGCTATATGCAGATTCATCTCAAGGGAAGGGGTCTGACGGACATATTTCGAGATATTTCTTCTTCTTGTTGTTCTTCTTCTGCACAGCTAAGCTCGAAGTGGCATTTGCAGCTCGCAATAGTGCAGAGTTATCTCAAAGAAAGGGGCCACGGTGTTTCTGTATCTCTATTATGTTGGTGCGGCTTCGTAACTTTTAAATATCTTGATATATCTCGAGAACTACGCATCTGATCAAAAAATATCATACTACATAAAAAGTAGGAAACTTAATTCTCTACAAGAAAGGTCTCTAAACATTTTGCCATAGCTCGCTTCGTTTCCGAGATATTTGCAGATTTATGTCAAGGGTAGGGGCCTGACGGACATATTTCGAGATACTTCTTCTTCTTGTTGTTCTTCTTCTGCACAGCTAAGCTGGAAGTGGCATTTGCAGCTCGCAATAGTGCAGAGTTATCTCAAAGAGAGGGGCCACGGTGTTTCTGTATCTCTATTATGTTGGTGCGGCTTCGGAACTTTTAAGTATCTTGATCTATCTCGAGAACTACGCATCTGATCAAAAAATATCATAGAAGATAAAATGTAGGAAACTTAATTCTCTACAAAAAAGGTCTCTTAACACTTCGCCATAGCTCGCATCGTTTCCGAGATATTTGCAGATTTATCTCAAGGGAAGGGGCCTGTCGGAACTATTTCGAGATATTTCTTCTTCTTGTTGCTCTTCTTCTGCACAGCTAAGCTGGAAGTGGCATTTGCGGCTCGCACTAGTGCAGAGTTATCTCAAAGAAAGGGGCCACGGTGTTTCTGTATCCCTATTATGTTGGTGCGGTTTCGGAACTTTTAAATATCTTGATATATCTCGAGAACTACGCATCTCATCAAAAAATATCAGAGAACATAAAAAGTAGGAAACTTAATTCTCTACAAAAAAGGTCTCTTAACATTTTGCCATAGCTCGCTTCGTTTCCGAGATATTTGCAGATTTATCTCAAGGGAAGGGGCCTGACGGACATATTTCGAGATATTTCTTCTTCTTGTTGTTCTTCTTCTGCACAGCTGAGCTGGAAGTGGCATTTGCAGGTCGCAATAGTGCAGAGTTATCTCAAAGAAAGGGGCCACGGTGTTTCTGTATCTCTATTATGTTGGTGCGGCTTCGGAACTTTTAAATATCTCGATATATCTCGAAAACTACGCTTCTGATCAAAAAATATCATAGAACATAAATTGTAGGAAACATAATTCTCTACAAAAAACGTCTCTTAACATTTTGCCATAGCTCGCTTCGTTTCCGAGATATTTGCAGATTCATCTCAAGGGAAGGGGTCTGACGGACATATTTCGAGATATTTCTTCTTCTTGTTGTTCTCCTTCTGCACAGCTAAGCTCGAAGTGGCATTTGCAGCTCGCAATAGTGCAGAGTTATCTCAAAGAAAGAGGCCACGGTGTTTCTGTACCTCTATTATGTTGGTGCAGCTTCGGAACTTTTAAATATCTTGATATATCTCGAGAACTACGCATCTGATCAAAAAATATCATCGAACATAAAAAGTAGGAAACTTAATTCTCTACAAAAAAGGTCTCTTAACATTTTGCCATAGCTCGCTTCGTTTCCGAGATATTTGCAGATTTATCTCAAGGGAAGTGGCCTGACGGACATATTTCGAGATATTTCATCTTCTTGTTGTTCTTCTTCTGCACAGCTAAACTGGAAGTGGCATTTCCAGCTCGCAATAGTGCAGAGTTATCCCAAAGAAATGGGCCACGATGTTTCTGTATCTCTATTATGTTGGTGCGGCTTCGGAACTTTTAAATATCTCGATATATCTCGAAAATTACGCTTCTGATCAAAAAATATCATAGAACATAAATTGTAGGAAACATAATTCTCTACAAAAAACGTCTCTTAACATTTTGCCATAGCTCGCTTTGTTTCCGAGATATTTGCAGATTTATCTCAAGGGAAGTGGCCTGACGGACATATTTCTAGATATTTCTTCTTCTTGTTGTTCTTCTTCTGCACAGCTAAGCTGGAAGTGGCATTTGCGGCTCGCACTAGTGCAGAGTTATCTCAAAGAAAGGGGCCACGGTGTTTCTGTACCTCTATTATGTTGGTGCAGCTTCGGAACTTTTAAATATCTTGATATATCTCGAGAACTACGCATCTGATCAAAAAATATCATCGAACATAAAAAGTAGGAAACTTAATTCTCTACAAAAAAGGTCTCTTAACATTTTGCCATAGTTCGCTTCGTTTCCGAGCTATTTGCAGATTCATCTCAAGGGAAGGGGTCTGACGGACATATTTCGAGATATTTCTTCTTCTTGTTGTTCTTCTTCTGCACAGCTAAGCTCGAAGTGGCATTTGCAGCTCGCAATAGTGCAGAGTTATCTCAAAGAAAGAGGCCACGGTGTTTCTGTACCTCTATTATGTTGGTGCAGCTTCGGAACTTTTAAATATCTTGATATATCTCGAGAACTACGCATCTGATCAAAAAATATCATTGAACATAAAAAGTAGGAAACTTAATTCTCTACAAAAAAGGTCTCTTAACATTTTGCCATAGCTCGCTTCGTTTCCGAGATATTTGCAGATTTATCTCAAGGGAAGTGGCCTGACGGACATATTTCGAGATATTTCTTCTTCTTGTTGTTCTTCTTCTGCACAGCTAAACTGGAAGTGGCATTTCCAGCTCGCAATAGTGCAGAGTTATCCCAAAGAAAGGGGCCACGATGTTTCTGTATCTCTATTATGTTGGTGCGGCTTCGGAACTTTTAAATATCTCGATATATCTCGAAAATTACGCTTCTGATCAAAAAATATCATAGAACATAAATTGTAGGAAACATAATTCTCTACAAAAAACGTCTCTTAACATTTTGCCATAGCTCGCTTTGTTTCCGAGATATTTGCAGATTTATCTCAAGGGAAGTGGCCTGACGGACATATTTCGAGATATTTCTTCTTCTTGTTGTTCTTCTTCTGCACAGCTAAGCTGGAAGTGGCATTTGCGGCTCGCACTAGTGCAGTGTTATCTCAAAGAAAGGGGCCACGGTGTTTCTGTATCTCTATTATGTTGGTGCGGCTTCGGAACTTTTAAGTATCTTGATCTATCTCGAGAACTACGCATCTGATCAAAAAATATCATAGAAGGTAAAAAGTAGGAAACTTAATTCTCTACAAAAAAGGTCTCTTAACATTTCGCCATAGCTCGCATCGTTTCCGAGATATTTGCAGATTTATCTCAAGGGAAGGGGCCTGTCGGACATATTTCGAGATATTTCTTCTTCTTGTTGCTCTTCTTCTGCACAGCTAAGCTGGAAGTGGCATTTGCGGCTCGCACTAGTGCAGAGTTATCTCAAAGAAAGGGGCCACGGTGTTTCTGTATCTCTATTATGTTGGTGCGGCTTCGGAACTTTTAAATATCTCGATATATCTCGAAAACTACGCTTCTGATCAAAAAATATCATAGAACATAAATTGTAGGAAACATAATTCTCTACAAAAAACGTCTCTTAACATTTTGCCATAGCTCGCTTTGTTTCCGAGATATTTGCAGATTTATCTCAAGGGAAGTGGCCTGACGGACATATTTCGAGATATTTCTTCTTCTTGTTGTTCTTCTTCTGCACAGCTAAGCTGGAAGTGGCATTTGCGGCTCGCACTAGTGCAGAGTTATCTCAAAGAAAGGGGCCACGGTGTTTCTGTATCTCTATTATGTTGGTGCGGCTTCGGAACTTCTAAATATCTTGATATATCTCGAGAACTACGCATCTGATCAAAAAATATCATACTACATAAAAAGTAGGAAACTTAATTCTCTACAAGAAAGGTCTCTAAACATTTTGCCATAGCTCGCTTCGTTTCCGAGATATTTGCAGATTTATCTCAAGGGAAGGGGCCTGACGGACATATTTCGAGATATTTCTTCTTCTTGTTGTTCTTCTTCTGCACAGCTAAACTGGAAGTGGCATTTCCAGCTCGCAATAGTGCAGAGTTATCCCAAAGAAATGGGCCACGATGTTTCTGTATCTCTATTATGTTGGTGCGGCTTCGGAACTTTTAAATATCTCGATATATCTCGAAAATTACGCTTCTGATCAAAAAATATCATAGAACATAAATTGTAGGAAACATAATTCTCTACAAAAAACGTCTCTTAACATTTTGCCATAGCTCGCTTTGTTTCCGAGATATTTGCAGATTTATCTCAAGGGAAGTGGCCTGACGGACATATTTCTAGATATTTCTTCTTCTTGTTGTTCTTCTTCTGCACAGCTAAGCTGGAAGTGGCATTTGCGGCTCGCACTAGTGCAGAGTTATCTCAAAGAAAGGGGCCACGGTGTTTCTGTACCTCTATTATGTTGGTGCAGCTTCGGAACTTTTAAATATCTTGATATATCTCGAGAACTACGCATCTGATCAAAAAATATCATCGAACATAAAAAGTAGGAAACTTAATTCTCTACAAAAAAGGTCTCTTAACATTTTGCCATAGTTCGCTTCGTTTCCGAGCTATTTGCAGATTCATCTCAAGGGAAGGGGTCTGACGGACATATTTCGAGATATTTCTTCTTCTTGTTGTTCTTCTTCTGCACAGCTAAGCTCGAAGTGGCATTTGCAGCTCGCAATAGTGCAGAGTTATCTCAAAGAAAGAGGCCACGGTGTTTCTGTACCTCTATTATGTTGGTGCAGCTTCGGAACTTTTAAATATCTTGATATATCTCGAGAACTACGCATCTGATCAAAAAATATCATTGAACATAAAAAGTAGGAAACTTAATTCTCTACAAAAAAGGTCTCTTAACATTTTGCCATAGCTCGCTTCGTTTCCGAGATATTTGCAGATTTATCTCAAGGGAAGTGGCCTGACGGACATATTTCGAGATATTTCTTCTTCTTGTTGTTCTTCTTCTGCACAGCTAAACTGGAAGTGGCATTTCCAGCTCGCAATAGTGCAGAGTTATCCCAAAGAAAGGGGCCACGATGTTTCTGTATCTCTATTATGTTGGTGCGGCTTCGGAACTTTTAAATATCTCGATATATCTCGAAAATTACGCTTCTGATCAAAAAATATCATAGAACATAAATTGTAGGAAACATAATTCTCTACAAAAAACGTCTCTTAACATTTTGCCATAGCTCGCTTTGTTTCCGAGATATTTGCAGATTTATCTCAAGGGAAGTGGCCTGACGGACATATTTCGAGATATTTCTTCTTCTTGTTGTTCTTCTTCTGCACAGCTAAGCTGGAAGTGGCATTTGCGGCTCGCACTAGTGCAGTGTTATCTCAAAGAAAGGGGCCACGGTGTTTCTGTATCTCTATTATGTTGGTGCGGCTTCGGAACTTTTAAGTATCTTGATCTATCTCGAGAACTACGCATCTGATCAAAAAATATCATAGAAGGTAAAAAGTAGGAAACATAATTCTCTACAAAAAAGGTCTCTTAACATTTCGCCATAGCTCGCATCGTTTCCGAGATATTTGCAGATTCAGCTCAAAGGAACTGGCCTGACGGACATATTTCGAGATATTTCTTCTTCTTGTTGTTCTTCCTCTGCACAGCTAAGCTGGAAGTGGCATTTGCAGCTCGCAATAGTGCAGAGTTATCTCAAAGAAAGGGGCCACGGTGTTTCTGTATCTCTATTATGTTGGTGCGGCTTCGGAACTTTTAAATATCTTGATATATCTCGAGAACTACGCATCTGATCAAAAAATATCATAGAACATAAATTGTAGGAAACATAATTCTCTACAAAAAAGGTCTCTTAACATTTTGCCATAGCTCGCTTCGTTTCCGAGATATTTGCAGATATATCTCAAGGGAAGGGGCCTGACGGACATATTTCGAGATATTTCTTCTTCTTGTTGTTCTTCTTCTGCACAGCTAAGCTGGAAGTGGCATTTGCAGCGCGCAATAGTGCAGAGTTATCTCAAAGAGAGGGGCCACGGTGTTTCTGTATCTCTATTATGTTGGTGCGGCTTCGGAACTTTTAAATATCTTGATATATCTCGAGAACTACGCATCTGATCAAAAAATATCATACTACATAAAAAGTAGGAAACTTAATTCTCTATAAGAAAGGTCTCTAAACATTTTGCCATAGCTCGCTTCGTTTCCGAGATATTTGCAGATTTATCTCAAGGGAAGGGGCCTGACGGACATATTTCGAGATATTTCTTCTTCTTGTTGTTCTTCTTCTGCACAGCTAAGCTGGAAGTGGCATTTGCAGCTCGCAATAGTGCAGAGTTATCTCAAAGAGAGGGGCCACGGTGTTTCTGTATCTCTATTATGTTGGTGCGGCTTCGGAACTTTTAAATATCTCGATATATCTCGAAAACTACGCTTCTGATCAAAAAATATCATAGAACATAAATTGTAGGAAACATAATTCTCTACAAAAAAGGTCTCTTAACATTTTGCCATAGCTCGCTTCGTTTCCGAGATATTTGCAGATATATCTCAAGGGAAGGGGCCTGACGGACATATTTCGAGATATTTCTTCTTCTTGTTGTTCTTCTTCTGCACAGCTAAGCTGGAAGTGGCATTTGCAGCGCGCAATAGTGCAGAGTTATCTCAAAGAGAGGGGCCACGGTGTTTCTGTATCTCTATTATGTTGGTGCGGCTTCGGAACTTTTAAGTATCTTGATCTATCTCGAGAACTACGCATCTGATCAAAAAATATCATAGAAGATAAAAAGTAGGAAACTTAATTCTCTACAAAAAAGGTCTCTTAACATTTCGCCATAGCTCGCATCGTTTCCGAGATATTTGCAGATTTATCTCAAGGGAAGGGGCCTGTCGGACATATTTCGAGATATTTCTTCTTCTTGTTGTTCTTCTTCTGCACAGCTAAGCTGGAAGTGGCATTTGCAGCTCGCACTAGTGCAGAGTTATCTCAAAGAAAGGGGCCACGGTGTTTCTGTATCTCTATTATGTTGGTGCGGCTTCGGAACTTTTAAATATCTCGATATATCTCGAAAACTACGCTTCTGATCAAAAAATATCGTAGAACATCAATTGTAGGAAACATAATTCTCTACAAAAAAGGTCTCTTAACATTTTGCGATAGCTCGCTTCGTTTCCGAGATATTTGCAGATTTATCTCAAGGGAAGGGGCCTGACGGACATATTTCGAGATATTTCTTCTTCTTGTTGTTCTTCTTCTGCACAGCTAAGCTGGAAGTGGCATTTGCGGCTCGCACTAGTGCAGAGTTATCTCAAAGAAAGGGGCCACGGTGTTTCTGTATCCCTATTATGTTGGTGCGGCTTCGGAACTTTTAAATATCTTGATATATCTCGAGAACTACGCATCTGATCAAAAAATATCATCGAACATAAAAAGTAGGAAACTTAATTCTCTACAAAAAAGGTCTCTTAACATTTTGCCATAGCTCGCTTCGTTTCCGAGATATTTGCCGATTTATCTCAAGGGAAGTGGCCTGACGGACATATTTCGAAATATTCCTTCTTCTTGTTGTTCTTCCTCTGCACAGCTAAGCTGGAAGTGGCATTTGCAGCTCGCAATAGTGCAGAGTTATCTCAAAGAAAGGGGCCACGGTGTTTCTGTATCTCTATTATGTTGGTGCGGCTTCGGAACTTTTAAATATCTTGGTATATCTCGAGAACTACGCATCTGATCAAAAAATATCATAGAACATAAATTATAGGAAACATAATTCTCTACAAAAAAGGTCTCTTAACATTTTGCCATAGCTCGCTTCGTTTCCGAGATATTTGCAGATATATCTCAAGGGAAGGGGCCTGACGGACATATTTCGAGATATTTCTTCTTCTTGTTGTTCTTCTTCTGCACAGCTTAACTGGAAGTGGCATTTACAGCTCGCAATAGTGCAGAGTTATCTCAAAGAAAGGGGCCACGGTGTTTCTGTATCTCTATTATGTTGGTGCGGCTTCGGAACTTTTAAATATCTTGATATATCTCGAGAACTACGCATCTGATCAAAAAATATCATAGTACATAAAAAGTAGGAAACCTAATTCTCTACAAAAAAGGTCTCTTAACATTTTGCCATAGCTCTCTTCGTTTCCGAGATATTTGCAGATTTATCTCAAGGGAAGGGGCCTGACGGACATATTTCGAGATATTTCTTCTTCTTGTTGTTCTTCTTCTGCACAGCTAAGCTGAAAGTGGCATTTGCAGCTCGCAATAGTACAGAGTTATCTCAAAGAAAGGGGCCACGGTGTTTCTGTATCTCTATTATGTTGGTGCGGCTTCGGAACTTTTAAATGTCTTGATATATCTCGAGAACTACGCATCTGATCAAAAAATATCATAGAACATAAAAAGTAGGAAACTTAATTCTCTACAAAAAAGGTCTCTTAACATTTTGCCATAGCTCGCTTCATTTCCGAGATATTTGCAGATTTATCTCAAGGTAAGGGGCCTGACGGACATATTTCGAGATATTTCTTCTTCTTGTTGTTCTTCTTCTGCACAGCTAAGCTGGAAGTGGCATTTGCAGCTCGCAATAGTGCATAGTTATCTGAAAGAAAGGGGCCACGGTGTTTCTGTATCTCTATTATGTTGGTGCGGCTTCGGAACTTTTAAATATCTTGATATATCTCGAGAACTACGCATCTGATCAAAAAATATCATAGAACATAAAAAGTAGGAAACTCAATTCTCTACAAAAAAGGTCTCTTAACATTTTGCCATAGCTCGCTTCGTTTCCGAGATATTTGCAGATTCAGCTCAAAGGAACTGGCCTGACGGACATATTTCGAGATATTCCTTCTTCTTGTTGTTCTTCCTCTGCACAGCTAAGCTGGAAGTGGCATTTGCAGCTCGCAATAGTGCAGAGTTATCTCAAAGACAGGGGCCACGGTGTTTCTGTATCTCTATTATGTTGGTGCGGCTTCGGAACTTTTAAATATCTTGATATATCTCGAGAACTACGCATCTGATCAAAAAATATCATAGAAAATAAAAAGTAGGAAACCTAATTCTCTACAAAAAAGGTCTCTTAACATTTTGCCGTAGCTCTCTTCGTTTCCGAGATATTTGCAGATTTATCTCAAGGGAAGGGGCCTGACGGACATATTTCGAGATATTTTTTCTTCTTGTTGTTCTTCTTCTGCACAGCTAAGCTGAAAGTGGCATTTGCAGCTCGCAATAGTGCAGAGTTATCTCAAAGAAAGGGGCCACGGTGTTTCTGTATCTCTATTATGTTGGTGCGGCTTCGGAGCTTTTAAATATCTTGATATATCTCGAGAACTACGCATCTGATCAGAAAATATCATAGAAGATAAAAAGTAGGAAACTTAATTCTCTACAAAAAAGGTCTCTTAACATTTTGCCATAGCTCGCTTCGTTTCCGAGATATTTGCAGATTTATCTCAGGGTAAGGGGCCTGACGGACATATTTCGAGATATTTCTTCCTCTTGTTGTTCTTCTTCTGCACAGCTAAGCTGGAAGTGGCATTTGCAACTCGCAATAGTGCAGAGTTATCTCAAAGAGAGGGGCACGGTGTTTCTGTATCCCTATTATGTTGGTGCGGCTTCGGAACTTTTAAATATCTTGATATATCTCGAGAACTACGCATCTGATCAAAAAATATCATAGAACATAAATTATAGGAAACATAATTCTCTACAAAAAAGGTCTCTTAACATTTTGCCATAGCTCGCTTCGTTTCCGAGATATTTGCAGATATATCTCAAGGGAAGGGGCCTGACGGACATATTTCGAGATATTTCTTCTTCTTGTTGTTCTTCTTCTGCACAGCTAAGCTGGAAGTGGCATTTACAGCTCGCAATAGTGCAGAGTTATCTCAAAGAAAGGGGCCACGGTGTTTCTGTATCTCTATTATGTTGGTGCGGCTTCGGAACTTTTAAATATCTTGATATCTCTCGAGAACTACGCATCTGATCAAAAAATATCATAGAACATAAAAAGTAGGAAACCTAATTCTCTACAAAAAAGGTCTCTTAACATTTTGCCGTAGCTCTCTTCGTTTCCGAGATATTTGCAGATTTATCTCAAGGGAAGGGGCCTGACGGACATATTTCGAGATATTTCTTCTTCTTGTTGTTCTTCTTCTGCACAGCTAAGCTGAAAGTGGCATTTGCAGCTCGCAATAGTGCAGAATTATCTCAAAGAAAGGGGCCACGGTGTTTCTGTATCTCTATTATGTTGGTGCGGCTTCGGAGCTTTTAAATATCTTGATATATCTCGAGAACTACGCATCTGATCAGAAAATATCATAGAAGATGAAAAGTAGGAAACTTAATTCTCTACAAAAAAGGTCTCTTAACATTTTGCCATAGCTCGCTTCGTTTCCGAGATATTTGCAGATTTATCTCAGGGTAAGGGGCCTGACGGACATATTTCGAGATATTTCTTCTTCTTGTTGTTCTTCTTCTGCACAGCTAAGCTGGAAGTGGCATTTACAGCTCGCAATAGTGCAGAGTTATCTCAAAGAAAGGGGCCACGGTGTTTCTGTATCTCTATTATGTTGGTGCGGCTTCGGAACTTTTAAATATCTTGATATATCTCGAGAACTACGCATCTGATCAAAAAATATCATAGAACATGAAAAGTAGGAAACTTAATTCTCTACAAAAAAGGTCTCTTAACATTTTGCCATAGCTCTCTTCGTTTCCGAGATATTTGCAGATTTATCTCAAGGGAAGGGGCCTGACGGACATATTTCGAGATATTTCTTCTTCTTGTTGTTCTTCTTCTGCACAGCTAAGCTGGAAGTGGCATTTGCAGCTCGCAATAGTGCAGAGTTATCTCAAAGAAAGGGGCCACGGTGTTGCTGTATCTCTATTATGTTGGTGCGGCTTCGGAACTTTTAAATATCTTGATATATCTCGAGAACTACGCGTCTGATCAAAAAATATCATAGAACATAAAAAGTAGGAAACATAATTCTCTACAAAAACGGTCTCTTAACATTTTGCAATAGCTCGCTTCGTTTCCGAGATATTTGCAGATATATCTCAAGGGAAGGGGCCTGACGGACATATTTCGAGATATTTCTTCTTCTTGTTGTTCTTCTTCTGCACAGCTAAGCTGGAAGTGGCATTTGGGGCTCGCACTGGTGCACAGTTATCTCAAAGAAAGGGGCCACGGTGTTTCTGTATCTCTATTATGTTGGTGCGTCTTCGGAACTTTTAAATATCTCGATATATCTCGAAGACTACGCTTCTGATCAAAAAATATCATAGAACATAAATTGTAGGAAACATAATTCTCTACAAAAAACGTCTCTTAACATTTTGCCATAGCTCGCTTTGTTTCCGAGATATTTGCAGATTCAGCTCAAAGGAACTGGCCTGACGGACATATTTCGAGATATTTCTTCTTCTTGTTGTTCTTCCTCTGCACAGCTAAGCTGGAAGTGGCATTTGCAGCTCGCAATAGTGCAGAGTTATCTCAAAGAAAGGGGCCACGGTGTTTCTGTATCTCTATTATGTTGGTGCGGCTTCGGAACTTTTAAATATCTTGATATATCTCGAGAACTACGCATCTGATCAAAAAATATCATAGAACATAAATTGTAGGAAACATAATTCTCTACAAAAAAGGTCTCTTAACATTTTGCCATAGCTCGCTTCGTTTCCGAGATATTTGCAGATTTATCTCAAGGGAAGGGGCCTGACGGACATATTTCGAGATATTTCTTCTTCTTGTTGTTCTTCTTCTGCACAGCTAAGCTGGAAGTGGCATTTGCAGCGCGCAATAGTGCAGAGTTATCTCAAAGAAAGGGGCCACGGTGTTTCTGTATCTCTATTATGTTGGTGCGGCTTCGGAACTTTTAAATATCTTGATATATCTCGAGAACTACGCATCTGATCAAAAAATATCATACTACATAAAAAGTAGGAAACTTAATTCTCTATAAGAAAGGTCTCTAAACATTTTGCCATAGCTCGCTTCGTTTCCGAGATATTTGCAGATTTATCTCAAGGGAAGGGGCCTGACGGACATATTTCGAGATATTTCTTCTTCTTGTTGTTCTTCTTCTGCACAGCTAAGCTGGAAGTGGCATTTGCAGCTCGCAATAGTGCAGAGTTATCTCAAAGAGAGGGGCCACGGTGTTTCTGTATCTCTATTATGTTGGTGCGGCTTCGGAACTTTTAAATATCTCGATATATCTCGAAAACTACGCTTCTGATCAAAAAATATCATAGAACATAAATTGTAGGAAACATAATTCTCTACAAAAAAGGTCTCTTAACATTTTGCCATAGCTCGCTTCGTTTCCGAGATATTTGCACATATATCTCAAGGGAAGGGGCCTGACGGACATATTTCGAGATATTTCTTCTTCTTGTTGTTCTTCTTCTGCACAGCTAAGCTGGAAGTGGCATTTGCAGCGCGCAATAGTGCAGAGTTATCTCAAAGAGAGGGGCCACGGTGTTTCTGTATCTCTATTATGTTGGTGCGGCTTCGGAACTTTTAAGTATCTTGATCTATCTCGAGAACTACGCATCTGATCAAAAAATATCATAGAAGATAAAAAGTAGGAAACTTAATTCTCTACAAAAAAGGTCTCTTAACATTTCGCCATAGCTCGCATCGTTTCCGAGATATTTGCAGATTTATCTCAAGGGAAGGGGCCTGTCGGACATATTTCGAGATATTTCTTCTTCTTGTTGTTCTTCTTCTGCACAGCTAAGCTGGAAGTGGCATTTGCAGCTCGCACTAGTGCAGAGTTATCTCAAAGAAAGGGGCCACGGTGTTTCTGTATCTCTATTATGTTGGTGCGTCTTCGGAACTTTTAAATATCTCGATATATCTCGAAGACTACGCTTCTGATCAAAAAATATCATAGAACATAAATTGTAGGAAACATAATTCTCTACAAAAAACGTCTCTTAACATTTTGCCATAGCTCGCTTTGTTTCCGAGATATTTGCAGATTCAGCTCAAAGGAACTGGCCTGACGGACATATTTCGAGATATTTCTTCTTCTTGTTGTTCTTCCTCTGCACAGCTAAGCTGGAAGTGGCATTTGCAGCTCGCAATAGTGCAGAGTTATCTCAAAGAAAGGGGCCACGGTGTTTCTGTATCTCTATTATGTTGGTGCGGCTTCGGAACTTTTAAATATCTTGATATATCTCGAGAACTACGCATCTGATCAAAAAATATCATAGAACATAAATTGTAGGAAACATAATTCTCTACAAAAAAGGTCTCTTAACATTTTGCCATAGCTCGCTTCGTTTCCGAGATATTTGCAGATTTATCTCAAGGGAAGGGGCCTGACGGACATATTTCGAGATATTTCTTCTTCTTGTTGTTCTTCTTCTGCACAGCTAAGCTGGAAGTGGCATTTGCAGCGCGCAATAGTGCAGAGTTATCTCAAAGAAAGGGGCCACGGTGTTTCTGTATCTCTATTATGTTGGTGCGGCTTCGGAACTTTTAAATATCTTGATATATCTCGAGAACTACGCATCTGATCAAAAAATATCATACTACATAAAAAGTAGGAAACTTAATTCTCTATAAGAAAGGTCTCTAAACATTTTGCCATAGCTCGCTTCGTTTCCGAGATATTTGCAGATTTATCTCAAGGGAAGGGGCCTGACGGACATATTTCGAGATATTTCTTCTTCTTGTTGTTCTTCTTCTGCACAGCTAAGCTGGAAGTGGCATTTGCAGCTCGCAATAGTGCAGAGTTATCTCAAAGAGAGGGGCCACGGTGTTTCTGTATCTCTATTATGTTGGTGCGGCTTCGGAACTTTTAAATATCTCGATATATCTCGAAAACTACGCTTCTGATCAAAAAATATCGTAGAACATCAATTGTAGGAAACATAATTCTCTACAAAAAAGGTCTCTTAACATTTTGCGATAGCTCGCTTCGTTTCCGAGATATTTGCAGATTTATCTCAAGGGAAGGGGCCTGACGGACATATTTCGAGATATTTCTTCTTCTTGTTGTTCTTCTTCTGCACAGCTAAGCTGGAAGTGGCATTTGCAGCTCGCAATAGTGCAGAGTTATCTCAAAGAAAGGGGCCACGGTGTTTCTGTATCTCTATTATGTTGGTGCGGCTTCGGAACTTTTAAATATCTTGATATATCTCGAGAACTACGCATCTGATCAAAAAATATCATAGTACATAAAAAGTAGGAAACCTAATTCTCTACAAAAAAGGTCTCTTAACATTTTGCCATAGCTCTCTTCGTTTCGGAGATATTTGCAGATTTATCTCAAGGGAAGGGGCCTGACGGACATATTTCGAGATATTTCTTCTTCTTGTTGTTCTTCTTCTGCACAGCTAAGCTGAAAGTGGCATTTGCAGCTCGCAATAGTACAGAGTTATCTCAAAGAAAGGGGCCACGGTGTTTCTGTATCTCTATTATGTTGGTGCGGCTTCGGAACTTTTAAATGTCTTGATATATCTCGAGAACTACGCATCTGATCAAAAAATATCATAGAACATAAAAAGTAGGAAACTTAATTCTCTACAAAAAAGGTCTCTTAACATTTTGCCATAGCTCGCTTCATTTCCGAGATATTTGCAGATTTATCTCAAGGTAAGGGGCCTGACGGACATATTTCGAGATATTTCTTCTTCTTGTTGTTCTTCTTCTGCACAGCTAAGCTGGAAGTGGCATTTGCAGCTCGCAATAGTGCATAGTTATCTGAAAGAAAGGGGCCACGGTGTTTCTGTATCTCTATTATGTTGGTGCGGCTTCGGAACTTTTAAATATCTTGATATATCTCGAGAACTACGCATCTGATCAAAAAATATCATAGAACATAAAAAGTAGGAAACTCAATTCTCTACAAAAAAGGTCTCTTAACATTTTGCCATAGCTCGCTTCGTTTCCGAGATATTTGCAGATTCAGCTCAAAGGAACTGGCCTGACGGACATATTTCGAGATATTCCTTCTTCTTGTTGTTCTTCCTCTGCACAGCTAAGCTGGAAGTGGCATTTGCAGCTCGCAATAGTGCAGAGTTATCTCAAAGACAGGGGCCACGGTGTTTCTGTATCTCTATTATGTTGGTGCGGCTTCGGAACTTTTAAATATCTTGATATATCTCGAGAACTACGCATCTGATCAAAAAATATCATAGAACATAAAAAGTAGGAAACATAATTCTCTACAAAAAAGGTCTCTTAACATTTTGCCATAGCTCGCTTCGTTTCCGAGATATTTGCAGATTTATCTCAAGGGAAGGGGCCTGACGGACATATTTCGAGATATTTCTTCTTCTTGTTGTTCTTCTTCTGCACAGCTAAGCTGGAAGTGGCATTTGCAGCGCGCAATAGTGCAGAGTTATCTCAAAGAAAGGGGCCACGGTGTTTCTGTATCTCTATTATGTTGGTGCGGCTTCGGAACTTTTAAATATCTTGATATATCTCGAGAACTACGCATCTGATCAAAAAATATCATACTACATAAAAAGTAGGAAACTTAATTCTCTATAAGAAAGGTCTCTAAACATTTTGCCATAGCTCGCTTCGTTTCCGAGATATTTGCAGATTTATCTCAAGGGAAGGGGCCTGACGGACATATTTCGAGATATTTCTTCTTCTTGTTGTTCTTCTTCTGCACAGCTAAGCTGGAAGTGGCATTTGCAGCTCGCAATAGTGCAGAGTTATCTCAAAGAGAGGGGCCACGGTGTTTCTGTATCTCTATTATGTTGGTGCGGCTTCGGAACTTTTAAATATCTCGATATATCTCGAAAACTACGCTTCTGATCAAAAAATATCATAGAACATAAATTGTAGGAAACATAATTCTCTACAAAAAAGGTCTCTTAACATTTTGCCATAGCTCGCTTCGTTTCCGAGATATTTGCAGATATATCTCAAGGGAAGGGGCCTGACGGACATATTTCGAGATATTTCTTCTTCTTGTTGTTCTTCTTCTGCACAGCTAAGCTGGAAGTGGCATTTGCAGCGCGCAATAGTGCAGAGTTATCTCAAAGAGAGGGGCCACGGTGTTTCTGTATCTCTATTATGTTGGTGCGGCTTCGGAACTTTTAAGTATCTTGATCTATCTCGAGAACTACGCATCTGATCAAAAAATATCATAGAAGATAAAAAGTAGGAAACTTAATTCTCTACAAAAAAGGTCTCTTAACATTTCGCCATAGCTCGCATCGTTTCCGAGATATTTGCAGATTTATCTCAAGGGAAGGGGCCTGTCGGACATATTTCGAGATATTTCTTCTTCTTGTTGTTCTTCTTCTGCACAGCTAAGCTGGAAGTGGCATTTGCAGCTCGCACTAGTGCAGAGTTATCTCAAAGAAAGGGGCCACGGTGTTTCTGTATCTCTATTATGTTGGTGCGGCTTCGGAACTTTTAAATATCTCGATATATCTCGAAAACTACGCTTCTGATCAAAAAATATCGTAGAACATCAATTGTAGGAAACATAATTCTCTACAAAAAAGGTCTCTTAACATTTTGCGATAGCTCGCTTCGTTTCCGAGATATTTGCAGATTTATCTCAAGGGAAGGGGCCTGACGGACATATTTCGAGATATTTCTTCTTCTTGTTGTTCTTCTTCTGCACAGCTTAACTGGAAGTGGCATTTACAGCTCGCAATAGTGCAGAGTTATCTCAAAGAAAGGGGCCACGGTGTTTCTGTATCTCTATTATGTTGGTGCGGCTTCGGAACTTTTAAATATCTTGATATATCTCGAGAACTACGCATCTGATCAAAAGATATCATAGTACATAAAAAGTAGGAAACCTAATTCTCTACAAAAAAGGTCTCTTAACATTTTGCCATAGCTCTCTTCGTTTCCGAGATATTTGCAGATTTATCTCAAGGGAAGGGGCCTGACGGACATATTTCGAGATATTTCTTCTTCTTGTTGTTCTTCTTCTGCACAGCTAAGCTGAAAGTGGCATTTGCAGCTCGCAATAGTACAGAGTTATCTCAAAGAAAGGGGCCACGGTGTTTCTGTATCTCTATTATGTTGGTGCGGCTTCGGAACTTTTAAATGTCTTGATATATCTCGAGAACTACGCATCTGATCAAAAAATATCATAGAACATAAAAAGTAGGAAACTTAATTCTCTACAAAAAAGGTCTCTTAACATTTTGCCATAGCTCGCTTCATTTCCGAGATATTTGCAGATTTATCTCAAGGTAAGGGGCCTGTCGGACATATTTCGAGATATTTCTTCTTCTTGTTGTTCTTCTTCTGCACAGCTAAGCTGGAAGTGGCATTTGCAGCTCGCAATAGTGCATAGTTATCTGAAAGAAAGGGGCCACGGTGTTTCTGTATCTCTATTATGTTGGTGCGGCTTCGGAACTTTTAAATATCTTGATATATCTCGAGAACTACGCATCTGATCAAAAAATATCATAGAACATAAAAAGTAGGAAACTCAATTCTCTACAAAAAAGGTCTCTTAACATTTTGCCATAGCTCGCTTCGTTTCCGAGATATTTGCCGATTCAGCTCAAAGGAACTGGCCTGACGGACATATTTCGAGATATTCCTTCTTCTTGTTGTTCTTCCTCTGCACAGCTAAGCTGGAAGTGGCATTTGCAGCTCGCAATAGTGCAGAGTTATCTCAAAGACAGGGGCCACGGTGTTTCTGTATCTCTATTATGTTGGTGCGGCTTCGGAACTTTTAAATATCTTGATATATCTCGAGAACTACGCATCTGATCAAAAAATATCATAGAACATAAAAAGTAGGAAACCTAATTCTCTACAAAAAAGGTCTCTTAACATTTTGCCGTAGCTCTCTTCGTTTCCGAGATATTTGCAGATTTATCTCAGGGTAAGGGGCCTGACGGACATATTTCGAGATATTTCTTCCTCTTGTTGTTCTTCTTCTGCACAGCTAAGCTGGAAGTGGCATTTGCAACTCGCAATAGTGCAGAGTTATCTCAAAGAGAGGGGCACGGTGTTTCTGTATCCCTATTATGTTGGTGCGGCTTCGGAACTTTTAAATATCTTGATATATCTCGAGAACTACGCATCTGATCAAAAAATATCATAGAACATAAATTATAGGAAACATAATTCTCTACAAAAAAGGTCTCTTAACATTTTGCCATAGCTCGCTTCGTTTCCGAGATATTTGCAGATATATCTCAAGGGAAGGGGCCTGACGGACATATTTCGAGATATTTCTTCTTCTTGTTGTTCTTCTTCTGCACAGCTAAGCTGGAAGTGGCATTTACAGCTCGCAATAGTGCAGAGTTATCTCAAAGAAAGGGGCCACGGTGTTTCTGTATCTCTATTATGTTGGTGCGGCTTCGGAACTTTTAAATATCTTGATATATCTCGAGAACTACGCATCTGATCAAAAAATATCATAGAACATAAAAAGTAGGAAACCTAATTCTCTACAAAAAAGGTCTCTTAACATTTTGCCGTAGCTCTCTTCGTTTCCGAGATATTTGCAGATTTATCTCAAGGGAAGGGGCCTGACGGACATATTTCGAGATATTTCTTCTTCTTGTTGTTCTTCTTCTGCACAGCTAAGCTGAAAGTGGCATTTGCAGCTCGCAATAGTGCAGAATTATCTCAAAGAAAGGGGCCACGGTGTTTCTGTATCTCTATTATGTTGGTGCGGCTTCGGAGCTTTTAAATATCTTGATATATCTCGAGAACTACGCATCTGATCAGAAAATATCATAGAAGATAAAAAGTAGGAAACTTAATTCTCTACAAAAAAGGTCTCTTAACATTTTGCCATAGCTCGCTTCGTTTCCGAGATATTTGCAGATTTATCTCAGGGTAAGGGGCCTGACGGACATATTTCGAGATATTTCTTCCTCTTGTTGTTCTTCTTCTGCACAGCTAAGCTGGAAGTGGCATTTGCAGCTCGCAATAGTGCAGAGTTATCTCAAAGAGAGGGGCACGGTGTTTCTGTATCCCTATTATGTTGGTGCGGCTTCGGAACTTTTAAATATCTTGATATATCTCGAGAACTACGCATCGTATCAAAAAATATCATAGAACATAAAACGTAGGAAACTTAATTCTCTACAAAAAAGGTCTCTTAACATTTTGCCATAGCTCGCTTCGTTTCCGAGATATTTGCAGATTTATCTCAAGGGAAGGGGCCTAACGGACATATTTCGAGATATTTCTTCTTCTTGTTGTTCTTCTTCTGCACAGCTAAACTGGAAGTGGCATTTCCAGGTCGCAATAGTGCAGAGTTATCTCAAAGAAAGGAGCCACGGTGTTTCTGTATCTCTATTATGTTGGTGCGGCTTCGGAACTTTTAAATATCTTGATATATCTCGAGAACTACGCGTCTGATCAAAAAATATCATAGAACATAAAAAGTAGGAAACATAATTCTCTACAAAAAAGGTCTCTTAACATTTTGCCATAGCTCGCTTCGTCTCCGAGACATTTGCAGATATATCTCAAGGGAAGGGGCCTGACGGACATATTTCGAGATATTTCTTCTTCTTGTTGTTCTTCTTCTGCACAGCTAAGCTGGAAGTGGCATTTACAGCTCGCAATAGTGCAGAGTTATCTCAAAGAAAGGGGCCACGGTGTTTCTGTATCTCTATTATGTTGGTGCGGCTTCGGAACTTTTAAATATCTTGATATATCTCGAGAACTACGCATCTGTTCAAAAAATATCATAGAACATAAAAAGTAGGAATCCTAATTTTCTACAAAAAAGGTCTCTTAACATTTTGCCGTAGCTCGCTTCGTTTCCGAGATATTTGCAGATTTATCTCAAGGGAAGGGTCCTGACGGACATATTTCGAGATATTTCTTCTTCTTGTTGTTCTTGTTCTGCACAGCTAAGCTGGAAGTGGCATTTGCGGCTCGCACTAGTGCAGACTTATCTCAAAGAAAGGGGCCACGGTGTTTCTGTATCTCTATTATGTTGGTGTGGCTTCGGAACTTTTAAATATCTCGATATATCTCGAAAACTACGCTTCTGATCAAAAAATATCATAGAACATAAATTGTAGGAAACATAATTCTCTACAAAAAAGGTCTCTTAACATTTTGCCATAGCTCGCTTCGTTTCCGAGATATTTGCAGATTCAGCTCAAAGGAACTGGCCTGACGGACATATTTCGAGATATTCCTTCTTCTTGTTGTTCTTCCTCTGCACAGCTAAGCTGGAAGTGGCATTTGCAGCTCGCAATAGTGCAGAGTTATCTCAAAGAAAGGGGCCACGGTGTTTCTGTATCTCTATTATGTTGGTGCGGCTTCGGAACTTTTAAATATCTTGGTATATCTCGAGAACTACGCATCTGATCAAAAAATATCATAGAACATAAATTGTAGGAAACATAATTCTCTACAAAAAAGGTCTCTTAACATTTTGCCATAGCTCGCTTCGTTTCCGAGATATTTGCAGATATATCTCAAGGGAAGGGGCCTGACGGACATATTTCGAGATATTTCTTCTTCTTGTTGTTCTTCTTCTGCACAGCTAAGCTGGAAGTGGCATTTACAGCTCGCAATAGTGCAGAGTTATCTCAAAGAAAGGGGCCACGGTGTTTCTGTATCTCTATTATGTTGTTGCGGCTTCGGAACTTTTAAATATCTTGATATATCTCGAGAACTACGCATCTGATCAAAAAATATCATAGAACATAAAAAGTAGGAAACCTAATTCTCTACAAAAAAGGTCTCTTAACATTTTGCCGTAGCTCTCTTCGTTTCCGAGATATTTGCAGATTTATCTCAAGGGAAGGGGCCTGACGGACATATTTCGAGATATTTCTTCTTCTTGTTGTTCTTCTTCTGCACAGCTAAGCTGAAAGTGGCATTTGCAGCTCGCAATAGTGCAGAGTTATCTCAAAGAAAGGGGCCACGGTGTTTCTGTATCTCTATTATGTTGGTGCGGCTTCGGAGCTTTTAAATATCTTGATATATCTCGAGAACTACGCATCTGATCAGAAAATATCATAGAAGATAAAAAGTAGGAAACTTAATTCTCTACAAAAAAGGTCTCTTAACATTTTGCCATAGCTCGCTTTGTTTCCGAGATATTTGCAGATTTATCTCAGGGTAAGGGGCCTGACGGACATATTTCGAGATATTTCTTCCTCTTGTTGTTCTTCTTCTGCACAGCTAAGCTGGAAGTGGCATTTGCAGCTCGCAATAGTGCAGAGTTATCTCAAAGAGAGGGGCACGGTGTTTCTGTATCCCTATTATGTTGGTGCGGCTTCGGAACTTTTAAATATCTTGATATATCTCGAGAACTACGCATCTGATCAAAAAATATCATAGAACATAAAACGTAGGAAACTTAATTCTCTACAAAAAAGGTCTCTTAACATTTTGCCATAGCTCGCTTGGTTTCCGAGATATTTGCAGATATATCTCAAGGGAAGGGGCCTGACGGACATATTTCGAGATATTTCTTCTTCTTGTTGTTCTTCTTCTGCACAGCTAAGCTGGAAGTGGCATTTACAGCTCGCAATAGTGCAGAGTTATCTCAAAGAAAGGGGCCACGGTGTTTCTGTATCTCTATTATGTTGGTGCGGCTTCGGAACTTTTAAATATCTTGATATATCTCGAGAACTACGCATCTGATCAAAAAATATCATAGAACATAAAAAGTAGGAAACTTAATTCTCTACAAAAAAGGTCTCTTAACATTTTGCCATAGCTCGCTTCGTTTCCGAGATATTTGCAGATTTATCTCAGGGTAAGGGGCCTGACGGACATATTTCGAGATATTTCTTCCTCTTGTTGTTCTTCTTCTGCACAGCTAAGCTGGAAGTGGCATTTGCAGCTCGCAATAGTGCAGAGTTATCTCAAAGAGAGGGGCACGGTGTTTCTGTATCCCTATTATGTTGGTGCGGCTTCGGAACTTTTAAATATCTTGATATATCTCGAGATCTACGCATCTGATCAAAAAATATCATAGAACATAAAACGTAGGAAACTTAATTCTCTACAAAAAAGGTCTCTTAACATTTTGCCATAGCTCGCTTCGTTTCCGAGATATTTGCAGATTTATCTCAAGGGAAGGGTCCTGACGGACATATTTCGAGATATTTCTTCTTCTTGTTGTTCTTCTTCTGCACAGCTTAACTGGAAGTGGCATTTACAGCTCGCAATAGTGCAGAGTTATCTCAAAGAAAGGGGCCACGGTGTTTCTGTATCTCTATTATGTTGGTGCGGCTTCGGAACTTTTAAATATCTTGATATATCTCGAGAACTACGCATCTGATCAAAAAATATCATAGTACATAAAAAGTAGGAAACCTAATTCTCTACAAAAAAGGTCGCTTAACATTTTGCCATAGCTCGCTTCGTTTCCGAGATATTTGCATATTTATCTCAAGGGAAGGGGCCTGACGGACATATTTCGAGATATTTCTTCTTCTTGTTGTTCTTGTTCTGCACAGCTAAGCTGGAAGTGGCATTTGCGGCTCGCACTAGTGCAGCCTTATCTCAAAGAAACGGGCCACGGTGTTTCTGTATCTCTATTATGTTGGTGTGGCTTCGGAACTTTTAAATATCTCGATATATCTCGAAAACTACGCTTCTGATCAAAAAATATCATAGAACATAAATTGTAGGAAACATAATTCTCTACAAAAAAGGTCTCTTAACATTTTGCCATAGCTCGCTTCGTTTCCGAGATATTTGCAGATTCAGCTCAAAGGAACTGGCCTGACGGACATATTTCGAGATATTCCTTCTTCTTGTTGTTCTTCCTCTGCACAGCTAAGCTGGAAGTGGCATTTGCAGCTCGCAATAGTGCAGAGTTATCTCAAAGAAAGGGGCCACGGTGTTTCTGTATCTCTATTATGTTGGTGCGGTTTCGGAACTTTTAAATATCTTGGTATATCTCGAGAACTACGCATCTGATCAAAAAATATCATAGAACAGAAATTGTAGGAAACATAATTCTCTACAAAAAAGGTCTCTTAACATTTTGCCATAGCTCGCTTCGTTTCCGAGATATTTGCAGATATATCTCAAGGGAAGGGGCCTGACGGACATATTTCGAGATATTTCTTCCTCTTGTTGTTCTTCTTCTGCACAGCTAAGCTGGAAGTGGCATTTGCAGCTCGCAATAGTGCAGAGTTATCTCAAAGAGAGGGGCACGGTGTTTCTGTATCTCTATTATGTTGGTGCGGCTTCGGAACTTTTAAATATCTTGATATATCTCGAGAACTACGCGTCTGATCAAAAAATATCATAGAACATAAAAAGTAGGAAACATAATTCTCTACAAAAAAGGTCTCTCAACATTTTGCCATAGCTCGCTTCGTCTCCGAGATATTTGCAGATATATCTCAAGGGAAGGGGCCTGACGGACATATTTCGAGATATTTCTTCTTCTTGTTGTTCTTCTTCTGCACAGCTAAGCTGGAAGTGGCATTTACAGCTCGCAATAGTGCAGAGTTATCTCAAAGAAAGGGGCCACGGTGTTTCTGTATCTCTATTATGTTGGTGCGGCTTCGGAACTTTTAAATATCTTGATATATCTCGAGAACTACGCATCTGTTCAAAAAATATCATAGAACATAAAAAGTAGGAATCCTAATTTTCTACAAAAAAGGTCTCTTAACATTTTGCCGTAGCTCGCTTCGTTTCCGAGATATTTGCAGATTTATCTCAAGGGAAGGGGCCTGACGGACATATTTCCAGATATTTCTTCTTCTTGTTGTTCTTCTTCTGCACAGCTAAGCTGGAAGTGGCATTTGCAGCTCGCAATAGTGCAGAGTTATCTCAAAGAAAGGGGCCACGGTATTTCTGTATCTCTATTATGTTGGTGCGGCTTCGGAACTTTTAAATATCTTGATATATCTCGAGAACTACGCATCTGATCAAAAAATATCATAGAACATAAAAAGTAGGAAACTTAATTCTCTACAAAAAAGGTCTCTTAACGTTTTGCAATAGCTCGCTTCGTTTCCGAGATATTTGCAGATTTATCTCAAGGGAAGGGTCCTGACGGACATATTTCGAGATATTTCTTCTTCTTGTTGTTCTTCTTCTGCACAGCTTAACTGGAAGTGGCATTTACAGCTCGCAATAGTGCAGAGTTATCTCAAAGAAAGGGGCCACGGTGTTTCTGTATCTCTATTATGTTGGTGCGGCTTCGGAACTTTTAAATATCTTGATATATCTCGAGAACTACGCATCTGATCAAAAAATATCATAGCACATAAAAAGTAGGAAACCTAATTCTCTACAAAAAAGGTCGCTTAACATTTTGCCATAGCTCGCTTCGTTTCCGAGATATTTGCATATTTATCTCAAGGGAAGGGGCCTGACGGACATATTTCGAGATATTTCTTCTTCTTGTTGTTCTTGTTCTGCACAGCTAAGCTGGAAGTGGCATTTGCGGCTCGCACTAGTGCAGACTTATCTCAAAGAAAGGGGCCACGGTGTTTCTGTATCTCTATTATGTTGGTGTGGCTTCGGAACTTTTAAATATCTCGATATATCTCGAAAACTACGCTTCTGATCAAAAAATATCATAGAACATAAATTGTAGGAAACATAATTCTCTACAAAAAAGGTCTCTTAACATTTTGCCATAGCTCGCTTCGTTTCCGAGATATTTGCAGATTCAGCTCAAAGGAACTGGCCTGACGGACATATTTCGAGATATTCCTTCTTCTTGTTGTTCTTCCTCTGCACAGCTAAGCTGGAAGTGGCATTTGCAGCTCGCAATAGTGCAGAGTTATCTCAAAGAAAGGGGCCACGGTGTTTCTGTATCTCTATTATGTTGGTGCGGCTTCGGAACTTTTAAATATCTCGATATATCTCGAAAACTACGCTTCTGATCAAAAATATCATACAACATAAATCGTAGGAAACATAATTCTCTACAAAAAAGGTCTCCTAACATTTTGCCATAGCTCGCTTCGTTTCCGAGATATTTGCAGATTTATCTCAAGGGAAGGGGCCTGACGGACATATTTCGAGATATTTCTTCTTCTTGTTGTTCTTCTTCTGCACAGCTAAGCTGGAAGTGGCATTTGCAGCGCGCAATAGTGCAGAGTTATCTCAAAGAAAGTGGCCACGGTGTTTCTGTATCTCTATTATGTTAGTGCGGCTTCGGAACTTTTAAATATCTTGATATATCTCGAGAACTACGCATCTGTTCAAAAAATATCATAGAACATAAAAAGTAGCAATCCCAATTTTCTACAAAAAGGGTCTCTTAACATTTTGCCGTAGCTCGCTTCGTTTCCGAGATATTTGCAGATTTATCTCAAGGGAAGGGGCCTGACGGACATATTTCCAGATATTTCTTCTTCTTGTTGTTCTTCTTCTGCACAGCTAAGCTGGAAGTGGCATTTGCAGCTCGCAATAGTGCAGAGTTATCTCAAAGAAAGGGGCCACGGTGTTTCTGTATCTCTATTATGTTGGTGCGGCTTCGGAACTTTTAAATATCTTGATATATCTCGAGAACTACGCCTCTGATCGAAAAATATCATAGAACATAAAAAGTAGGAAACTTAATTCTCTACAAAAAAGGTCTCTTAACATTTTGCCATAGCTCGCTTCGTTTCCGAGATATTTGCAGATTTATCTCAAGGGAAGGGGCCTGACGGACATATTTCGAGATATTTCTTCTTCTTGTTGTTCTTCTTCTGCACAGCTAAGCTGGAAGTGGCATTTGCAGCGCGCAATAGTGCAGAGTTATCTCAAAGAAAGGGGCCACGGTGTTTCTGTATCTCTATTATGTTGGTGCGGCTTCGGAACTTTTAAATATCTTGATATATCTCGAGAACTACGCCTCTGATCGAAAAATATCATAGAACATAAAAAGTAGGAAACTTAATTCTCTACAAAAAAGGTCTCTCAACGTTTTGCAATAGCTCGCTTCGTTTCCGAGATATTTGCAGATTTATCTCAAGGGAAGGGTCCTGATGGACATATTTCGAGATATTTCTTCTTCTTGTTGTTCTTCTTCTGCACAGCTAAACTGGAAGTGGCATTTCCAGCTCGCAATCGTGCAGAGTTATCTCAAAGAAAGGGGCCACGGTGTTTCTGTATCTCTATTATGTCGGTGCGGCTTCGGAACTTTTAAATATCTTGATATATCTCGAGAACTACGCCTCTGATCGAAAAATATCATAGAACATAAAAAGTAGGAAACTTAAGTCTCTACAAAAAAGGTCTCTTAACATTTTGCCATAGCTCGCTTCGTTTCCGAGATATTTGCAGATTTATCTCAAGGGAAGGGGCCTGACGGACATATTTCGAGATATTTCTTCTTCTTGTTGTTCTTCTTCTGCACAGCTAAGCTGGAAGTGGCATTTGCAGCTCGCAGTAGTGCAGAGTTATCTCAAAGAAAGGGGCCACGGTGTTTCTGTATCTCTATTATGTTGGTGCGGCTTCGGAACTTTTAAATATCTTGATATATCTCGAGAACTACGCATCTGATCAAAAAATATCATAGAACATAAAAAGTAGGAAACTTAATTCTCTACAAAAAAGGTCTCTTAACATTTTGCCATAGCTCGCTTCGTTTCCGAGATATTTGCAGATTTATCTCAAGGGAAGGGTCCTGACGGACATATTTCGAGATATTTCTTCTTCTTGTTGTTCTTCTTCTGCACAGCTTAACTGGAAGTGGCATTTACAGCTCGCAATAGTGCAGAGTTATCTCAAAGAAAGGGGCCACGGTGTTTCTGTATCTCTATTATGTTGGTGCGGCTTCGGAACTTTTAAATATCTTGATATATCTCGAGAACTACGCATCTGATCAAAAAATATCATAGTACATAAAAAGTAGGAAACCTAATTCTCTACAAAAAAGGTCGCTTAACATTTTGCCATAGCTCGCTTCGTTTCCGAGATATTTGCATATTTATCTCAAGGGAAGGGGCCTGACGGACATATTTCGAGATATTTCTTCTTCTTGTTGTTCTTGTTCTGCACAGCTAAGCTGGAAGTGGCATTTGCGGCTCGCACTAGTGCAGCCTTATCTCAAAGAAAGGGGCCACGGTGTTTCTGTATCTCTATTATGTTGGTGTGGCTTCGGAACTTTTAAATATCTCGATATATCTCGAAAACTACGCTTCTGATCAAAAAATATCATAGAACATAAATTGTAGGAAACATAATTCTCTACAAAAAAGGTCTCTTAACATTTTGCCATAGCTCGCTTCGTTTCCGAGATATTTGCAGATTCAGCTCAAAGGAACTGGCCTGACGGACATATTTCGAGATATTCCTTCTTCTTGTTGTTCTTCCTCTGCACAGCTAAGCTGGAAGTGGCATTTGCAGCTCGCAATAGTGCAGAGTTATCTCAAAGAAAGGGGCCACGGTGTTTCTGTATCTCTATTATGTTGGTGCGGTTTCGGAACTTTTAAATATCTTGGTATATCTCGAGAACTACGCATCTGATCAAAAAATATCATAGAACAGAAATTGTAGGAAACATAATTCTCTACAAAAAAGGTCTCTTAACATTTTGCCATAGCTCGCTTCGTTTCCGAGATATTTGCAGATATATCTCAAGGGAAGGGGCCTGACGGACATATTTCGAGATATTTCTTCCTCTTGTTGTTCTTCTTCTGCACAGCTAAGCTGGAAGTGGCATTTGCAGCTCGCAATAGTGCAGAGTTATCTCAAAGAGAGGGGCACGGTGTTTCTGTATCTCTATTATGTTGGTGCGGCTTCGGAACTTTTAAATATCTTGATATATCTCGAGAACTACGCGTCTGATCAAAAAATATCATAGAACATAAAAAGTAGGAAACATAATTCTCTACAAAAAAGGTCTCTCAACATTTTGCCATAGCTCGCTTCGTCTCCGAGATATTTGCAGATATATCTCAAGGGAAGGGGCCTGACGGACATATTTCGAGATATTTCTTCTTCTTGTTGTTCTTCTTCTGCACAGCTAAGCTGGAAGTGGCATTTACAGCTCGCAATAGTGCAGAGTTATCTCAAAGAAAGGGGCCACGGTGTTTCTGTATCTCTATTATGTTGGTGCGGCTTCGGAACTTTTAAATATCTTGATATATCTCGAGAACTACGCATCTGTTCAAAAAATATCATAGAACATAAAAAGTAGGAATCCTAATTTTCTACAAAAAAGGTCTCTTAACATTTTGCCGTAGCTCGCTTCGTTTCCGAGATATTTGCAGATTTATCTCAAGGGAAGGGGCCTGACGGACATATTTCCAGATATTTCTTCTTCTTGTTGTTCTTCTTCTGCACAGCTAAGCTGGAAGTGGCATTTGCAGCTCGCAATAGTGCAGAGTTATCTCAAAGAAAGGGGCCACGGTATTTCTGTATCTCTATTATGTTGGTGCGGCTTCGGAACTTTTAAATATCTTGATATATCTCGAGAACTACGCATCTGATCAAAAAATATCATAGAACATAAAAAGTAGGAAACTTAATTCTCTACAAAAAAGGTCTCTTAACGTTTTGCAATAGCTCGCTTCGTTTCCGAGATATTTGCAGATTTATCTCAAGGGAAGGGTCCTGACGGACATATTTCGAGATATTTCTTCTTCTTGTTGTTCTTCTTCTGCACAGCTTAACTGGAAGTGGCATTTACAGCTCGCAATAGTGCAGAGTTATCTCAAAGAAAGGGGCCACGGTGTTTCTGTATCTCTATTATGTTGGTGCGGCTTCGGAACTTTTAAATATCTTGATATATCTCGAGAACTACGCATCTGATCAAAAAATATCATAGCACATAAAAAGTAGGAAACCTAATTCTCTACAAAAAAGGTCGCTTAACATTTTGCCATAGCTCGCTTCGTTTCCGAGATATTTGCATATTTATCTCAAGGGAAGGGGCCTGACGGACATATTTCGAGATATTTCTTCTTCTTGTTGTTCTTGTTCTGCACAGCTAAGCTGGAAGTGGCATTTGCGGCTCGCACTAGTGCAGACTTATCTCAAAGAAAGGGGCCACGGTGTTTCTGTATCTCTATTATGTTGGTGTGGCTTCGGAACTTTTAAATATCTCGATATATCTCGAAAACTACGCTTCTGATCAAAAAATATCATAGAACATAAATTGTAGGAAACATAATTCTCTACAAAAAAGGTCTCTTAACATTTTGCCATAGCTCGCTTCGTTTCCGAGATATTTGCAGATTCAGCTCAAAGGAACTGGCCTGACGGACATATTTCGAGATATTCCTTCTTCTTGTTGTTCTTCCTCTGCACAGCTAAGCTGGAAGTGGCATTTGCAGCTCGCAATAGTGCAGAGTTATCTCAAAGAAAGGGGCCACGGTGTTTCTGTATCTCTATTATGTTGGTGCGGCTTCGGAACTTTTAAATATCTCGATATATCTCGAAAACTACGCTTCTGATCAAAAATATCATACAACATAAATCGTAGGAAACATAATTCTCTACAAAAAAGGTCTCCTAACATTTTGCCATAGCTCGCTTCGTTTCCGAGATATTTGCAGATTTATCTCAAGGGAAGGGGCCTGACGGACATATTTCGAGATATTTCTTCTTCTTGTTGTTCTTCTTCTGCACAGCTAAGCTGGAAGTGGCATTTGCAGCGCGCAATAGTGCAGAGTTATCTCAAAGAAAGTGGCCACGGTGTTTCTGTATCTCTATTATGTTAGTGCGGCTTCGGAACTTTTAAATATCTTGATATATCTCGAGAACTACGCATCTGTTCAAAAAATATCATAGAACATAAAAAGTAGCAATCCCAATTTTCTACAAAAAGGGTCTCTTAACATTTTGCCGTAGCTCGCTTCGTTTCCGAGATATTTGCAGATATATCTCAAGGGAAGGGGCCTGACGGACATATTTCCAGATATTTCTTCTTCTTGTTGTTCTTCTTCTGCACAGCTAAGCTGGAAGTGGCATTTGCAGCTCGCAATAGTGCAGAGTTATCTCAAAGAAAGGGGCCACGGTGTTTCTGTATCTCTATTATGTTGGTGCGGCTTCGGAACTTTTAAATATCTTGATATATCTCGAGAACTACGCCTCTGATCGAAAAATATCATAGAACATAAAAAGTAGGAAACTTAATTCTCTACAAAAAAGGTCTCTTAACATTTTGCCATAGCTCGCTTCGTTTCCGAGATATTTGCAGATTTATCTCAAGGGAAGGGGCCTGACGGACATATTTCGAGATATTTCTTCTTCTTGTTGTTCTTCTTCTGCACAGCTAAGCTGGAAGTGGCATTTGCAGCGCGCAATAGTGCAGAGTTATCTCAAAGAAAGGGGCCACGGTGTTTCTGTATCTCTATTATGTTGGTGCGGCTTCGGAACTTTTAAATATCTTGATATATCTCGAGAACTACGCCTCTGATCGAAAAATATCATAGAACATAAAAAGTAGGAAACTTAATTCTCTACAAAAAAGGTCTCTCAACGTTTTGCAATAGCTCGCTTCGTTTCCGAGATATTTGCAGATTTATCTCAAGGGAAGGGTCCTGATGGACATATTTCGAGATATTTCTTCTTCTTGTTGTTCTTCTTCTGCACAGCTAAACTGGAAGTGGCATTTCCAGCTCGCAATCGTGCAGAGTTATCTCAAAGAAAGGGGCCACGGTGTTTCTGTATCTCTATTATGTCGGTGCGGCTTCGGAACTTTTAAATATCTTGATATATCTCGAGAACTACGCCTCTGATCGAAAAATATCATAGAACATAAAAAGTAGGAAACTTAAGTCTCTACAAAAAAGGTCTCTTAACATTTTGCCATAGCTCGCTTCGTTTCCGAGATATTTGCAGATTTATCTCAAGGGAAGGGGCCTGACGGACATATTTCGAGATATTTCTTCTTCTTGTTGTTCTTCTTCTGCACAGCTAAGCTGGAAGTGGCATTTGCAGCTCGCAGTAGTGCAGAGTTATCTCAAAGAAAGGGGCCACGGTGTTTCTGTATCTCTATTATGTTGGTGCGGCTTCGGAACTTTTAAATATCTTGATATATCTCGAGAACTACGCATCTGATCAAAAAATATCATAGAACATAAAAAGTAGGAAACTTAATTCTCTACAAAAAAGGTCTCTTAACATTTTGCCATAGCTCGCTTCGTTTCCGAGATATTTGCAGATTTATCTCAAGGGAAGGGGCCTGACGGACATATTTCGAGATATTTCTTCTTCTTGTTGTTCTTCTTCTGCACAGCTAAGCTGGAAGTGGCATTTGCAGCGCGCAATAGTGCAGAGTTATCTCAAAGAAAGGGGCCACGGTGTTTCTGTATCTCTATTATGTTAGTGCGGCTTCGGAACTTTTAAATATCTTGATATATCTCGAGAACTACGCATCTGTTCAAAAAATATCATAGAACATAAAAAGTAGGAATCCCAATTTTCTACAAAAAAGGTCTCTTAACATTTTGCCGTAGCTCGCTTCGTTTCCGAGATATTTGCAGATTTATCTCAAGGGAAGGGGCCTGACGGACATATTTCCAGATATTTCTTCTTCTTGTTGTTCTTCTTCTGCACAGCTAAGCTGGAAGTGGCATTTGCAGCTCGCAATAGTGCAGAGTTATCTCAAAGAAAGGGGCCACGGTGTTTCTGTATCTCTATTATGTTGGTGCGGCTTCGGAACTTTTAAATATCTTGATATATCTCGAGAACTACGCCTCTGATCGAAAAATATCATAGAACATAAAAAGTAGGAAACTTAATTCTCTACAAAAAAGGTCTCTTAACATTTTGCCATAGCTCGCTTCGTTTCCGAGATATTTGCAGATTTATCTCAAGGGAAGGGGCCTGACGGACATATTTCGAGATATTTCTTCTTCTTGTTGTTCTTCTTCTGCACAGCTAAGCTGGAAGTGGCATTTGCAGCGCGCAATAGTGCAGAGTTATCTCAAAGAAAGGGGCCACGGTGTTTCTGTATCTCTATTATGTTGGTGCGGCTTCGGAACTTTTAAATATCTTGATATATCTCGAAAACTACGCTTCTGATCAAAAAATATCAGAGAACGTAAATTGTAGGAAACATAATTCTCTACAAAAAAGGTCTCTTAACATTTTACCATAGCTCGCTTCGTTTCCGAGATATTTGCAGATTTATCTCAAGGGAAGGGGCCTGACGGACATATTTCCAGATATTTCTTCTTCTTGTTGTTCTTCTTCTGCACAGCTAAGCTGGAAGTGGCATTTGCAGCTCGCAATAGTGCAGAGATATCTCAAAGAAAGGGGCCACGGTGTTTCTGTACCTCTATTATGTTGGTGCAGCTTCGGAGCTTTTAAATATCTTGATATATCTCGAGAACTACGCATCTGATCAAAAAATATCATAGAACACAAAAAGCAGGAAACTTAATTCTCTACAAAAAAGGTCTCTTAACATTTTGCCATAGCTCGCTTCGTTTCCGAGATATTTGCAGATTTATCTCAAGGGAAGGGTCCTGATGGACATATTTCGAGATATTTCTTCTTCTTGTTGTTCTTCTTCTGCACAGCTAAGCTGGAAGTGGCATTTGCGGCTCGCAATAGTGCAGAGTTATCTCAAAGAAAGGGGCCACGGTGTTTCTGTATCTCTATTATGTTGGTGCGGCTTCGGAACTTTTAAATATCTCGATATATCTCGAAAACTACGCGTCTGATCAAAAAATATCATAGAACATAAATTGTAGGAAACATAATTCACTACAAAAAACGTCTCTTAACATTTTGCGATAGCTCGCTTCGTTTCCGAGATATTTGCAGATTCAGCTCAAAGGAACGGGCCTGACGGACATATTTCGAGATACTTCTTCTTCTTGTTGTTCTTCCTCTGCACAGCTAAGCTGGAAGTGGCATTTGCAGCTCGCAATAGTGCAGAGTTATCTCAAAGAAAGGGGCCACGGTGTTTCTGTATCTCTATTATGTTGGTGCGGCTTCGGAACTTTTAAATATCTTGATATATCTCGAGAACTACGCATCTGATCAAAAAATATCATAGAACATAAAAAGTAGGAAACCTAATTTTCTACAAAAAAGGTCTCTTAACATTTTGCCGTAGCTCGCTTCGTTTCCGAGATATTTGCAGATTTATCTCAAGGGAAGGGGCCTGACGGACATATTTCGAAATATTTCTTATTCTTGTTGTTCTTCTTCTGCACAGCTAAGCTGGAAGTGGCATTTGCAGCTCGCAATAGTGCAGAGTTATCTCAAAGAAAGGGGCCACGGTGTTTCTGTACCTCTATTATGTTGGTGCAGCTTCGGAGCTTTTAAATATCTTGATATATCTCGAGAACTACGCATCTGATCAAAAAATATCATAGAACATAAAAAGTAGGAAACTTAATTCTCTACAAAAAAGGTCTCTCAACGTTTTGCAATAGCTCGCTTCGTTTCCGAGATATTTGCAGATTTATCTCAAGGGAAGGGTCCTGACGGACATATTTCGAGATATTTCTTCTTCTTGTTGTTCTTCTTCTGCACAGCTAAACTGGAAGTGGCATTTCCAGCTCGCAATAGTGCAGAGTTATCCCAAAGAAAGGGGCCACGGTGTTTCCGTATCTCTATTATGTTGGTGCGGCTTCGGAACTTTTAAATATCTCGATATATCTCGAAAACTACGCTTCTGATCAAAAAATATCATAGAACATAAATTGTAGGAAACATAATTCTCTATAAAAAAGGTCTCCTAACATTTTGCCATAGCTCGCTTCGTTTCCGAGATATTTGCAGATTTATCTCAAGGGAAGGGTCCTGATGGACATATTTCGAGATATTTCTTCTTCTTGTTGTTCTTCTTCTGCACAGCTAAACTGGAAGTGGCATTTCCAGCTCGCAATCGTGCAGAGTTATCTCAAAGAAAGGGGCCACGGTGTTTCTGTATCTCTATTATGTTGGTGCGGCTTCGGAACTTTTAAATATCTTGATATATCTCGAGAACTACGCCTCTGATCGAAAAATATCATAGAACATAAAAAGTAGGAAACTTAAGTCTCTACAAAAAAGGTCTCTTAACATTTTGCCATAGCTCGCTTCGTTTCCGAGATATTTGCAGATTTATCTCAAGGGAAGGGGCCTGACGGACATATTTCGAGATATTTCTTCTTCTTGTTGTTCTTCTTCTGCACAGCTAAGCTGGAAGTGGCATTTGCAGCGCGCAATAGTGCAGAGTTATCTCAAAGAAAGGGGCCACGGTGTTTCTGTATCTCTATTATGTTAGTGCGGCTTCGGAACTTTTAAATATCTTGATATATCTCGAGAACTACGCATCTGTTCAAAAAATATCATAGAACATAAAAAGTAGGAATCCTAATTTTCTACAAAAAAGGTCTCTTAACATTTTGCCGTAGCTCGCTTCGTTTCCGAGATATTTGCAGATTTATCTCAAGGGAAGGGGCCTGACGGACATATTTCGAGATATTTCTTCTTCTTGTTGTTCTTCTTCTGCACAGCTAAGCTGGAAGTGGCATTTGCAGCGCGCAATAGTGCAGAGTTATCTCAAAGAAAGGGGCCACGGTGTTTCTGTATCTCTATTATGTTGGTGCGGCTTCGGAACTTTTAAATATCTTGATATATCTCGAAAACTACGCTTCTGATCAAAAAATATCAGAGAACGTAAATTGTAGGAAACATAATTCTCTACAAAAAAGGTCTCTTAACATTTTGCCATAGCTCGCTTCGTTTCCGAGATATTTGCAGATTTATCTCAAGGGAAGGGGCCTGACGGACATATTTCGAGATATTTCTTCTTCTTGTTGTACTTCTTCTGCACAGCTAAGCTGGAAGTGGCATTTGCAGCTCGCAATAGTGCAGAGTTATCTCAAAGAAAGGGGCCACGGTGTTTCTGTATCTCTATTATGTTGGTGCGGCTTCGGAACTTTTAAATATCTTGATATATCTCGAGAACTACGCATCTGATCAAAAAATATCGTAGAACATAAAAAGTAGGAAACTTAATTCTCTACAAATAAGGTCTCTTAACATTTTGCCATAGCTCGCTTGGTTTCCGAGATATTTGCAGATTTATCTCAAGGGAAGGGGCCTGAGGGACATATTTCGAGATATTTCTTATTCTTGTTGTTCTTCTTCTGCACAGCTAAGCTCGAAGTGGCATTTGCAGCTCGCAATAGTGCAGAGTTATCTCAAAGAAAGGGGCCACGGTGTTTCTGTACCTCTATTATGTTGGTGCAGCTTCGGAGCTTTTAAATATCTTGATATATCTCGAGAACTACGCATCTGATCAAAAAATGTCATAGAACATAAAAAGTAGGAAACTTAATTCTCTACAAAAAAGGTCTCTCAACGTTTTGCAATAGCTCGCTTCGTTTCCGAGATATTTGCAGATTTATCTCAAGGGAAGGGTCCTGACGGACATATTTCGAGATATTTCTTCTTCTTGTTGTTCTTCTTCTGCACAGCTAAACTGGAAGTGGCATTTCCAGCTCGCAATAGTGCAGAGTTATCCCAAAGAAAGGGGCCACGGTGTTTCCGTATCTCTATTATGTTGGTGCGGCTTCGGAACTTTTAAATATCTCGATATATCTCGAAAACTACGCTTCTGATCAAAAAATATCATAGAACATAAATTGTAGGAAACATAATTCTCTATAAAAAAGGTCTCCTAACATTTTGCCATAGCTCGCTTCGTTTCCGAGATATTTGCAGATTTATCTCAAGGGAAGGGTCCTGATGGACATATTTCGAGATATTTCTTCTTCTTGTTGTTCTTCTTCTGCACAGCTAAACTGGAAGTGGCATTTCCAGCTCGCAATCGTGCAGAGTTATCTCAAAGAAGGGGGCCACGGTGTTTCTGTATCTCTATTATGTTGGTGCGGCTTCGGAACTTTTAAATATCTTGATATATCTCGAGAACTACGCATCTGATCAAAAAATATCGTAGAACATAAAAAGTAGGAAACTTAATTCTCTACAAATAAGGTCTCTTAACATTTTGCCATAGCTGGCTTGGTTTCCGAGATATTTGCAGATTTATCTCAAGGGAAGGGGCCTGAGGGACATATTTCGAGATATTTCTTCTTCTTGTTGTTCTTCTTCTGCACAGCTAAGCTGGAAGTGGCATTTGCAGCTCGCAATAGTGCAGAGTTACCTCAAAGAAAGGGGCCACGGTGTTTCTGTATCTCTATTATGTTGGTGCCGCTTCGGAACTTTTAAATATCTGGATATATCTCGAAAACTACGCTTCTGATCAAAAAATATCAGAGAACGTAAATTGTAGGAAACATAATTCTCTACAAAAAAGGTCTCTTAACATTTTACCATAGCTCGCTTCGTTTCCGAGATATTTGCAGATTTATCTCAAGGGAAGGGGCCTGACGGACATATTTCCAGATATTTCTTCTTCTTGTTGTTCTTCTTCTGCACAGCTAAGCTGGAAGTGGCATTTGCAGCTCGCAATAGTGCAGAGATATCTCAAAGAAAGGGGCCACGGTGTTTCTGTACCTCTATTATGTTGGTGCAGCTTCGGAGCTTTTAAATATCTTGATATATCTCGAGAACTACGCATCTGATCAAAAAATATCATAGAACACAAAAAGCAGGAAACTTAATTCTCTACAAAAAAGGTCTCTTAACATTTTGCCATAGCTCGCTTCGTTTCCGAGATATTTGCAGATTTATCTCAAGGGAAGGGTCCTGATGGACATATTTCGAGATATTTCTTCTTCTTGTTGTTCTTCTTCTGCACAGCTAAGCTGGAAGTGGCATTTGCGGCTCGCAATAGTGCAGAGTTATCTCAAAGAAAGGGGCCACGGTGTTTCTGTATCTCTATTATGTTGGTGCGGCTTCGGAACTTTTAAATATCTCGATATATCTCGAAAACTACGCGTCTGATCAAAAAATATCATAGAACATAAATTGTAGGAAACATAATTCACTACAAAAAACGTCTCTTAACATTTTGCGATAGCTCGCTTCGTTTCCGAGATATTTGCAGATTCAGCTCAAAGGAACGGGCCTGACGGACATATTTCGAGATACTTCTTCTTCTTGTTGTTCTTCCTCTGCACAGCTAAGCTGGAAGTGGCATTTGCAGCTCGCAATAGTGCAGAGTTATCTCAAAGAAAGGGGCCACGGTGTTTCTGTATCTCTATTATGTTGGTGCGGCTTCGGAACTTTTAAATATCTTGATATATCTCGAGAACTACGCATCTGATCAAAAAATATCATAGAACATAAAAAGTAGGAAACTTAATTCTCTACAAAAAAGGTCTCTCAACGTTTTGCAATAGCTCGCTTCGTTTCCGAGATATTTGCAGATTTATCTCAAGGGAAGGGTCCTGACGGACATATTTCGAGATATTTCTTCTTCTTGTTGTTCTTCTTCTGCACAGCTAAACTGGAAGTGGCATTTCCAGCTCGCAATAGTGCAGAGTTATCCCAAAGAAAGGGGCCACGGTGTTTCCGTATCTCTATTATGTTGGTGCGGCTTCGGAACTTTTAAATATCTCGATATATCTCGAAAACTACGCTTCTGATCAAAAAATATCATAGAACATAAATTGTAGGAAACATAATTCTCTATAAAAAAGGTCTCCTAACATTTTGCCATAGCTCGCTTCGTTTCCGAGATATTTGCAGATTTATCTCAAGGGAAGGGTCCTGATGGACATATTTCGAGATATTTCTTCTTCTTGTTGTTCTTCTTCTGCACAGCTAAACTGGAAGTGGCATTTCCAGCTCGCAATCGTGCAGAGTTATCTCAAAGAAAGGGGCCACGGTGTTTCTGTATCTCTATTATGTTGGTGCGGCTTCGGAACTTTTAAATATCTTGATATATCTCGAGAACTACGCCTCTGATCGAAAAATATCATAGAACATAAAAAGTAGGAAACTTAAGTCTCTACAAAAAAGGTCTCTTAACATTTTGCCATAGCTCGCTTCGTTTCCGAGATATTTGCAGATTTATCTCAAGGGAAGGGGCCTGACGGACATATTTCGAGATATTTCTTCTTCTTGTTGTTCTTCTTCTGCACAGCTAAGCTGGAAGTGGCATTTGCAGCGCGCAATAGTGCAGAGTTATCTCAAAGAAAGGGGCCACGGTGTTTCTGTATCTCTATTATGTTAGTGCGGCTTCGGAACTTTTAAATATCTTGATATATCTCGAGAACTACGCATCTGTTCAAAAAATATCATAGAACATAAAAAGTAGGAATCCTAATTTTCTACAAAAAAGGTCTCTTAACATTTTGCCGTAGCTCGCTTCGTTTCCGAGATATTTGCAGATTTATCTCAAGGGAAGGGGCCTGACGGACATATTTCGAGATATTTCTTCTTCTTGTTGTTCTTCTTCTGCACAGCTAAGCTGGAAGTGGCATTTGCAGCGCGCAATAGTGCAGAGTTATCTCAAAGAAAGGGGCCACGGTGTTTCTGTATCTCTATTATGTTGGTGCGGCTTCGGAACTTTTAAATATCTTGATATATCTCGAAAACTACGCTTCTGATCAAAAAATATCAGAGAACGTAAATTGTAGGAAACATAATTCTCTACAAAAAAGGTCTCTTAACATTTTGCCATAGCTCGCTTCGTTTCCGAGATATTTGCAGATTTATCTCAAGGGAAGGGGCCTGACGGACATATTTCGAGATATTTCTTCTTCTTGTTGTACTTCTTCTGCACAGCTAAGCTGGAAGTGGCATTTGCAGCTCGCAATAGTGCAGAGTTATCTCAAAGAAAGGGGCCACGGTGTTTCTGTATCTCTATTATGTTGGTGCGGCTTCGGAACTTTTAAATATCTTGATATATCTCGAGAACTACGCATCTGATCAAAAAATATCGTAGAACATAAAAAGTAGGAAACTTAATTCTCTACAAATAAGGTCTCTTAACATTTTGCCATAGCTCGCTTGGTTTCCGAGATATTTGCAGATTTATCTCAAGGGAAGGGGCCTGAGGGACATATTTCGAGATATTTCTTATTCTTGTTGTTCTTCTTCTGCACAGCTAAGCTCGAAGTGGCATTTGCAGCTCGCAATAGTGCAGAGTTATCTCAAAGAAAGGGGCCACGGTGTTTCTGTACCTCTATTATGTTGGTGCAGCTTCGGAGCTTTTAAATATCTTGATATATCTCGAGAACTACGCATCTGATCAAAAAATGTCATAGAACATAAAAAGTAGGAAACTTAATTCTCTACAAAAAAGGTCTCTCAACGTTTTGCAATAGCTCGCTTCGTTTCCGAGATATTTGCAGATTTATCTCAAGGGAAGGGTCCTGACGGACATATTTCGAGATATTTCTTCTTCTTGTTGTTCTTCTTCTGCACAGCTAAACTGGAAGTGGCATTTCCAGCTCGCAATAGTGCAGAGTTATCCCAAAGAAAGGGGCCACGGTGTTTCCGTATCTCTATTATGTTGGTGCGGCTTCGGAACTTTTAAATATCTCGATATATCTCGAAAACTACGCTTCTGATCAAAAAATATCATAGAACATAAATTGTAGGAAACATAATTCTCTATAAAAAAGGTCTCCTAACATTTTGCCATAGCTCGCTTCGTTTCCGAGATATTTGCAGATTTATCTCAAGGGAAGGGTCCTGATGGACATATTTCGAGATATTTCTTCTTCTTGTTGTTCTTCTTCTGCACAGCTAAACTGGAAGTGGCATTTCCAGCTCGCAATCGTGCAGAGTTATCTCAAAGAAGGGGGCCACGGTGTTTCTGTATCTCTATTATGTTGGTGCGGCTTCGGAACTTTTAAATATCTTGATATATCTCGAGAACTACGCATCTGATCAAAAAATATCGTAGAACATAAAAAGTAGGAAACTTAATTCTCTACAAATAAGGTCTCTTAACATTTTGCCATAGCTGGCTTGGTTTCCGAGATATTTGCAGATTTATCTCAAGGGAAGGGGCCTGAGGGACATATTTCGAGATATTTCTTCTTCTTGTTGTTCTTCTTCTGCACAGCTAAGCTGGAAGTGGCATTTGCAGCTCGCAATAGTGCAGAGTTACCTCAAAGAAAGGGGCCACGGTGTTTCTGTATCTCTATTATGTTGGTGCCGCTTCGGAACTTTTAAATATCTGGATATATCTCGAGAACTACGCATCTGATCAAAAAATATCATAGAACATAAAAAGTAGGAAACTTAATTCTCTACAAAAAAGGTCTCTTAACATTTTGCCATAGCTCGCTTCGTTTCCGAGATATTTGCAGATTTATCTCAAGGGAAGGGGCCTGACGGACATATTTCGAGATATTTCTTCTTCTTGTTGTACTTCTTCCGCACAGCTAAGCTGGAAGTGGCATTTGCAGCTCGCAATAGTGCAGAGTTATCTCAAAGAAAGGGGCCACGGTGTTTCTGTATCTCTATTATGTTGGTGCGGCTTCGGAACTTTTAAATATCTTGATATATCTCGAGAACTACGCATCTGATCAAAAAATATCATAGAACATAAATTGTAGGGAACATAATTCTCTACAAAAAAGGTCTCTTAACATTTTGCCATAGCTCGCTTCGTTTCCGAGATATTTGCAGATTTATCTCAAGGGAAGGGTCCTGATGGACATATTTCGAGATATTTCTTCTTCTTGTTGTTCTTCTTCTGCACAGCTAAACTGGAAGTGGCATTTCCAGCTCGCAATCGTGCAGAGTTATCTCAAAGAAAGGGGCCACGGTGTTTCTGTATCTCTATTATGTTGGTGCGGCTTCGGAACTTTTAAATATCTTGATATATCTCGAGAACTACGCCTCTGATCGAAAAATATCATAGAACATAAAAAGTAGGAAACTTAATTCTCTACAAAAAAGGTCTCTTAACATTTTGCCATAGCTCGCTTGGTTTCCGAGGTATTTGCAGATTTATCTCAAGGGAAGGGGCCTGACGGACATATTTCGAGATATTTCTTCTTCTTGTTGTTCTTCTTCTGCACAGCTAAGCTGGAAGTGGCATTTGCAGCTCGCAATAGTGCAGAGTTATCGCAAAGAAAGGGGCCACGGTGTTTCTGTATCTCTATTATGTTGGTGCGGCTTCGGAACTTTTAAATATCTTGATATATCTCGAGAACTACGCATCTGATCAAAAAATATCATAGAACATAAAAAGTAGGAAACTTAATTCTCTACAAAAAAGGTCTCTTAACATTTTGCCATAGCTCGCTTCGTTTCCGAGATATTTGCAGATTTATCTCAAGGGAAGGGTCCTGATGGACATATTTCGAGATATTTCTTCTTCTTGTTGTTCTTCTTCTGCACAGCTAAACTGGTAGTGGCATTTCCAGCTCGCAATCCTGCAGAGTTATCTCAAAGAAAGGGGCCACGGTGTTTCTGTATCTCTATTATGTTGGTGCGGCTTCGGAACTTTTAAATATCTTGATATATCTCGAGAACTACGCCTCTGATCGAAAAATATCATAGAACATAAAAAGTAGGAAACTTAATTCTCTACAAAAAAGGTCTCTTAACATTTTGCCATAGCTCGCTTCGTTTTCGAGATATTTGCAGATTTATCTCAAGGGAAGGGGCCTGACGGACATATTTCGAGATAATTCTTCTTCTTGTTGTTCTTCTTCTGCACAGCTAAGCTGGAAGTGGCATTTGCGGCTCGCACTAGTGCAGAGTTATCTCAAAGAAAGTAGCCACGGTGTTTCTGTATCTCTATTATGTTGGTGCGGCTTCGGAACTTTTAAATATCTCGATATATCTCGAAAACTACGCTTCTGATCAAAAAATATCATAGAACATAAATTGTAGGAAACATAATTCACTACAAAAAACGTCTCTTAACATTTTGCCATAGCTCGCTTCGTTTCCGAGATATTTGCAGATTCAGCTCAAAGGAACGGGCCTGACGGACATATTTCGATATACTTCTTCTTCTTGTTGTTCTTCCTCTGCACAGCTAAGCTGGAAGTGGCATTTGCAGCTCGCAATAGTGCAGAGTTATCTCAAAGAAAGGGGCCACGGTGTTTCTGTATCTCTATCATGTTGGTGCGGCTTCGGAACTTTTAAATATCTTGATATATCTCGAGAACTACGCCTCTGATCGAAAAATATCATAGAACATAAAAAGTAGGAAACTTAATTCTCTACAAAAAAGGTCTCTTAACATTTTGCCATAGCTCGCTTCGTTTTCGAGATATTTGCAGATTTATCTCAAGGGAAGGGGCCTGACGGACATATTTCGAGATAATTCTTCTTCTTGTTGTTCTTCTTCTGCACAGCTAAGCTGGAAGTGGCATTTGCGGCTCGCACTAGTGCAGAGTTATCTCAAAGAAAGGAGCCACGGTGTTTCTGTATCTCTATTATGTTGGTGCGGCTTCGGAACTTTTAAATATCTTGATATATCTCGAGAACTACGCATCTGATCAAAAAATATCATAGAACATAAAAAGTAGGAAACTTAATTCTCTACAAAAAAGGTCTCTTAACGTTTTGCAATAGCTCGCTTCGTTTCCGAGATATTTGCAGATTTATCTCAAGGGAAGGGTCCTGACGGACATATTTCGAGATATTTCTTCTTGTTGTTGTTCTTCTTCTGCACAGCTAAACTGGAAGTGGCATTTCCAGCTCGCAATCGTGCAGAGTTATCTCAAAGAGAGGGGCCACGGTGTTTCTGTATCTCTATTATGTTGGTGCGGCTTCGGAACTTTTAAATATCTTGATATATCTCGAGAACTACGCCTCTGATCGAAAAATATCATAGAACATAAAAAGTAGGAAACTTAATTCTCTACAAAAAAGGTCTCTTAACATTTTGCCATAGCTCGCTTCGTTTCCGAGATATTTACAGATTTATCTCAAGGGAAGGGGCCTGACGGACGTATTTCGAGATATTTCTTCTTCTTGTTGTTCTTCTTCTGCACAGCTAAGCTGGAAGTGGCATTTGCAGCTCGCAATAGTGCAGTGTTATCGCAAAGAAAGGGGCCACGGTGTTTCTGTATCTCTATTATGTTGGTGCGGCTTCGGAACTTTTAAATATCTTGATATATCTCGAGAACTACGCATCTGATCAAAAAATATCATAGAACATAAAAGGTAGGAAACCTAATTTTCTACAAAAAAGGTCTCTTAACATTTTGCCGTAGCTCGCTTCGTTTCCGAGATATTTGCAGATTTATCTCAAGGGAAGGGGCCTGACGGACATATTTCGAAATATTTCTTATTCTTGTTGTTCTTCTTCTGCACAGCTAAGCTGGAAGTGGCATTTGCAGCGCGCAATAGTGCAGAGTTATCTCAAAGAAAGGGGCCACGGTGTTTCTGTATCTCTATTATGTTGGTGCGGCTTCGGAACTTTTAAATATCTTGATATATCTCGAGAACTACGCATCTGATCAAAAAATATCATAGAACATAAAAAGTAGGAAACTTAATTCTCTACAAAAAAGGTCTCTTAACATTTTCCCATAGCTGGCATTGTTTCCGAGATATTTGCAGATTTAGCTCATGGGAAGGGGCCTGACGGACATATTCCGAGATATTTCTTCTTCTTGTTGTTCCTCTTCTGCACAGCTAAGCTGGAAGTGGCATTTGCAGCTCGCAATAGTGCAGAGTTATCTCAAAGAAAGGGGCCACGGTGTTTCTGTATCTCTATTATGTTGGTGCGGCTTCGGAACTTTTAAATATCTCGATATATCTCGAAAACTACGCTTCTGATCAAAAAATATCAGAGAACGTAAATTGTAGGAAACATAATTCTCTACAAAAAAGGTCTCTTAACATTTTGCCATAGCTCGCTTCGTTTCCGAGATATTTGCAGATTTATCTCAAGGGAAGGGGCCTGACGGACATATTTCGAGATATTTCTTCTTCTTGTTGTTCTTCTTCTGCACAGCTAAGCTGGAAGTGGCATTTGCGGCTCGCACTAGTGCAGAGTTATCTCAAAGAAAGGGGCCACGGTGTTTCTGTATCTCTATTATGCTGGTGCGGCTTCGGAACTTTTAAATATCTTGATATATCTCGAGAACTACGCATCTGATCAAAAAATATCATAGAACATAAAAAGTAGGAAACCTAATTCTCTACAAAAAAGGTCTCTTAACATTTTGCCATAGCTCGCTTCGTTTCCGAGATATTTGCAGATTTATCTCAAGGGAAGGGGCCTGACGGACATATTTCGAGATATTTCTTCTTCTTGTTGTTCTTCTTCTGCACAGCTAAGCTGGAAGTGGCATTTGCGGCTCGCACTAGTGCAGAGTTATCTCAAAGAAAGGGGCCACGGTGTTTCTGTATCTCTATTATGTTGGTGCGGCTTCGGAACCTTTAAATATCTCGATATATCTCGAAAACTACGCTTCTGATCAAAAAATATCATAGAAGATAAATTGTAGGAAACATAATTCTCTACAGAAAAGGTCTCTTAACATTTTGCCATAGCTCGCTTCGTTTCCGAGATATTTGCAGATATATCTCAAGGGCAGGGGCCTGACGGACATATTTCGAGATATTTCTTCTTCTTGTTGTTCTTCTTCTGCACAGCTAAGCTGGAAGTGGCATTTACAGCTCGCAACAGTGCAGAGTTATCTCAAAGAAAGGGGCCACGGTGTTTCTGTATCTCTATTATGTTGGTGCGGCTTCGGAACTTTTAAATATCTTAATATATCTCGAGAACTACGCATCTGATCAAAAAATATCATACAACATAAAAAGTAGGAAACTTAATTCTCTACAAAAAAGGTCTCTTAACATTTTGCCATAGCTCGCTTGGTTTCCGAGATATTTGCAGATTTATCTCAAGGGAAGGGGCCTGAGGGACATATTTCGAGATATTTCTTCTTCTTGTTGTTCTTCTTCTGCACAGCTAAGCTGGAAGTGGCATTTGCAGCGCGCAATAGTGCAGAGTTATCTCAAAGAAAGGGGCCACGGTGTTTCTGTATCTCTATTATGTTAGTGCGGCTTCGGAACTTTTAAATATCTTGATATATCTCGAGAACTACGCATCTGTTCAAAAAATATCATAGAACATAAAAAGTAGGAATCCTAATTTTCTACAAAAAAGGTCTCTTAACATTTTGCCGTAGCTCGCTTCGTTTCCGAGATATTTGCAGATTTATCTCAAGGGAAGGGGCCTGACGGACATATTTCGAGATATTTCTTCTTCTTGTTGTTCTTCTTCTGCACAGCTAAGCTGGAAGTGGCATTTGCAGCGCGCAATAGTGCAGAGTTATCTCAAAGAAAGGGGCCACGGTGTTTCTGTATCTCTATTATGTTGGTGCGGCTTCGGAACTTTTAAATATCTTGATATATCTCGAAAACTACGCTTCTGATCAAAAAATATCAGAGAACGTAAATTGTAGGAAACATAATTCTCTACAAAAAAGGTCTCTTAACATTTTGCCATAGCTCGCTTCGTTTCCGAGATATTTGCAGATTTATCTCAAGGGAAGGGGCCTGACGGACATATTTCGAGATATTTCTTCTTCTTGTTGTACTTCTTCTGCACAGCTAAGCTGGAAGTGGCATTTGCAGCTCGCAATAGTGCAGAGTTATCTCAAAGAAAGGGGCCACGGTGTTTCTGTATCTCTATTATGTTGGTGCGGCTTCGGAACTTTTAAATATCTTGATATATCTCGAGAACTACGCATCTGATCAAAAAATATCGTAGAACATAAAAAGTAGGAAACTTAATTCTCTACAAATAAGGTCTCTTAACATTTTGCCATAGCTCGCTTGGTTTCCGAGATATTTGCAGATTTATCTCAAGGGAAGGGGCCTGAGGGACATATTTCGAGATATTTCTTATTCTTGTTGTTCTTCTTCTGCACAGCTAAGCTGGAAGTGGCATTTGCAGCTCGCAATAGTGCAGAGTTATCTCAAAGAAAGGGGCCACGGTGTTTCTGTACCTCTATTATGTTGGTGCAGCTTCGGAGCTTTTAAATATCTTGATATATCTCGAGAACTACGCATCTGATCAAAAAATATCGTAGAACATAAAAAGTAGGAAACTTAATTCTCTACAAAAAAGGTCTCTTAACATTTTGCCATAGCTCGCTTGGTTTCCGAGATATTTGCAGATTTATCTCAAGGGAAGGGGCCTGAGGGACATATTTCGAGATATTTCTTCTTCTTGTTGTTCTTCTTCTGCACAGCTAAGCTGGAAGTGGCATTTGCAGCGCGCAATAGTGCAGAGTTATCTCAAAGAAAGGGGCCACGGTGTTTCTGTATCTCTATTATGTTAGTGCGGCTTCGGAACTTTTAAATATCTTGATATATCTCGAGAACTACGCATCTGTTCAAAAAATATCATAGAACATAAAAAGTAGGAATCCTAATTTTCTACAAAAAAGGTCTCTTAACATTTTGCCGTAGCTCGCTTCGTTTCCGAGATATTTGCAGATTTATCTCAAGGGAAGGGGCCTGACGGACATATTTCGAGATATTTCTTCTTCTTGTTGTTCTTCTTCTGCACAGCTAAGCTGGAAGTGGCATTTGCAGCGCGCAATAGTGCAGAGTTATCTCAAAGAAAGGGGCCACGGTGTTTCTGTATCTCTATTATGTTGGTGCGGCTTCGGAACTTTTAAATATCTTGATATATCTCGAAAACTACGCTTCTGATCAAAAAATATCAGAGAACGTAAATTGTAGGAAACATAATTCTCTACAAAAAAGGTCTCTTAACATTTTGCCATAGCTCGCTTCGTTTCCGAGATATTTGCAGATTTATCTCAAGGGAAGGGGCCTGACGGACATATTTCGAGATATTTCTTCTTCTTGTTGTACTTCTTCTGCACAGCTAAGCTGGAAGTGGCATTTGCAGCTCGCAATAGTGCAGAGTTATCTCAAAGAAAGGGGCCACGGTGTTTCTGTATCTCTATTATGTTGGTGCGGCTTCGGAACTTTTAAATATCTTGATATATCTCGAGAACTACGCATCTGATCAAAAAATATCGTAGAACATAAAAAGTAGGAAACTTAATTCTCTACAAATAAGGTCTCTTAACATTTTGCCATAGCTCGCTTGGTTTCCGAGATATTTGCAGATTTATCTCAAGGGAAGGGGCCTGAGGGACATATTTCGAGATATTTCTTATTCTTGTTGTTCTTCTTCTGCACAGCTAAGCTGGAAGTGGCATTTGCAGCTCGCAATAGTGCAGAGTTATCTCAAAGAAAGGGGCCACGGTGTTTCTGTACCTCTATTATGTTGGTGCAGCTTCGGAGCTTTTAAATATCTTGATATATCTCGAGAACTACGCATCTGATCAAAAAATATCGTAGAACATAAAAAGTAGGAAACTTAATTCTCTACAAAAAAGGTCTCTTAACATTTTGCCATAGCTCGCTTGGTTTCCGAGATATTTGCAGATTTATCTCAAGGGAAGGGGCCTGAGGGACATATTTCGAGGTATTTCTTCTTCTTGTTGTTCTTCTTCTGCACAGCTAAACTGGAAGTGGCATTTCCAGCTCGCAATAGTGCAGAGTTATCCCAAAGAAAGGGGCCACGGTGTTTCCGTATCTCTATTATGTTGGTGCGGCTTCGGAACTTTTAAATATCTCGATATATCTCGAAAACTACGCTTCTGATCAAAAAATATCATAGAACATAAATTGTAGGAAACATAATTCTCTATAAAAAAGGTCTCCTAACATTTTGCCATAGCTCGCTTCGTTTCCGAGATATTTGCAGATTTATCTCAAGGGAAGGGTCCTGATGGACATATTTCGAGATATTTCTTCTTCTTGTTGTTCTTCTTCTGCACAGCTAAACTGGAAGTGGCATTTCCAGCTCGCAATCGTGCAGAGTTATCTCAAAGAAAGGGGCCACGGTGTTTCTGTATCTCTATTATGTTGGTGCGGCTTCGGAACTTTTAAATATCTTGATATATCTCGAGAACTACGCATCTGATCAAAAAATATCGTAGAACATAAAAAGTAGGAAACTTAATTCTCTACAAATAAGGTCTCTTAACATTTTGCCATAGCTCGCTTGGTTTCCGAGATATTTGCAGATTTATCTCAAGGGAAGGGGCCTGAGGGACATATTTCGAGATATTTCTTCTTCTTGTTGTTCTTCTTCTGCACAGCTAAGCTGGAAGTGGCATTTGCAGCTCGCAATAGTGCAGAGTTACCTCAAAGAAAGGGGCCACGGTGTTTCTGTATCTCTATTATGTTGGTGCCGCTTCGGAACTTTTAAATATCTGGATATATCTCGAGAACTACGCATCTGATCAAAAAATATCATAGAACATAAAAAGTAGGAAACTTAATTCTCTACAAAAAAGGTCTCTTAACATTTTGCCATAGCTCGCTTCGTTTCCGAGATATTTGCAGATTTATCTCAAGGGAAGGGGCCTGACGGACATATTTCGAGATATTTCTTCTTCTTGTTGTTCTTCTTCTGCACAGCTAAGCTGGAAGTGGCATTTGCAGCTCGCAGTAGTGCAGAGTTATCTCAAAGAAAGGGGCCACGGTGTTTCTGTATCTCTATTATGTTGGTGCGGCTTCGGAACTTTTAAATATCTTGATATATCTCGAGAACTACGCATCTGATCAAAAAATATCGTAGAACATAAAAAGTAGGAAACTTAATTCTCTACAAATAAGGTCTCTTAACATTTTGCCATAGCTCGCTTGGTTTCCGAGATATTTGCAGATTTATCTCAAGGGAAGGGGCCTGACGGACATATTTCCAGATATTTCTTCTTCTTGTTGTTCTTCTTCTGCACAGCTAAGCTGGAAGTGGCATTTGCAGCTCGCAATAGTGCAGAGATATCTCAAAGAAAGGGGCCACGGTGTTTCTGTACCTCTATTATGTTGGTGCAGCTTCGGAGCTTTTAAATATCTTGATATATCTCGAGAACTACGCATCTGATCAAAAAATATCATAGAACATAAAAAGTACGAAACTTAATTCTCTACAAAAAAGGTCTCTTAACATTTTGCCATAGCTCGCTTCGTTTCCGAGATATTTGCAGATTTATCTCAAGGGAAGGGTCCTGATGGACATATTTCGAGATATTTCTTCTTCTTGTTGTTCTTCTTCTGCACAGCTAAACTGGTAGTGGCATTTCCAGCTCGCAATCCTGCAGAGTTATCTCAAAGAAAGGGGCCACGGTGTTTCTGTATCTCTATTATGTTGGTGCGGCTTCGGAACTTTTAAATATCTTAATATATCTCGAGAACTACGCATCTGATCAAAAAATATCATACAACATAAAAAGTAGGAAACTTAATTCTCTACAAAAAAGGTCTCTTAACATTTTGCCATAGCTCGCTTCGTTTCCGAGATATTTGCAGATTTATCTCAAGGGAAGGGGCCTAACGGACATATTTCGAGATATTTCTTCTTCTTGTTGTTCTTCTTCTGCACAGCTAAGCTGGAAGTGGCATTTGCGGCTCGCACTAGTGCAGAGTTATCTCAAAGAAAGGGGCCACGGTGTTTCTGTATCTCTATTATGTTGGTGCGGCTTCGGAACCTTTAAATATCTTGATATATCTCGAGAACTACGCATCTGATCAAAAAATATCATAGAACATAAAAAGGAGGAAACTTAATTCTCTACAAAAAAGATCTCTTAACATTTTGCCATAGCTCGCTTCGTTTCCGAGATATTTGCAGATTTATCTCAAGGGAAGGGGCCTGACGGACATATTTCGAGATACTTCTTCTTCTTGTTGTTCTTCTTCTGCACAGCTAAGCTGGAAGTGGCATTTGCAGCTCGCAATAGTGCAGAGTTATCTCAAAGACAGGGGCCACGGTGTTTCGGTATCTCTATTATGTTGGTGCGGCTTCGGAACTTTTAAATATCTTCATATATCTCGAGAACTACGCATCTGATCAAAAAATACCACAGAACATAAAAAGTAGGAACCTTAATTCTCTACAAAAAAGGTCTCTTAACATTTTGCCATAGCTCGCTTCGATTCCGAGATATTTGCAGATTTATCTCAAGGGAAGGGGCCTCACGGACATATTTCGAGATATTTCTTCTTCTTGTTGTTCTTCTTCTGCACAGCTAAGCTGGAAGTGGCATTTGCAGCTCGCAATAGTGCAGAGATATCTCAAAGAAAGGGGCCACGGTGTTTCTGTATCTCTATTATGTTGGTGCGGCTTCGGAACTTTTAAATATCTTGATATATCTCGAGAACTACGCGTCTGATCAAAAAATATCATAGAACATAAAAAATAGGAAACATAATTCTGTACAAAAAAGGTCTCTTAACATTTTGCCATAGCTCGCTTCGTTTCCGAGATATTTGCAGATTTATCTCAAGGGAAGGGGCCTGACGGACATATTTCGAGATATTTCTTCTTCTTGTTGTTCTTCTTCTGCACAGCTAAGCTGGAAGTGGCATTTGCGGCTCGCACTAGTGCACAGTTATCTCAAAGAAAGGGGCCACGGTGTTTCTGTATCTCTATTATGTTGGTGCGGCTTCGGAACCTTTAAATATCTTGATATATCTCGAGAACTACGCATCTGATCAAAAAATATCATAGAACATAAAAAGTAGGAAACTTAATTCTCTACAAAAAAGGTCTCTTAACATTTTGCCATAGCTCGCTTCGTTTCCGAGATATTTGCAGATTTATCTCAAGGGAAGGGGCCTAACGGGCATATTTCGAGATATTTCTTCTTCTTGTTGTTCTTCTTCTGCACAGCTAAACTGGAAGTGGCATTTCCAGCTCGCAATAGTGCAGAGTTATCTCAAAGAAAGGGGCCACGGTGTTTCTGTATCTCTATTATGTTGGTGCGGCTTCGGAACTTTTAAATATCTTAATATATCTCGAGAACTACGCATCTGATCAAAAAATATCATACAACATAAAAAGTAGGAAACTTAATTCTCTACAAAAAAGGTCTCTTAACATTTTGCCATAGCTCGCTTCGTTTCCGAGATATTTGCAGATTTATCTCAAGGGAAGGGGCCTAACGGACATATTTCGAGATATTTCTTCTTCTTGTTGTTCTTCTTCTGCACAGCTAAGCTGGAAGTGGCATTTGCGGCTCGCACTAGTGCAGAGTTATCTCAAAGAAAGGGGCCACGGTGTTTCTGTATCTCTATTATGTTGGTGCGGCTTCGGAACTTTTAAATATCTTAATATATCTCGAGAACTACGCATCTGATCAAAAAATATCATAGAACATAAAAAGGAGGAAACTTAATTCTCTACAAAAAAGATCTCTTAACATTTTGCCATAGCTCGCTTCGTTTCCGAGATATTTGCAGATTTATCTCAAGGGAAGGGGCCTGACGGACATATTTCGAGATACTTCTTCTTCTTGTTGTTCTTCTTCTGCACAGCTAAGCTGGAAGTGGCATTTGCAGCTCGCAATAGTGCAGAGTTATCTCAAAGACAGGGGCCACGGTGTTTCGGTATCTCTATTATGTTGGTGCGGCTTCGGAACTTTTAAATATCTTCATATATCTCGAGAACTACGCATCTGATCAAAAAATACCACAGAACATAAAAAGTAGGAACCTTAATTCTCTACAAAAAAGGTCTCTTAACATTTTGCCATAGCTCGCTTCGATTCCGAGATATTTGCAGATTTATCTCAAGGGAAGGGGCCTCACGGACATATTTCGAGATATTTCTTCTTCTTGTTGTTCTTCTTCTGCACAGCTAAGCTGGAAGTGGCATTTGCAGCTCGCAATAGTGCAGAGATATCTCAAAGAAAGGGGCCACGGTGTTTCTGTATCTCTATTATGTTGGTGCGGCTTCGGAACTTTTAAATATCTTGATATATCTCGAGAACTACGCGTCTGATCAAAAAATATCATAGAACATAAAAAATAGGAAACATAATTCTGTACAAAAAAGGTCTCTTAACATTTTGCCATAGCTCGCTTCGTTTCCGAGATATTTGCAGATTTATCTCAAGGGAAGGGGCCTGACGGACATATTTCGAGATATTTCTTCTTCTTGTTGTTCTTCTTCTGCACAGCTAAGCTGGAAGTGGCATTTGCGGCTCGCACTAGTGCACAGTTATCTCAAAGAAAGGGGCCACGGTGTTTCTGTATCTCTATTATGTTGGTGCGGCTTCGGAACCTTTAAATATCTTGATATATCTCGAGAACTACGCATCTGATCAAAAAATATCATAGAACATAAAAAGTAGGAAACTTAATTCTCTACAAAAAAGGTCTCTTAACATTTTGCCATAGCTCGCTTCGTTTCCGAGATATTTGCAGATTTATCTCAAGGGAAGGGGCCTAACGGGCATATTTCGAGATATTTCTTCTTCTTGTTGTTCTTCTTCTGCACAGCTAAACTGGAAGTGGCATTTCCAGCTCGCAATAGTGCAGAGTTATCTCAAAGAAAGGGGCCACGGTGTTTCTGTATCTCTATTATGTTGGTGCGGCTTCGGAACTTTTAAATATCTTAATATATCTCGAGAACTACGCATCTGATCAAAAAATATCATACAACATAAAAAGTAGGAAACTTAATTCTCTACAAAAAAGGTCTCTTAACATTTTGCCATAGCTCGCTTCGTTTCCGAGATATTTGCAGATTTATCTCAAGGGAAGGGGCCTAACGGACATATTTCGAGATATTTCTTCTTCTTGTTGTTCTTCTTCTGCACAGCTAAGCTGGAAGTGGCATTTGCGGCTCGCACTAGTGCAGAGTTATCTCAAAGAAAGGGGCCACGGTGTTTCTGTATCTCTATTATGTTGGTGCGGCTTCGGAACCTTTAAATATCTTGATATATCTCGAGAACTACGCATCTGATCAAAAAATATCATAGAACATAAAAAGGAGGAAACTTAATTCTCTACAAAAAAGATCTCTTAACATTTTGCCATAGCTCGCTTCGTTTCCGAGATATTTGCAGATTTATCTCAAGGGAAGGGGCCTGACGGACATATTTCGAGATACTTCTTCTTCTTGTTGTTCTTCTTCTGCACAGCTAAGCTGGAAGTGGCATTTGCAGCTCGCAATAGTGCAGAGTTATCTCAAAGACAGGGGCCACGGTGTTTCGGTATCTCTATTATGTTGGTGCGGCTTCGGAACTTTTAAATATCTTAATATATCTCGAGAACTACGCATCTGATCAAAAAATACCATAGAACATAAAAAGTAGGAAACTTAATTCTCTACAAAAAAGGTCTCTTAACATTTTGCCATAGCTCGCTTCGATTCCGAGATATTTGCAGATTTATGTCAAGGGAAGGGGCCTCACGGACATATTTCGAGATATTTCTTCTTCTTGTTGTTCTTCTTCTGCACAGCTAAGCTGGAAGTGGCATTTGCAGCTCGCAATAGTGCAGAGATATCTCAAAGAAAGGGGCCACGGTGTTTCTGTATCTCTATTATGTTGGTGCGGCTTCGGAACTTTTAAATATCTTGATATATCTCGAGAACTACGCGTCTGATCAAAAAATATCATAGAACATAAAAAGTAGGAAACATAATTCTGTACAAAAAAGGTCTCTTAACATTTTGCCATAGCTCGCTTCGTTTCCGAGATATTTGCAGATTTATCTCGAGGGAAGGGGCCTGACGGACATATTTCGAGATATTTCTTCTTCTTGTTGTTCTTCAATCTGCACAGCTAAGCTGGACGTGGCATTTACAGCTCGCAATAGTGCAGAGTTATCTCAAAGAAAGGGGCCACGGTGTTTCTGTATCTCTATTATGTTGGTGCGGCTTCGGAACTTTTAAATATCTTGATATATCTCGAGAACTACGCATCTGATCAAAAAATATCATAGAACATAAAAAGTAGGAAACTTAATTCTCTACAAATAAGGTCTCTTAACATTTTGCCATAGCTCGCTTCGTTTCCGAGATATTTGCAGATATATCTCAAGGGAAGGGGCCTGACGGACATTTTTCGAGATATTTCTTCTTCTTGTTGTTCTTCTTCTGCACAGCTAAACTGGAAGTGGCATTTCCAGCTCGCAATCGTGCAGAGTTATCTCAAAGAAAGGGGCCACGGTGTTTCTGTATCTCTATTATGTTGGTGCGGCTTCGGAACTTTTAAATATCTCGATATATCTCGAAAACTACGCTTCTGATCAAAAAATATCATAGAACATAAATTGTAGGAAACATAATTCTCTACAAAAAACGTCTCTCAACATTTTGCCATAGCTCGCTTCGTTTCCGAGATATTTGCAGATTCAGCTCAAAGGAACGGGCCTGACGGACATATTTCGAGATACTTCTTCTTCTTGTTGTTCTTCTTCTGCACAGCTAAGCTGGAAGTGGCATTTGCGGCTCGCACTAGTGCAGAGTTATCTGAAAGAAAGGGGCCACGGTGTTTCTGTATCTCTATTATGTTGGTGCGGCTTCGGAACTTTTAAATATCTTGATATATCTCGAGAACTACGCTTCTGATCAAAAAATATCATAGAACGTAAATTGTAGGAAACTTAGTTCTCTACAAAAAAGGTCTCTTAACATTTTGCCATAGCTCGCTTGGTTTCCGAGATATTTGCAGATTTATCTCAAGGGAAGTGGCCTGACGGACATATTTCGAGATATTTCTTCTTCTTGTTGTTGTTCTTCTGCACAGCTAAACTGGAAGTGGCATTTCCAGCTCGCAATCGTGCAGAGTTATCTCAAAGAAAGGGGCCACGGTGTTTCTGTATCTCTATTATGTTGGTGCGGCTTCGGAACTTTTAAATATCTCGATATATCTCGAAAACTACGCTTCTGATCAAAAAATCTCATAGAACATAAATTGTAGGAAACATAATTCTCTACAAAAAACGTCTCTTAACATTTTGCCATAGCTCGCTTCGTTTCCGAGATATTTGCAGATTCAGCTCAAAGGAACTGGCCTGACGGACATATTTCGAGATATTTTTTCTTCTTGTTGTTCTTCCTCTGCACAGCTAAGCTGGAAGTGGCATCTGCAGCTCGCAATAGTGCAGAGTTATCTCAAAGAAAGGGGCCACGGTGTTTCTGTATCTCTATTATGTTGGTGCGGCTTCGGAACTTTTAAATATCTCGATATATCTCGAAAACTACGCTTCTGATCAAAAAATATCATAGAACATAAATTGTAGGAAACATAATTCTCTACAAAAAAGGTCTCTTAACATTTTGCCATAGCTCGCTTCGTTTCCGAGATATTTGCAGATTCAACTCAAAGGAACTGGCCTGACGGACATATTTCGAGATATTTCTTCTTCTTGTTGTTCTTCCTCTGCACAGCTAAGCTGGAAGTGGCATTTGCAGCTCGCAATAGTGCAGAGTTATCTCAAAGAAAGGGGCCACGGTGTTTCTGTATCTCTATTATGTTGGTGCGGCTTCGGAACTTTTAAATATCTTGATATATCTCGAGAACTACGCATCTGATCAAAAAATATCATAGAACATAAAAAGTAGGAAACTTAATTCTCTACAAAAAAGGTCTCTTAACATTTTGCCATAGCTCGCTTCGTTCCCGAGATATTTGCAGATTTATCTCAAGGGAAGGGGCCTGACGGACATATTTCGAGATATTTCTTCTTCTTGTTGTTCTTCTTCTGCACAGCTAAGCTGGAAGTGGCATTTGCGGCTCGCACTAGTGCAGAGTTATCTCAAAGAAAGGGGCCACGGTGTTTCTGTATCTCTATTATGTTGGTGCGGCTTCGGAACTTTTAAATATCTCGATATATCTCGAGAACTACGCGTCTGATCGAAAAATATCATAGAGCATAAAAAGTAGGAAACTTAATTCTCTACAAAAAAGGTCTCTTAACATTTTGCCATAGCTCGCTTCGTTTCCGAGATATTTGCAGATATATCTCAAGGGAAGGGGCCTGACGGACATATTTCGAGATATTTCTCCTTCTTGTTGTTCTTCTTCTGCACAGCTAAGCTGGAAGTGGCATTTGCAGCTCGCAATAGTGCAGAGTTATCTCAAAGAAAGGGGCCACGGTGTTTCTGTATCTCTATTATGTTGGTGCGGCTTCGGAACTTTTAAATATCTTGATATATCTCGAGAACTACGCATCTGATCAAAAAATATCATAGAACATAAAAAGTAGGAAACTTAATTCTCTACAAAAAAGGTCTCTTAACATTTTGCCATAGCTCGCTTCGTTTCCGAGATATTTGCAGATTTATCTCAAGGGAAGGGTCCTGATGGACATATTTCGAGATATTTCTTCTTCTTGTTGTTCTTCTTCTGCACAGCTAAACTGGAAGTGGCATTTCCAGCTCGCAATCGTGCAGAGTTATCTCAAAGAAAGGGGCCACGGTGTTTCTGTATCTCTATTATGTTGGTGCGGCTTCGGAACTTTTAAATATCTTGATATATCTCGAGAACTACGCCTCTGATCGAAAAATATCATAGAACATAAAAAGTAGGAAACTTAATTCTCTACAAAAAAGGTCTCTTAACATTTTGCCATAGCTCGCTTCGTTTCCGAGATATTTGCAGATTTATCTCAAGGGAAGGGGCCTGACGGACATATTTCGAGATATTTCTTCTTCTTGTTGTTCTTCTTCTGCACAGCTAAGCTGGAAGTGGCATTTGCGGCTCGCACTAGTGCAGAGTTATCTCAAAGAAAGGAGCCACGGTGTTTCTGTATCTCTATTATGTTGGTGCGGCTTCGGAACTTTTAAATATCTCGATATATCTCGAAAACTACGCTTCTGATCAAAAAATATCATAGAACATAAAAAGTAGGAAACTTAATTCTCTACAAAAAAGGTCTCTTAACATTTTGCCATAGCTCGCTTCGTTTCAGAGATATTTGCAGATATATCTCAAGGGAAGGGGCCTGACGGACATATTTCGAGATATTTCTTCTTCTTGTTGTTCTTCTTCTGCACAGCTAAACTGGAAGTGGCATTTCCAGCTCGCAATCGTGCAGAGTTATCTCAAAGAAAGGGGCCACGGTGTTTCTGTATCTCTATTATGTTGGTGCGGCTTCGGAGCTTTTAAATATCTTGATATATCTCGAGAACTACGCCTCTGATCGAAAAATATCATAGAACATAAAAAGTAGAAAACTTAATTCTCTACAAAAAAGGTCTCTTAACATTTTGCCATAGCTCGCTTCGTTTCCGAGATATTTGCAGATTTATCTCAAGGGAAGGGGCCTGACGGACATATTTCGAGATATTTCTTCTTCTTGTTGTTCTTCTTCTGCACAGCTAAGCTGGAAGTGGCATTTGCGGCTCGCACTAGTGCAGAGTTATCTCAAAGAAAGGGGCCACGGTGTTTCTGTATCTCTATTATGTTGGTGCTGCTTCGGAACTTTTAAATATCTTGATATATCTCGAGAACTACGCATCTGATCAAAAAATATCATAGAACATGAAAAGTAGGAAACTTAATTCTCTACAAAAAAGGTCTCTTAACATTTTGCCATAGCTCTCTTCGTTTCCGAGATATTTGCATATATATCTCAAGGGAACGGGCCTGACGGACATATTTCGAGATACTTCTTCTTCTTGTTGTTCTTCCTCTGCACAGCTAAGCTGGAAGTGGCATTTGCAGCTCGCAATAGTGCAGAGTTATCTCAAAGGAAGGGGCCACGGTGTTTCTGTATCTCTATTATGTTGGTGCGGCTTCGGAACTTTTAAATATCTTGATATATCTCGAGAACTACGCATCTGATCAAAAAATATCATAGAACATAAAAAGTAGGAAACTTAATTCTCTACAAAAAAGGTCTCTTAACATTTTGCCATAGCTCGCTTCGTTTCCGAGATATTTGCAGATTTATCTCAAGGGAAGGGGCCTGACGGACATATTTCGAGATATTTCTTCTTCTTGTTGTTCTTCTTCTGCACAGCTGAGCTGGAAGTGGCATTTGCAGGTCGCAATAGTGCAGAGTTATCTCAAAGAAAGGGGCCACGGTGTTTCTGTATCTCTATTATGTTGGTGCGGCTTCGGAACTTTTAAATATCTCGATATATCTCGAAAACTACGCTTCTGATCAAAAAATATCATAGAACGTAAATTGTAGGAAACATTATTCTCTACAAAAAAGGTCTCTTAACATTTTGCCATAGCTCGCTTCGTTTCCGAGATATTTGCAGATTTATCTCAAGGGAAGGGTCCTGATGGACATATTTCGAGATATTTCTTCTTCTTGTTGTTCTTCTTCTGCACAGCTAAACTGCAAGTGGCATTTCCAGCTCGCAATCGTGCAGAGTTATCTCAAAGAAAGGGGCCACGGTGTTTCTGTATCTCTATTATGTTGGTGCGGCTTCGGAGCTTTTAAATATCTTGATATATCTCGAGAACTACGCCTCTGATCGAAAAATATCATAGAACATAAAAAGTAGGAAACTTAATTCTCTACAAAAAAGGTCTCTTAACATTTTGCCATACCTCGCTTCGTTTCCGAGATATTTGCAGATTTATCTCAAGGGAAGGTGCCTGACGGACATATTTCGAGATATTTCTTCTTCTTGTTGTTCTTCTTCTGCACAGCTAAGCTGGAAGTGGCATTTGCAGCTCGCAATAGTGCAGAGTTATCTCAAAGAAAGGGGCCACGTTGTTTCTGTATCTCTATTATGTTGGTGCGGCTTCGGAACTTTTAAATATCTCGATATATCTCGAAAACTACGCTTCTGATCAAAAAATATCATAGAACATAAATTGTAGGAAACATAATTCTCTACAAAAAACGTCTCTTAACATTTTGCCATAGCTCGCTTCGTTTCCGAGATATTTGCAGATTCAGCTCAAAGGAACGGGCCTGTCGGACATATTTCGAGATATTTCTTCTTCTTGTTGTTCTTCTTCTGCACAGCTAAGCTGGAAGTGGCATTTGCGGCTCGCACTAGTGCAGAGTTATCTCAAAGAAAGGGGCCACGGTGTTTCTGTATCTCTATTATGTTGGTGCGGCTTCGGAACTTTTAAATATCTTGATATATCTCGAGAACTACGCATCTGATCAAAAAATATCATAGAACATAAAAAGTAGGAAACTTAATTCTCTATAAAAAAGGTCTCTTAACATTTTGCCATAGCTCGCTTCGTTTCCGAGATATTTGCAGATTTATATCAAGGGAAGGGGCCTGACGGACATATTTCGAGATATTTCTTCTTCTTGTTGTTCTTCTTCTGCACAGATGAGCTGGAAGTGGCATTTGCAGGTCGCAATAGTGCAGAGTTATCTCAAAGAAAGGGGCCACGGTGTTTCTGTATCTCTATTATGTTGGTGCGGCTTCGGAACTTTTAAATATCTCGATATATCTCGAAAACTACGCTTCTGATCAAAAAATATCATAGAACATAAATTGTAGGAAACATAATTCTCTACAAAAAACGTCTCTTAACATTTTGCCATAGCTCGCTTCGTTTCCGAGATATTTGCAGATTTATCTCAAGGGAAGGGTCCTGATGGACATATTTCGAGATATTTCTTCTTCTTGTTGTTCTTCTTCTGCACAGCTAAACTGGAAGTGGCATTTCCAGCTCGCAATCGTGCAGAGTTATCTCAAAGAAAGGGGCCACGGTGTTTCTGTATCTCTATTATGTTGGTGCGGCTTCGGAGCTTTTAAATATCTTGATATATCTCGAGAACTACGCATGTGATCAAAAAATATCATAGAACATGAAAAGTAGGAAACTTAATTCTCTACAAAAAAGGTCTCTTAACATTTTGCCATAGCTCTCTTCGTTTCCGAGATATTTGCAGATTTATCTCAAGGGAAGGGGCCTGACGGACATATTTCGAGATATTTCTTCTTCTTGTTGTTCTTCCTCTGCACAGCTAAGCTGGAAGTGGCATTTGCGGCTCGCACTAGTGCAGAGTTATCTCAAAGAAAGGAGCCACGGTGTTTCTGTATCTCTATTATGTTGGTGCGGCTTCGGAACTTTTAAATATCTCGATATATCTCGAAAACTACGCTTCTGATCAAAAAATATCATAGAACATAAATTGTAGGAAACATAATTCACTACAAAAAACGTCTCTTAACATTTTGCCATAGCTCGCTTCGTTTCCGAGACATTTGCAGATTCAGCTCAATAGAACGGGCCTGACGGACATATTTCGAGATACTTCTTCTTCTTGTTGTTCTTCCTCTGCACAGCTAAGCTGGAAGTGGCATTTGCAGCTCGCAATAGTGCAGAGTTATCTCAAAGGAAGGGGCCACGGTGTTTCTGTATCTCTATTATGTTGGTGCGGCTTCGGAACTTTTAAATATCTTGATATATCTCGAGAACTACGCATCTGATCAAAAAATATCATAGAACATAAAAAGTAGGAAACTTAATTCTCTACAAAAAAGGTCTCTTAACATTTTGCCATAGCTCGCTTCGTTTCCGAGATATTTGCAGATTTATCTCAAGGGAAGGGGCCTGACGGACATATTTCGAGATATTTCTTCTCCTTGTTGTTCTTCTTCTGCACAGCTGAGCTGGAAGTGGCATTTGCAGGTCGCAATAGTGCAGAGTTATCTCAAAGAAAGGGGCCACGGTGTTTCTGTATCTCTATTATGTTGGTGCGGCTTCGGAACTTTTAAATATCTCGATATATCTCGAAAACTACGCTTCTGATCAAAAAATATCATAGAACGTAAATTGTAGGAAACATTATTCTCTACAAAAAAGGTCTCTTAACATTTTGCCATAGCTCGCTTCGTTTCCGAGATATTTGCAGATTTATCTCAAGGGAAGGGTCCTGATGGACATATTTCGAGATATTTCTTCTTCTTGTTGTTCTTCTTCTGCACAGCTAAACTGGAAGTGGCATTTCCAGCTCGCAATCGTGCAGAGTTATCTCAAAGAAAGGGGCCACGGTGTTTCTGTATCTCTATTATGTTGGTGCGGCTTCGGAGCTTTTAAATATCTTGATATATCTCGAGAACTACGCCTCTGATCGAAAAATATCATAGAACATAAAAAGTAGGAAACTTAATTCTCTACAAAAAAGTTCTCTTAACATTTTGCCATAGCTCGCTTCGTTTCCGAGATATTTGCAGATTTATCTCAAGGGAAGGTGCCAGACGGACATATTTCGAGATATTTCTTCTTCTTGTTGTTCTTCTTCTGCACAGCTAAGCTGGAAGTGGCATTTGCAGCTCGCAATAGTGCAGAGTTATCTCAAAGAAAGGGGCCACGGTGTTTCTGTATCTCTATTATGTTGGTGCGGCTTCGGAACTTTTAAATATCTTGATATATCTCGAGAACTACGCATCTGATCAAAAAATATCATAGAAGATGAAAAGTAGGAAACTTAATTCTCTACAAAGAAGGTCTCTTAACATTTCGCCATAGCTCGCTTCGTTTCCGAGATATTTGCAGATTTCTCTCAAGGGAAGGGGCCTGTCGGACATATTTCGAGATATTTCTTCTTCTTGTTGTTCTTCTTCTGCACAGCTGAGCTGGAAGTGGCATTTGCAGGTCGCAATAGTGCAGAGTTATCTCAAAGAAAGGGGCCACGGTGTTTCTGTATCTCTATTATGTTGGTGCGGCTTCGGAACTTTTAAATATCTCGATATATCTCGAAAACTACGCTTCTGATCAAAAAATATCATAGAACATAAATTGTAGGAAACATAATTCTCTACAAAAAACGTCTCTTAACATTTTGCCATAGCTCGCTTCGTTTCCGAGATATTTGCAGATTTATCTCAAGGGAAGGGTCCTGATGGACATATTTCGAGATATTTCTTCTTCTTGTTGTTCTTCTTCTGCACAGCTAAACTGGAAGTGGCATTTCCAGCTCGCAATCGTGCAGAGTTATCTCAAAGAAAGGGGCCACGGTGTTTCTGTATCTCTATTATGTTGGTGCGGCTTCGGAGCTTTTAAATATCTTGATATATCTCGAGAACTACGCATGTGATCAAAAAATATCATAGAACATGAAAAGTAGGAAACTTAATTCTCTACAAAAAAGGTCTCTTAACATTTTGCCATAGCTCTCTTCGTTTCCGAGATATTTGCAGATTTATCTCAAGGGAAGGGGCCTGACGGACATATTTCGAGATATTTCTTCTTCTTGTTGTTCTTCCTCTGCACAGCTAAGCTGGAAGTGGCATTTGCGGCTCGCACTAGTGCAGAGTTATCTCAAAGAAAGGAGCCACGGTGTTTCTGTATCTCTATTATGTTGGTGCGGTTTCGGAACTTTTAAATATCTCGATATATCTCGAAAACTACGCTTCTGATCAAAAAATATCATAGAACATAAATTGTAGGAAACATAATTCACTACAAAAAACGTCTCTTAACATTTTGCCATAGCTCGCTTCGTTTCCGAGACATTTGCAGATTCAGCTCAAAGGAACGGGCCTGACGGACATATTTCGAGATACTTCTTCTTCTTGTTGTTCTTCCTCTGCACAGCTAAGCTGGAAGTGGCATTTGCAGCTCGCAATAGTGCAGAGTTATCTCAAAGAAAGGGGCCACGGTGTTTCTGTATCTCTATTATGTTGGTGCGGCTTCGGAACTTTTAAATATCTTGATATATCTCGAAAACTACGCATCTGATCAAAAAATATCATAGAACATAAAAAGTAGGAAACTTAATTCTCTACAAAAAAGGTCTCTTAACATTTTGCCATAGCTCGCTTCGTTTCCGAGATATTTGCAGATTTATCTCAAGGGAAGGGGCCTGACGGACATATTTCGAGATATTTCTTCTTCTTGTTGTTCTTCTTCTGCACAGCTGAGCTGGAAGTGGCATTTGCAGGTCGCAATAGTGCAGAGTTATCTCAAAGAAAGGGGCCACGGTGTTTCTGTATCTCTATTATGTTGGTGCGGCTTCGGAACTTTTAAATATCTCGATATATCTCGAAAACTACGCTTCTGATCAAAAAATATCATAGAACATAAATTGTAGGAAACATAATTCTCTACAAAAAACGTCTCTTAACATTTTGCCATAGCTCGCTTCGTTTCCGAGATATTTGCAGATTTATCTCAAGGGAAGGGGCCTGACGGACATATTTCGAGATATTTCTTCTTCTTGTTGTTCTTCTTCTGCACAGCTAAGCTGGAAGTGGCATTTGCCGCTCGCACTAGTGCAGAGTTATCTCAAAGAAAGGAGCCACGGTGTTTCTGTATCTCTATTATGTTGGTGCGGCTTCGGAACTTTTAAATATCTCGATATATCTCGAAAACTACGCTTCTGATCAAAAAATATCATAGAACATAAATTGTAGGAAACATAATTCACTACAAAAAACGTCTCTTAACATTTTGCCATAGCTCGCCTCGTTTCCGAGATATTTGCAGATTCAGCTCAAAGGAACGGGCCTGACGGACATATTTCGAGATACTTCTTCTTCTTGTTGTTCTTCCTCTGCACAGCTAAGCTGGAAGTGGCATTTGCAGCTCGCAATAGTGCAGAGTTATCTCACAGAAAGGGGCCACGGTGTTTCTGTATCTCTATTATGTTGGTGCGGCTTCGGAACTTTTAAATATCTTGATATATCTCGAGAACTACGCATCTGATCAAAAAATATCATAGAACATAAAAAGTAGGAAACTTAATTCTCAACAAAAAAGGTCTCTTAACATTTTGCCATAGCTCGCTTCGTTCCCGAGATATTTGCAGATTTATCTCAAGGGAAGGGGCCTGACGGACATATTTCGAGATATTTCTTCTTCTTGTTGTTCTTCTTCTGCACAGCTAAGCTGGAAGTGGCATTTGCGGCTCGCACTAGTGCAGAGTTATCTCAAAGAAAGGGGCCACGGTGTTTCTGTATCTCTATTATGTTGGTGCGGCTTCGGAACTTTTAAATATCTCGATATATCTCGAAAACTACGCTTCTGACCAAAAAATATCATAGAACCTAAATTGTAGGAAACATAATTCTCTACAAAAAAGGTCTCTTAACATTTTGCCATAGCTCGCTTCGTTTCCGAGATATTTGCAGATATATCTCAAGGGAAGGGGCCTGACGGACATATTTCGAGATATTTCTTCTTCTTGTTGTTCTTCTTCTGCACAGCTAAGCTGGAAGTGGCATTTGCAGCTCGCAATAGTGCAGAGTTATCTCAAAGAAAGGGGCCACGGTGTTTCTGTATCTCTATTATGTTGGTGCGGCTTCGGAACTTTTAAATATTTCGATATATCTCGAAAACTACGCTTCTGATCAAAAAATATCATAGAACGTAAAAAGTAGGAAACTTAATTCTCTACAAAAAAGGTCTCTTAACATTTTGCCATAGCTCGCTTCGTTTCCGAGATATTTGCAGATTTATCTCAAGGGAAGGGGCCTGACGGACATATTTCGAGATATTTCTTCTTCTTGTTGTTCTTCTTCTGCACAGCTAAACTGGAAGTGGCATTTCCAGCTCGCAATCGTGATGAGTTATCTCAAAGAAAGGGGCCACGGTGTTTCTGTATCTCTATTATGTTGGTGCGGCTTCGGAACTTTTAAATATCTTGATATATCTCGAGAACTACGCATCTGATCAAAAAATATCGTAGAAGATAAAAAGTAGGAAACTTAATTCTCTACAAAAAAGGTCTCTTAACCTTTCGCCATAGCTCGCTTCGTTTCCGAGATATTTGCAGATTCAGCTCAAAGGAACGGGCCTGACGGACATATTTCGAGATACTTCTTCTTCTTGTTGTTCTTCCTCTGCACAGCTAAGCTGGAAGTGGCATTTGCAGCTCGCAATAGTGCAGAGTTATCTCAAAGAAAGGGGCCACGGTGTTTCTGTATCTCTATTATGTTGGTGCGGCTTCGGAACTTTTAAATATCTTGATATATTTCGAAAACTACGCATCCGATCAAAAAATATCATAGAACATAAAAAGTAGGAAACTTAATTCTCTACAAAAAAGGTCTCTTAACATTTTGCCATAGCTCGCTTCGTTTCCGAGATATTTGCAGATTTATCTCAAGGGAAGGGGCCTGACGGACATATTTCGAGATATTTCTTCTTCTTGTTGTTCTTCTTCTGCACAGCTGAGCTGGAAGTGGCATTTGCAGGTCGCAATAGTGCAGAGTTATCTCAAAGAAAGGGGCCACGGTGTTTCTGTATCTCTATTATGCTGGTGCGGCTTCGGAACTTTTAAATATCTCGATATATCTCGAAAACTACGCTTCTGATCAAAAAATATCATAGAACATAAATTGTAGGAAACATAATTCTCTACAAAAAAGGTCTCTTAACATTTTGCCATAGCTCGCTTCGTTTCCGAGATATTTGCATATATATCTCAAGGGAAGGGGCCTGCCGGACATATTTCGAGATATTTCTTCTTCTTGTTGTTCTTCTTCAGCACAGCTAAGCTGGAAGTGGCATTTACAGCTCGCAATAGTGCAGAGTTATCTCAAAGAAAGGGGCCACGGTGTTTCTGTATCTCTATTATGTTGGTGCTGCTTCGGAACTTTTAAATATCTTGATATATCTCGAGAACTACGCATCTGATCAAAAAATATCATAGAACATGAAAAGTAGGAAACTTAATTCTCTACAAAAAAGGTCTCTTAACATTTTGCCATAGCTCTCTTCGTTTCCGAGATATTTGCAGATTTATCTCAAGGGAAGGGGCCTGACGGACATATTTCGAGATATTTCTTCTTCATGTTGTTCTTCTTCTGCACAGCTAAGCTGGAAGTGGCATTTGCAGCTCGCAATAGTGCAGAGTTATCTCAAAGAAAGGGGCCACGGTGTTTCTGTATCTCTATTATGTTGGTGCGGCTTCGGAACTTTTAAATATCTTGATATATCCCGAGAACTACGCATCTGATCAAAAAATATCATAGAACATAAAAAGTAGGAAACTTAATTCTCTACGAAAAAGGTCTCTTAACATTTTGCCATAGCTCGCTTCGTTTCCGAGATATTTGCAGATTTATCTCAAGGGAAGGGTCCTGATGGACATATTTCGAGATATTTCTTCTTCTTGTTGTTCTTCTTCTGCACAGCTAAGCTGGAAGTGGCATTTGCAGCTCGCAATAGTGCAGAGTTATCTCAAAGAAAGGGGCCACGGTGTTTCTGTATCTCTATTATGTTGGTGCGGCTTCGGAACTTTTAAATATCTTGATATATCTCGAGAACTACGCATCTGATCAAAAAATATCATAGAACATAAAAAGTAGGAAACTTAATTCTCAACAAAAAAGGTCTCTTAACATTTTGCCATAGCTCGCTTCGTTCCCGAGATATTTGCAGATTTATCTCAAGGGAAGGGGCCTGACGGACATATTTCGAGATATTTCTTCTTCTTGTTGTTCTTCTTCTGCACAGCTAAGCTGGAAGTGGCATTTGCGGCTCGCACTAGTGCAGAGTTATCTCAAAGAAAGGGGCCACGGTGTTTCTGTATCTCTATTATGTTGGTGCGGCTTCGGAACTTTTAAATATCTCGATATATCTCGAAAACTACGCTTCTGACCAAAAAATATCATAGAACCTAAATGGTAGGAAACATAATTCTCTACAAAAAAGGTCTCTTAACATTTTGCCATAGCTCGCTTCGTTTCCGAGATATTTGCAGATATATCTCAAGGGAAGGGGCCTGACGGACATATTTCGAGATATTTCTTCTTCTTGTTGTTCTTCTTCTGCACAGCTAAGCTGGAAGTGGCATTTGCGGCTCGCACTAGTGCAGAGTTATCTCAAAGAAAGGAGCCACGGTGTTTCTGTATCTCTATTATGTTGGTGCGGCTTCGGAACTTTTAAATATCTCGATATATCTCGAAAACTACGCTTCTGATCAAAAAATATCATAGAACATAAATTGTAGGAAACATAATTCACTACAAAAAACGTCTCTTAACATTTTGCCATAGCTCGCCTCGTTTCCGAGATATTTGCAGATTCAGCTCAAAGGAACGGGCCTGACGGACATATTTCGAGATACTTCTTCTTCTTGCTGTTCTTCCTCTGCACAGCTAAGCTGGAAGTGGCATTTGCAGCTCGCAATAGTGCAGAGTTATCTCACAGAAAGGGGCCACGGTGTTTCTGTATCTCTATTATGTTGGTGCGGCATCGGAACTTTTAAATATCTTGATATATCTCGAGAACTACGCATCTGATCAAAAAATATCATAGAACATAAAAAGTAGGAAACTTAATTCTCAACAAAAAAGGTCTCTTAACATTTTGCCATAGCTCGCTTCGTTCCCGAGATATTTGCAGATTTATCTCAAGGGAAGGGGCCTGACGGACATATTTCGAGATATTTCTTCTTCTTGTTGTTCTTCTTCTGCACAGCTAAGCTGGAAGTGGCATTTGCGGCTCGCACTAGTGCAGAGTTATCTCAAAGAAAGGGGCCACGGTGTTTCTGTATCTCTATTATGTTGGTGCGGCTTCGGAACTTTTAAATATCTCGATATATCTCGAAAACTACGCTTCTGACCAAAAAATATCATAGAACCTAAATTGTAGGAAACATAATTCTCTACAAAAAAGGTCTCTTAACATTTTGCCATAGCTCGCTTCGTTTCCGAGATATTTGCAGATTTATCTCAAGGGAAGGGGCCTGACGGACATATTTCGAGATATTTCTTCTTCTTGTTGTTCTTCTTCTGCACAGCTAAACTGGAAGTGGCATTTCCAGCTCGCAATCGTGATGAGTTATCTCAAAGAAAGGGGCCACGGTGTTTCTGTATCTCTATTATGTTGGTGCGGCTTCGGAACTTTTAAATATCTTGATATATCTCGAGAACTACGCATCTGATCAAAAAATATCGTAGAAGATAAAAAGTAGGAAACTTAATTCTCTACAAAAAAGGTCTCTTAACATTTTGCCATAGCTCGCTTCGTTTCCGAGATATTTGCAGATTTTTCTCAAGGGAAGGGGCCTGACGGACATATTTCGAGATATTTCTTCTTCTTGTTGTTCTTCTTCTGCACAGCTAAGCTGGAAGTGGCATTTGCGGCTCGCACTAGTGCAGAGTTATCTCAAAGAAAGGAGCCACGGTGTTTCTGTATCTCTATTATGTTGGTGCGGCTTCGGAACTTTTAAATATCTCGATATATCTCGAAAACTACGCTTCTGATCAAAAAATATCATAGAACATAAATTGTAGGAAACATAATTCACTACAAAAAACGTCTCTTAACATTTTGCCATAGCTCGCCTCGTTTCCGAGATATTTGCAGATTCAGCTCAAAGGAACGGGCCTGACGGACATATTTCGAGATACTTCTTCTTCTTGTTGTTCTTCCTCTGCACAGCTAAGCTGGAAGTGGCATTTGCAGCTCGCAATAGTGCAGAGTTATCTCACAGAAAGGGGCCACGGTGTTTCTGTATCTCTATTATGTTGGTGCGGCTTCGGAACTTTTAAATATCTTGATATATCTCGAGAACTACGCATCTGATCAAAAAATATCATAGAACATAAAAAGTAGGAAACTTAATTCTCTACAAAAAAGGTCTCTTAACATTTTGCCATAGCTCGCTTCGTTTCCGAGATATTTGCAGATTTATCTCAAGGGAAGGGGCCTGACGGACATATTTCGAGATATTTCTTCTTCTTGTTGTTCTTCTTCTGCACAGCTGAGCTGGAAGTGGCATTTGCAGGTCGCAATAGTGCAGAGTTATCTCAAAGAAAGGGGCCACGGTGTTTCTGTATCTCTATTATGTTGGTGCGGCTTCGGAACTTTTAAATATCTCGATATATCTCGAAAACTACGCTTCTGATCAAAAAATATCATAGAACGTAAATTGTAGGAAACATTATTCTCTACAAAAAAGGTCTCTTAACATTTTGCCATAGCTCGCTTCGTTTCCGAGATATTTGCAGATATATCTCAAGGGAAGGGGCCTGACGGACATATTTCGAGATATTTCTTCTTCTTGTTGTTCTTCTTCTGCACAGCTAAGCTGGAAGTGGCATTTGCAGCTCGCAATAGTGCAGAGTTATCTCAAAGAAAGGGGCCACGGTGTTTCTGTATCTCTATTATGTTGGTGCGGCTTCGGAACTTTTAAATATCTCGATATATCTCGAAAACTACGCTTCTGATCAAAAAATATCATAGAACGTAAATTATAGGAAACATTATTCTCTACAAAAAAGGTCTCTTAACATTTTGCCATAGCTCGCTTCGTTTCCGAGATATTTGCAGATATATCTCAAGGGAAGGGGCCTGACGGACATATTTCGAGATATTTCTTCTTCTTGTTGTTCTTCTTCTGCACAGCTAAGCTGGAAGTGGCATTTGCAGCTCGCAATAGTGCAGAGTTATCTCAAAGAAAGGGGCCACGGTGTTTCTGTATCTCTATTATGTTGGTGCGGCTTCGGAACTTTTAAATATTTCGATATATCTCGAAAACTACGCTTCTGACCAAAAAATATCATAGAACCTAAATTGTAGGAAACATAATTCTCTACAAAAAAGGTCTGTTAACATTTTGCCATAGCTCGCTTCGTTTCCGAGATATTTGCAGATATATCTCAAGGGAAGGGGCCTGACGGACATATTTCGAGATATTTCTTCTTCTTGTTGTTCTTCTTCTGCACAGCTAAGCTGGAAGTGGCATTTGCAGCTCGCAATAGTGCAGAGTTATCTCAAAGAAAGGGGCCACGGTGTTTCTGTATCTCTATTATGTTGGTGCGGCTTCGGAACTTTTAAATATCTTGATATATCTCGAGAACTACGCATCTGATCAAAAAATATCATAGAACATAAAAAGTAGGAAACTTAATTCTCAACAAAAAAGGTCTCTTAACATTTTGCCATAGCTCGCTTCGTTCCCGAGATATTTGCAGATTTATCTCAAGGGAAGGGGCCTGACGGACATATTTCGAGATATTTCTTCTTCTTGTTGTTCTTCTTCTGCACAGCTAAGCTGGAAGTGGCATTTGCGGCTCGCACTAGTGCAGAGTTATCTCAAAGAAAGGGGCCACGGTGTTTCTGTATCTCTATTATGTTGGTGCGGCTTCGGAACTTTTAAATATCTCGATATATCTCTAAAACTACGCTTCTGACCAAAAAATATCATAGAACCTAAATGGTAGGAAACATAATTCTCTACAAAAAAGGTCTCTTAACATTTTGCCATAGCTCGCTTCGTTTCCGAGATATTTGCCGATACATCTCAAGGGAAGGGGCCTGACGGACATATTTCGAGATATTTCTTCTTCTTGTTGTTCTTCTTCTGCACAGCTAAGCTGGAAGTGGCATTTGCAGCTCGCAATAGTGCAGAGTTATCTCAAAGAAAGGGGCCACGGTGTTTCTGTATCTCTATTATGTTGGTGCGGCTTCGGAACTTTTAAATATCTTGATATATCTCGAGAACTACGCATCTGATCAAAAAATATCATAGAACATAAAAAGTAGGAAACTTAATTCTCTACAAAAAAGGTCTCTTAACATTTTGCCATAGCTCGCTTCGTTTCCGAGATATTTGCAGATTTATCTCAAGGGAAGGGGCCTGACGGATATATTTCGAGATATTTCTTCTTCTTGTTGTTCTTCTTCTGCACAGCTGAGCTGGAAGTGGCATTTGCAGCTCGCAATAGTGCAGAGTTATCTCAAAGAAAGGGGCCACGGTGTTTCTGTATCTCTATTATGTTGGTGCGGCTTCGGAACTTTTAAATATTTCGATATATCTCGAAAACTACGCTTCTGATCAAAAAATATCATAGAACGTAAATTGTAGGAAACATTATTCTCTACAAAAAAGGTCTCTTAACATTTTGCCATAGCTCGCTTTGTTTCCGAGATATTTGCAGATTTATCTCAAGGGAAGGGGCCTGACGGACATATTTCGAGATATTTCTTCTTCTTGTTGTTCTTCTTCTGCACAGCTGAGCTGGAAGTGGCATTTGCAGGTCGCAATAGTGCAGAGTTATCTCAAAGAAAGGGGCCACGGTGTTTCTGTATCTCTATTATGTTGGTGCGGCTTCGGAACTTTTAAATATCTCGATATATCTCGAAAACTACGCTTCTGATCAAAAAATATCATAGAACATAAATTGTAGGAAACATAATTCACTACAAAAAACGTCTCTTAACATTTTGCCATAGCTCGCTTCGTTTCCGAGATATTTGCAGATTCAGCTCAAAGGGAAGGGGCCTGACGGACATATTTCGAGATATTTCTTCTTCTTGTTGTTCTTCTTCTGCACAGCTGAGCTGGAAGTGGCATTTGCAGGTCGCAATAGTGCAGAGTTATCTCAAAGAAAGGGGCCACGGTGTTTCTGTATCTCTATTATGCTGGTGCGGCTTCGGAACTTTTAAATATCTCGATATATCTCGAAAACTACGCTTCTGATCAAAAAATATCATAGAACATAAATTGTAGGAAACATAATTCTCTACAAAAAAGGTCTCTTAACATTTTGCCATAGCTCGCTTCGTTTCCGAGATATTTGCATATATATCTCAAGGGAAGGGGCCTGCCGGACATATTTCGAGATATTTCTTCTTCTTGTTGTTCTTCTTCAGCACAGCTAAGCTGGAAGTGGCATTTACAGCTCGCAATAGTGCAGAGTTATCTCAAAGAAAGGGGCCACGGTGTTTCTGTATCTCTATTATGTTGGTGCTGCTTCGGAACTTTTAAATATCTTGATATATCTCGAGAACTACGCATCTGATCAAAAAATATCATAGAACATGAAAAGTAGGAAACTTAATTCTCTACAAAAAAGGTCTCTTAACATTTTGCCATAGCTCTCTTCGTTTCCGAGATATTTGCAGATTTATCTCAAGGGAAGGGGCCTGACGGACATATTTCGAGATATTTCTTCTTCATGTTGTTCTTCTTCTGCACAGCTAAGCTGGAAGTGGCATTTGCAGCTCGCAATAGTGCAGAGTTATCTCAAAGAAAGGGGCCACGGTGTTTCTGTATCTCTATTATGTTGGTGCGGCTTCGGAACTTTTAAATATCTTGATATATCCCGAGAACTACGCATCTGATCAAAAAATATCATAGAACATAAAAAGTAGGAAACTTAATTCTCTACGAAAAAGGTCTCTTAACATTTTGCCATAGCTCGCTTCGTTTCCGAGATATTTGCAGATTTATCTCAAGGGAAGGGTCCTGATGGACATATTTCGAGATATTTCTTCTTCTTGTTGTTCTTCTTCTGCACAGCTAAGCTGGAAGTGGCATTTGCAGCTCGCAATAGTGCAGAGTTATCTCAAAGAAAGGGGCCACGGTGTTTCTGTATCTCTATTATGTTGGTGCGGCTTCGGAACTTTTAAATATCTTGATATATCTCGAGAACTACGCATCTGATCAAAAAATATCATAGAACATAAAAAGTAGGAAACTTAATTCTCAACAAAAAAGGTCTCTTAACATTTTGCCATAGCTCGCTTCGTTCCCGAGATATTTGCAGATTTATCTCAAGGGAAGGGGCCTGACGGACATATTTCGAGATATTTCTTCTTCTTGTTGTTCTTCTTCTGCACAGCTAAGCTGGAAGTGGCATTTGCGGCTCGCACTAGTGCAGAGTTATCTCAAAGAAAGGGGCCACGGTGTTTCTGTATCTCTATTATGTTGGTGCGGCTTCGGAACTTTTAAATATCTCGATATATCTCGAAAACTACGCTTCTGACCAAAAAATATCATAGAACCTAAATGGTAGGAAACATAATTCTCTACAAAAAAGGTCTCTTAACATTTTGCCATAGCTCGCTTCGTTTCCGAGATATTTGCAGATATATCTCAAGGGAAGGGGCCTGACGGACATATTTCGAGATATTTCTTCTTCTTGTTGTTCTTCTTCTGCACAGCTAAGCTGGAAGTGGCATTTGCGGCTCGCACTAGTGCAGAGTTATCTCAAAGAAAGGAGCCACGGTGTTTCTGTATCTCTATTATGTTGGTGCGGCTTCGGAACTTTTAAATATCTCGATATATCTCGAAAACTACGCTTCTGATCAAAAAATATCATAGAACATAAATTGTAGGAAACATAATTCACTACAAAAAACGTCTCTTAACATTTTGCCATAGCTCGCCTCGTTTCCGAGATATTTGCAGATTCAGCTCAAAGGAACGGGCCTGACGGACATATTTCGAGATACTTCTTCTTCTTGCTGTTCTTCCTCTGCACAGCTAAGCTGGAAGTGGCATTTGCAGCTCGCAATAGTGCAGAGTTATCTCACAGAAAGGGGCCACGGTGTTTCTGTATCTCTATTATGTTGGTGCGGCATCGGAACTTTTAAATATCTTGATATATCTCGAGAACTACGCATCTGATCAAAAAATATCATAGAACATAAAAAGTAGGAAACTTAATTCTCAACAAAAAAGGTCTCTTAACATTTTGCCATAGCTCGCTTCGTTCCCGAGATATTTGCAGATTTATCTCAAGGGAAGGGGCCTGACGGACATATTTCGAGATATTTCTTCTTCTTGTTGTTCTTCTTCTGCACAGCTAAGCTGGAAGTGGCATTTGCGGCTCGCACTAGTGCAGAGTTATCTCAAAGAAAGGGGCCACGGTGTTTCTGTATCTCTATTATGTTGGTGCGGCTTCGGAACTTTTAAATATCTCGATATATCTCGAAAACTACGCTTCTGACCAAAAAATATCATAGAACCTAAATTGTAGGAAACATAATTCTCTACAAAAAAGGTCTCTTAACATTTTGCCATAGCTCGCTTCGTTTCCGAGATATTTGCAGATTTATCTCAAGGGAAGGGGCCTGACGGACATATTTCGAGATATTTCTTCTTCTTGTTGTTCTTCTTCTGCACAGCTAAACTGGAAGTGGCATTTCCAGCTCGCAATCGTGATGAGTTATCTCAATGAAAGGGGCCACGGTGTTTCTGTATCTCTATTATGTTGGTGCGGCTTCGGAACTTTTAAATATCTCGATATATCTCGAAAACTACGCTTCTGATCAAAAAATATCATAGAACGTAAATTGTAGGAAACATTATTCTCTACAAAAAAGGTCTCTTAACATTTTGCCATAGCTCGCTTCGTTTCCGAGATATTTGCAGATATATCTCAAGGGAAGGGGCCTGACGGACATATTTCGAGATATTTCTTCTTCTTGTTGTTCTTCTTCTGCACAGCTAAGCTGGAAGTGGCATTTGCAGCTCGCAATAGTGCAGAGTTATCTCAAAGAAAGGGGCCACGGTGTTTCTGTATCTCTATTATGTTGGTGCGGCTTCGGAACTTTTAAATATCTCGATATATCTCGAAAACTACGCTTCTGATCAAAAAATATCATAGAACGTAAATTATAGGAAACATTATTCTCTACAAAAAAGGTCTCTTAACATTTTGCCATAGCTCGCTTCGTTTCCGAGATATTTGCAGATATATCTCAAGGGAAGGGGCCTGACGGACATATTTCGAGATATTTCTTCTTCTTGTTGTTCTTCTTCTGCACAGCTAAGCTGGAAGTGGCATTTGCAGCTCGCAATAGTGCAGAGTTATCTCAAAGAAAGGGGCCACGGTGTTTCTGTATCTCTATTATGTTGGTGCGGCTTCGGAACTTTTAAATATTTCGATATATCTCGAAAACTACGCTTCTGACCAAAAAATATCATAGAACCTAAATTGTAGGAAACATAATTCTCTACAAAAAAGGTCTGTTAACATTTTGCCATAGCTCGCTTCGTTTCCGAGATATTTGCAGATATATCTCAAGGGAAGGGGCCTGACGGACATATTTCGAGATATTTCTTCTTCTTGTTGTTCTTCTTCTGCACAGCTAAGCTGGAAGTGGCATTTGCAGCTCGCAATAGTGCAGAGTTATCTCAAAGAAAGGGGCCACGGTGTTTCTGTATCTCTATTATGTTGGTGCGGCTTCGGAACTTTTAAATATCTTGATATATCTCGAGAACTACGCATCTGATCAAAAAATATCATAGAACATAAAAAGTAGGAAACTTAATTCTCAACAAAAAAGGTCTCTTAACATTTTGCCATAGCTCGCTTCGTTCCCGAGATATTTGCAGATTTATCTCAAGGGAAGGGGCCTGACGGACATATTTCGAGATATTTCTTCTTCTTGTTGTTCTTCTTCTGCACAGCTAAGCTGGAAGTGGCATTTGCGGCTCGCACTAGTGCAGAGTTATCTCAAAGAAAGGGGCCACGGTGTTTCTGTATCTCTATTATGTTGGTGCGGCTTCGGAACTTTTAAATATCTCGATATATCTCTAAAACTACGCTTCTGACCAAAAAATATCATAGAACCTAAATGGTAGGAAACATAATTCTCTACAAAAAAGGTCTCTTAACATTTTGCCATAGCTCGCTTCGTTTCCGAGATATTTGCCGATACATCTCAAGGGAAGGGGCCTGACGGACATATTTCGAGATATTTCTTCTTCTTGTTGTTCTTCTTCTGCACAGCTAAGCTGGAAGTGGCATTTGCAGCTCGCAATAGTGCAGAGTTATCTCACAGAAAGGGGCCACGGTGTTTCTGTATCTCTATTATGTTGGTGCGGCTTCGGAACTTTTAAATATCTTGATATATCTCGAGAACTACGCATCTGATCAAAAAATATCATAGAACATAAAAAGTAGGAAACTTAATTCTCTACAAAAAAGGTCTCTTAACATTTTGCCATAGCTCGCTTCGTTTCCGAGATATTTGCAGATTTATCTCAAGGGAAGGGGCCTGACGGACATATTTCGAGATATTTCTTCTTCTTGTTGTTCTTCTTCTGCACAGCTGAGCTGGAAGTGGCATTTGCAGGTCGCAATAGTGCAGAGTTATCTCAAAGAAAGGGGCCACGGTGTTTCTGTATCTCTATTATGTTGGTGCGGCTTCGGAACTTTTAAATATCTCGATATATCTCGAAAACTACGCTTCTGATCAAAAAATATCATAGAACGTAAATTGTAGGAAACATTATTCTCTACAAAAAAGGTCTCTTAACATTTTGCCATAGCTCGCTTCGTTTCCGAGATATTTGCAGATATATCTCAAGGGAAGGGGCCTGACGGACATATTTCGAGATATTTCTTCTTCTTGTTGTTCTTCTTCTGCACAGCTAAGCTGGAAGTGGCATTTGCAGCTCGCAATAGTGCAGAGTTATCTCAAAGAAAGGGGCCACGGTGTTTCTGTATCTCTATTATGTTGGTGCGGCTTCGGAACTTTTAAATATCTCGATATATCTCGAAAACTACGCTTCTGATCAAAAAATATCATAGAACGTAAATTATAGGAAACATTATTCTCTACAAAAAAGGTCTCTTAACATTTTGCCATAGCTCGCTTCGTTTCCGAGATATTTGCAGATATATCTCAAGGGAAGGGGCCTGACGGACATATTTCGAGATATTTCTTCTTCTTGTTGTTCTTCTTCTGCACAGCTAAGCTGGAAGTGGCATTTGCAGCTCGCAATAGTGCAGAGTTATCTCAAAGAAAGGGGCCACGGTGTTTCTGTATCTCTATTATGTTGGTGCGGCTTCGGAACTTTTAAATATTTCGATATATCTCGAAAACTACGCTTCTGACCAAAAAATATCATAGAACCTAAATTGTAGGAAACATAATTCTCTACAAAAAAGGTCTGTTAACATTTTGCCATAGCTCGCTTCGTTTCCGAGATATTTGCAGATATATCTCAAGGGAAGGGGCCTGACGGACATATTTCGAGATATTTCTTCTTCTTGTTGTTCTTCTTCTGCACAGCTAAGCTGGAAGTGGCATTTGCAGCTCGCAATAGTGCAGAGTTATCTCAAAGAAAGGGGCCACGGTGTTTCTGTATCTCTATTATGTTGGTGCGGCTTCGGAACTTTTAAATATCTTGATATATCTCGAGAACTACGCATCTGATCAAAAAATATCATAGAACATAAAAAGTAGGAAACTTAATTCTCAACAAAAAAGGTCTCTTAACATTTTGCCATAGCTCGCTTCGTTCCCGAGATATTTGCAGATTTATCTCAAGGGAAGGGGCCTGACGGACATATTTCGAGATATTTCTTCTTCTTGTTGTTCTTCTTCTGCACAGCTAAGCTGGAAGTGGCATTTGCGGCTCGCACTAGTGCAGAGTTATCTCAAAGAAAGGGGCCACGGTGTTTCTGTATCTCTATTATGTTGGTGCGGCTTCGGAACTTTTAAATATCTCGATATATCTCTAAAACTACGCTTCTGACCAAAAAATATCATAGAACCTAAATGGTAGGAAACATAATTCTCTACAAAAAAGGTCTCTTAACATTTTGCCATAGCTCGCTTCGTTTCCGAGATATTTGCCGATACATCTCAAGGGAAGGGGCCTGACGGACATATTTCGAGATATTTCTTCTTCTTGTTGTTCTTCTTCTGCACAGCTAAGCTGGAAGTGGCATTTGCAGCTCGCAATAGTGCAGAGTTATCTCAAAGAAAGGGGCCACGGTGTTTCTGTATCTCTATTATGTTGGTGCGGCTTCGGAACTTTTAAATATCTTGATATATCTCAAGAACTACGCATCTGATCAAAAAATATCATAGAACATAAAAAGTAGGAAACTTAATTCTCTACAAAAAAGGTCTCTTAACATTTTGCCATAGCTCGCTTCGTTTCCGAGATATTTGCAGATTTATCTCAAGGGAAGGGGCCTGACGGATATATTTCGAGATATTTCTTCTTCTTGTTGTTCTTCTTCTGCACAGCTGAGCTGGAAGTGGCATTTGCAGCTCGCAATAGTGCAGAGTTATCTCAAAGAAAGGGGCCACGGTGTTTCTGTATCTCTATTATGTTGGTGCGGCTTCGGAACTTTTAAATATTTCGATATATCTCGAAAACTACGCTTCTGATCAAAAAATATCATAGAACGTAAATTGTAGGAAACATTATTCTCTACAAAAAAGGTCTCTTAACATTTTGCCATAGCTCGCTTCGTTTCCGAGATATTTGCAGATTTATCTCAAGGGAAGGGGCCTGACGGACATATTTCGAGATATTTCTTCTTCTTGTTGTTCTTCTTCTGCACAGCTGAGCTGGAAGTGGCATTTGCAGGTCGCAATAGTGCAGAGTTATCTCAAAGAAAGGGGCCACGGTGTTTCTGTATCTCTATTATGTTGGTGCGGCTTCGGAACTTTTAAATATCTCGATATATCTCGAAAACTACGCTTCTGATCAAAAAATATCATAGAACATAAATTGTAGGAAACATAATTCACTACAAAAAACTTCTCTTAACATTTTGCCATAGCTCGCTTCGTTTCCGAGATATTTGCAGATTCAGCTCAAAGGGACGGGCCTGACGGACATATTTCGAGATATTTCTTCTTCTTGTTGTTCTTCTTCTGCACAGCTAAGCTGGAAGTGGCATTTGCAGCTCGCAATAGTGCAGAGTTATCTCAAAGAAAGGGGCCACGGTGTTTCTGTATCTCTATTATGTTGGTGCGGCTTCGGAACTTTTAAATATCTTGATATATCTCGAGAACTACGCATCTGATCAAAAAATATCATAGAACATAAAAAGTAGGAAACTTAATTCTCAACAAAAAAGGTCTCTTAACATTTTGCCATAGCTCGCTTCGTTCCCGAGATATTTGCAGATTTATCTCAAGGGAAGGGGCCTGACGGACATATTTCGAGATATTTCTTCTTCTTGTTGTTCTTCTTCTGCACAGCTAAGCTGGAAGTGGCATTTGCGGCTCGCACTAGTGCAGAGTTATCTCAAAGAAAGGGGCCACGGTGTTTCTGTATCTCTATTATGTTGGTGCGGCTTCGGAACTTTTAAATATCTCGATATATCTCGAAAACTACGCTTCTGACCAAAAAATATCATAGAACCTAAATTGTAGGAAACATAATTCTCTACAAAAAAGGTCTCTTAACATTTTGCCATAGCTCGCTTCGTTTCCGAGATATTTGCAGATATATCTCAAGGGAAGGGGCCTGACGGACATATTTCGAGATATTTCTTCTTCTTGTTGTTCTTCTTCTGCACAGCTAAACTGGAAGTGGCATTTCCAGCTCGCAATCGTGATGAGTTATCTCAAAGAAAGGGGCCACGGTGTTTCTGTATCTCTATTATGTTGGTGCGGCTTCGGAACTTTTAAATATCTTGATATATCTCGAGAACTACGCCTCTGATCGAAAAATATCATAGAGCATAAAAAGTAGGAAACTTAATTCTCTACAAAAAAGGTCTCTTACCATTTTGCCATAGCTCGCTTCGTTTCCGAGATATTTGCAGATTTATCTCAAGGGAAGGGGCCTGACGGACATATTTCGAGATATTTCTTCGTCTTGTTGTTCTTCTTCTGCACAGCTGAGCTGGAAGTGGCATTTGCAGGTCGCAATAGTGCAGAGTTATCTCAAAGAAAGGGGCCACGGTGTTTCTGTATCTCTATTATGTTGGTGCGGCTTCGGAACTTTTAAATATCTCGATATATCTCGAAAACTACGCTTCTGATCAAAAAATATCATAGAACGTAAATTGTAGGAAACATTATTCTCTACAAAAAAGGTCTCTTAACATTTTGCCATAGCTCGCTTCGTTTCCGAGATATTTGCAGATATATCTCAAGGGAAGGGGCCTGACGGACATATTTCGAGATATTTCTTCTTCTTGTTGTTCTTCTTCTGCACAGCTAAACTGGAAGTGGCATTTCCAGCTCGCAATCGTGATGAGTTATCTCAAAGAAAGGGGCCACGGTGTTTCTGTATCTCTATTATGTTGGTGCGGCTTCGGAACTTTTAAATATCTTGATATATCTCGAGAACTACGCCTCTGATCGAAAAATATCATAGAGCATAAAAAGTAGGAAACTTAATTCTCTACAAAAAAGGTCTCTTACCATTTTGCCATAGCTCGCTTCGTTTCCGAGATATTTGCAGATTTATCTCAAGGGAAGGGGCCTGACGGACATATTTCGAGATATTTCTTCGTCTTGTTGTTCTTCTTCTGCACAGCTGAGCTGGAAGTGGCATTTGCAGGTCGCAATAGTGCAGAGTTATCTCAAAGAAAGGGGCCACGGTGTTTCTGTATCTCTATTATGTTGGTGCGGCTTCGGAACTTTTAAATATCTCGATATATCTCGAAAACTACGCTTCTGATCAAAAAATATCATAGAACGTAAATTGTAGGAAACATTATTCTCTACAAAAAAGGTCTCTTAACATTTTGCCATAGCTCGCTTCGTTTCCGAGATATTTGCAGATATATCTCAAGGGAAGGGGCCTGACGGACATATTTCGAGATATTTCTTCTTCTTGTTGTTCTTCTTCTGCACAGCTAAGCTGGAAGTGTCATTTGCAGCTCGCAATAGTGCAGAGTTATCTCAGAGAAAGGGGCCACGGTGTTTCTGTATCTCTATTATGTTGGTGCGGCTTCGGAACTTTTAAATATTTCGATATATCTCGAAAACTACGCTTCTGATCAAAAAATATCATAGAATGTAAATTGTAGGAAACATTATTCTCTACAAAAAAGGTCTCTTAACATTTTGCCATAGCTCGCTTCGTTTCCGAGATATTTGCAGATTTATCTCAAGGGAAGGGTCCTGATGGACATATTTCGAGATATTTCTTCTTCTTGTTGTTCTTCTTCTGCACAGCTAAACTGGAAGTGGCATTTCCAGCTCGCAATCGTGATGAGTTATCTCAAAGAAAGGGGCCACGGTGTTTCTGTATCTCTATTATGTTGGTGCGGCTTCGGAACTTTTAAATATCTTGATATATCTCGAGAACTACGCCTCTGATCGAAAAATATCATAGAACATAAAAAGTAGGAAACTTAATTCTCTACAAAAAAGGTCTCTTAACATTTTGCCATAGCTCGCTTCGTTTCCGAGATATTTGCAGATTTATCTCAAGGGAAGGGGCCTGACGGACATATTTCGAGATATTTCTTCTTCTTGTTGTTCTTCTTCTGCACAGCTAAGCTGGAAGTGGCATTTGCAGCGCGCAATAGTGCAGAGTTATCTCAAAGAAAGGGGCTACGGTGTTTCTGTATCTCTATTATGTTGGTGCGGCTTCGGAACTTTTAAATATCTTGATATATCTCGAGAACTACGCATCTGATCAAAAAATATCATAGAAGATAAAAAGTAGGAAACTTAATTCTCTACAAAAAAGGTCTCTGAACATTTTGCCATAGCTCGCATCGTTTCCGAGATATTTGCAGATTTATCTCAAGGGAAGGGGCCTGACGGACATATTTCGAGATATTTCTTCTTCTTGTTGTTCTTCTTCTGCACAGCTAAGCTGGAAGTGGCATTTGCGGCTCGCACTAGTGCAGAGTTATCTCAAAGAAAGGGGCCACGGTGTTTCTGTATCTCTATTATGTTGGTGCGGCTTCGGAACTTTTAAATATCTCGATATATCTCGAAAACTACGCTTCTGATCAAAAAATATCATAGAACATAAATTGTAGGAAACAGAATTCTCTACAAAAAAGGTCTCTTAACATTTTGCCATAGCTCGCTTCGTTTCCGAGATATTTGCAGATATATCTCAAGGGAAGGGGCCTGACGGACATATTTCGAGATATTTCTTCTTCTTGTTGTTCTTCTTCTGCACAGCTAAGCTGGAAGTGGCATTTGCGGCTCGCACTAGTGCAGAGTTATCTCAAAGAAAGGGGCCACGGTGTTTCTGTATCTCTATTATGTTGGTGCGGCTTCGGAACTTTTAAATATCTCGATATATCTCGAAAACTACGCTTCTGATCAAAAAATATCATAGAACATAAATTGTAGGAAACAGAATTCTCTACAAAAAAGGTCTCTTAACATTTTGCCATAGCTCGCTTCGTTTCCGAGATATTTGCAGATATATCTCAAGGGAAGGGGCCTGACGGACATATTTCGAGATATTTCTTCTTCTTGTTGTTCTTCTTCTGCACAGCTAAGCTGGAAGTGGCATTTACAGCTCGCAATAGTGCAGAGTTATCTCAAAGAAAGGGGCCACGGTGTTTCTGTATCTCTATTATGTTGGTGCGGCTTCGGAACTTTTAAATATCTTGATATATCTCGAGAACTACGCATCTGATCAAAAAATATCATAGAACATAGAAAGTAGGAAACTTAATTCTCTACAAAAAAGATCTCTTAACATTTTGCCATAGCTCGCTTCGTTTCCGAGATATTTGCAGATTCAGCTCAAAGGAACTGGCCTGACGGACATATTTCGAGATATTTCTTCTTCTTGTTGTTCTTCCTCTGCACAGCTAAGCTGGAAGTGGCATTTGCAGCTCGCAATAGTGCAGAGTTATCTCAAAGAAAGGGGCCACGGTGTTTCTGTATCTCTATTATGTTGGTGCGGCTTCGGAACTTTTAAATATCTTGATATATCTCGAGAACTACGCATCTGATCAAAAAATATCATAGAACATAAAAAGTAGGAAACTTAATTCTCTACAAAAAACGTCTCTTAACATTTTGCCATAGCTCGCTTCGTTTCCGAGATATTTGCAGATATATCTCAAGGGAAGGGGCCTGACGGACATATTTCGAGATATTTCTTCTTCTTGTTGTTCTTCTTCTGCACAGCTAAGCTGGAAGTGGCATTTACAGCTCGCAATAGTGCAGAGTTATCTCAAAGAAAGGGGCCACGGTGTTTCTGTATCTCTATTATGTTGGTGCGGCTTCGGAACTTTTAAATATCTTAATATATCTCGAGAACTACGCATCTGATCAAAAAATATCATAGAACATAAAAAGTAGGAAACTTAATTCTCTACAAAAAAGGTCTCTTAACATTTTGCCATAGCTCGCTTCGTTTCCGAGATATTTGCAGATTTATCTCAAGGGAAGGGGCCTGACGGACATATTTCGAGATATTTCTTCTTCTTGTTGTTCTTCTTCTGCACAGCTAAGCTGGAAGTGGCATTTGCGGCTCGCACTAGTGCAGAGTTATCTCAACGAAAGGGGCCACGGTGTTTCTGTATCTCTATTATGTTGGTGCGGCTTCGGAACTTTTAAATATCTCGATATATCTCGAAAACTACGCTTCTGATCAAAAAATATCATAGAACATAAATTGTAGGAAACATAATTCTCTACAAAAAAGGTCTCTTAACATTTTGCCATAGCTCTCTTCGTTTCCGAGATATTTGCAGATTTATCTCAAGGGAAGGGGCCTGACGGACATATTTCGAGATATTTCTTCTTCTTGTTGTTCTTCTTCTGCACAGCTAAGCTGGAAGTGGCATTTGCAGCTCGCAATAGTACAGAGTTATCTCAAAGAAAGGGGCCACGGTGTTTCTGTATCTCTATTATGTTGGTGCGGCTTCGGAACTTTTAGATATCTTGATATATCTCGAGAACTACGCATCTGATCAAAAAATATCATAGAACATAAAAAGTAGGAAACTTAATTCTCTACAAAAAAGGTCTCTTAACATTTTGCCATAGCTCGCTTCGTTCCCGAGATATTTGCAGATTCAGCTCAAAGGAACTGGCCTGACGGACATATTTCGAGATATTTCTTCTTCTTGTTGTTCTTCCTCTGCACAGCTAAGCTGGAAGTGGCATTTGCAGCTCGCAATAGTGCAGAGTTATCTCAAAGAAAGGGGCCACGGTGTTTCTGTATCTCTATTATGTTGGTGCGGCTTCGGAACTTTTAAATATCTTGATATATCTCGAGAACTACGCATCTGATCAAAAAATATCATAGAACATAAAAAGTAGGAAACTTAATTCTCTACAAAAAACGTCTCTTAACATTTTGCCATAGCTCGCTTCGTTTCCGAGATATTTGCAGATTTATCTCAAGGGAAGGGGCCTGACGGACATATTTCGAGATATTTCTTCTTCTTGTTGTTCTTCTTCTGCACAGCTAAGCTGGAAGTGGCATTTGCGGCTCGCACTAGAGCAGAGTTATCTCAACGAAAGGGGCCACGGTGTTTCTGTATCTCTATTATGTTGGTGCGGCTTCGGAACTTTTAAATATCTCGATATATCTCGAAAACTACGCTTCTGATCAAAAAATATCATAGAACATAAATTGTAGGAAACATAATTCTCTACAAAAAAGGTCTCTTAACATTTCGCCATAGCTCGCTTCGTTTCCGAGATATTTGCAGATATATCTCAAGGGAAGGGGCCTGACGGACATATTTCGAGATATTTCTTCTTCTTGTTGTTCTTCTTCTGCACAGCTAAGCTGGAAGTGGCATTTACAGCTCGCAATAGTGCAGAGTTATCTCAAAGAAAGGGGCCACGGTGTTTCTGTATCTCTATTATGTAGGTGCGGCTTCGGAACTTTTAAATATCTTGATATATCTCGAGAACTACGCACCAGATCAAAAAATATCATAGAACATAAAAAGTAGGAAACTTAATTCTCTACAAAAAAGGTCTCTTAACATTTTGCCATAGCTCTCTTCGTTTCCGAGATATTTGCAGATTTATCTCAAGGGAAGTGGCCTGACGGACATATTTCGAGATATTTCTTCTTCTTGTTGTTCTTCTTCTGCACAGCTAAGCTGGAAGTGGCATTTGCGGCTCGCTCTAGTGCAGAGTTATCTCAAAGAAAGGGGCCACGGTGTTTCTGTATCTCTATTATGTTGGTGCGGCTTCGGAACTTTTAAATATCTTGATATATCTCGAGAACTATGCATCTGATCCAAAAATATCATAGAACATAAATAGTAGGAAACTTAATTCTCTACAAAAAAGGTCTCTCAACATTTTGCCATAGCTCGCTTCGTTTCCGAGATATTTGCAGATTTATCTCAAGGGAAGGGGCCTGACGGACATATTTCGAGATATTTCTTCTTCTTGTTGTTCTTCTTCTGCACAGCTAAGCTGGAAGTGGCATTTGCAGCTCGCAATAGTGCAGAGTTATCTCAAAGAAAGGGGCCACGGTGTTTCTGTATCTCTATTATGTTGGTGCGGCTTCGGAACTTTTAAATATCTTGATATATCTCGAGAACTACGCATCTGATCAAAAAATATCATAGAACATAAAAAGTAGGAAACTTAATTCTCTACAAAAAAGGTCTCTTAACATTTTGCCATAGCTCTCTTCGTTTCCGAGATATTTGCAGATTTATCTCAAGGGAAGGGGCCTGACGGACATATTTCGAGATATTTCTTCTTCTTGTTGTTCTTCCTCTGCACAGCTAAGCTGGAAGTGGCATTTGCAGCTCGCAATAGTGCAGAGTTATCTCAAAGAAAGGGGCCACGGTGTTTCTGTATCTCTATTATGTTGGTGCGGCTTCGGAACTTTTAAATATCTTGATATATCTCGAGAACTACGCATCAGATCAAAAAATATCATAGAACATAAAAAGTAGGAAACTTAATTCTCTACAAAAAAGGTCTCTTAACATTTTGCCATAGCTCTCTTCGTTTCCGAGATATTTGCAGATTTATCTCAAGGGAAGGGGCCTGACGGACATATTTCGAGATATTTCTTCTTCTTGATGTTCTTCTTCTGCACAGCTAAGCTGGAAGTGGCATTTGCGGCTCGCAATAGTGCAGAGTTATCTCAAAGAAAGGGGCCACGGTGTTTCTGTATCTCTATTATGTTGGTGCGGCTTCGGAACTTTTACATATCTCGATATATCTCGAAAACTACGCTTCTGATCAAAAAATATCGAGAACATGAATTGTAGGAAACATAATTCTCTACAAAAAAGGTCTCTTAACATTTTGCCATAGCTCGCTTTGTTTCCGAGATATTTGCAGATATATCTCAAGGGAAGGGGCCTGACGGACATATTTCGAGATATATTTTCTTCTTGTTGTTCTTCTTCTGCACAGCTAAGCTGGAAGTGGCATTTACAGCTCGCAATACTGCAGAGTTATCTCAAAGAAAGGGGCCACGGTGTTTCTGTATCCCAATTATGTTGGTGCGGCTTCGGAACTTTTAAATATCTTGATATATCTCGAGAACTACGCATCAGATCAAAAAATATCATAGAACATAAAAAGTAGGAAACTTAATTCTCTACAAAAAAGGTCGCTTAACATTTTGCCATAGCTCTCTTCGTTTCCGAGATATTTGCAGATTTACCTCAAGGGAAGGGGCCTGACGGACATATTTCGAGATATTTCTTCTTCTTGATGTTCTTCTTCTGCACAGGTAAGCTGGAAGTGGCATTTGCGGCTCGCAATAGTGCAGAGTTATCTCAAAGAAAGGGGCCACGGTGTTTCTGTATCTCTATTATGTTGGTGCGGCTTCGGAACTTTTACATATCTCGATATATCTCGAAAACTACGCTTCTGATCAAAAAATATCGACAACATGAATTGTAGGAAACATAATTCTCTACAAAAAAGGTCTCTTAACATTTTGCCATAGCTCGCTTTGTTTCCGAGATATTTGCAGATATATCTCAAGGGAAGGGGCCTGACGGACATATTTCGAGATATATTTTCTTCTTGTTGTTCTTCTTCTGCACAGCTAAGCTGGAAGTGGCATTTACAGCTCGCAATAGTGCAGAGTTATCTCAAAGAAAGGGGCCACGGTGTTTCTGTATCTCTATTATGTTGGTGCGGCTTCGGAACTTTTAAATATCTTGATATATCTCGAGAACTACGCATCAGATCAAAAAATATCATAGAACATAAAAAGTAGGAAACTTAATTCTCTACACAAAAGGTCTCTTAACATTTTGCCATAGCTCTCTTCGTTTCCGAGATATTTGCAGATTTATCTCAAGGGAAGGGTCCTGACGGACATATTTCGAGATATTTCTTCTTCTTGTTGTTCTTCTTCTGCACAGCTAAGCTGGAAGTGGCATTTACAGCTCGCAATACTGCAGAGTTATCTCAAAGAAAGGGGCCACGGTGTTTCTGTATCCCAATTATGTTGGTGCGGCTTCGGAACTTTTAAATATCTCGATATATCTCGAAAACTACGCTTCTGATCAAAAAATATCATAGAACATAAATTGTAGGAAACATAATTCTCTACAAAAAAGGTCTCTTAACATTTTGCCATAGCTCGCTTCGTTTCCGAGATATTTGCAGATATATCTCAAGGGAAGGGGCCTGACGGACATATTTCGAGATATGTCTTCTTCTTGTTGTTCTTCTTCTGCACAGCTAAGCTGGAAGTGGCATTTACAGCTCGCAATAGTGCAGTGTTATCTCAAAGAAAGGGGCCACGGTGTTTCTGTATCTCTATTATGTTGGTGCGGCTTCGGAACTTTTAAATATCTTGATATATCTCGAGAACTACGCATATGATCAAAAAATATCATAGAACATAAAAAGTAGGAACCTTAATTCTCTACAAAAAAGGTCTCTTAACATTTTGCCATAGCTCGCTTCGTTTCCGAGATATTTGCAGATTTATCTCGAGGGAAGGGGCCTGACGGACATATTTCGAGATATTTCTTCTTCTTGTTGTTCTTCTTCTGCACAGCAAAGCTGGAAGTGGCATTTGCGGCTCGCACTAGTGCAGAGTTATCTGAAAGAAAGGGGCCACGGTGTTTCTGCATCTCTATTATGTTGGTGCGGCTTCGGAACTTTTAAATATCTCGATATATCTCGAAAACTACGCTTCTGATCAAAAAATATCATAGAACATAAATTGTAGGAAACATAATTCTCTACAAAAAAGGTCTCTTAACATTTTGCCATAGCTCGCTTCGTTTCCGAGATATTTGCAGTTATATCTCAAGGGAAGGGGCCTGACGGACATATTTCGAGATATTTCTTCTTCTTGTTGTTCTTCTTCTGCACAGCTAAGCTGGAAGTGGCATTTACAGCTCGCAATAGTGCAGAGTTATCTCAAAGAAAGGGGCCACGGTGTTTCTGTATCTCTATTATGTTGGTGCGGCTTCGGAACTTTTAAATATCTTGATATATCTCGAGAACTACGCATCAGATCAAAAAATATCATAGAACATAAAAAGTAGGAAACTTAATTCTCTACACAAAAGGTCTCTTAACATTTTGCCATAGCTCTCTTCGTTTCCGAGATATTTGCAGATTTATCTCAAGGGAAGGGGCCTGACGGACATATTTCGAGATATTTCTTCTTCTTGTTGTTGTTCTTCTGCACAGCTAAGCTGGAAGTGGCATTTACAGCTCGCAATACTGCAGAGTTATCTCAAAGAAAGGGGCCACGGTGTTTCTGTATCCCTATTATGTTGGTGCGGCTTCGGAACTTTTAAATATCTCGATATATCTCGAAAACTACGCTTCTGATCAAAAAATATCATAGAACATAAATTGTAGGAAACATAATTCTCTACAAAAAACGTCTCTTAACATTTTGCCATAGCTCGCTTCGGTTCCGAGATATTTGCAGATTCAGCTCAAAGGAACTGGCCTGACGGACATATTTCGAGATATTTCTTCTTCTTGTTGTTCTTCCTCTGCACAGCTAAGCTGGAAGTGGCATTTGCAGCTCGCAATAGTGCAGAGTTATCTCAAAGAAAGGGGCCACGGTGTTTCTGTATCTCTATTATGTTGGTGCGGCTTCGGAACTTTTAAATATCTTGATATATCTCGACAACTACGCATCAGATCAAAAAATATCATAGAACATAAAAAGTAGGAAACTTAATTCTCTACAAAAAAGGTCTCTTAACATTTTGCCATAGCTCTCTTCGTTTCCGAGATATTTGCAGATTTATCTCAAGGGAAGGGGCCTGACGGACATATTTCGAGATATTTCTTCTTCTTGATGTTCTTCTTCTGCACAGCTAAGCTGGAAGTGGCATTTGCAGCTCGCAATAGTGCAGAGTTATCTCAAAGAAAGGGGCCACGGTGTTTCTGTATCTCTATTATGTTGGTGCGGCTTCGGAACTTTTAAATATCTTGATATATGTCGAGAACTACGCATCTGATCAAAAAATATCATAGAACATAAAACGTAGGAAACTTAATTCTCTACAAAAAAGGTCTCTCAACATTTTGCCATAGCTCGCTTCGTTTCCGAGATATTTGCAGATTTATCTCAAGGGAAGGGGCCTGACGGACATATTTCGAGATATTTCTTCTTCTTGTTGTTCTTCTTCTGCACAGCTAAGCTGGAAGTGGCATTTGCGGCTCGCAATAGTGCAGAGTTATCTCAAAGAAAGGGGCCACGGTGTTTCTGTATCTCTATTATGTTGGTGCGGCTTCGGAACTTTTAAATATCTCGATATATCTCGAAAACTACGCTTCTGATCAAAAAATATCATAGAACATAAATTGTAGATAACATAGTTCTCTACAAAAAAGGTCTCTTAACATTTTGCCATAGCTCGCTTCGTTTCCGAGATATTTGCAGATATATCTCAAGGGAAGGGGCCTGACGGACATATTTCGAGATATGTCTTCTTCTTGTTGTTCTTCTTCTGCACAGCTAAGCTGGAAGTGGCATTTACAGCTCGCAATAGTGCAGAGTTATCTCAAAGAAAGGGGCCACGGTGTTTCTGTATCTCTATTATGTTGGTGCGGCTTCGGAACTTTTACATATCTCGATATATCTCGAAAACTACGCTTCTGACCAAAAAATATCGAGAACATGAATTGTAGGAAACATAATTCTCTACAAAAAAGGTCTCTTAACATTTTGCCATAGCTCGCTTTGTTTCCGAGATATTTGCAGATATATCTCAAGGGAAGGGGCCTGACGGACATATTTCGAGATATATTTTCTTCTTGTTGTTCTTCTTCTGCACAGCTAAGCTGGAAGTGGCATTTACAGCTCGCAATAGTGCAGAGTTATCTCAAAGAAAGGGGCCACGGTGTTTCTGTATCTCTATTATGTTGGTGCGGCTTCGGAACTTTTAAATATCTTGATATATCTCGAGAACTACGCATCTGATCAAAAAATATCATAGAACATAAAAAGTAGGAAACTTAATTCTCTACAAATAAGGTCTCGTAACATTTTGCCATAGCTCGCTTCGTTTCCGAGATATTTGCAGATTTATCTCAAGGGAAGGGGCCTGACGGACATATTTCGAGATATTTCTTCTTCTTGTTGTTCTTCTTCTGCACAGCTAAGCTGGGAGTGGCATTTGCGGCTCGCACTAGTGCAGAGTTATCTCAAAGAAAGGGGCCACGGTGTTTCGGTATCTCTATTATGTTGGTGCGGCTTCGGAACTTTTAAATATCTCGATATATCTCGAAAACTACGCTTCTGATCAAAAAATATCATAGAACATAAAAAGTAGGAAACTTAATTCTCTACAAAAAAGGTCTCTTAACATTTTGCCATAGCTCGCTTCGTTTCCGAGATATTTGCAGATTTATCTCAAGGGAAGGGGCCTGACGGACATATTTCGAGATACTTCTTCTTCTTGTTGTTCTTCTTCTGCACAGCTAAGCTGGAAGTGGCATTTGCGGCTCGCACTAGTGCAGAGTTATCTCAAAGAAAGGGGCCACGGTGTTTCTGTATCTCTATTATGTTGGTGCGGCTTCGGAACTTTTAAATATCTTGATATATCTCGAGAACTACGCATCTGATCAAAAAATATCATAGAACATAAATTGTAGGAAACATAATTCTCTACAAAAAACGTCTCTAAACATTTTGCCATAGCTCGCTTCGTTTCCGAGATATTTGCAGATTCAGCTCAAAGGAACGGGCCTGACGGACATATTTCGAGATATTTCTTCTTCTTGTTGTTCTTCTTCTGCACAGCTAAGCTGGAAGTGGCATTTGCGGCTCGCACTAGTGCAGAGTTATCTCGAAGAAAGGGGCCACGGTGTTTCGGTATCTCTATTATGTTGGTGCGGCTTCGGCACTTTTAAATATCTTGATATATCTCGAAAACTACGCATCTGCTCAAAAAATATCATAGAAGATTAAAAGTAGGAAACTTAATTCTCTACAAAAAAGGTCTCTTAACATTTTGCCATAGCTCGCTTCGTTTCCGAGATATTTGCAGATTTATCTCAAGGGAAGGGGCCTGACGGACATATTTCGAGATATTTCTTCTTCTTGTTGTTCTTCCTCTGCACAGCTAAGCTGGAAGTGGCAATTGCGGCTCGCACTAGTGCAGAGTTATCTCAAAGAAAGGGGCCACGGTGTTTCTGTATCTCTATTATGTTGGTGCGGCTTCGGAACTTTTAAATATCTTGATATATCTCGAGAACTACGCATCTGATCAAAAAATATCATAGAACATAAAAAGTAGGAAACATAATTCTCTACAAAAAAGGTCTCTTAACATTTTGGCATAGCTCGCTTCGTTTCCGAGATATTTGCAGATTTATCTCAAGGGAAGGGGCCTGACGGACATATTTCGAGATATTTCTTCTTCTTGTTGTTCTTCTTCTGCACAGCTAAGCTGGAAGTGGCATTTGCGGCTCGCACTAGTGCAGAGTTATCTCGAAGAAAGGGGCCACGGTGTTTCTGTATCTCTATTATGTTGGTGCGGCTTCGGAACTTTTAAATATCTTGATATATCTCGAGAACTACGCATCTGATCAAAAAATATCATAGAACATAAAAAGTAGGAAACTTAGTTCTCTACAAAAAAGGTCTCTTAACATTTTGCCATAGCTCGCTTCGTTTCCGAGATATTTGCAGATTTATCTCAAGGGAAGGGGCCTGACGGACATATTTCGAGATATTTCTTCTTCTTGTTGTTCTTCTTCTGCACAGCTAAGCTGGAAGTGGCATTTGCGGCTCGCACTAGTGCAGAGTTATCTCAAAGAAAGGGGCCACGGTGTTTCTGTATCTCTATTATGTTGGTGCGGCTTCGGAACTTTTAAATATCTTGATATATCTCGAGAACTACGCATCTGATCAAAAAATATCATAGAACATAAATTGTAGGAAACATAATTCTCTACAAAAAACGTCTCTAAACATTTTGCCATAGCTCGCTTCGTTTCCGAGATATTTGCAGATTCAGCTCAAAGGAACGGGCCTGACGGACATATTTCGAGATATTTCTTCTTCTTGTTGTTCTTCTTCTGCACAGCTAAGCTGGAAGTGGCATTTGCAGCTCGCAATAGTGCAGAGTAATCTCAAAGAAAGGGGCCACGGTGTTTCTGTATTTCTATTATGTTGGTGCGGCTTCGGAACTTTTAAATATCTTGATATATCTCGAGAACTACGCATCTGATCAAAAAATATCATAGAACATAAAAAGTAGGAAACATAATTCTCTACAAGAAAGGTCTCTTAACATTTTGGCATAGCTCGCTTCGTTTCCGAGATATTTGCAGATTTATCTCAAGGGAAGGGGCCTGACGGACATATTTCGAGATATTTCTTCTTCTTGTTGTTCTTCTTCTGCACAGCTAAGCTGGAAGTGGCATTTGCGGCTCGCACTAGTGCAGAGTTATCTCGAAGAAAGGGGCCACGGTGTTTCTGTATCTCTATTATGTTGGTGCGGCTTCGGAACTTTTAAATATCTTGATATATCTCGAGAACTACGCATCTGATCAAAAAATATCATAGAACATAAAAAGTAGGAAACTTAATTCTCTACAAAAAAGGTCTCTTAACATTTTGCCATAGCTCGCTTCGTTTCCGAGATATTTGCAGATTTATCTCAAGGGAAGGGGCCTGACGGACATATTTCGAGATATTTCTTCTTCTTGTTGTTCTTCTTCTGCACAGCTAAGCTGGAAGTGGCATTTGCGGCTCGCACTAGTGCAGAGTTATCTCAAAGAAAGGGCCCACGGTGTTTCTGTATCTCTATTATGTTGGTGCGGCTTCGGAACTTTTAAATATCTCGATATATCTCGAAAACTACGCTTCTGATCAAAAAATATCATAGAACATAAAAAGTAGGAAACTTAATTTTCTACAAAAAAGGTCTCTTAACATTTTGCCATAGCTCGCTTCGTTTCCGAGATATTTGCAGATTCAGCTCAAAGGAACGGGCCTGACGGACATATTTCGAGATATTTCTTCTTCTTGTTGTTCTTCTTCTGCACAGCTAAGCTGGAAGTGGCATTTGCAGCTCGCAATAGTGCAGAGTAATCTCAAAGAAAGGGGCCACGGTGTTTCTGTATTTCTATTATGTTGGTGCGGCTTCGGAACTTTTAAATATCTCGATATATCTCGAAAACTACGCTTCTGATCAAAAAATATCATAGAACATAAAAAGTAGGAAACTTAATTTTCTACAAAAAAGGTCTCTTAACATTTTGCCATAGCTCGCTTCGTTTCCGAGATATTTGCAGATTCAGCTCAAAGGAACGGGCCTGACGGACATATTTCGAGATATTTCTTCTTCTTGTTGTTCTTCTTCTGCACAGCTAAGCTGGAAGTGGCATTTGCAGCTCGCAATAGTGCAGAGTAATCTCAAAGAAAGGGGCCACGGTGTTTCTGTATTTCTATTATGTTGGTGCGGCTTCGGAACTTTTAAATATCTTGATATATCTCGAGAACTACGCATCTGATCAAAAAATATCATAGAACATAAAAAGTAGGAAACATAATTCTCTACAAAAAAGGTCTCTTAACATTTTGGCATAGCTCGCTTCGTTTCCGAGATATTTGCAGATTTATCTCAAGGGAAGGGGCCTGACGGACATATTTCGAGATATTTCTTCTTCTTGTTGTTCTTCTTCTGCACAGCTAAGCTGGAAGTGGCATTTGCGGCTCGCACTAGTGCAGAGTTATCTCGAAGAAAGGGGCCACGGTGTTTCTGTATCTCTATTATGTTGGTGCGGCTTCGGAACTTTTAAATATCTTGATATATCTCGAGAACTACGCATCTGATCAAAAAATATCATAGAACATAAAAAGTAGGAAACTTAATTCTCTACAAAAAAGGTCTCTTAACATTTTGCCATAGCTCGCTTCGTTTCCGAGATATTTGCAGATTTATCTCAAGGGAAGGGGCCTGACGGACATATTTCGAGATATTTCTTCTTCTTGTTGTTCTTCTTCTGCACAGCTAAGCTGGAAGTGGCATTTGCGGCTCGCACTAGTGCAGAGTTATCTCAAAGAAAAGGGCCACGGTGTTTCTGTATCTCTATTATGTTGGTGCGGCTTCGGAACTTTTAAATATCTCGATATATCTCGAGAACTACGCTTCTGATCAAAAAATATCATAGAACATAAAAAGTAGGAAACTTAATTCTCTACAAAAAAGGTCTCTTAACATTTTGCCATAGCTCGCTTCGTTTCCGAGATATTTGCAGATTTATCTCAAGGGAAGGGGCCTGACGGACATATTTCGAGATATTTCTTCTTCTTGTTGTTCTTCTTCTGCACAGCTAAGCTGGAAGTGGCATTTGCGGCTCGCACTAGTGCAGAGTTATCTCAAAGAAAGGGGCCACGGTGTTTCTGTATCTCTATTATGTTGGTGCGGCTTCGGAACTTTTAAATATCTTGATATATCTCGAGAACTACGCATCTGATCAAAAAATATCATAGAACATAAATTGTAGGAAACATAATTCTCTACAAAAAACTTCTGTAAACATTTTGCCATAGCTCGCTTCGTTTCCGAGATATTTGCAGATTCAGCTCAAAGGAACGGGCCTGACGGACATATTTCGAGATATTTCTTCTTCTTGTTGTTCTTCTTCTGCACAGCTAAGCTGGAAGTGGCATTTGCGGCTCGCACTAGTGCAGAGTTATCTCGAAGAAAGGGGCCACGGTGTTTCGGTATCTCTATTATGTTGGTGCGGCTTCGGCACTTTTAAATATCTTGATATATCTCGAGAACTACGCATCTGATCAAAAAATATCATAGAACATAAAAAGTAGGAAACTTAATTCTCTACAAAAAAGGTCTCTTAACATTTTGCCATAGCTCGCTTCGTTTCCGAGATATTTGCAGATTTATCTCAAGGGAAGGGGCCTGACGGACATATTTCGAGATATTTCTTCTTCTTGTTGTTCTTCTTCTGCACAGCTAAGCTGGAAGTGGCATTTGCGGCTCGCACTAGTGCAGAGTTATCTCAAAGAAAGGGCCCACGGTGTTTCTGTATCTCTATTATGTTGGTGCGGCTTCGGAACTTTTAAATATCTCGATATATCTCGAAAACTACGCTTCTGATCAAAAAATATCATAGAACATAAAAAGTAGGAAACTTAATTCTCTACAAAAAAGGTCTCTTAACATTTTGCCATAGCTCGCTTCGTTTCCGAGATATTTGCAGATTTATCTCAAGGGAAGGTGCCTGACGGACATATTTCGAGATATTTCTTCTTCTTGTTGTTCTTCTTCTGCACAGCTAAGCTGGAAGTGGCATTTGCGGCTCGCACTAGTGCAGAGTTATCTCAAAGAAAAGGGCCAGGGTGTTTCTGTATCTCTATTATGTTGGTGCGGCTTCGGAACTTTTAAATATCTCGATATATCTCGAAAACTACGCTTCTGATCAAAAAATATCATAGAACGTAAAAAGTAGGAAACTTAATTCTCTACAAAAAAGGTCTCTTAACATTTTGCCATAGCTCGCTTCGTTTCCGAGATATTTGCAGATTTATCTCAAGGGAAGGGGCCTGACGGACATATTTCGAGATATTTCTTCTTCTTGTTGTTCTTCTTCTGCACAGCTAAGCTGGAAGTGGCATTTGCGGCTCGCACTAGTGCAGAGTTATCTCAAAGAAAGGGGCCACGGTGTTTCTGTATCTCTATTATGTTGGTGCGGCTTCGGAACTTTTAAATATCTTGATATATCTCGAGAACTACGCATCTGATCAAAAAATATCATAGAACATAAATTGTAGGAAACATAATTCTCTACAAAAAACGTCTGTAAACATTTTGCCATAGCTCGCTTCGTTTCCGAGATATTTGCAGATTCAGCTCAAAGGAACGGGCCTGACGGACATATTTCGAGATATTTCTTCTTCTTGTTGTTCTTCTTCTGCACAGCTAAGCTGGAAGTGGCATTTGCGGCTCGCACTAGTGCAGAGTTATCTCGAAGAAAGGGGCCACGGTGTTTCGGTATCTCTATTATGTTGGTGCGGCTTCGGCACTTTTAAATATCTTGATATATCTCGAGAACTACGCATCTGATCAAAAAATATCATAGAACATAAAAAGTAGGAAACTTAATTCTCTACAAAAAAGGTCTCTTAACATTTTGCCATAGCTCGCTTCGTTTCCGAGATATTTGCAGATTTATCTCAAGGGAAGGTGCCTGACGGACATATTTCGAGATATTTCTTCTTCTTGTTGTTCTTCTTCTGCACAGCTAAGCTGGAAGTGGCATTTGCGGCTCGCACTAGTGCAGAGTTATCTCAAAGAAAGGGGCCACGGTGTTTCTGTATCTCTATTATGTTGGTGCGGCTTCGGAACTTTTAAATATCTTGATATATCTCGAGAACTACGCATCTGATCAAAAAATATCATAGAACATAAATTGTAGGAAACATAATTCTCTACAAAAAACGTCTCTTAACATTTTGCCATAGCTCGCTTCGTTTCCGAGATATTTGCAGATTCAGCTCAAAGGAACGGGCCTGACGGACATATTTCGAGATATTTCTTCTTCTTGTTGTTCTTCTTCTGCACAGCTAAGCTGGAAGTGGCATTTGCAGCTCGCAATAGTGCAGAGTAATCTCAAAGAAAGGGGCCACGGTGTTTCTGTATTTCTATTATGTTGGTGCGGCTTCGGAACTTTTAAATATCTTGATATATCTCGAGAACTACGCATCTGATCAAAAAATATCATAGAACATAAAAAGTAGGAAACATAATTCTCTACAAAAAAGGTCTCTTAACATTTTGGCATAGCTCGCTTCGTTTCCGAGATATTTGCAGATTTATCTCAAGGGAAGGGGCCTGACGGACATATTTCGAGATATTTCTTCTTCTTGTTGTTCTTCTTCTGCACAGCTAAGCTGGAAGTGGCATTTGCGGCTCGCACTAGTGCAGAGTTATCTCGAAGAAAGGGGCCACGGTGTTTCTGTATCTCCATTATGTTGGTGCGGCTTCGGAACTTTTAAATATCTTGATATATCTCGAGAACTACGCATCTGATCAAAAAATATCATAGAACATAAAAAGTAGGAAACTTAATTCTCTACAAAAAAGGTCTCTTAACATTTTGCCATAGCTAGCTTCGTTTCCGAGATATTTGCAGATTTATCTCAAGGGAAGGGGCCTGACGGACATATTTCGAGATATTTCTTCTTCTTGTTGTTCTTCTTCTGCACAGCTAAGCTGGAAGTGGCATTTGCGGCTCGCACTAGTGCAGAGTTATCTCAAAGAAAAGGGCCACGGTGTTTCTGTATCTCTATTATGTTGGTGCGGCTTCGGAACTTTTAAATATCTCGATATATCTCGAAAACTACGCTTCTGATCAAAAAATATCATAGAACATAAAAAGTAGGAAACTTAATTCTCTACAAAAAAGGTCTCTTAACATTTTGCCATAGCTCGCTTCGTTTCCGAGATATTTGCAGATTTATCTCAAGGGAAGGGGCCTGACGGACATATTTCGAGATATTTCTTCTTCTTGTTGTTCTTCTTCTGCACAGCTAAGCTGGAAGTGGCATTTGCGGCTCGCACTAGTGCAGAGTTATCTCAAAGAAAGGGGCCACGGTGTTTCTGTATCTCTATTATGTTGGTGCGGCTTCGGAACTTTTAAATATCTTGATATATCTCGAGAACTACGCATCTGATCAAAAAATATCATAGAACATAAATTGTAGGAAACATAATTCTCTACAAAAAACGTCTCTAAACATTTTGCCATAGCTCGCTTCGTTTCCGAGATATTTGCAGATTCAGCTCAAAGGAACGGGCCTGACGGACATATTTCGAGATATTTCTTCTTCTTGTTGTTCTTCTTCTGCACAGCTAAGCTGGAAGTGGCATTTGCAGCTCGCAATAGTGCAGAGTAATCTCAAAGAAAGGGGCCACGGTGTTTCTGTATTTCTATTATGTTGGTGCGGCTTCGGAACTTTTAAATATCTTGATATATCTCGAGAACTACGCATCTGATCAAAAAATATCATAGAACATAAAAAGTAGGAAACTTAATTCTCTACAAAAAAGGTCTCTTAACATTTTGCCATAGCTCGCTTCGTTTCCGAGATATTTGCAGATTTATCTCAAGGGAAGGGGCCTGACGGACATATTTCGAGATATTTCTTCTTCTTGTTGTTCTTCTTCTGCACAGCTAAGCTGGAAGTGGCATTTGCGGCTCGCACTAGTGCAGAGTTATCTCGAAGAAAGGGGCCACGGTGTTTCTGTATCTCTATTATGTTGGTGCGGCTTCGGAACTTTTAAATATCTTGATATATCTCGAGAACTACGCATCTGATCAAAAAATATCATAGAACATAAAAAGTAGGAAACTTAATTCTCTACAAAAAAGGTCTCTTAACATTTTGCCATAGCTCGCTTCGTTTCCGAGATATTTGCAGATTTATCTCAAGGGAAGGGGCCTGACGGACATATTTCGAGATATTTCTTCTTCTTGTTGTTCTTCTTCTGCACAGCTAAGCTGGAAGTGGCATTTGCGGCTCGCACTAGTGCAGAGTTATCTCAAAGAAAGGGGCCACGGTGTTTCGGTATCTCTATTATGTTGGTGCGGCTTCGGAACTTTTAAATATCTCGATATATCTCGAAAACTACGCTTCTGATCAAAAAATATCATAGAACATAAAAAGTAGGAAACTTAATTCTCTACAAAAAAGGTCTCTTAACATTTTGCCATAGCTCGCTTCGTTTCCGAGATATTTGCAGATTTATCTCAAGGGAAGGGGCCTGACGGACATATTTCGAGATATTTCTTCTTCTTGTTGTTCTTCTTCTGCACAGCTAAGCTGGAAGTGGCATTTGCGGCTCGCACTAGTGCAGAGTTATCTCAAAGAAAGGGGCCACGGTGTTTCGGTATCTCTATTATGTTGGTGCGGCTTCGGAACTTTTAAATATCTCGATATATCTCGAAAACTACGCTTCTGATCAAAAAATATCATAGAACATAAAAAGTAGGAAACTTAATTCTCTACAAAAAAGGTCTCTTAACATTTTGCCATAGCTCGCTTCGTTTCCGAGATATTTGCAGATTTATCTCAAGGGAAGGGGCCTGACGGACATATTTCGAGATACTTCTTCTTCTTGTTGTTCTTCTTCTGCACAGCTAAGCTGGAAGTGGCATTTGCGGCTCGCACTAGTGCAGAGTTATCTCAAAGAAAGGGGCCACGGTGTTTCTGTATCTCTATTATGTTGGTGCGGCTTCGGAACTTTTAAATATCTTGATATATCTCGAGAACTACGCATCTGATCAAAAAATATCATAGAACATAAATTGTAGGAAACATAATTCTCTACAAAAAACGTCTGTAAACATTTTGCCATAGCTCGCTTCGTTTCCGAGATATTTGCAGATTCAGCTCAAAGGAACGGGCCTGACGGACATATTTCGAGATATTTCTTCTTCTTGTTGTTCTTCTTCTGCACAGCTAAGCTGGAAGTGGCATTTGCGGCTCGCACTAGTGCAGAGTTATCTCGAAGAAAGGGGCCACGGTGTTTCGGTATCTCTATTATGTTGGTGCGGCTTCGGCACTTTTAAATATCTTGATATATCTCGAGAACTACGCATCTGATCAAAAAATATCATAGAACATAAAAAGTAGGAAACTTAATTCTCTACAAAAAAGGTCTCTTAACATTTTGCCATAGCTCGCTTCGTTTCCGAGATATTTGCAGATTTATCTCAAGGGAAGGGGCCTGACGGACATATTTCGAGATATTTCTTCTTCTTGTTGTTCTTCTTCTGCACAGCTAAGCTGGAAGTGGCATTTGCGGCTCGCACTAGTGCAGAGTTATCTCAAAGAAAGGGCCCACGGTGTTTCTGTATCTCTATTATGTTGGTGCGGCTTCGGAACTTTTAAATATCTCGATATATCTCGAAAACTACGCTTCTGATCAAAAAATATCATAGAACATAAAAAGTAGGAAACTTAATTCTCTACAAAAAAGGTCTCTTAACATTTTGCCATAGCTCGCTTCGTTTCCGAGATATTTGCAGATTTATCTCAAGGGAAGGTGCCTGACGGACATATTTCGAGATATTTCTTCTTCTTGTTGTTCTTCTTCTGCACAGCTAAGCTGGAAGTGGCATTTGCGGCTCGCACTAGTGCAGAGTTATCTCAAAGAAAGGGGCCACGGTGTTTCTGTATCTCTATTATGTTGGTGCGGCTTCGGAACTTTTAAATATCTTGATATATCTCGAGAACTACGCATCTGATCAAAAAATATCATAGAACATAAATTGTAGGAAACATAATTCTCTACAAAAAACGTCTCTTAACATTTTGCCATAGCTCGCTTCGTTTCCGAGATATTTGCAGATTCAGCTCAAAGGAACGGGCCTGACGGACATATTTCGAGATATTTCTTCTTCTTGTTGTTCTTCTTCTGCACAGCTAAGCTGGAAGTGGCATTTGCAGCTCGCAATAGTGCAGAGTAATCTCAAAGAAAGGGGCCACGGTGTTTCTGTATCTCTATTATGTTGGTGCGGCTTCGGAAGTTTTAAATATCTTGATATATCTCGAGAACTACGCATCTGATCAAAAAATATCATAGAACATAAAAAGTAGGAAACTTAATTCTCTACAAAAAAGGTCTCTTAACATTTTGCCATAGCTCACTTCGTTTCCGAGATATTTGCAGATTTATCTCAAGGGAAGGGGCCTGACGGACATATTTCGAGATATTTCTTCTTCTTGTTGTTCTTCTTCTGCACAGCTAAGCTGGAAGTGGCATTTGCAGCTCGCAATAGTGCAGAGTAATCTCAAAGAAAGGGGCCACGGTGTTTCTGTATCTCTATTATGTTGGTGCGGCTTCGGAAGTTTTAAATATCTTGATATATCTCGAGAACTACGCATCTGATCAAAAAATATCATAGAACATAAAAAGTAGGAAACTTAATTCTCTACAAAAAAGGTCTCTTAACATTTTGCCATAGCTCACTTCGTTTCCGAGATATTTGCAGATTTATCTCAAGGGAAGGGGCCTGACGGACATATTTCGAGATATTTCTTCTTCTTGTTGTTCTTCTTCTGCACAGCTAAGCTGGAAGTGGCATTTGCGGCTCGCACTAGTGCAGAGTTATCTCGAAGAAAGGGGCCACGGTGTTTCTGTATCTCTATTATGTTGGTGCGGCTTCGGAACTTTTAAATATCTTGATATATCTCGAGAACTACGCATCTGATCAAAAAATATCATAGAACATAAAAAGTAGGAAACTTAATTCTCTACAAAAAAGGTCTCTTAACATTTTGCCATAGCTCGCTTCGTTTCCGAGATATTTGCAGATTTATCTCAAGGGAAGGGGCCTGACGGACATATTTCGAGATATTTCTTCTTCTTGTTGTTCTTCCTCTGCACAGCTAAGCTGGAAGTGGCATTTGCAGCTCGCAATAGTGCAGAGTAATCTCAAAGAAAGGGGCCACGGTGTTTCTGTATCTCTATTATGTTGGTGCGGCTTCGGAACTTTTAAATATCTTGATATATCTCGAGAACTACGCATCTGATCAAAAAATATCATAGAACATAAAAAGTAGGAAACTTAATTCTCTACAAAAAAGGTCCCTTAACATTTTGCCATAGCTCGCTTCGTTTCCGAGATATTTGCAGATTTATCTCAAGGGAAGGGGCCTGACGGACATATTTCGAGATATTTCTTCTTCTTGTTGTTCTTCTTCTGCACAGCTAAGCTGGAAGTGGCATTTGCGGCTCGCACTAGTGCAGAGTTATCTCGAAGAAAGGGGCCACGGTGTTTCTGTATCTCTATTATGTTGGTGCGGCTTCGGAACTTTTAAATATCTTGATATATCTCGAGAACTACGCATCTGATCAAAAAATATCATAGAACATAAAAAGTAGGAAACTTAATTCTCTACAAAAAAGGTCTCTTAACATTTTTCCATAGCTCGCTTCGTTTCCGAGATATTTGCAGATTTATCTCAAGGGAAGGGGCCTGACGGACATATTTCGAGATATTTCTTCTTCTTGTTGTTCTTCTTCTGCACAGCTAAGCTGGAAGTGGCATTTGCGGCTCGCACTAGTGCAGAGTTATCTCAAAGAAAGGGGCCACGGTGTTTCTGTATCTCTATTATGTTGGTGCGGCTTCGGAACTTTTAAATATCTTGATATATCTCGAGAACTACGCATCTGATCAAAAAATATCATAGAACATAAATTGTAGGAAACATAATTCTCTACAAAAAACGTCTCTAAACATTTTGCCATAGCTCGCTTCGTTTCCGAGATATTTGCAGATTCAGCTCAAAGGAACGGGCCTGACGGACATATTTCGAGATATTTCTTCTTCTTGTTGTTCTTCTTCTGCACAGCTAAGCTGGAAGTGGCATTTGCGGCTCGCACTAGTGCAGAGTTATCTCGAAGAAAGCGGCCACGGTGTTTCGGTATCTCTATTATGTTGGTGCGGCTTCGGCACTTTTAAATATCTTGATATATCTCGAGAACTACGCATCTGATCAAAAAATATCATAGAACATAAAAAGTAGGAAACTTAATTCTCTACAAAAAAGGTCTCTTAACATTTTGCCATAGCTCGCTTCGTTTCCGAGATATTTGCAGATTTATCTCAAGGGAAGGGGCCTGACGGACATATTTCGAGATATTTCTTCTTCTTGTTGTTCTTCTTCTGCACAGCTAAGCTGGAAGTGGCATTTGCGGCTCGCACTAGTGCAGAGTTATCTCAAAGAAAGGGCCCACGGTGTTTCTGTATCTCTATTATGTTGGTGCGGCTTCGGAACTTTTAAATATCTCGATATATCTCGAAAACTACGCTTCTGATCAAAAAATATCATAGAACATAAAAAGTAGGAAACTTAATTCTCTACAAAAAAGGTCTCTTAACATTTTGCCATAGCTCGCTTCGTTTCCGAGATATTTGCAGATTTATCTCAAGGGAAGGGGCCTGACGGACATATTTCGAGATATTTCTTCTTCTTGTTGTTCTTCTTCTGCACAGCTAAGCTGGAAGTGGCATTTGCGGCTCGCACTAGTGCAGAGTTATCTCAAAGAAAGGGGCCACGGTGTTTCTGTATCTCTATTATGTTGGTGCGGCTTCGGAACTTTTAAATATCTTGATATATCTCGAGAACTACGCATCTGATCAAAAAATATCATAGAACATAAATTGTAGGAAACATAATTCTCTACAAAAAACGTCTCTTAACATTTTGCCATAGCTCGCTTCGTTTCCGAGATATTTGCAGATTCAGCTCAAAGGAACGGGCCTGACGGACATATTTCGAGATATTTCTTCTTCTTGTTGTTCTTCTTCTGCACAGCTAAGCTGGAAGTGGCATTTGCAGCTCGCAATAGTGCAGAGTAATCTCAAAGAAAGGGGCCACGGTGTTTCTGTATCTCTATTATGTTGGTGCGGCTTCGGAAGTTTTAAATATCTTGATATATCTCGAGAACTACGCATCTGATCAAAAAATATCATAGAACATAAAAAGTAGGAAACTTAATTCTCTACAAAAAAGGTCTCTTAACATTTTGCCATAGCTCACTTCGTTTCCGAGATATTTGCAGATTTATCTCAAGGGAAGGGGCCTGACGGACATATTTCGAGATATTTCTTCTTCTTGTTGTTCTTCTTCTGCACAGCTAAGCTGGAAGTGGCATTTGCGGCTCGCACTAGTGCAGAGTTATCTCGAAGAAAGGGGCCACGGTGTTTCTGTATCTCTATTATGTTGGTGCGGCTTCGGAACTTTTAAATATCTTGATATATCTCGAGAACTACGCATCTGATCAAAAAATATCATAGAACATAAAAAGTAGGAAACTTAATTCTCTACAAAAAAGGTCTCTTAACATTTTGCCATAGCTCGCTTCGTTTCCGAGATATTTGCAGATTTATCTCAAGGGAAGGGGCCTGACGGACATATTTCGAGATATTTCTTCTTCTTGTTGTTCTTCCTCTGCACAGCTAAGCTGGAAGTGGCATTTGCAGCTCGCAATAGTGCAGAGTAATCTCAAAGAAAGGGGCCACGGTGTTTCTGTATCTCTATTATGTTGGTGCGGCTTCGGAACTTTTAAATATCTTGATATATCTCGAGAACTACGCATCTGATCAAAAAATATCATAGAACATAAAAAGTAGGAAACTTAATTTTCTACAAAAAAGGTCCCTTAACATTTTGCCATAGCTCGCTTCGTTTCCGAGATATTTGCAGATTTATCTCAAGGGAAGGGGCCTGACGGACATATTTCGAGATATTTCTTCTTCTTGTTGTTCTTCTTCTGCACAGCTAAGCTGGAAGTGGCATTTGCGGCTCGCACTAGTGCAGAGTTATCTCGAAGAAAGGGGCCACGGTGTTTCTGTATCTCTATTATGTTGGTGCGGCTTCGGAACTTTTAAATATCTTGATATATCTCGAGAACTACGCATCTGATCAAAAAATATCATAGAACATAAAAAGTAGGAAACTTAATTCTCTACAAAAAAGTTCTCTTAAGATTTTGCCATAGCTCGCTTCGTTTCCGAGATATTTGCAGATTTATCTCAAGGGAAGGGGCCTGACGGACATATTTCGAGATATTTCTTCTTCTTGTTGTTCTTCCTCTGCACAGCTAAGCTGGCAGTGGCATTTGCAGCTGGCAATAGTGCAGAGTTATCTCAAAGAAGGGGGCCCCGGTGTTTCTGTATCTCTATTATGTTGGTGCGGCTTCGGAACTTTTAAATATCTTGATATATCTCGAGAACTACGCATCTGATCAAAAAATATCATAGAACATAAATTGTAGGAAACATAATTCTCTACAAAAAACGTCTCTTAACATTTTGCCATAGCTCGCTTCGTTTCCGAGATATTTGCAGATTCAGCTCAAAGGAACGGGCCTGACGGACATATTTCGAGATATTTCTTCTTCTTGTTGTTCTTCTTCTGCACAGCTAAGCTGGAAGTGGCATTTGCAGCTCGCAATAGTGCAGAGTAATCTCAAAGAAAGGGGCCACGGTGTTTCTGTATCTCTATTATGTTGGTGCGGCTTCGGAACTTTTAAATATCTTGATATATCTCGAGAACTACGCATCTGATCAAAAAATATCATAGAACATAAAAAGTAGGAAACTTAATTCTCTACAAAAAAGGTCTCTTAACATTTTGCCATAGCTCGCTTCGTTTCCGAGATATTTGCAGATTTATCTCAAGGGAAGGGGCCTGACGGACATATTTCGAGATATTTCTTCTTCTTGTTGTTCTTCTTCTGCACAGCTAAGCTGGAAGTGGCATTTGCGGCTCGCACTAGTGCAGAGTTATCTCAAAGAAAGGGGCCACGGTGTTTCTGTATCTCTATTATGTTGGTGCGGCTTCGGAACTTTTAAATATCTTGATATATCTTGAGAACTACGCATCTGATCAAAAAATATCGTAGAACATAAATTGTAGGAAACATAATTCTCTACAAAAAACTTCTCTTAACATTTTGCCATAGCTCGCTTCGTTTCCGAGATATTTGCAGATTTATCTCAAGGGAAGGGGCCTGACGGACATATTTCGAGATATTTCTTCTTCTTGTTGTTCTTCTTCTGCACAGCTAAGCTGGAAGGGGCATTTGCGGCTCGCACTAGTGCAGAGTTATCTCGAAGAAAGGGGCCACGGTGTTTCTGTATCTCTATTATGTTGGTGCGGCTTCGGAACTTTTAAATATCTTGATATATCTCGAGAACTACGCATCTGATCAAAAAATATCATAGAACATAAAAAGTAGGAAACTTAATTCTCTACAAAAAAGGTCTCTTAACATTTTGCCATAGCTCGCTTCGTTTCCGAGATATTTGCAGATTTATCTCAAGGGAAGGGGCCTGACGGACATATTTCGAGATATTTCTTCTTCTTGTTGTTCTTCTTCTGCACAGCTAAGCTGGAAGTGGCATTTGCGGCTCGCACTAGTGCAGAGTTATCTCGAAGAAAGGGGCCACGGTGTTTCTGTATCTCTATTATGTTGGTGCGGCTTCGGAACTTTTAAATATCTTGATATATCTCGAGAACTACGCATCTGATCAAAAAATATCATAGAACGTAAGAAGTAGGAAACTTAATTCTCTACAAAAAAGGTCCCTTAACATTTTGCCATAGCTCGCTTCGTTTCCGAGATATTTGCAGATATATCTCAAGGGAAGGGGCCTGACGGACATATTTCGAGATATTTCTTCTTCTTGTTGTTCTTCTTCTGCACAGCTAAGCTGGAAGTGGCATTTGCGGCTCGCACTAGTGCAGAGTTATCTCGAAGAAAGGGGCCACGGTGTTTCTGTATCTCTATTATGTTGGTGCGGCATCGGAACTTTTAAATATCTTGATATATCTCGAGAACTACGCATCTGATCAAAAAATATCATAGAACATAAAAAGTAGGAAACTTAATTCTCTACAAAAAAGTTCTCTTAAGATTTTGCCATAGCTCGCTTCGTTTCCGAGATATTTGCAGATTTATCTCAAGGGAAGGGGCCTGACGGACATATTTCGAGATATTTCTTCTTCTTGTTGTTTTTCCTCTGCACAGCTAAGCTGGAAGTGGCATTTGCAGCTGGCAATAGTGCAGAGTTATCTCAAAGAAGGGGGCCACGGTGTTTCTGTATCTCTATTATGTTGGTGCGGCTTCGGAACTTTTAAATATCTTGATATATCCCGAGAACTACGCATCTGATCAAAAAATATCATAGAACATAAAAAGTAGGAAACTTAATTCTCTACAAAAAAGGTCTCTTAACATTTTGCCATAGCTCGCTTCGTTTCCGAGATATTTGCAGATTTATCTCAAGGGAAGGGGCCTGACGGACATATTTCGAGATATTTCTTCTTCTTGTTGTTCTTCTTCTGCACAGCTAAGCTGGAAGTGGCATTTGCGGCTCGCACTAGTGCAGAGTTATCTCGAAGAAAGGGGCCACGGTGTTTCTGTATCTCTATTATGTTTGTGCGGCTTCGGAACTTTTAAATATCTTGATATATCTCGAGAACTACGCATCTGATCAAAAAATATCATAGAACATAAAAAGTAGGAAACATAATTCTCTACAAAAAACGTCTCTTAACATTTTGCCATAGCTCGCTTCGTTTCCGAGATATTTGCAGATTCAGCTCAAAGGAACGGGCCTGACGGACATATTTCGAGATATTTCTTCTTCTTGTTGTTCTTCCTCTGCACAGCTAAGCTGGAAGTGGCATTTGCAGCTCGCAATAGTGCAGAGTAATCTCAAGGAAAGGGGCCACGGTGTTTCTGTATCTCTATTATGTTGGTGCGGCTTCGGAACTTTTAAATATCTTGATATATCTCGAGAACTACGCATCTGATCAAAAAATATCATAGAACATAAAAAGTAGGAAACTTAATTCTCTACAAAAAAGGTCTCTTAACATTTTGCCATAGCTCGCTTCGTTTCCGAGATATTTGCAGATTTATCTCAAGGGAAGGGGCCTGACGGACATATTTCGAGATATTTCTTCTTCTTGTTGTTCTTCCTCTGCACAGCTAAGCTGGCAGTGGCATTTGCAGCTGGCAATAGTGCAGAGTTATCTCAAAGAAGGGGGCCCCGGTGTTTCTGTATCTCTATTATGTTGGTGCGGCTTCGGAACTTTTAAATATCTTGATATATCTCGAGAACTACGCATCTGATCAAAAAATATCATAGAACATAAATTGTAGGAAACATAATTCTCTACAAAAAACGTCTCTTAACATTTTGCCATAGCTCGCTTCGTTTCCGAGATATTTGCAGATACAGCTCAAAGGAACGGGCCTGACGGACATATTTCGAGATATTTCTTCCTCTTGTTGTTCTTCTTCTGCACAGCTAAGCTGGAAGTGGCATTTGCAGCTCGCAATAGTGCAGAGTAATCTCAAAGAAAGGGGCCACGGTGTTTCTGTATCTCTATTATGTTGGTGCGGCTTCGGAACTTTTAAATATCTTGATATATCTCGAGAACTACGCATCTGATCAAAAAATATCATAGAACATAAAAAGTAGGAAACTTAATTCTCTACAAAAAAGGTCTCTTAACATTTTGCCATAGCTCGCTTCGTTTCCGAGATATTTGCAGATTTATCTCAAGGGAAGGGGCCTGACGGACATATTTCGAGATATTTCTTCTTCTTGTTGTTCTTCTTCTGCACAGCTAAGCTGGAAGTGGCATTTGCGGCTCGCACTAGTGCAGAGTTATCTCGAAGAAAGGGGCCACGGTGTTTCTGTATCTCTATTATGTTGGTGCGGCTTCGGAACTTTTAAATATCTTGATATATCTCGAGAACTACGCATCTGATCAAAAAATATCATAGAACATAAAAAGTAGGAAACTTAATTCTCTACAAAAAAGGTCTCTTAACATTTTGCCATAGCTCGCTTCGTTTCCGAGATATTTGCAGATTTATCTCAAGGGAAGGGGCCTGACGGACATATTTCGAGATATTTCTTCTTCTTGTTGTTCTTCTGCACAGCTAAGCTGGAAGTGGCATTTGCGGCTCGCACTAGTGCAGAGTTATCTCGAAGAAAGGGGCCACGGTGTTTCTGTATCTCTATTATGTTGGTGCGGCTTCGGAACTTTTAAATATCTTGATATATCTCGAGAACTACGCATCTGATCAAAAAATATCATAGAGCATAAAAAGTAGGAAGCTTAATTCTCTACAAAAAAGGTCTCTTAACATTTTGCCATAGCTCGCTTCGTTTCCGAGATATTTGCAGATTTATCTCAAGGGAAGGGGCCTGACGGACATATTTCGAGATATTTCTTCTTCTTGTTGTTCTTCTTCTGCACAGCTAAGCTGGAAGTGGCATTTGCGGCTCGCACTAGTGCAGAGTTATCTCAAAGAAAGGGGCCACGGTGTTTCTGTATCTCTATTATGTTGGTGCGGCTTCGGAACTTTTAAATATCTTGATATATCTCGAGAACTACGCATCTGATCAAAAAATATCGTAGAACATAAATTGTAGGAAACATAATTCTCTACAAAAAACTTCTCTTAACATTTTGCCATAGCTCGCTTCGTTTCCGAGATATTTGCAGATTTATCTCAAGGGAAGGGGCCTGACGGACATATTTCGAGATATTTCTTCTTCTTGTTGTTCTTCTTCTGCACAGCTAAGCTGGAAGGGGCATTTGCGGCTCGCACTAGTGCAGAGTTATCTCGAAGAAAGGGGCCACGGTGTTTCTGTATCTCTATTATGTTGGTGCGGCTTCGGAACTTTTAAATATCTTGATATATCTCGAGAACTACGCATCTGATCAAAAAATATCATAGAACATAAAAAGTAGGAAACTTAATTCTCTACAAAAAAGGTCTCTTAACATTTTGCCATAGCTCGCTTCGTTTCCGAGATATTTGCAGATTTATCTCAAGGGAAGGGGCCTGACGGACATATTTCGAGATATTTCTTCTTCTTGTTGTTCTTCTTCTGCACAGCTAAGCTGGAAGTGGCATTTGCGGCTCGCACTAGTGCAGAGTTATCTCGAAGAAAGGGGCCACGGTGTTTCTGTATCTCTATTATGTTGGTGCGGCTTCGGAACTTTTAAATATCTTGATATATCTCGAGAACTACGCATCTGATCAAAAAATATCATAGAACGTAAGAAGTAGGAAACTTAATTCTCTACAAAAAAGGTCCCTTAACATTTTGCCATAGCTCGCTTCGTTTCCGAGATATTTGCAGATATATCTCAAGGGAAGGGGCCTGACGGACATATTTCGAGATATTTCTTCTTCTTGTTGTTCTTCTTCTGCACAGCTAAGCTGGAAGTGGCATTTGCGGCTCGCACTAGTGCAGAGTTATCTCGAAGAAAGGGGCCACGGTGTTTCTGTATCTCTATTATGTTGGTGCGGCATCGGAACTTTTAAATATCTTGATATATCTCGAGAACTACGCATCTGATCAAAAAATATCATAGAACATAAAAAGTAGGAAACTTAATTCTCTACAAAAAAGTTCTCTTAAGATTTTGCCATAGCTCGCTTCGTTTCCGAGATATTTGCAGATTTATCTCAAGGGAAGGGGCCTGACGGACATATTTCGAGATATTTCTTCTTCTTGTTGTTTTTCCTCTGCACAGCTAAGCTGGAAGTGGCATTTGCAGCTGGCAATAGTGCAGAGTTATCTCAAAGAAGGGGGCCACGGTGTTTCTGTATCTCTATTATGTTGGTGCGGCTTCGGAACTTTTAAATATCTTGATATATCCCGAGAACTACGCATCTGATCAAAAAATATCATAGAACATAAAAAGTAGGAAACTTAATTCTCTACAAAAAAGGTCTCTTAACATTTTGCCATAGCTCGCTTCGTTTCCGAGATATTTGCAGATTTATCTCAAGGGAAGGGGCCTGACGGACATATTTCGAGATATTTCTTCTTCTTGTTGTTCTTCTTCTGCACAGCTAAGCTGGAAGTGGCATTTGCGGCTCGCACTAGTGCAGAGTTATCTCGAAGAAAGGGGCCACGGTGTTTCTGTATCTCTATTATGTTTGTGCGGCTTCGGAACTTTTAAATATCTTGATATATCTCGAGAACTACGCATCTGATCAAAAAATATCATAGAACATAAAAAGTAGGAAACATAATTCTCTACAAAAAACGTCTCTTAACATTTTGCCATAGCTCGCTTCGTTTCCGAGATATTTGCAGATTCAGCTCAAAGGAACGGGCCTGACGGACATATTTCGAGATATTTCTTCTTCTTGTTGTTCTTCCTCTGCACAGCTAAGCTGGAAGTGGCATTTGCAGCTCGCAATAGTGCAGAGTAATCTCAAGGAAAGGGGCCACGGTGTTTCTGTATCTCTATTATGTTGGTGCGGCTTCGGAACTTTTAAATATCTTGATATATCTCGAGAACTACGCATCTGATCAAAAAATATCATAGAACATAAAAAGTAGGAAACTTAATTCTCTACAAAAAAGGTCTCTTAACATTTTGCCATAGCTCGCTTCGTTTCCGAGATATTTGCAGATTTATCTCAAGGGAAGGGGCCTGACGGACATATTTCGAGATATTTCTTCTTCTTGTTGTTCTTCCTCTGCACAGCTAAGCTGGAAGTGGCATTTGCAGCTCGCAATAGTGCAGAGTAATCTCAAAGAAAGGGGCCACGGTGTTTCTGTATCTCTATTATGTTGGTGCGGCTTCGGAACTTTTAAATATCTTGATATATCTCGAGAACTACGCATCTGATCAAAAAATATCATAGAACATAAAAAGTAGGAAACATAATTCTCTACAAAAAACGTCTCTTAACATTTTGCCATAGCTCGCTTCGTTTCCGAGATATTTGCAGATTCAGCTCAAAGGAACGGGCCTGACGGACATATCTCGAGATATTTCTTCTTCTTGTTGTTCTTCTTCTGCACAGCTAAGCTGGAAGTGGCATTTGCGGCTCGCACTAGTGCAGAGTTATCTCGAAGAAAGGGGCCACGGTGTTTCTGTATCTCTATTATGTTGGTGCGGCTTCGGAACTTTTAAATATCTTGATATATCTCGAGAACTACGCATCTGATCAAAAAATATCATCGAACATAAAAAGTAGGAAACTTAATTCTCTACAAAAAAGGTCTCTTATCATTCTGCCATAGCTCGCTTCGTTTCCGAGATATTTGCAGATTTATCTCAAGGGAAGGGGCCTGATGGACATATTTCGAGATATTTCTTCTTCTTGTTGTTCTTCCTCTGCACAGCTAAGCTGGAAGTGGGATTTGCAGCTCGCAATAGTGCAAAGTAATCTCAAGGAAAGGGGCCACGGTGTTTCTGTATCTCTATTATGTTGGTGCGGCTTCGGAACTTTTAAATATCTTGATATATCTCGAGAACTCCGCATCTGATCAAAAAATATCATAGAACATAAAAAGTAGGAAACTTAATCCTCTACAAAAAAGGTCTCTTAACATTTTGCCATAGCTCGCTTCGTTTCCGAGATATTTGCAGATTTATCTCAAGGGAAGGGGCCTGACGGACATATTTCGAGATATTTCTTCTTCTTGTTGTTCTTCTTCTCCACAGCTAAGCTGGAAGTGGCATTTGCGGCTCGCACTAGTGCAGAGTTATCTCGAAGAAAGGGGCCACGGTGTTTCTGTATCTCTATTATGTTGGTGCGGCTTCGGAACTTTTAAATATCTTGATATATCTCGAGAACTACGCATCTGATCAAAAAATATCATAGAACATAAAAAGTAGGAAACTTAATTCTCTACAAAAAAGGTCTCTTAACATTTTGCCATAGCTCGCTACGTTTCCGAGATATTTGCAGATTTATCTCAAGGGAAGGGGCCTGACGGACATATTTCGAGATATTTCTTCTTCTTGTTGTTCTTCTTCTGCACAGCTAAGCTGGAAGTGGCATTTGCGGCTCGCACTAGTGCAGAGTTATCTCAAAGAAAGGGGCCACGGTGTTTCTGTATCTCTATTATGTTGGTGCGGCTTCGGAACTTTTAAATATCTCGATATATCTCGAAAACTACGCTTCTGATCAAAAAATATCATAGAACATAAAAAGTAGGAAACTTAATTCTCTACAAAAAAGGTCTCTTAACATTTTGCCATAGCTCGCTTCGTTTCCGAGATATTTGCAGATTTATCTCAAGGGAAGGGGCCTGACGGACATATTTCGAGATATTTCTTTTTCTTGTTGTTCTTCTTCTGCACAGCTAAGCTGGAAGTGGCATTTGCGGCTCGCACTAGTGCAGAGTTATCTCAAAGAAAGGGGCCACGGTGTTTCTGTATCTCTATTATGTTGGTGCGGCTTCGGAACTTTTAAATATCTTGATATATCTCGAGAACTACGCATCTGATCAAAAAATATCATAGAACATAAATTGTAGGAAACATAATTCTCTACAAAAAACGTCTCTAAACATTTTGCCATAGCTCGCTTCGTTTCCGAGATATTTGCAGATTCAGCTCAAAGGAACGGGCCTGACGGACATATTTCGAGATATTTCTTCTTCTTGTTGTTCTTCTTCTGCACAGCTAAGCTGGAAGTGGCATTTGCAGCTCGCAATAGTGCAGAGTAATCTCAAAGAAAGGGGCCACGGTGTTTCTGTATCTCTATTATGTTGGTGCGGCTTCGGAACTTTTAAATATCTTGATATATCTCGAGAACTACGCATCTGATCAAAAAATATCATAGAGCATAAAAAGTAGGAAGCTTAATTCTCTACAAAAAAGGTCTCTTAACATTTTGCCATAGCTCGCTTCGTTTCCGAGATATTTGCAGATTTATCTCAAGGGAAGGGGCCTGACGGACATATTTCGAGATATTTCTTCTTCTTGTTGTTCTTCTTCTGCACAGCTCAGCTGGAAGTGGCATTTGCGGCTCGCACTAGTGCAGAGTTATCTCGAAGAAAGGGGCCACGGTGTTTCTGTATCACTATTATGTTGGTGCGGCTTCGGAACTTTTAAATATCTTGATATATCTCGAGAACTACGCATCTGATCAAAAAATATCATAGAACATAAAAAGTAGGAAACTTAATTCTCTACAAAAAAGGTCTCTTAACATTTTGCCATAGCTCGCTTCGTTTCCGAGATATTTGCAGATTTATCTCAAGGGAAGGGGCCTGACGGACATATTTCGAGATATTTCTTCTTCTTGTTGTTCTTCTGCACAGCTAAGCTGGAAGTGGCATTTGCGGCTCGCACTAGTGCAGAGTTATCTCGAAGAAAGCGGCCACGGTGTTTCTGTATCTCTATTATGTTGGTGCGGCTTCGGAACTTTTAAATATCTTGATATATCTCGAGAACTACGCATCTGATCAAAAAATATCATAGAACATAAAAAGTAGGAAACTTAATTCTCTACAAAAAAGGTCTCTTAACATTTTGCCATAGCTCGCTTCGTTTCCGAGATATTTGCAGATTTATCTCAAGGGAAGGGGCCTGACGGACATATTTCGAGATATTTCTTCTTCTTGTTGTTCTTCTTCTGCACAGCTAAGCTGTAAGTGGCATTTGCGGCTCGCACTAGTGCAGAGTTATCTCAAAGAAAGGGGCCACGGTGTTTCTGTATCTCTATTATGTTGGTGCGGCTTCGGAACTTTTAAATATCTTGATATATCTCGAGAACTACGCATCTGATCAAAAAATATCATAGAACATAAATTGTAGGAAACATAATTCTCTACAAAAAACGTCTCTTAACATTTTGCCATAGCTCGCTTCGTTTCCGAGATATTTGCAGATTTATCTCAAGGGAAGGGGCCTGACGGACATATTTCGAGATACTTCTTCTTCTTGTTGTTCTTCTTCTGCACAGCTAAGCTGGAAGTGGCATTTGCGGCTCGCACTAGTGCAGAGTTATCTCGAAGAAAGGGGCCACGGTGTTTCTGTATCTCTATTATGTTGGTGCGGCTTCGGAACTTTTAAATATCTTGATATATCTCGAAAACTACGCATCTGCTCAAAAAATATCATAGAAGATTAAAAGTAGGAAACTTAATTCTCTACAAAAAAGGTGTCTTAACATTTTGCCATAGCTCGCTTCGTTTCCGAGATATTTGCAGATTTATCTCAAGGGAAGGGGCCTGACGGACATATTTCGAGATATTTCTTCTTCTTGTTGTTCTTCCTCTGCACAGCTAAGCTGGAAGTGGCAATTGCGGCTCGCACTAGTGCAGAGTTATCTCAAAGAAAGGGGCCACGGTGTTTCTGTATCTCTATTATGTTGGTGCGGCTTCGGAACTTTTAAATATCTCGATATATCTCGAAAACTACGCTTCTGATCAAAAAATATCATAGAACATAAATTGTAGGAAACATAATTCTCTACAAAAAACGTCTCTTAACATTTTGCCATAGCTCGCTTCGTTTCCGAGATATTTGCAGATTCAGCTCAAAGGAACGGGCCTGACGGACATATTTCGAGATATTTCTTCTTCTTGTTGTTCTTCCTCTGCACAGCTAAGCTGGAAGTGGCATTTGCAGCTCGCAATAGTGCAGAGTAATCTCAAAGAAAGGGGCCACGGTGTTTCTGTATCTCTATTATGTTGGTGCGGCTTCGGAACTTTTAAATATCTTGATATATCTCGAGAACTACGCATCTGATCAAAAAATACCATAGAACATAAATAGTAGGAAACTTAATTCTCTACAAAAAAGGTCTCTTAACATTTTGCCATAGCTCGCTTCGTTTCCGAGATATTTGCAGATTTATCTCAGGGGAAGGGGCCTGACGGACATATTTCGAGATATTTCTTCTTCTTGTTGTTCTTCTTCTGCACAGCTAAGCTGGAAGTGGCATTTGCGGCTCGCACTAGTGCAGAGTTATCTCAAAGAAAGGGGCCACGGTGTTTCTGTATCTCTATTATGTTTTTGCGGCTTCGGAACTTTTAAATATCTCGATATATCTCGAAAACTACGCTTCTGATCAAAAAATATCATAGAACATAAAAAGTAGGAAACTTAATTCTCTACAAAAAAGGTCTCTTAACATTTTGCCATAGCTCGCTTCGTTTCCGAGATATTTGCAGATTTATCTCAAGGGAAGGGGCCTGACGGACATATTTCGAGATATTTCTTCTTCTTGTTGTTCTTCTTCTGCACAGCTAAGCTGGAAGTGGCATTTGCGGCTCGCACTAGTGCAGAGTTATCTCGAAGAAAGGGGCCACGGTGTTTCTGTATCTCTATTATGTTGGTGCGGCTTCGGAACTTTTAAATATCTTGATATATCTCGAAAACTACGCATCTGCTCAAAAAATATCATAGAAGATTAAAAGTAGGAAACTTAATTCTCTACAAAAAAGGTGTCTTAACATTTTGCCATAGCTCGCTTCGTTTCCGAGATATTTGCAGATTTATCTCAAGGGAAGGGGCCTGACGGACATATTTCGAGATATTTCTTCTTCTTGTTGTTCTTCCTCTGCACAGCTAAGCTGGAAGTGGCAATTGCGGCTCGCACTAGTGCAGAGTTATCTCAAAGAAAGGGGCCACGGTGTTTCTGTATCTCTATTATGTTGGTGCGGCTTCGGAACTTTTAAATATCTCGATATATCTCGAAAACTACGCTTCTGATCAAAAAATATCATAGAACATAAATTGTAGGAAACATAATTCTCTACAAAAAACGTCTCTTAACATTTTGCCATAGCTCGCTTCGTTTCCGAGATATTTGCAGATTCAGCTCAAAGGAACGGGCCTGACGGACATATTTCGAGATATTTCTTCTTCTTGTTGTTCTTCCTCTGCACAGCTAAGCTGGAAGTGGCATTTGCAGCTCGCAATAGTGCAGAGTAATCTCAAAGAAAGGGGCCACGGTGTTTCTGTATCTCTATTATGTTGGTGCGGCTTCGGAACTTTTAAATATCTTGATATATCTCGAGAACTACGCATCTGATCAAAAAATACCATAGAACATAAATAGTAGGAAACTTAATTCTCTACAAAAAAGGTCTCTTAACATTTTGCCATAGCTCGCTTCGTTTCCGAGATATTTGCAGATTTATCTCAGGGGAAGGGGCCTGACGGACATATTTCGAGATATTTCTTCTTCTTGTTGTTCTTCTTCTGCACAGCTAAGCTGGAAGTGGCATTTGCGGCTCGCACTAGTGCAGAGTTATCTCAAAGAAAGGGGCCACGGTGTTTCTGTATCTCTATTATGTTTTTGCGGCTTCGGAACTTTTAAATATCTCGATATATCTCGAAAACTACGCTTCTGATCAAAAAATATCATAGAACATAAAAAGTAGGAAACTTAATTCTCTACAAAAAAGGTCTCTTAACATTTTGCCATAGCTCGCTTCGTTTCCGAGATATTTGCAGATTTATCTCAAGGGAAGGGGCCTGACGGACATATTTCGAGATATTTCTTCTTCTTGTTGTTCTTCTTCTGCACAGCTAAGCTGGAAGTGGCATTTGCGGCTCGCACTAGTGCAGAGTTATCTCGAAGAAAGGGGCCACGGTGTTTCTGTATCTCTATTATGTTGGTGCGGCTTCGGAACTTTTAAATATCTTGATATATCTCGAAAACTACGCATCTGCTCAAAAAATATCATAGAAGATTAAAAGTAGGAAACTTAATTCTCTACAAAAAAGGTGTCTTAACATTTTGCCATAGCTCGCTTCGTTTCCGAGATATTTGCAGATTTATCTCAAGGGAAGGGGCCTGACGGACATATTTCGAGATATTTCTTCTTCTTGTTGTTCTTCCTCTGCACAGCTAAGCTGGAAGTGGCAATTGCGGCTCGCACTAGTGCAGAGTTATCTCAAAGAAAGGGGCCACGGTGTTTCTGTATCTCTATTATGTTGGTGCGGCTTCGGAACTTTTAAATATCTCGATATATCTCGAAAACTACGCTTCTGATCAAAAAATATCATAGAACATAAATTGTAGGAAACATAATTCTCTACAAAAAACGTCTCTTAACATTTTGCCATAGCTCGCTTCGTTTCCGAGATATTTGCAGATTCAGCTCAAAGGAACGGGCCTGACGGACATATTTCGAGATATTTCTTCTTCTTGTTGTTCTTCCTCTGCACAGCTAAGCTGGAAGTGGCATTTGCAGCTCGCAATAGTGCAGAGTAATCTCAAAGAAAGGGGCCACGGTGTTTCTGTATCTCTATTATGTTGGTGCGGCTTCGGAACTTTTAAATATCTTGATATATCTCGAGAACTACGCATCTGATCAAAAAATACCATAGAACATAAATAGTAGGAAACTTAATTCTCTACAAAAAAGGTCTCTTAACATTTTGCCATAGCTCGCTTCGTTTCCGAGATATTTGCAGATTTATCTCAGGGGAAGGGGCCTGACGGACATATTTCGAGATATTTCTTCTTCTTGTTGTTCTTCTTCTGCACAGCTAAGCTGGAAGTGGCATTTGCGGCTCGCACTAGTGCAGAGTTATCTCAAAGAAAGGGGCCACGGTGTTTCTGTATCTCTATTATGTTTTTGCGGCTTCGGAACTTTTAAATATCTCGATATATCTCGAAAACTACGCTTCTGATCAAAAAATATCATAGAACATAAAAAGTAGGAAACTTAATTCTCTACAAAAAAGGTCTCTTAACATTTTGCCATAGCTCGCTTCGTTTCCGAGATATTTGCAGATTTATCTCAAGGGAAGGGGCCTGACGGACATATTTCGAGATATTTCTTCTTCTTGTTGTTCTTCTTCTGCACAGCTAAGCTGGAAGTGGCATTTGCGGCTCGCACTAGTGCAGAGTTATCTCAAAGAAAGGGCCTACGGTGTTTCTGTATCTCTATTATGTTGGTGCGGATTCGGAACTTTTAAATATCTTGATATATCTCGAGAACTACGCATCTGATCAAAAAATATCATAGAACATAAAAAGTAGGAAACTTAATTCTCTACAAAAAAGGTCTCTTAACATTTTGCCATAGCTCGCTTCGTTTCCGAGATATTTGCAGATTTATCTCAAGGGAAGGGGTCTGACGGACATATTTCGAGATATTTCTTCTTCTTGTTGTTCTTCTTCTGCACAGCTAAGCTGGAAGTGGCATTTGCGGCTCGCACTAGTGCAGAGTTATCTCAAAGAAAGGGGCCACGGTGTTTCTGTATCTCTATTATGTTGGTGCGGCTTCGGAACTTTTAAATATCTCGATATATCTCGAAAACTACGCTTCTGATCAAAAAATATCATAGAACATAAAAAGTAGGAAACTTAATTTTCTACAAAAAAGGTCTCTTAACATTTTGCCATAGCTCGCTTCGTTTCCGAGATATTTGCAGATTCAGCTCAAAGGAACGGGCCTGACGGACATATTTCGAGATATTTCTTCTTCTTGTTGTTCTTCTTCTGCACAGCTAAGCTGGAAGTGGCATTTGCAGCTCGCAATAGTGCAGAGTAATCTCAAAGAAAGGGGCCACGGTGTTTCTGTATTTCTATTATGTTGGTGCGGCTTCGGAACTTTTAAATATCTCGATATATCTCGAAAACTACGCTTCTGATCAAAAAATATCATAGAACATAAAAAGTAGGAAACTTAATTTTCTACAAAAAAGGTCTCTTAACATTTTGCCATAGCTCGCTTCGTTTCCGAGATATTTGCAGATTCAGCTCAAAGGAACGGGCCTGACGGACATATTTCGAGATATTTCTTCTTCTTGTTGTTCTTCTTCTGCACAGCTAAGCTGGAAGTGGCATTTGCAGCTCGCAATAGTGCAGAGTAATCTCAAAGAAAGGGGCCACGGTGTTTCTGTATTTCTATTATGTTGGTGCGGCTTCGGAACTTTTAAATATCTTGATATATCTCGAGAACTACGCATCTGATCAAAAAATATCATAGAACATAAAAAGTAGGAAACATAATTCTCTACAAAAAAGGTCTCTTAACATTTTGGAATAGCTCGCTTCGTTTCCGAGATATTTGCAGATTTATCTCAAGGGAAGGGGCCTGACGGACATATTTCGAGATATTTCTTCTTCTTGTTGTTCTTCTTCTGCACAGCTAAGCTGGAAGTGGCATTTGCGGCTCGCACTAGTGCAGAGTTATCTCAAAGAAAGGGGCCACGGTGTTTCTGTATCTCTATTATGTTGGTGCGGCTTCGGAACTTTTAAATATCTTGATATATCTCGAGAACTACGCATCTGATCAAAAAATATCATAGAACATAAATTGTAGGAAACATAATTCTCTACAAAAAACGTCTCTTAACATTTTGCCATAGCTCGCTTCGTTTCCGAGATATTTGCAGATTTATCTCAAGGGAAGGGGCCTGACGGACATATTTCGAGATACTTCTTCTTCTTGTTGTTCTTCTTCTGCACAGCTAAGCTGGAAGTGGCATTTGCGGCTCGCACTAGTGCAGAGTTATCTCGAAGAAAGGGGCCACGGTGTTTCTGTATCTCTATTATGTTGGTGCGGCTTCGGAACTTTTAAATATCTTGATATATCTCGAAAACTACGCATCTGCTCAAAAAATATCATAGAAGATTAAAAGTAGGAAACTTAATTCTCTACAAAAAAGGTGTCTTAACATTTTGCCATAGCTCGCTTCGTTTCCGAGATATTTGCAGATTTATCTCAAGGGAAGGGGCCTGACGGACATATTTCGAGATATTTCTTCTTCTTGTTGTTCTTCCTCTGCACAGCTAAGCTGGAAGTGGCAATTGCGGCTCGCACTAGTGCAGAGTTATCTCAAAGAAAGGGGCCACGGTGTTTCTGTATCTCTATTATGTTGGTGCGGCTTCGGAACTTTTAAATATCTCGATATATCTCGAAAACTACGCTTCTGATCAAAAAATATCATAGAACATAAATTGTAGGAAACATAATTCTCTACAAAAAACGTCTCTTAACATTTTGCCATAGCTCGCTTCGTTTCCGAGATATTTGCAGATTCAGCTCAAAGGAACGGGCCTGACGGACATATTTCGAGATATTTCTTCTTCTTGTTGTTCTTCCTCTGCACAGCTAAGCTGGAAGTGGCATTTGCAGCTCGCAATAGTGCAGAGTAATCTCAAAGAAAGGGGCCACGGTGTTTCTGTATCTCTATTATGTTGGTGCGGCTTCGGAACTTTTAAATATCTTGATATATCTCGAGAACTACGCATCTGATCAAAAAATACCATAGAACATAAATAGTAGGAAACGTAATTCTCTACAAAAAAGGTCTCTTAACATTTTGCCATAGCTCGCTTCGTTTCCGAGATATTTGCAGATTTATCTCAGGGGAAGGGGCCTGACGGACATATTTCGAGATATTTCTTCTTCTTGTTGTTCTTCTTCTGCACAGCTAAGCTGGAAGTGGCATTTGCGGCTCGCACTAGTGCAGAGTTATCTCAAAGAAAGGGGCCACGGTGTTTCTGTATCTCTATTATGTTTTTGCGGCTTCGGAACTTTTAAATATCTCGATATATCTCGAAAACTACGCTTCTGATCAAAAAATATCATAGAACATAAAAAGTAGGAAACTTAATTCTCTACAAAAAAGGTCTCTTAACATTTTGCCATAGCTCGCTTCGTTTCCGAGATATTTGCAGATTTATCTCAAGGGAAGGGGCCTGACGGACATATTTCGAGATATTTCTTCTTCTTGTTGTTCTTCTTCTGCACAGCTAAGCTGGAAGTGGCATTTGCGGCTCGCACTAGTGCAGAGTTATCTCAAAGAAAGGGCCTACGGTGTTTCTGTATCTCTATTATGTTGGTGCGGATTCGGAACTTTTAAATATCTTGATATATCTCGAGAACTACGCATCTGATCAAAAAATATCATAGAACATAAAAAGTAGGAAACTTAATTCTCTACAAAAAAGGTCTCTTAACATTTTGCCATAGCTCGCTTCGTTTCCGAGATATTTGCAGATTTATCTCAAGGGAAGGGGTCTGACGGACATATTTCGAGATATTTCTTCTTCTTGTTGTTCTTCTTCTGCACAGCTAAGCTGGAAGTGGCATTTGCGGCTCGCACTAGTGCAGAGTTATCTCAAAGAAAGGGGCCACGGTGTTTCTGTATCTCTATTATGTTGGTGCGGCTTCGGAACTTTTAAATATCTCGATATATCTCGAAAACTACGCTTCTGATCAAAAAATATCATAGAACATAAAAAGTAGGAAACTTAATTTTCTACAAAAAAGGTCTCTTAACATTTTGCCATAGCTCGCTTCGTTTCCGAGATATTTGCAGATTCAGCTCAAAGGAACGGGCCTGACGGACATATTTCGAGATATTTCTTCTTCTTGTTGTTCTTCTTCTGCACAGCTAAGCTGGAAGTGGCATTTGCAGCTCGCAATAGTGCAGAGTAATCTCAAAGAAAGGGGCCACGGTGTTTCTGTATTTCTATTATGTTGGTGCGGCTTCGGAACTTTTAAATATCTCGATATATCTCGAAAACTACGCTTCTGATCAAAAAATATCATAGAACATAAAAAGTAGGAAACTTAATTTTCTACAAAAAAGGTCTCTTAACATTTTGCCATAGCTCGCTTCGTTTCCGAGATATTTGCAGATTCAGCTCAAAGGAACGGGCCTGACGGACATATTTCGAGATATTTCTTCTTCTTGTTGTTCTTCTTCTGCACAGCTAAGCTGGAAGTGGCATTTGCAGCTCGCAATAGTGCAGAGTAATCTCAAAGAAAGGGGCCACGGTGTTTCTGTATTTCTATTATGTTGGTGCGGCTTCGGAACTTTTAAATATCTTGATATATCTCGAGAACTACGCATCTGATCAAAAAATATCATAGAACATAAAAAGTAGGAAACATAATTCTCTACAAAAAAGGTCTCTTAACATTTTGGAATAGCTCGCTTCGTTTCCGAGATATTTGCAGATTTATCTCAAGGGAAGGGGCCTGACGGACATATTTCGAGATATTTCTTCTTCTTGTTGTTCTTCTTCTGCACAGCTAAGCTGGAAGTGGCATTTGCGGCTCGCACTAGTGCAGAGTTATCTCGAAGAAAGGGGCCACGGTGTTTCGGTATCTCTATTATGTTGGTGCGGCTTCGGCACTTTTAAATATCTTGATATATCTCGAGAACTACGCATCTGATCGAAAAATATCATAGAACATAAAAAGTAGGAAACTTAATTCTCTACAAAAAAGGTCTCTTAACATTTTGCCATAGCTCGCTTCGTTTCCGAGATATTTGCAGATTTATCTCAAGGGAAGGGGCCTGACGGACATATTTCGAGATATTTCTTCTTCTTGTTGTTCTTCTTCTGCACAGCTAAGCTGGAAGTGGCATTTGCGGCTCGCACTAGTGCAGAGTTATCTCAAAGAAAGGGCCCACGGTGTTTCTGTATCTCTATTATGTTGGTGCGGCTTCGGAACTTTTAAATATCTCGATATATCTCGAAAACTACGCTTCTGATCAAAAAATATCATAGAACATAAAAAGTAGGAAACTTAATTCTCTACAAAAAAGGTCTCTTAACATTTTGCCATAGCTCGCTTCGTTTCCGAGATATTTGCAGATTTATCTCAAGGGAAGGGGCCTGACGGACATATTTCGAGATATTTCTTCTTCTTGTTGTTCTTCTTCTGCACAGCTAAGCTGGAAGTGGCATTTGCGGCTCGCACTAGTGCAGAGTTATCTCAAAGAAAGGGGCCACGGTGTTTCTGTATCTCTATTATGTTGGTGCGGCTTCGGAACTTTTAAATATCTTGATATATCTCGAGAACTACGCATCTGATCAAAAAATATCATAGAACATAAATTGTAGGAAACATAATTCTCTACAAAAAACGTCTCTTAAGATTTTGCCATAGCTCGCTTCGTTTCCGAGATATTTGCAGATTCAGCTCAAAGGAACGGGCCTGACGGACATATTTCGAGATATTTCTTCTTCTTGTTGTTCTTCTTCTGCACAGCTAAGCTGGAAGTGGCATTTGCAGCTCGCAATAGTGCAGAGTAATCTCAAAGAAAGGGGCCACGGTGTTTCTGTATCTCTATTATGTTGGTGCGGCTTCGGAAGTTTTAAATATCTTGATATATCTCGAGAACTACGCATCTGATCAAAAAATATCATAGAACATAAAAAGTAGGAAACTTAATTCTCTACAAAAAAGGTCTCTTAACATTTTGCCATAGCTCACTTCGTTTCCGAGATATTTGCAGATTTATCTCAAGGGAAGGGGCCTGACGGACATATTTCGAGATATTTCTTCTTCTTGTTGTTCTTCTTCTGCACAGCTAAGCTGGAAGTGGCATTTGCGGCTCGCACTAGTGCAGAGTTATCTCGAAGAAAGGGGCCACGGTGTTTCTGTATCTCTATTATGTTGGTGCGGCTTCGGAACTTTTAAATATCTTGATATATCTCGAGAACTACGCATCTGATCAAAAAATATCATAGAACATAAAAAGTAGGAAACTTAATTCTCTACAAAAAAGGTCTCTTAACATTTTGCCATAGCTCGCTTCGTTTCCGAGATATTTGCAGATTTATCTCAAGGGAAGGGGCCTGACGGACATATTTCGAGATATTTCTTCTTCTTGTTGTTCTTCCTCTGCACAGCTAAGCTGGAAGTGGCATTTGCAGCTCGCAATAGTGCAGAGTAATCTCAAAGAAAGGGGCCACGGTGTTTCTGTATCTCTATTATGTTGGTGCGGCTTCGGAACTTTTAAATATCTTGATATATCTCGAGAACTACGCATCTGATCAAAAAATATCATAGAACATAAAAAGTAGGAAACCTAATTCTCTACAAAAAAGGTCCCTTAACATTTTGCCATAGCTCGCTTCGTTTCCGAGATATTTGCAGATTTATCTCAAGGGAAGGGGCCTGACGGACATATTTCGAGATATTTCTTCTTCTTGTTGTTCTTCTTCTGCACAGCTAAGCTGGAAGTGGCATTTGCGGCTCGCACTAGTGCAGAGTTATCTCGAAGAAAGGGGCCACGGTGTTTCTGTATCTCTATTATGTTGGTGCGGCTTCGGAACTTTTAAATATCTTGATATATCTCGAGAACTACGCATCTGATCAAAAAATATCATAGAACATAAAAAGTAGGAAACTTAATTCTCTACAAAAAAGTTCTCTTAAGATTTTGCCATAGCTCGCTTCGTTTCCGAGATATTTGCAGATTTATCTCAAGGGAAGGGGCCTGACGGACATATTTCGAGATATTTCTTCTTCTTGTTGTTCTTCCTCTGCACAGCTAAGCTGGCAGTGGCATTTGCAGCTGGCAATAGTGCAGAGTTATCTCAAAGAAGGGGGCCCCGGTGTTTCTGTATCTCTATTATGTTGGTGCGGCTTCGGAACTTTTAAATATCTTGATATATCTCGAGAACTACGCATCTGATCAAAAAATATCATAGAACATAAATTGTAGGAAACATAATTCTCTACAAAAAACGTCTCTTAACATTTTGCCATAGCTCGCTTCGTTTCCGAGATATTTGCAGATTCAGCTCAAAGGAACGGGCCTGACGGACATATTTCGAGATATTTCTTCTTCTTGTTGTTCTTCTTCTGCACAGCTAAGCTGGAAGTGGCATTTGCAGCTCGCAATAGTGCAGAGTAATCTCAAAGAAAGGGGCCACGGTGTTTCTGTATCTCTATTATGTTGGTGCGGCTTCGGAACTTTTAAATATCTTGATATATCTCGAGAACTACGCATCTGATCAAAAAATATCATAGAACATAAAAAGTAGGAAACTTAATTCTCTACAAAAAAGGTCTCTTAACATTTTGCCATAGCTCGCTTCGTTTCCGAGATATTTGCAGATTTATCTCAAGGGAAGGGGCCTGACGGACATATTTCGAGATATTTCTTCTTCTTGTTGTTCTTCTTCTGCACAGCTAAGCTGGAAGTGGCATTTGCGGCTCGCACTAGTGCAGAGTTATCTCAAAGAAAGGGGCCACGGTGTTTCTGTATCTCTATTATGTTGGTGCGGCTTCGGAACTTTTAAATATCTTGATATATCTCGAGAACTACGCATCTGATCAAAAAATATCATAGAACATAAATTGTAGGAAACATAATTCTCTACAAAAAACTTCTCTTAACATTTTGCCATAGCTCGCTTCGTTTCCGAGATATTTGCAGATTTATCTCAAGGGAAGGGGCCTGACGGACATATTTCGAGATATTTCTTCTTCTTGTTGTTCTTCTTCTGCACAGCTAAGCTGGAAGGGGCATTTGCGGCTCGCACTAGTGCAGAGTTATCTCGAAGAAAGGGGCCACGGTGTTTCTGTATCTCTATTATGTTGGTGCGGCTTCGGAACTTTTAAATATCTTGATATATCTCGAGAACTACGCATCTGATCAAAAAATATCATAGAACATAAAAAGTAGGAAACTTAATTCTCTACAAAAAAGGTCTCTTAACATTTTGCCATAGCTCGCTTCGTTTCCGAGATATTTGCAGATTTATCTCAAGGGAAGGGGCCTGACGGACATATTTCGAGATATTTCTTCTTCTTGTTGTTCTTCTTCTGCACAGCTAAGCTGGAAGTGGCATTTGCGGCTCGCACTAGTGCAGAGTTATCTCGAAGAAAGGGGCCACGGTGTTTCTGTATCTCTATTATGTTGGTGCGGCTTCGGAACTTTTAAATATCTTGATATATCTCGAGAACTACGCATCTGATCAAAAAATATCATAGAACGTAAGAAGTAGGAAACTTAATTCTCTACAAAAAAGGTCCCTTAACATTTTGCCATAGCTCGCTTCGTTTCCGAGATATTTGCAGATATATCTCAAGGGAAGGGGCCTGACGGACATATTTCGAGATATTTCTTCTTCTTGTTGTTCTTCTTCTGCACAGCTAAGCTGGAAGTGGCATTTGCGGCTCGCACTAGTGCAGAGTTATCTCGAAGAAAGGGGCCACGGTGTTTCTGTATCTCTATTATGTTGGTGCGGCATCGGAACTTTTAAATATCTTGATATATCTCGAGAACTACGCATCTGATCAAAAAATATCATAGAACATAAAAAGTAGGAAACTTAATTCTCTACAAAAAAGTTCTCTTAAGATTTTGCCATAGCTCGCTTCGTTTCCGAGATATTTGCAGATTTATCTCAAGGGAAGGGGCCTGACGGACATATTTCGAGATATTTCTTCTTCTTGTTGTTTTTCCTCTGCACAGCTAAGCTGGAAGTGGCATTTGCAGCTGGCAATAGTGCAGAGTTATCTCAAAGAAGGGGGCCACGGTGTTTCTGTATCTCTATTATGTTGGTGCGGCTTCGGAACTTTTAAATATCTTGATATATCCCGAGAACTACGCATCTGATCAAAAAATATCATAGAACATAAAAAGTAGGAAACTTAATTCTCTACAAAAAAGGTCTCTTAACATTTTGCCATAGCTCGCTTCGTTTCCGAGATATTTGCAGATTTATCTCAAGGGAAGGGGCCTGACGGACATATTTCGAGATATTTCTTCTTCTTGTTGTTCTTCTTCTGCACAGCTAAGCTGGAAGTGGCATTTGCGGCTCGCACTAGTGCAGAGTTATCTCGAAGAAAGGGGCCACGGTGTTTCTGTATCTCTATTATGTTTGTGCGGCTTCGGAACTTTTAAATATCTTGATATATCTCGAGAACTACGCATCTGATCAAAAAATATCATAGAACATAAAAAGTAGGAAACATAATTCTCTACAAAAAACGTCTCTTAACATTTTGCCATAGCTCGCTTCGTTTCCGAGATATTTGCAGATTCAGCTCAAAGGAACGGGCCTGACGGACATATTTCGAGATATTTCTTCTTCTTGTTGTTCTTCCTCTGCACAGCTAAGCTGGAAGTGGCATTTGCAGCTCGCAATAGTGCAGAGTAATCTCAAGGAAAGGGGCCACGGTGTTTCTGTATCTCTATTATGTTGGTGCGGCTTCGGAACTTTTAAATATCTTGATATATCTCGAGAACTACGCATCTGATCAAAAAATATCATAGAACATAAAAAGTAGGAAACTTAATTCTCTACAAAAAAGGTCTCTTAACATTTTGCCATAGCTCGCTTCGTTTCCGAGATATTTGCAGATTTATCTCAAGGGAAGGGGCCTGAGGGACATATTTCGAGATATTTCTTCTTCTTGTTGTTCTTCCTCTGCACAGCTAAGCTGGAAGTGGCATTTGCAGCTCGCAATAGTGCAGAGTAATCTCAAAGAAAGGGGCCACGGTGTTTCTGTATCTCTATTATGTTGGTGCGGCTTCGGAACTTTTAAATATCTTGATATATCTCGAGAACTACGCATCTGATCAAAAAATATCATAGAACATAAAAAGTAGGAAACATAATTCTCTACAAAAAACGTCTCTTAACATTTTGCCATAGCTCGCTTCGTTTCCGAGATATTTGCAGATTCAGCTCAAAGGAACGGGCCTGACGGACATATTTCGAGATATTTCTTCTTCTTGTTGTTCTTCTTCTGCACAGCTAAGCTGGAAGTGGCATTTGCGGCTCGCACTAGTGCAGAGTTATCTCGAAGAAAGGGGCCACGGTGTTTCTGTATCTCTATTATGTTGGTGCGGCTTCGGAACTTTTAAATATCTTGATATATCTCGAGAACTACGCATCTGATCAAAAAATATCATCGAACATAAAAAGTAGGAAACTTAATTCTCTACAAAAAAGGTCTCTTATCATTCTGCCATAGCTCGCTTCGTTTCCGAGATATTTGCAGATTTATCTCAAGGGAAGGGGCCTGATGGACATATTTCGAGATATTTCTTCTTCTTGTTGTTCTTCCTCTGCACAGCTAAGCTGGAAGTGGCATTTGCAGCTCGCAATAGTGCAAAGTAATCTCAAGGAAAGGGGCCACGGTGTTTCTGTATCTCTATTATGTTGGTGCGGCTTCGGAACTTTTAAATATCTTGATATATCTCGAGAACTACGCATCTGATCAAAAAATATCATAGAACATAAAAAGTAGGAAACTTAATCCTCTACAAAAAAGGTCTCTTAACATTTTGCCATAGCTCGCTTCGTTTCCGAGATATTTGCAGATTTATCTCAAGGGAAGGGGCCTGACGGACATATTTCGAGATATTTCTTCTTCTTGTTGTTCTTCTTCTCCACAGCTAAGCTGGAAGTGGCATTTGCGGCTCGCACTAGTGCAGAGTTATCTCGAAGAAAGGGGCCACGGTGTTTCTGTATCTCTATTATGTTGGTGCGGCTTCGGAACTTTTAAATATCTTGATATATCTCGAGAACTACGCATCTGATCAAAAAATATCATAGAACATAAAAAGTAGGAAACTTAATTCTCTACAAAAAAGGTCTCTTAACATTTTGCCATAGCTCGCTACGTTTCCGAGATATTTGCAGATTTATCTCAAGGGAAGGGGCCTGACGGACATATTTCGAGATATTTCTTCTTCTTGTTGTTCTTCTTCTGCACAGCTAAGCTGGAAGTGGCATTTGCGGCTCGCACTAGTGCAGAGTTATCTCAAAGAAAGGGGCCACGGTGTTTCTGTATCTCTATTATGTTGGTGCGGCTTCGGAACTTTTAAATATCTTGATATATCTCGAGAACTACGCATCTGATCAAAAAATATCATAGAACATAAATTGTAGGAAACATAATTCTCTACAAAAAACTTCTCTTAACATTTTGCCATAGCTCGCTTCGTTTCCGAGATATTTGCAGATTTATCTCAAGGGAAGGGGCCTGACGGACATATTTCGAGATATTTCTTCTTCTTGTTGTTCTTCTTCTGCACAGCTAAGCTGGAAGGGGCATTTGCGGCTCGCACTAGTGCAGAGTTATCTCGAAGAAAGGGGCCACGGTGTTTCTGTATCTCTATTATGTTGGTGCGGCTTCGGAACTTTTAAATATCTTGATATATCTCGAGAACTACGCATCTGATCAAAAAATATCATAGAACATAAAAAGTAGGAAACTTAATTCTCTACAAAAAAGGTCTCTTAACATTTTGCCATAGCTCGCTTCGTTTCCGAGATATTTGCAGATTTATCTCAAGGGAAGGGGCCTGACGGACATATTTCGAGATATTTCTTCTTCTTGTTGTTCTTCTTCTGCACAGCTAAGCTGGAAGTGGCATTTGCGGCTCGCACTAGTGCAGAGTTATCTCGAAGAAAGGGGCCACGGTGTTTCTGTATCTCTATTATGTTGGTGCGGCTTCGGAACTTTTAAATATCTTGATATATCTCGAGAACTACGCATCTGATCAAAAAATATCATAGAACGTAAGAAGTAGGAAACTTAATTCTCTACAAAAAAGGTCCCTTAACATTTTGCTATAGCTCGCTTCGTTTCCGAGATATTTGCAGATATATCTCAAGGGAAGGGGCCTGACGGACATATTTCGAGATATTTCTTCTTCTTGTTGTTCTTCTTCTGCACAGCTAAGCTGGAAGTGGCATTTGCGGCTCGCACTAGTGCAGAGTTATCTCGAAGAAAGGGGCCACGGTGTTTCTGTATCTCTATTATGTTGGTGCGGCATCGGAACTTTTAAATATCTTGATATATCTCGAGAACTACGCATCTGATCAAAAAATATCATAGAACATAAAAAGTAGGAAACTTAATTCTCTACAAAAAAGTTCTCTTAAGATTTTGCCATAGCTCGCTTCGTTTCCGAGATATTTGCAGATTTATCTCAAGGGAAGGGGCCTGACGGACATATTTCGAGATATTTCTTCTTCTTGTTGTTTTTCCTCTGCACAGCTAAGCTGGAAGTGGCATTTGCAGCTGGCAATAGTGCAGAGTTATCTCAAAGAAGGGGGCCACGGTGTTTCTGTATCTCTATTATGTTGGTGCGGCTTCGGAACTTTTAAATATCTTGATATATCCCGAGAACTACGCATCTGATCAAAAAATATCATAGAACATAAAAAGTAGGAAACTTAATTCTCTACAAAAAAGGTCTCTTAACATTTTGCCATAGCTCGCTTCGTTTCCGAGATATTTGCAGATTTATCTCAAGGGAAGGGGCCTGACGGACATATTTCGAGATATTTCTTCTTCTTGTTGTTCTTCTTCTGCACAGCTAAGCTGGAAGTGGCATTTGCGGCTCGCACTAGTGCAGAGTTATCTCGAAGAAAGGGGCCACGGTGTTTCTGTATCTCTATTATGTTTGTGCGGCTTCGGAACTTTTAAATATCTTGATATATCTCGAGAACTACGCATCTGATCAAAAAATATCATAGAACATAAAAAGTAGGAAACATAATTCTCTACAAAAAACGTCTCTTAACATTTTGCCATAGCTCGCTTCGTTTCCGAGATATTTGCAGATTCAGCTCAAAGGAACGGGCCTGACGGACATATTTCGAGATATTTCTTCTTCTTGTTGTTCTTCCTCTGCACAGCTAAGCTGGAAGTGGCATTTGCAGCTCGCAATAGTGCAGAGTAATCTCAAGGAAAGGGGCCACGGTGTTTCTGTATCTCTATTATGTTGGTGCGGCTTCGGAACTTTTAAATATCTTGATATATCTCGAGAACTACGCATCTGATCAAAAAATATCATAGAACATAAAAAGTAGGAAACTTAATTCTCTACAAAAAAGGTCTCTTAACATTTTGCCATAGCTCGCTTCGTTTCCGAGATATTTGCAGATTTATCTCAAGGGAAGGAGCCTGACGGACATATTTCGAGATATTTCTTCTTCTTGTTGTTCTTCCTCTGCACAGCTAAGCTGGAAGTGGCATTTGCAGCTCGCAATAGTGCAGAGTAATCTCAAAGAAAGGGGCCACGGTGTTTCTGTATCTCTATTATGTTGGTGCGGCTTCGGAACTTTTAAATATCTTGATATATCTCGAGAACTACGCATCTGATCAAAAAATATCATAGAACATAAAAAGTAGGAAACATAATTCTCTACAAAAAACGTCTCTTAACATTTTGCCATAGCTCGCTTCGTTTCCGAGATATTTGCAGATTCAGCTCAAAGGAACGGGCCTGACGGACATATTTCGAGATATTTCTTCTTCTTGTTGTTCTTCTTCTGCACAGCTAAGCTGGAAGTGGCATTTGCGGCTCGCACTAGTGCAGAGTTATCTCGAAGAAAGGGGCCACGGTGTTTCTGTATCTCTATTATGTTGGTGCGGCTTCGGAACTTTTAAATATCTTGATATATCTCGAGAACTACGCATCTGATCAAAAAATATCATCGAACATAAAAAGTAGGAAACTTAATTCTCTACAAAAAAGGTCTCTTATCATTCTGCCATAGCTCGCTTCGTTTCCGAGATATTTGCAGATTTATCTCAAGGGAAGGGGCCTGATGGACATATTTCGAGATATTTCTTCTTCTTGTTGTTCTTCCTCTGCACAGCTAAGCTGGAAGTGGCATTTGCAGCTCGCAATAGTGCAAAGTAATCTCAAGGAAAGGGGCCACGGTGTTTCTGTATCTCTATTATGTTGGTGCGGCTTCGGAACTTTTAAATATCTTGATATATCTCGAGAACTACGCATCTGATCAAAAAATATCATAGAACATAAAAAGTAGGAAACTTAATCCTCTACAAAAAAGGTCTCTTAACATTTTGCCATAGCTCGCTTCGTTTCCGAGATATTTGCAGATTTATCTCAAGGGAAGGGGCCTGACGGACATATTTCGAGATATTTCTTCTTCTTGTTGTTCTTCTTCTCCACAGCTAAGCTGGAAGTGGCATTTGCGGCTCGCACTAGTGCAGAGTTATCTCGAAGAAAGGGGCCACGGTGTTTCTGTATCTCTATTATGTTGGTGCGGCTTCGGAACTTTTAAATATCTTGATATATCTCGAGAACTACGCATCTGATCAAAAAATATCATAGAACATAAAAAGTAGGAAACTTAATTCTCTACAAAAAAGGTCTCTTAACATTTTGCCATAGCTCGCTACGTTTCCGAGATATTTGCAGATTTATCTCAAGGGAAGGGGCCTGACGGACATATTTCGAGATATTTCTTCTTCTTGTTGTTCTTCTTCTGCACAGCTAAGCTGGAAGTGGCATTTGCGGCTCGCACTAGTGCAGAGTTATCTCAAAGAAAGGGGCCACGGTGTTTCTGTATCTCTATTATGTTGGTGCGGCTTCGGAACTTTTAAATATCTCGATATATCTCGAAAACTACGCTTCTGATCAAAAAATATCATAGAACATAAAAAGTAGGAAACTTAATTCTCTACAAAAAAGGTCTCTTAACATTTTGCCATAGCTCGCTTCGTTTCCGAGATATTTGCAGATTTATCTCAAGGGAAGGGGCCTGACGGACATATTTCGAGATATTTCTTCTTCTTGTTGTTCTTCTTCTGCACAGCTAAGCTGGAAGTGGCATTTGCGGCTCGCACTAGTGCAGAGTTATCTCAAAGAAAGGGGCCACGGTGTTTCTGTATCTCTATTATGTTGGTGCGGCTTCGGAACTTTTAAATATCTTGATATATCTCGAGAACTACGCATCTGATCAAAAAATATCATAGAACATAAATTGTAGGAAACATAATTCTCTACAAAAAACGTCTCTAAACATTTTGCCATAGCTCGCTTCGTTTCCGAGATATTTGCAGATTCAGCTCAAAGGAACGGGCCTGACGGACATATTTCGAGATATTTCTTCTTCTTGTTGTTCTTCTTCTGCACAGCTAAGCTGGAAGTGGCATTTGCAGCTCGCAATAGTGCAGAGTAATCTCAAAGAAAGGGGCCACGGTGTTTCTGTATCTCTATTATGTTGGTGCGGCTTCGGAACTTTTAAATATCTTGATATATCTCGAGAACTACGCATCTGATCAAAAAATATCATAGAACATAAAAAGTAGGAAGCTTAATTCTCTACAAAAAAGGTCTCTTAACATTTTGCCATAGCTCGCTTCGTTTCCGAGATATTTGCAGATTTATCTCAAGGGAAGGGGCCTGACGGACATATTTCGAGATATTTCTTCTTCTTGTTGTTCTTCTTCTGCACAGCTAAGCTGTAAGTGGCATTTGCGGCTCGCACTAGTGCAGAGTTATCTCAAAGAAAGGGGCCACGGTGTTTCTGTATCTCTATTATGTTGGTGCGGCTTCGGAACTTTTAAATATCTTGATATATCTCGAGAACTACGCATCTGATCAAAAAATATCATAGAACATAAATTGTAGGAAACATAATTCTCTACAAAAAACGTCTCTTAACATTTTGCCATAGCTCGCTTCGTTTCCGAGATATTTGCAGATTTATCTCAAGGGAAGGGGCCTGACGGACATATTTCGAGATACTTCTTCTTCTTGTTGTTCTTCTTCTGCACAGCTAAGCTGGAAGTGGCATTTGCGGCTCGCACTAGTGCAGAGTTATCTCGAAGAAAGGGGCCACGGTGTTTCTGTATCTCTATTATGTTGGTGCGGCTTCGGAACTTTTAAATATCTTGATATATCTCGAGAACTACGCATCTGATCAAAAAATATCATAGAACATAAAAAGTAGGAAACTTAATTCTCTACAAAAAAGGTCTCTTAACATTTTGCCATAGCTCGCTTCGTTTCCGAGATATTTGCAGATTTATCTCAAGGGAAGGGGCCTGACGGACATATTTCGAGATATTTCTTCTTCTTGTTGTTCTTCTGCACAGCTAAGCTGGAAGTGGCATTTGCGGCTCGCACTAGTGCAGAGTTATCTCGAAGAAAGGGGCCACGGGGTTTCTGTATCTCTATTATGTTGGTGCGGCTTCGGAACTTTTAAATATCTTGATATATCTCGAGAACTACGCATCTGATCAAAAAATATCATAGAGCATAAAAAGTAGGAAGCTTAATTCTCTACAAAAAAGGTCTCTTAACATTTTGCCATAGCTCGCTTCGTTTCCGAGATATTTGCAGATTTATCTCAAGGGAAGGGGCCTGACGGACATATTTCGAGATATTTCGTCTTCTTGTTGTTCTTCTTCTGCACAGCTAAGCTGGAAGTGGCATTTGCGGCTCGCACTAGTGCAGAGTTATCTCAAAGAAAGGGGCCACGGTGTTTCTGTATCTCTATTATGTTGGTGCGGCTTCGGAACTTTTAAATATCTTGATATATCTCGAGAACTACGCATCTGATCAAAAAATATCATAGAACATAAAAAGTAGGAAACTTAATTCTCTACAAAAAAGGTCCCTTAACATTTTGCCATAGCTCGCTTCGTTTCCGAGATATTTGCAGATTTATCTCAAGGGAAGGGGCCTGACGGACATATTTCGAGATATTTCTTCTTCTTGTTGTTCTTCTTCTGCACAGCTAAGCTGGAAGTGGCATTTGCGGCTCGCACTAGTGCAGAGTTATCTCGAAGAAAGGGGCCACGGTGTTTCTGTATCTCTATTATGTTGGTGCGGCTTCGGAACTTTTAAATATCTTGATATATCTCGAGAACTACGCATCTGATCAAAAAATATCATAGAACATAAAAAGTGGGAAACTTAATTCTCTACAAAAAAGTTCTCTTAAGATTTTGCCATAGCTCGCTTCGTTTCCGAGATATTTGCAGATTTATCTCAAGGGAAGGGGCCTGACGGACATATTTCGAGATATTTCTTCTTCTTGTTGTTCTTCCTCTGCACAGCTAAGCTGGAAGTGGCATTTGCAGCTCGCAATAGTGCAGAGTAATCTCAAAGAAAGGGGCCACGGTGTTTCTGTATCTCTATTATGTTGGTGCGGCTTCGGAACTTTTAAATATCTTGATATATCTCGAGAGCTACGCATCTGATCAAAAAATATCATAGAACATAAAAAGTAGGAAACTTAATTCTCTACAAAAAAGGTCTCTTAACATTTTGCCATAGCTCGCTACGTTTCCGAGATATTTGCAGATTTATCTCAAGGGAAGGGGCCTGACGGACATATTTCGAGATATCTCGTCTTCTTGTTGTTCTTCTTCTGCACAGCTAAGCTGGAAGTGGCATTTGCGGCTCGCACTAGTGCAGAGTTATCTCAAAGAAAGGGGCCACGGTGTTTCTGTATCTCTATTATGTTGGTGCGGCTTCGGAACTTTTAAATATCTCGATATATCTCGAAAACTACGCTTCTGATCAAAAAATATCATAGAACATAAAAAGTAGGAAACTTAATTCTCTACAAAAAAGGTCTCTTAACATTTTGCCATAGCTCGCTACGTTTCCGAGATATTTGCAGATTTATCTCAAGGGAAGGGGCCTGACGGACATATTTCGAGATATCTCGTCTTCTTGTTGTTCTTCTTCTGCACAGCTAAGCTGGAAGTGGCATTTGCGGCTCGCACTAGTGCAGAGTTATCTCAAAGAAAGGGGCCACGGTGTTTCTGTATCTCTATTATGTTGGTGCGGCTTCGGAACTTTTAAATATCTCGATATATCTCGAAAACTACGCTTCTGATCAAAAAATATCATAGAACATAAAAAGTAGGAAACTTAATTCTCTACAAAAAAGGTCTCTTAACATTTTGCCATAGCTCGCTACGTTTCCGAGATATTTGCAGATTTATCTCAAGGGAAGGGGCCTGACGGACATATTTCGAGATATTTCGTCTTCTTGTTGTTCTTCTTCTGCACAGCTAAGCTGGAAGTGGCATTTGCGGCTCGCACTAGTGCAGAGTTATCTCAAAGAAAGGGGCCACGGTGTTTCTGTATCTCTATTATGTTGGTGCGGCTTCGGAACTTTTAAATATCTCGATATATCTCGAAAACTACGCTTCTGATCAAAAAATATCATAGAACAGAAAAAGTAGGAAACTTAATTCTCTACAAAAAAGGTCTCTTAACATTTTGCCATAGCTCGCTTCGTTTCCGAGATATTTGCAGATTTATCTCAAGGGAAGGGGCCTGACGGACATATTTCGAGATATTTCTTCTTCTTGTTGTTCTTCCTCTGCACAGCTAAGCTGGAAGTGGCATTTGCAGCTCGCAATAGTGCAGAGTTATCTCAAAGAAAGGGGCCACGGTGTTTCTGTATCTCTATTATGTTGGTGCGGCTTCGGAACTTTTAAATATCTTGATATATCTCGAGAACTACGCATCTGATCAAAAAATATCATAGAACATAAAAAGTAGGAAACTTAATTCTCTACAAAAAAGGTCTCTTAACATTTTGCCATAGCTCGCTTCGTTTCCGAGATATTTGCAGATTTATCTCAAGGGAAGGGGCCTGACGGACATATTTCGTGATATTTCTTCTTCTTGTTGTCCTTCTTCTGCACAGCTAAGCTGGAAGTGGCATTTGCAGCTCGCAATAGTGCAGAGTTATCTCAAAGAAGGGGGCCACGGTGTTTCTGTATCTCTATTATGTTGGTGCGGCTTCGGAACTTTTAAATATCTTGATATATCTCGAGAACTACGCATCTGATCAAAAAATATCATAGAACATAAAAAGTAGGAAACTTAATTCTCTACAAAAAAGGTCTCTTAACATTTTGCCATAGCTCGCTTCGTTTCCGAGATATTTGCAGATTTATCTCAAGGGAAGGGGCCTGACGGACATATTTCGAGATATTTCTTCTTCTTGTTGTTCTTCTTCTGCACAGCTAAGTTGGAAGTGGCATTTGCGGCTCGCACTAGTGCAGAGTTATCTCAAAGAAAGGGGCCACGGTGTTTCTGTATCTCTATTATGTTGGTGCGGCTTCGGAACTTTTAAATATCTTGATATATCTCGAGAACTACGCATCTGATCAAAAAATATCATAGAACAGAAAAAGTAGGAAACTTAATTCTCTACAAAAAAGGTCTCTTAACATTTTGCCATAGCTCGCTTCGTTTCCGAGATATTTGCAGATTTATCTCAAGGGAAGGGGCCTGACGGACATATTTCGAGATATTTCTTCTTCTTGTTGTTCTTCTTCTGCACAGCTAAGCTGGAAGTGGCATTTGCGGCTCGCACTAGTGCAGAGTTGTCTCAAAGAAAGGGGCCACGGTGTTTCTGTATCTCTATTATGTTGGTGCGGCTTCGGAACTTTTAAATATCTTGATATATCTCGAGAACTACGCATCTGATGAAAAAATATCATAGAACATAAATAGTAGGAAACTTAATTCTCTACAAAAAAGGTCCCTCAACATTTTGCCATAGCTCGCTTCGTTTCCGAGATATTTGCACATTTATCTGAAGGGAAGCGGCCTAACGGACATATTTCGAGATATTTCTTCTTCTTGTTGTTCTTCTTCTGCTCAGCTAACCTGGAAGTGGCATTTGCGGCTCGCACTAGTGCAGAGTTATCTCTAAGAAAGGGGCCACGGTGTTTCTGTATCTCTATTATGTTGGTGCGGCTTCGGAACTTTTAAATATCTTGATATATCTCGAGAACTACGCATCTGATCAAAAAATATCATAGAACATAAAAAGTAGGAAACTTAATTCTCTACAAAAAAGGTCTCTTAACATTTTGCCATAGCTCGCTTCGTTTCCGAGATATTTGCAGATTTATCTCAAGGGAAGGGGCCTGACGGACATATTTCGAGATATTTCTTCTTCTTGTTGTTCTTCCTCTGCACAGCTAAGCTGGAAGTGGCATTTGCAGCTCGCAATAGTGCAGAGTAATCTCAAAGAAAGGGGCCACGGTGTTTCTGTATCTCTATTATGTTGGTGCGGCTTCGGAACTTTTAAATATCTTGATATATCTCGAGAACTACGCATCTGATCAAAAAATATCATAGAACATAAAAAGTAGGAAACTTAATTCTCTACAAAAAAGGTCTCTCAACATTTTGCCATAGCTCGCTTCGTTTCCGAGATATTTGCAGATTTATCTCAAGGGAAGGGGCCTGACGGACATATTTCGAGATATTTCTTCTTCTTGTTGTTCTTCCTCTGCACAGCTAAGCTGGAAGTGGCATTTGCAGCTGGCAATAGTGCAGAGTTATCTCAAAGAAGGGGGCCACGGTGTTTCTGTATCTCTATTATGTTGGTGCGGCTTCGGAACTTTTAAATATCTTGATATATCTCGAGAACTACGCATCTGATCAAAAAATATCATAGAACATAAAAAGTAGGAAACTTAATTCTCTACAAAAAAGTTCTCTTAAGATTTTGCCATAGCTCGCTTCGTTTCCGAGATATTTGCAGATTTATCTCAAGGGAAGGGGCCTGACGGACATATTTCGAGATATTTCTTCTTCTTGTTGTTCTTCCTCTGCACAGCTAAGCTGGAAGTGGCATTTGCAGCTGGCAATAGTGCAGAGTTATCTCAAAGAAGGGGGCCACGGTGTTTCTGTATCTCTATTATGTTGGTGCGGCTTCGGAACTTTTAAATATCTTGATATATCTCGAGAACTACGCATCTGATCAAAAAATATCATAGAACATAAAAAGTAGGAAACTTAATTCTCTACAAAAAAGTTCTCTTAAGATTTTGCCATAGCTCGCTTCGTTTCCGAGATATTTGCAGATTTATCTCAAGGGAAGGGGCCTGACGGACATATTTCGAGATATTTCTTCTTCTTGTTGTTCTTCCTCTGCACAGCTAAGCTGGAAGTGGCATTTGCAGCTGGCAATAGTGCAGAGTTATCTCAAAGAAGGGGGCCACGGTGTTTCTGTATCTCTATTATGTTGGTGCGGCTTCGGAACTTTTAAATATCTCGATATATCTCGAAAACTACGCTTCTGATCAAAAAATATCATAGCACATAAATTGTAGGAAACATAATTCTCTACAAAAAACCTCTCTTAACATTTTGCCATAGCTCGCTTCGTTTCCGAGATATTTGCAGATTTATCTCAAGGGAAGGGGCCTGACGGACATATTTCGAGATATTTCTTCTTCTTGTTGTTCTTCTTCTGCACAGCTAAGCTGGAAGTTGCATTTGCGGCTCTCACTAGTGCAGAGTTATCTCAAAGAAAGGGGCCACGGTGTTTCTGTATCTCTATTATGTTGGTGCGGCTTCGGAACTTTTAAATATCTCGATATATCTCGAAAACTACGCTTCTGATCAAAAAATATCATAGAACATAAATTGTAGGAAACATAATTCTGTACAAAAAACGTCTCTTAACATTTTGCCATAGCTCGCTTCGTTTCCGAGATATGTGCAGATTCAGCTCAAAGGAACGGGCCTGACGGACATATTTCGAGATACTTCTTCTTCTTGTTGTTCTTCCTCTGCACAGCTAAGCTGGAAGAGGCATTTGCAGCTCGCAATAGTGCAGAGTTATCTCAAAGAAAGGGGCCACGGTGTTTCTGTATCTCTATTATGTTGGTGCGGCTTCGGAACTTTTAAATATCTTGATATATCTCGAGAACTACGCATCTGATCAAAAAATATCATAGAACATCAAAAGTAGGAAACTTAATTCTCTACAAAAAAGGTCTCTTAACATTTTGCCATAGCTCGCTTCGTTTCCGAGATATTTGCAGATTTATCTCAAGGGAAGGGGCCTGACGGACATATTTCGTGATATTTCTTCTTCTTGTTGTCCTTCTTCTGCACAGCTAAGCTGGAAGTGGCATTTGCAGCTCGCAATAGTGCAGAGTTATCTCAAAGAAGGGGGCCACGGTGTTTCTGTATCTCTATTATGTTGGTGCGGCTTCGGAACTTTTAAATATCTTGATATATCTCGAGAACTACGCATCTGATCAAAAAATATCATAGAACATAAAAAGTAGGAAACCTAATTCTCTACAAAAAAGGTCTCTTAACATTTTGCCATAGCTCGCTTCGTTTCCGAGATATTTGCAGATTTATCTCAAGGGAAGGGGCCTGATGGACATATTTCGAGATATTTCTTCTTCTTGTTGTTCTTCTTCTGCACAGCTAAGCTGGTAGTGGCATTTGCGGCTCGCACTAGTGCAGAGTTATCTCGAAGAAAGGGGCCACGGTGTTTCTGTATCTCTATTATGTTGGTGCGGCTTCGGAACTTTTAAATATCTTGATATATCTCGAGAACTACGCATCTGATCAAAAAATATCATAGAACATAAAAAGTAGGAAACTTAATTCTCTACAAAAAAGGTCTCTTATCATTTTGCCATAGCTCGCTTCGTTTCCGAGATATTTGCAGATTTATCTCAAGGGAAGGGGCCTGACGGACATATTTCGAGATATTTCTTCTTCTTGTTGTTCTTCCTCTGCACAGCTAAGCTGGAAGTGGCATTTGCAGCTCGCAATAGTGCAGAGTAATCTCAAAGAAAGGGGCCACGGTGTTTCTGTATCTCTATTATGTTGGTGCGGCTTCGGAACTCTTAAATATCTTGATATATCTCGAGAACTACGCATCTGATCAAAAAATATCATAGAACATAAAAAGTAGGAAACTTAATTCTCTACAAAAAAGGTCTCTTAACATTTTGCCATAGCTCGCTTCGTTTCCGAGATATTTGCAGATTTATCTCAAGGGAAGGGGCCTGACGGACATATTTCGAGATATTTCTTCTTCTTGTTGTTCTTCTTCTGCACAGCTAAGTTGGAAGTGGCATTTGCGGCTCGCACTAGTGCAGAGTTATCTCAAAGAAAGGGGCCACGGTGTTTCTGTATCTCTATTATGTTGGTGCGGCTTCGGAACTTTTAAATATCTTGATATATCTCGAGAACTCCGCATCTGATCAAAAAATATCATAGAACATAAAAAATAGGAAACTTAATTCTCTACAAAAAAGGTCCCTCAACATTTTGCCATAGCTCGCTTCGTTTCCGAGATATTTGCAAATTTATCTCAAGGGAAGGGGCCTGACGGACATATTTCGAGATATTTCTTCTTCTTGTTGTTCTTCTTCTGCACAGCTAAGCTGGAAGTGGCATTTGCGGCTCGCACTAGTGCAGAGTTATCTCAAAGAAAGGGGCCACGGTGTTTCTGTATCTCTATTATGTTGGTGCGGCTTCGGAACTTTTAAATATCTCGATATGTCTCGAAAACTACGCTTCTGATCAAAAAATATCATAGAACATAAATTGTAGGAAACATAATTCTGTACAAAAAACGTCTCTTAACATTTTGCCATAGCTCGCTTCGTTTCCGAGATATGTGCAGATTCAGCTCAAAGGAACGGGCCTGACGGACATATTTCGAGATACTTCTTCTTCTTGTTGTTCTTCTTCTGCACAGCTAAGTTGGAAGTGGCATTTGCGGCTCGCACTAGTGCAGAGTTATCTCAAAGAAAGGGGCCACGGTGTTTCTGTATCTCTATTATGTTGGTGCGGCTTCGGAACTTTTAAATATCTTGATATATCTCGAGAACTACGCATCTGATCAAAAAATATCATAGAACAGAAAAAGTAGGAAACTTAATTCTCTACAAAAAAGGTCTCTTAACATTTTGCCATAGCTCGCTTCGTTTCCGAGATATTTGCAGATTTATCTCAAGGGAAGGGGCCTGACGGACATATTTCGAGATATTTCTTCTTCTTGTTGTTCTTCCTCTGCACAGCTAAGCTGGAAGTGGCATTTGCAGCTCGCAATAGTGCAGAGTAATCTCAAAGAAAGGGGCCACGGTGTTTCTGTATCTCTATTATGTTGGTGCGGCTTCGGAACTTTTAAATATCTTGATATATCTCGAGAACTACGCATCTGATCAAAAAATATCATAGAACATAAAAAGTAGGAAACTTAATTCTCAACAAAAAAGGTCTCTTAACATTTTGCCATAGCTCGCTTCGTTTCCGAGATATTTGCAGATTTATCTCAAGGGAAGGGGCCTGACGGACATATTTCGAGATATTTCTTCTTCTTGTTGTTCTTCCTCTGCACAGCTAAGCTGGAAGTGGCATTTGCGGCTCGCACTAGTGCAGAGTTATCTCAAAGAAAGGGGCCACGGTGTTTCTGTATCTCTATTATGTTGGTGCGGCTTCGGAACTTTTAAATATCTTGATATATCTCGAGAACTACGCATCTGATCAAAAAATATCATAGAACATAAATAGTAGGAAACTTAATTCTCTACAAAAAAGGTCCCTCAACATTTTGCCATAGCTCGCTTCGTTTCCGAGATATTTGCACATTTATCTCAAGGGAAGCGGCCTAACGGACATATTTCGAGATATTTCTTCTTCTTGTTGTTCTTCTTCTGCACAGCTAAGCTTGAAGTGGCATTTGCGGCTCGCACTAGTGCAGAGTTATCTCAAAGAAAGGGGCCACGGTGTTTCTGTATCTCTATTATGTTGGTGCGGCTTCGGAACTTTTAAATATCTCGATATATCTCGAAAACTACGCTTCTGATCAAAAAATATCATAGCACATAAATTGTAGGAAACATAATTCTCTACAAAAAACCTCTCTTAACATTTTGCCATAGCTCGCTTCGTTTCCGAGATATTTGCAGATTTATCTCAAGGGAAGGGGCCTGACGGACATATTTCGAGATATTTCTTCTTCTTGTTGTTCTTCTTCTGCACAGCTAAGCTGGAAGTGGCATTTGCGGCTCGCACTAGTGCAGAGTTATCTCAAAGAAAGGGGCCACGGTGTTTCTGTATCTCTATTATGTTGGTGCGGCTTCGGAACTTTTAAATATCTCGATATATCTCGAAAACTACGCTTCTGATCAAAAAATATCATAGAACATAAATTGTAGGAAACATAATTCTGTACAAAAAACGTCTCTTAACATTTTGCCATAGCTCGCTTCGTTTCCGAGATATGTGCAGATTCAGCTCAAAGGAACGGGACTGACGGACATATTTCGAGATACTTCTTCTTCTTGTTGTTCTTCCTCTGCACAGCTAAGCTGGAAGTGGCATTTGCAGCTCGCAATAGTGCAGAGTTATCTCAAAGAAAGGGGCCACGGTGTTTCTGTATCTCTATTATGTTGGTGCGGCTTCGGAACTTTTAAATATCTTGATATATCTCGAGAACTACGCATCTGATCAAAAAATATCATAGAACATAAAAAGTAGGAAACTTAATTCTCTACAAAAAAGGTCTCTTAACATTTTGCCATAGCTCGCTTCGTTTCCGAGATATTTGCAGATTTATCTCAAGGGAAGGGGCCTGACGGACATATTTCGTGATATTTCTTCTTCTTGTTGTCCTTCTTCTGCACAGCTAAGCTGGAAGTGGCATTTGCAGCTCGCAATAGTGCAGAGTTATCTCAAAGAAGGGGGCCACGGTGTTTCTGTATCTCTATTATGTTGGTGCGGCTTCGGAACTTTTAAATATCTTGATATATCTCGAGAACTACGCATCTGATCAAAAAATATCATAGAACATAAAAAGTAGGAAACTTAATTCTCTACAAAAAAGGTCTCTTAACATTTTGCCATAGCTCGCTTCGTTTCCGAGATATTTGCAGATTTATCTCAAGGGAAGGGGCCTGACGGACATATTTCGAGATATTTCTTCTTCTTGTTGTTCTTCTTCTGCACAGCTAAGTTGGAAGTGGCATTTGCGGCTCGCACTAGTGCAGAGTTATCTCAAAGAAAGGGGCCACGGTGTTTCTGTATCTCTATTATGTTGGTGCGGCTTCGGAACTTTTAAATATCTTGATATATCTCGAGAACTACGCATCTGATCAAAAAATATCATAGAACAGAAAAAGTAGGAAACTTAATTCTCTACAAAAAAGGTCTCTTAACATTTTGCCATAGCTCGCTTCGTTTCCGAGATATTTGCAGATTTATCTCAAGGGAAGGGGCCTGACGGACATATTTCGAGATATTTCTTCTTCTTGTTGTTCTTCTTCTGCACAGCTAAGCTGGAAGTGGCATTTGCGGCTCGCACTAGTGCAGAGTTATCTCTAAGAAAGGGGCCACGGTGTTTCTGTATCTCTATTATGTTGGTGCGGCTTCGGAACTTTTAAATATCTTGATATATCTCGAGAACTACGCATCTGATCAAAAAATATCATAGAACATAAAAAGTAGGAAACTTAATTCTCTACAAAAAAGGTCTCTTAACATTTTGCCATAGCTCGCTTCGTTTCCGAGATATTTGCAGATTTATCTCAAGGGAAGGGGCCTGACGGACATATTTCGAGATATTTCTTCTTCTTGTTGTTCTTCCTCTGCACAGCTAAGCTGGAAGTGGCATTTGCAGCTCGCAATAGTGCAGAGTAATCTCAAAGAAAGGGGCCACGGTGTTTCTGTATCTCTATTATGTTGGTGCGGCTTCGGAACTTTTAAATATCTTGATATATCTCGAGAACTACGCATCTGATCAAAAAATATCATAGAACATAAAAAGTAGGAAACTTAATTCTCTACAAAAAAGGTCTCTCAACATTTTGCCATAGCTCGCTTCGTTTCCGAGATATTTGCAGATTTATCTCAAGGGAAGGGGCCTGACGGACATATTTCGAGATATTTCTTCTTCTTGTTGTTCTTCCTCTGCACAGCTAAGCTGGAAGTGGCATTTGCAGCTGGCAATAGTGCAGAGTTATCTCAAAGAAGGGGGCCACGGTGTTTCTGTATCTCTATTATGTTGGTGCGGCTTCGGAACTTTTAAATATCTTGATATATCTCGAGAACTACGCATCTGATCAAAAAATATCATAGAACATAAAAAGTAGGAAACTTAATTCTCTACAAAAAAGTTCTCTTAAGATTTTGCCATAGCTCGCTTCGTTTCCGAGATATTTGCAGATTTATCTCAAGGGAAGGGGCCTGACGGACATATTTCGAGATATTTCTTCTTCTTGTTGTTCTTCCTCTGCACAGCTAAGCTGGAAGTGGCATTTGCAGCTGGCAATAGTGCAGAGTTATCTCAAAGAAGGGGGCCACGGTGTTTCTGTATCTCTATTATGTTGGTGCGGCTTCGGAACTTTTAAATATCTCGATATATCTCGAAAACTACGCTTCTGATCAAAAAATATCATAGCACATAAATTGTAGGAAACATAATTCTCTACAAAAAACCTCTCTTAACATTTTGCCATAGCTCGCTTCGTTTCCGAGATATTTGCAGATTTATCTCAAGGGAAGGGGCCTGACGGACATATTTCGAGATATTTCTTCTTCTTGTTGTTCTTCTTCTGCACAGCTAAGCTGGAAGTTGCATTTGCGGCTCTCACTAGTGCAGAGTTATCTCAAAGAAAGGGGCCACGGTGTTTCTGTATCTCTATTATGTTGGTGCGGCTTCGGAACTTTTAAATATCTCGATATATCTCGAAAACTACGCTTCTGATCAAAAAATATCATAGAACATAAATTGTAGGAAACATAATTCTGTACAAAAAACGTCTCTTAACATTTTGCCATAGCTCGCTTCGTTTCCGAGATATGTGCAGATTCAGCTCAAAGGAACGGGCCTGACGGACATATTTCGAGATACTTCTTCTTCTTGTTGTTCTTCCTCTGCACAGCTAAGCTGGAAGAGGCATTTGCAGCTCGCAATAGTGCAGAGTTATCTCAAAGAAAGGGGCCACGGTGTTTCTGTATCTCTATTATGTTGGTGCGGCTTCGGAACTTTTAAATATCTTGATATATCTCGAGAACTACGCATCTGATCAAAAAATATCATAGAACATCAAAAGTAGGAAACTTAATTCTCTACAAAAAAGGTCTCTTAACATTTTGCCATAGCTCGCTTCGTTTCCGAGATATTTGCAGATTTATCTCAAGGGAAGGGGCCTGACGGACATATTTCGTGATATTTCTTCTTCTTGTTGTCCTTCTTCTGCACAGCTAAGCTGGAAGTGGCATTTGCAGCTCGCAATAGTGCAGAGTTATCTCAAAGAAGGGGGCCACGGTGTTTCTGTATCTCTATTATGTTGGTGCGGCTTCGGAACTTTTAAATATCTTGATATATCTCGAGAACTACGCATCTGATCAAAAAATATCATAGAACATAAAAAGTAGGAAACTTAATTCTCTACAAAAAAGGTCTCTTATCATTTTGCCATAGCTCGCTTCGTTTCCGAGATATTTGCAGATTTATCTCAAGGGAAGGGGCCTGACGGACATATTTCGAGATATTTCTTCTTCTTGTTGTTCTTCCTCTGCACAGCTAAGCTGGAAGTGGCATTTGCAGCTCGCAATAGTGCAGAGTAATCTCAAAGAAAGGGGCCACGGTGTTTCTGTATCTCTATTATGTTGGTGCGGCTTCGGAACTCTTAAATATCTTGATATATCTCGAGAACTACGCATCTGATCAAAAAATATCATAGAACATAAAAAGTAGGAAACTTAATTCTCTACAAAAAAGGTCTCTTAACATTTTGCCATAGCTCGCTTCGTTTCCGAGATATTTGCAGATTTATCTCAAGGGAAGGGGCCTGACGGACATATTTCGAGATATTTCTTCTTCTTGTTGTTCTTCTTCTGCACAGCTAAGTTGGAAGTGGCATTTGCGGCTCGCACTAGTGCAGAGTTATCTCAAAGAAAGGGGCCACGGTGTTTCTGTATCTCTATTATGTTGGTGCGGCTTCGGAACTTTTAAATATCTTGATATATCTCGAGAACTCCGCATCTGATCAAAAAATATCATAGAACATAAAAAATAGGAAACTTAATTCTCTACAAAAAAGGTCCCTCAACATTTTGCCATAGCTCGCTTCGTTTCCGAGATATTTGCAAATTTATCTCAAGGGAAGGGGCCTGACGGACATATTTCGAGATATTTCTTCTTCTTGTTGTTCTTCTTCTGCACAGCTAAGCTGGAAGTGGCATTTGCGGCTCGCACTAGTGCAGAGTTATCTCAAAGAAAGGGGCCACGGTGTTTCTGTATCTCTATTATGTTGGTGCGGCTTCGGAACTTTTAAATATCTCGATATGTCTCGAAAACTACGCTTCTGATCAAAAAATATCATAGAACATAAATTGTAGGAAACATAATTCTGTACAAAAAACGTCTCTTAACATTTTGCCATAGCTCGCTTCGTTTCCGAGATATGTGCAGATTCAGCTCAAAGGAACGGGCCTGACGGACATATTTCGAGATACTTCTTCTTCTTGTTGTTCTTCCTCTGCACAGCTAAGCTGGAAGTGGCATTTGCAGCTCGCAATAGTGCAGAGTTATCTCAAAGAAAGAGGCCACGGTGTTTCTGTATCTCTATTATGTTGGTGCGGCTTCGGAACTTTTAAATATCTTGATATATCTCGAGAACTACGCATCTGATCAAAAAATATCATAGAAGATAAAAAGTAGGAAACTTAATTCTCTACAAAAAAGGTCTCTTAATATTTTGCCATAGCTCGCTTCGTTTCCGAGATATTTGCAGATTTATCTCAAGGGAAGGGGCCTGACGGACATATTTCGAGATATTTCTTCTTCTTGTTGTTCTTCCTCTGCACAGCTAAGCTGGAAGTGGCATTTGCAGCTGGCAATAGTGCAGAGTTATCTCAAAGATGGGGGCCACGGTGTTTCTGTATCTCTATTATGTTGGTGCGGCTTCGGAACTTTTAAATATCTTGATATATCTCGAGAACTACGCATCTGATCAAAAAATATCATAGAACATAAAAAGTAGGAAACTTAATTCTCTACAAAAAAGGTCTCTTAACATTTTGCCATAGCTCGCTTCGTTTCCGAGATATTTGCAGATTTATCTCAAGGGAAGGGGCCTGACGGACATATTTCGAGATATTTCTTCTTCTTGTTGTTCTTCTTCTGCACAGCTAAGCTGGAAGTGGCATTTGCGGCTCGCACTAGTGCAGAGTTATCTCGAAGAAAGGGGCCACGGTGTTTCTGTATCTCTATTATGTTGGTGCGGCTTCGGAACTTTTAAATATCTTGATATATCTCGAGAACTACGCATCTGATCAAAAAATATCATAGAACATAAAAAGTAGGAAACTTAATTCTCTACAAAAAAGTTCTCTTAAGATTTTGCCATAGCTCGCTTCGTTTCCGAGATATTTGCAGATTTATCTCAAGGGAAGGGGCCTGACGGACATATTTCGAGATATTTCTTCTTCTTGTTGTTCTTCCTCTGCACAGCTAAGCTGGAAGTGGCATTTGCAGCTGGCAATAGTGCAGAGTTATCTCAAAGAAGGGGGCCACGGTGTTTCTGTATCTCTATTATGTTGGTGCGGCTTCGGAACTTTTAAATATCTTGATATATCTCGAGAACTACGCATCTGATCAAAAAATATCATAGAACATAAAAAGTAGGAAACTTAATTCTCTACAAAAAAGGTCTCTTAACATTTTGCCATAGCTCGTTTCGTTTCCGAGATATTTGCAGATTTATCTCAAGGGAAGGGGCCTGACGGACATATTTCGAGATATTTCTTCTTCTTGTTGTTCTTCTTCTGCATAGCTAAGCTGGAAGTGGCATCTGCGGCTCGCACTAGTGCAGAGTTATCTCAAAGAAAGGGGCCACGGTGTTTCTGTATCTCTATTATGTTGGTGCGGCTTCGGAACTTTTAAATATCTTGATATATCTCGAGAACTACGCATCTGATCAAAAAATATCATAGAATATAAAAAGTAGGAAACTTAATTCTCTACAAAAAAGGTCTCTTAACATTTTGCCATAGCTCGCTTCGTTTCCGAGATATTTGCAGATTTATCTCAAGGGAAGGGGCCTAACGGACATATTTCGAGATATTTCTTCTTCTTGTTGTCCTTCTTCTGCACAGCTAAGCTGGAAGTGGCATTTGCGGCTCCCACTAGTGCAGAGTTATCTCAAAGAAAGGGGCCACGTTGTTTCTGTATCTCTATTATGTTGGTGCGGCTTCGGAACTTTTAAATATCTCGATATATCTCGAAAACTACGCTTCTGATCAAAAAACATCATAGAACATAAATTGTAGGAAACATAATTTTCTACAAAAAACGTCTCTTAACATTTTGCCGTAGCTCGCTTCGTTTCCGAGATATTTGCAGATTTATCTCAAGGGAAGGGGCCTGACGGACATATTTCGAGATATTTCTTCTTCTTGTTGTTCTTCCTCTGCACAGCTAAGCCGGAAGTGGCAATTGCGGCTCGCACTAGTGCAGAGTTATCTCAAAGAAAGGGGCCACGGTGTTTCTGTATCTCTATTATGTTGGTGCGGCTTCGGAACTTTTAAACATCTTGATATATCTCGAGAACTACGCATCTGATCAAAAAATATCATAGAACATAAAAAGTAGGAAACTTCATTCTCTACAAAAAAGGTCTCTTAACATTTTGCCATAGCTCGCTTGGTTTCCGAGATATTTGCAGATTTATCTCAAGGGAAGGGGCCTGACGGACATATTTCGAGATATTTCTTCTTCTTGTTGTCCTTCTTCTGCACAGCTAAGCTGGAAGTGGCATTTGCGGCTCGCACTAGTGCAGAGTTATCTCAAAGAAAGGGGCCACGTTGTTTCTGTATCTCTATTATGTTGGTGCGGCTTCGGAACTTTTAAATATCTCGATATATCTCGAAAACTACGCTTCTGATCAAAAAACATCATAGAACATAAATTGTAGGAAACATAATTCTCTACAAAAAACGTCTCTTAACATTTTGCCATAGCTCGCTTCGTTTCCGAGATATTTGCAGATTCAGCTCAAAGGAACGGGCCTGACGGACATATTTCGAGATATTTCTTCTTCTTGTTGTTCTTCCTCTGCACAGCTAAGCTGGAAGTGGCATTTGCAGCTCGCAATAGTGCAGAGTTATCTCAAAGAAAGGGGCCACGGTGTTTCTGTACCTCTATTATGTTGGTGCAGCTTCGGAACTTTTAAATATCTTGATATATCTCGAGAAATACGCATCTGATCAAAAAATATCATAGAACATAAAAAGTAGGAAACCTAATTTTCTACAAAAAAGGTCTCTCAACATTTTGCCATAGCTCGCTTGGTTTCCGAGATATTTGCAGATTTATCTCAAGGGAAGGGGCCTGACGGACATATTTCGAGATATTTCTTCTTCTTGTTGTCCTTCTTCTGCACAGCTAAGCTGGAAGTGGCATTTGCGGCTCGCACTAGTGCAGAGTTATCTCAAAGAAAGGGGCCACGTTGTTTCTGTATCTCTATTATGTTGGTGCGGCTTCGGAACTTTTAAATATCTCGATATATCTCGAAAACTACGCTTCTGATCAAAAAACATCATAGAACATAAAAAGTAGGAAACTTAATTCTCTACAAAAAAGGTCTCTTAACATTTTGCCATAGCTCGCTTGGTTTCCGAGATATTTGCAGATTTATCTCAAGGGAAGGGGCCTGACGGACATATTTCGTGATATTTCTTCTTCTTGTTGTCCTTCTTCTGCACAGCTAAGCTGGAAGTGGCATTTGCAGCTCGCAATAGTGCAGAGTTATCTCAAAGAAGGGGGCCACGGTGTTTCTGTATCTCTATTATGTTGGTGCGGCTTCGGAACTTTTAAATATCTTGATATATCTCGAGAACTACGCATCTGATCAAAAAATATCATAGAACATAAAAAGTAGGAAACTTAATTCTCTACAAAAAAGGTCTCTTAACATTTTGCCATAGCTCGCTTCGTTTCCGAGATATTTGCAGATTTATCTCAAGGGAAGGGGCCTGACGGACATATTTCGAGATATTTCTTCTTCTTGTTGTTCTTCTTCTGCACAGCTAAGCTGGAAGTGGCATTTGCAGCTCGCACTAGTGCAGAGTTATCTCAAAGAAAGGGGCCACGGTGTTTCTGTATCTCTATTATGTTGGTGCGGCTTCGGAACTTTTAAATATCTTGATATATCTCGAGAACTACGCATCTGATCAAAAAATATCATAGAACATAAAAAGTAGGAAACTTAATTCTCTACAAAAAAGGTCTCTTAACATTTTGCCATAGCTCGCTTCGTTTCCGAGATATTTGCAGATTTATCTCAAGGGAAGGGGCCTGACGGACATATTTCGAGATATTTCTTCTTCTTGTTGTTCTTCTTCTGCACAGCTAAGCTGGAAGTGGCATTTGCAGCTCGCACTAGTGCAGAGTTATCTCAAAGAAAGGGGCCACGGTGTTTCTGTATCTCTATTATGTTGGTGCGGCTTCGGAACTTTTAAATATCTTGATATATCTCGAGAACTACGCATCTGATCAAAAAATATCATAGAACATAAAAAGTAGGAAACTTAATTCTCTACAAAAAAGGTCTCTTAACATTTTGCCATAGCTCGCTTCGTTTCCGAGATATTTGCAGATTTATCTCAAGTGAAGGGGCCTGACGGACATATTTCGAGATATTTCTTCTTCTTGTTGTCCTTCTTCTGCACAGCTAAGCTGGAAGCGGCATTTGCGGCTCGCACTAGTGCAGAGTTATCTCAAAGAAAGGGGCCACGGTGTTTCTGTATCTCTATTATGTTGGTGCGGCTTCGGAACTTTTGAATATCTCGATATATCTCGAAAACTACGCTTCTGATCAAAAAACATCATAGAACATAAATTGTAGGAAACATAATTCTCTACAAAAAACGTCTCTTAACATTTTGCCATAGCTCGCTTCGTTTCCGAGATATTTGCAGATTCAGCTCAAAGGAACGGGCCTGACGGACATATTTCGAGATATTTCTTCTTCTTGTTGTTCTTCCTCTGCACAGCTAAGCTGGAAGTGGCATTTGCAGCTCGCAATAGTGCAGAGTTATCTCAAAGAAAGAGGCCACGGTGTTTCTGTACCTCTATTATGTTGGTGCAGCTTCGGAACTTTTAAATATCTTGATATATCTCGAGAAATACGCATCTGATCAAAAAATATCATAGAACATAAAAAGTAGGAAACCTAATTTTCTACAAAAAACGTCTCTTAACATTTTGCCGTAGCTCGCTTCGTTTCCGAGATATTTGCAGATTTATCTCAAGGGAAGGGGCCTGACGGACATATTTCGAGATATTTCTTCTTCTTGTTGTTCTTCCTCTGCACAGCTAAGCCGGAAGTCGCAATTGCGGCTCGCACTAGTGCAGAGTTATCTCAAAGAAAGGGGCCACGGTGTTTCTGTATCTCTATTATGTTGGTGCGGCTTCGGAACTTTTAAATATCTCGATATATCTCGAAAACTACGCTTCTGATCAAAAAACATCATAGAACATAAATTGTAGGAAACATAATTCTCTACAAAAAACGTCTCTTAACATTTTGCCATAGCTCGCTTCGTTTCCGAGATATTTGCAGATTCAGCTCAAAGGAACGGGCCTGACGGACATATTTCGAGATATTTCTTCTTCTTGTTGTTCTTCCTCTGCACAGCTAAGCTGGAAGTGGCATTTGCAGCTCGCAATAGTGCAGAGTTATCTCAAAGAAAGAGGCCACGGTGTTTCTGTACCCCTATTATGTTGGTGCAGCTTCGGAACTTTTAAATATCTTGATATATCTCGAGAACTACGCATCTGATCAAAAAATATCATAGAACATAAAAAGTAGGAAACTTAATTCTCTACAAAAAAGGTCTCTTAACATTTTGCCATAGCTCGTTTCGTTTCCGAGATATTTGCAGATTTATCTCAAGGGAAGGGGCCTGACGGACATATTTCGAGATATTTCTTCTTCTTGTTGTTCTTCTTCTGCATAGCTAAGCTGGAAGTGGCATCTGCGGCTCGCACTAGTGCAGAGTTATCTCAAAGAAAGGGGCCACGGTGTTTCTGTATCTCTATTATGTTGGTGCGGCTTCGGAACTTTTAAATATCTTGATATATCTCGAGAACTACGCATCTGATCAAAAAATATCATAGAATATAAAAAGTAGGAAACTTAATTCTCTACAAAAAAGGTCTCTTAACATTTTGCCATAGCTCGCTTCGTTTCCGAGATATTTGCAGATTCAGCTCAAAGGAACGGGCCTGACGGACATATTTCGAGATATTTCTTCTTCTTGTTGTTCTTCCTCTGCACAGCTAAGCTGGAAGTGGCATTTGCAGCTCGCAATAGTGCAGAGTTATCTCAAAGAAAGAGGCCACGGTGTTTCTGTACCTCTATTATGTTGGTGCAGCTTCGGAACTTTTAAATGTCTTGATATATCTCGAGAAATACGCATCTGATCAAAAAATATCATAGAACATAAAAAGTAGGAAACCTAATTTTCTACAAAAAACGTCTCTTAACATTTTGCCGTAGCTCGCTTCGTTTCCGAGATATTTGCAGATTTATCTCAAGGGAAGGGGCCTGACGGACATATTTCGAGATATTTCTTCTTCTTGTTGTTCTTCCTCTGCACAGCTAAGCCGGAAGTGGCAATTGCGGCTCGCACTAGTGCAGAGTTATCTCAAAGAAAGGGGCCACGGTGTTTCTGTATCTCTATTATGTTGGTGCGGCTTCGGAACTTTTAAATATCTTGATATATCTCGAGAACTACGCATCTGATCAAAAAATATCATAGAACATAAAAAGTAGGAAACTTCATTCTCTACAAAAAAGGTCTCTTAACATTTTGCCATAGCTCGCTTGGTTTCCGAGATATTTGCAGATTTATCTCAAGGGAAGGGGCCTGACGGACATATTTCGAGATATTTCTTCTTCTTGTTGTCCTTCTTCTGCACAGCTAAGCTGGAAGTGGCATTTGCGGCTCGCACTAGTGCAGAGTTATCTCAAAGAAAGGGGCCACGTTGTTTCTGTATCTCTATTATGTTGGTGCGGCTTCGGAACTTTTAAATATCTCGATATATCTCGAAAACTACGCTTCTGATCAAAAAACATCATAGAACATAAATTGTAGGAAACATAATTCTCTACAAAAAACGTCTCTTAACATTTTGCCATAGCTCGCTTCGTTTCCGAGATATTTGCAGATTCAGCTCAAAGGAACGGGCCTGACGGACATATTTCGAGATATTTCTTCTTCTTGTTGTTCTTCCTCTGCACAGCTAAGCTGGAAGTGGCATTTGCAGCTCGCAATAGTGCAGAGTTATCTCAAAGAAAGAGGCCACGGTGTTTCTGTACCTCCATTATGTTGGTGCAGCTTCGGAACTTTTAAATATCTTGATATATCTCGAGAACTACGCATCTGACCAAAAAATATCATAGAACATAAAAAGTAGGAAACCTAATTTTCTACAAAAAACGTCTCTTAACATTTTGCCGTAGCTCGCTTCGTTTCCGAGATATTTGCAGATTTATCTCAAGGGAAGGGGCCTGACGGACATATTTCGAGATATTTCTTCTTCTTGTTGTTCTTCCTCTGCACAGCTAAGCTGGAAGTGGCTATTGCGGCTCGCACTAGTGCAGAGTTATCTCAAAGAAAGGGGCCACGGTGTTTCTGTATCTCTATTATGTTGGTGCGGCTTCGGAACTTTTAAATATCTTGATATATCTCGAGAACTACGCATCTGATCAAAAAATATCATAGAACATAAAAAGTAGGAAACTTAATTCTCTACCAAAAAGGTCTCTTAACATTTTGCCATAGCTCGCTGGGTTTCCGAGATACTTGCAGATTTATCTCAAGGGAAGGGGCCTGACGGACATATTTCGAGATATTTCTTCTTCTTGTTGTTCTTCTTCTGCACAGCTAAGCTGGAAGTGGCATTTGCAGCTCGCACTAGTGCAGAGTTATCTCAAAGAAAGGGGCCACGGTGTTTCTGTATCTCTATTATGTTGGTGCGGCTTCGGAACTTTTAAATATCTTGATATATCTCGAGAACTACGCATCTGATCAAAAAATATCATAGAACATAAAAAGTAGGAAACTTAATTCTCTACAAAAAAGGTCTCTTAACATTTTGCCATAGCTCGCTTCGTTTCCGAGATATTTGCAGATTTATCTCAAGTGAAGGGGCCTGACGGACATATTTCGAGATATTTCTTCTTCTTGTTGTCCTTCTTCTGCACAGCTAAGCTGGAAGCGGCATTTGTGGCTCGCACTAGTGCAGAGTTATCTCAAAGAAAGGGGCCACGGTGTTTCTGTATCTCTATTATGTTGGTGCGGCTTCGGAACTTTTGAATATCTCGATATATCTCGAAAACTACGCTTCTGATCAAAAAACATCATAGAACATAAATTGTAGGAAACATAATTCTCTACAAAAAACGTCTCTTAACATTTTGCCATAGCTCGCTTCGTTTCCGAGATATTTGCAGATTTATCTCAAGTGAAGGGGCCTGACGGACATATTTCGAGATATTTCTTCTTCTTGTTGTCCTTCTTCTGCACAGCTAAGCTGGAAGTGGCATTTGCGGCTCGCACTAGTGCAGAGTTATCTCAAAGAAAGGGGCCACGGTGTTTCTGTATCTCTATTATGTTGGTGCGGCTTCGGAACTTTTGAATATCTCGATATATCTCGAAAACTACGCTTCTGATCAAAAAACATCATAGAACATAAATTGTAGGAAACATAATTCTCTACAAAAAACGTCTCTTAATATTTTGCCATAGCTCGCTTCGTTTCCGAGATATTTGCAGATTTATCTCAAGGGAAGGGGCCTGACGGACATATTTCGAGATATTTCTTCTTCTTGTTGTTCTTCTTCTGCACAGCTAAGCTGGAAGTGGCATTTGCGGCTCGCACTAGTGCAGAGTTATCTCAAAGAAAGGGGCCACGGTGTTTCTGTATCTCCATTATGTTGGTGCGGCTTCGGAACTTTTAAATATCTTGATATATCTCGAGAACTACGCATCTGATCAAAAAATATCATAGAACATAAAAAGTAGGAAACTTAATTCTCTACAAAAAAGGTCTCTTAACATTTTGCCATAGCTCGCTTCGTTTCCGAGATATTTGCAGATTTATCTCAAGGGAAGGGGCCTGACGGACATATTTCGAGATATTTCTTCTTCTTGTTGTTCTTCTTCTGCACAGCTAAGCTGGAAGTGGCATTTGCGGCTCGCACTAGTGCAGAGTTATCTCAAAGAAAGGGGCCACGGTGTTTCTGTATCTCTATTATGTTGGTGCGGCTTCGGAACTTTTAGATATCTCGATATATCTCGAAAACTACGCTTCTGATCAAAAAATATCATAGAACATAAAAAGTAGGAAACTTAATTCTCTACAAAAAACGTCTGTAAACATTTTGCCATAGCTCGCTTCGTTTCCGAGATATTTGCAGATTTATCTCAAAGGAACGGGCCTGACGGACATATTTCGAGATATTTCTTCTTCTTGTTGTTCTTCTTCTGCACAGCTAAGCTGGAAGTGGCATTTGCAGCTCGCAATAGTGCAGAGTAATCTCAAAGAAAGAGGCCACGGTGTTTCTGTATCTCTATTATGTTGGTGCGGCTTCGGAACTTTTAAATATCTTGATATATCTCGAGAACTACGCATCTGATCAAAAAATATCATAGAACATAAAAAGTATGAAACTTAATTCTCCACAAAAAAGGTCTCTTAACATTTTGCCATAGCTCGCTTCGTTTCCGAGATATTTGCAGATTTATCTCACGGGAAGGGGCCTGACGGACATATTTCGAGATATTTCTTCTTCTTGTTGTTCTTCTTCTGCACAGCTAAGCTGGAAGTGGCATTTGCAGCTCGCAATAGTGCAGAGTTATCTCAAAGAAGGGGCCACGGTGTTTCTGTATCTCTATTATGTTGGTGCGGCTTCGGAACTTTTAAATATCTTGATATATCTCGAGAACTACGCATCTGATCAAAAAATATCATAGAACATAAAAAGTAGGAAACTTAATTCGCTACAAAAAAGGTCTCTTAACATTTTGCCATAGCTCGCTTCGTTTCCGAGATATTTGCAGATTTATCTCAAGGGAAGGGGCCTAACGGACATATTTCGAGATATTTCTTCTTCTTGTTGTCCTTCTTCTGCACAGCTAAGCTGGAAGTGGCATTTGCGGCTCCCACTAGTGCAGAGTTATCTCAAAGAAAGGGGCCACGTTGTTTCTGTATCTCTATTATGTTGGTGCGGCTTCGGAACTTTTAAATATCTCGATATATCTCGAAAACTACGCTTCTGATCAAAAAACATCATAGAACATAAATTGTAGGAAACATAATTCTCTACAAAAAACGTCTCTTAACATTTTGCCATAGCTCGCTTCGTTTCCGAGATATTTGCAGATTCAGCTCAAAGGAACGGGCCTGACGGACATATTTCGAGATATTTCTTCTTCTTGTTGTTCTTCCTCTGCACAGCTAAGCTGGAAGTGGCATTTGCAGCTCGCAATAGTGCAGAGTTATCTCAAAGAAAGAGGCCACGGTGTTTCTGTACCTCTATTATGTTGGTGCAGCTTCGGAACTTTTAAATATCTTGATATATCTCGAGAAATACGCTTCTGATCAAAAAATATCATAGAACATAAAAAGTAGGAAACCTAATTTTCTACAAAAAACGTCTCTTAACATTTTGCCGTAGCTCGCTTCGTTTCCGAGATATTTGCAGATTTATCTCAAGGGAAGGGGCCTGACGGACATATTTCGAGATATTTCTTCTTCTTGTTGTTCTTCCTCTGCACAGCTAAGCCGGAAGTGGCAATTGCGGCTCGCACTAGTGCAGAGTTATCTCAAAGAAAGGGGCCACGGTGTTTCTGTATCTCTATTATGTTGGTGCGGCTTCGGAACTTTTAAATATCTCGATATATCTCGAAAACTACGCTTCTGATCAAAAAACATCATAGAACATAAATTGTAGGAAACATAATTCTCTACAAAAAACGTCTCTTAACATTTTGCCATAGCTCGCTTCGTTTCCGAGATATTTGCAGATTCAGCTCAAAGGAACGGGCCTGACGGACATATTTCGAGATATTTCTTCTTCTTGTTGTTCTTCCTCTGCACAGCTAAGCTGGAAGTGGCATTTGCAGCTCGCAATAGTGCAGAGTTATCTCAAAGAAAGAGGCCACGGTGTTTCTGTACCTCCATTATGTTGGTGCAGCTTCGGAACTTTTAAATATCTTGATATATCTCGAGAACTACGCATCTGACCAAAAAATATCATAGAACATAAAAAGTAGGAAACCTAATTTTCTACAAAAATCGTCTCTTAACATTTTGCAGTAGCTCGCTTCGTTTCCGAGATATTTGCAGATTTATCTCAAGGGAAGGGGCCTGACGGACATATTTCGAGATATTTCTTCTTCTTGTTGTTCTTCCTCTGCACAGCTAAGCTGGAAGTGGCTATTGCGGCTCGCACTAGTGCAGAGTTATCTCAAAGAAAGGGGCCACGGTGTTTCTGTATCTCTATTATGTTGGTGCGGCTTCGGAACTTTTAAATATCTTGATATATCTCGAGAACTACGCATCTGATCAAAAAATATCATAGAACATAAAAAGTAGGAAACTTAATTCTCTACAAAAAAGGTCTCTTAACATTTTGCCATAGCTCGCTGGGTTTCCGAGATACTTGCAGATTTATCTCAAGGGAAGGGGCCTGACGGACATATTTCGAGATATTTCTTCTTCTTGTTGTTCTTCCTCTGCACAGCTAAGCTGGAAGTGGCATTTGCAGCTCGCAATAGTGCAGAGTAATCTCAAAGAAAGGGGCCACGGTGTTTCTGTATCTCTATTATGTTGGTGCAGCTTCGGAACTTTTAAATATCTTGATATATCTCGAGAACTACGCTTCTGATCAAAAAACATCGTAGAACATAAATTGTAGGAAACATAATTCTCTACAAAAAACGTCTCTTAACATTTTGCCATAGCTCGCTTCGTTTCCGAGATATTTGCAGATTCAGCTCAAAGGAACGGGCCTGACGGACATATTTCGAGATATTTCTTCTTCTTGTTATTCTTCCTCTGCACAGCTAAGCTGGAAGTGGCATTTGCGGCTCGCACTAGTGCAGAGTTATCTCAAAGAAAGGGGCCACGGTGTTTCTGTACCTCTAGTATGTTGGTGCGGCTTCGGAACTTTTAAGTATCTTGATATATCTCGAGAACCACGCATCTGATCAAAAAATATCATAGAACATAAAAAGTAGGAAACTTAAGTCTCTACAAAAAAGGTATCTTAACATTTTGCCATAGTTCGCTTCGTTTCCGAGATATTTGCAGATTTATCTCATGGGAAGGGGCCTGACGGACATATTTCGAGATATTTCTTCTTCTTGTTGTTCTTCTTCTGCACAGCTAAGCTGGAAGTGGCATTTGCAGGTCGCAGTAGTGCAGAGTTATCTCAAAGAAAGGGGCCACGGTGTTTCTGTATCTCTATTATGTTGGTGCAGCTTCGGAACTTTTAAATATCTTGATATATCTCGAGAACTACGCTTCTGATCAAAAAACATCGTAGAACATAAATTGTAGGAAACATAATTCTCTACAAAAAACGTCTCTTAACATTTTGCCATAGCTCGCTTCGTTTCCGAGATATTTGCAGATTCAGCTCAAAGGAACGGGCCTGACGGACATATTTCGAGATATTTCTTCTTCTTGTTATTCTTCCTCTGCACAGCTAAGCTGGAAGTGGCATTTGCGGCTCGCACTAGTGCAGAGTTATCTCAAAGAAAGGGGCCACGGTGTTTCTGTATCTCTATTATGTTGGTGCGGCTTCGGAACTTTTAAATATCTTGATATATCTCGAGAACTACGCATCTGATCAAAAAATACCATGGAACATAAAAAGTAGGAAACTTAATTCTCTACAAAAAGGTCTGTTAACATTTTGCCATAGCTCGCTTCGTTTCCGAGATATTTGCAGATTTATCTCAAGGGAAGGGGCCTGACGGACATATTTCGAGATATTTCTTCTTCTTGTTGTTCTTCTTCTGCACAGCTAAGCTGGAAGTGGCATTTGCGGCTCGCACTAGTGCAGAGTTATCTCAAAGAAAGGGGCCACGGTGTTTCTGTATCTCTATTATGTTGGTGCGGCTTCGGAACTTTTAAATATCACGATATATCTCGAAAACTACGCTTCTGATCAAAAAATATCATAGAACATAAAAAGTAGGAAACTTAATTCTCTACAAAAAAGGTCTCTTAATATTTTGCCATAGCTCGCTTCGTTTCCGAGATATTTGCAGATTTATCTCAAGGGAAGGGGCCTGACGGACATATTTCGAGATATTTCTTCTTCTTGTTGTTCTTCTTCTGCACAGCTAAGCTGGAAGTGGCATTTGCGGCTCGCACTAGTGCAGAGTTATCTCAAAGAAAGGGGCCACGGTGTTTCTGTATCTCCATTATGTTGGTGCGGCTTCGGAACTTTTAAATATCTTGATATATCTCGAGAACTACGCATCTGATCAAAAAATATCATAGAACATAAAAAGTAGGAAACTTAATTCTCTACAAAAAAGGTCTCTTAACATTTTGCCATAGCTCGCTTCGTTTCCGAGATATTTGCAGATTTATCTCAAGGGAAGGGGCCTGACGGACATATTTCGAGATATTTCTTCTTCTTGTTGTTCTTCTTCTGCACAGCTAAGCTGGAAGTGGCATTTGCGGCTCGCACTAGTGCAGAGTTATCTCAAAGAAAGGGGCCACGGTGTTTCTGTACCTCTAGTATGTTGGTGCGGCTTCGGAACTTTTAAGTATCTTGATATATCTCGAGAACCACGCATCTGATCAAAAAATATCATAGAACATAAAAAGTAGGAAACTTAATTCTCTACAAAAAAGGTATCTTAACATTTTGCCATAGTTCGCTTCGTTTCCGAGATATTTGCAGATTTATCTCATGGGAAGGGGCCTGACGGACATATTTCGAGATATTTCTTCTTCTTGTTGTTCTTCTTCTGCACAGCTAAGCTGGAAGTGGCATTTGCAGGTCGCAGTAGTGCAGAGTTATCTCAAAGAAAGGGGCCACGGTGTTTCTGTATCTCTATTATGTTGGTGCGGCTTCGGAACCTTTAAATATCTCGATATATCTCGAAAACTACGCATCTGATCAAAAAATATCATAGAACATAAATTGTAGGAAGCATAATTCTCTACAAAAAACGTCTCTTAACATTTTGCCATAGCTCGCTTCGTTTCCGAGATATTTGCAGATTCAGCTCAAAGGATCGGGCCTGACGGACATATTTCGAGATATTTCTTCTTCTTGTTGTTCTTCTTCTGCACAGCTAAGCTGGAAGTGGCATTTGCGGCTCGCACTAGTGCAGAGTTATCTCAAAGAAAGGGGCCACGGTGTTTCTGTATCTCTATTATGTTGGTGCGGCTACGGAACTTTTAAATATCTTGATATATCTCGAGAACTACGCATCTGATCAAAAAATATCATAGAACATAAAAAGTAGGAAACTTAATTCTCTACAAATAAGGTCTCTTAACATTTTGTCATAGCCCGCTTCGTTTCCGAGATATTTGCAGATTTATCTCAAGGGAAGGGGCCTGACGGACATATTTCGAGATATTTCTTCTTCTTGTTGTTCTTCTTCTGCACAGCTAAGCTGGAAGTGGCATTTGCAGCTCGCAATAGTGCATAGTTATCTCAAAGAAAGGGGCCACGGTGTTTCTGTATCTCTATTATGTTGGTGCGGCTTCGGAACTTTTAAATATCTTGATATATCTCGAGAACTACGCATCTGATCAAAAAATATCATAGAACATAAAAAGTAGGAAACTTAATTCTCTACAAAAATGGTCTCTTAACATTTTGCCATAGCTCGCTTCGTTTCCGAGATATTAGCAGATTTATCTCAAGGGAAGGGGCCTGACGGACATATTTCGAGATATTTCTTCTTCTTGTTGTCCTTCTTCTGCACAGCTAAGCTGGAAGTGGCATTTGCAGCTCGCAATAGTGCAGAGATATCTCAAAGAAGGGGGCCACGGTGTTTCTGTATCTCTATTATGTTGGTGCGGCTTCGGAACTTTTAAATATCTTGATATATCTCGAGAACTGCGCATGTGATCAAAAAATATCATAGAACATAAAAAGTAGGAAACTTAATTCTCTACAAAAAAGGTCTCTTAACATTTTGCCATAGCTCGCTTCGTTTCCGAGATATTTGCAGATTTATCTCAAGGGAAGGGGCCTGACGGACATATTTCGAGATATTTCTTCTTCTTGTTGTTCTTCTTCTGCACAGCTAAGCTGGAAGTGGCATTTGCGGCTCGCACTAGTGCAGAGTTATCTCAAAGAAAGGGGCCACGGTGTTTCTGTATCTCCATTATGTTGGTGCGGCTTCGGAACTTTTAAATATCTTGATATATCTCGAGAACTACGCATCTGATCAAAAAATATCATAGAACATAAAAAGTAGGAAACTTAATTCTCTACAAAAAAGGTCTCTTAACATTTTGCCATAGCTCGCTTCGTTTCCGAGATATTTGCAGATTTATCTCAAGGGAAGGGGCCTGACGGACATATTTCGAGATATTTCTTCTTCTTGTTGTTCTTCTTCTGCACAGCTAAGCTGGAAGTGGCATTTGCGGCTCGCACTAGTGCAGAGTTATCTCAAAGAAAGGGGCCACGGTGTTTCTGTACCTCTAGTATGTTGGTGCGGCTTCGGAACTTTTAAGTATCTTGATATATCTCGAGAACCACGCATCTGATCAAAAAATATCATAGAACATAAAAAGTAGGAAACTTAATTCTCTACAAAAAAGGTATCTTAACATTTTGCCATAGTTCGCTTCGTTTCCGAGATATTTGCAGATTTATCTCATGGGAAGGGGCCTGACGGACATATTTCGAGATATTTCTTCTTCTTGTTGTTCTTCTTCTGCACAGCTAAGCTGGAAGTGGCATTTGCAGGTCGCAGTAGTGCAGAGTTATCTCAAAGAAAGGGGCCACGGTGTTTCTGTATCTCTATTATGTTGGTGCGGCTTCGGAACCTTTAAATATCTCGATATATCTCGAAAACTACGCATCTGATCAAAAAATATCATAGAACATAAATTGTAGGAAGCATAATTCTCTACAAAAAACGTCTCTTAACATTTTGCCATAGCTCGCTTCGTTTCCGAGATATTTGCAGATTCAGCTCAAAGGATCGGGCCTGACGGACATATTTCGAGATATTTCTTCTTCTTGTTGTTCTTCTTCTGCACAGCTAAGCTGGAAGTGGCATTTGCGGCTCGCACTAGTGCAGAGTTATCTCAAAGAAAGGGGCCACGGTGTTTCTGTATCTCTATTATGTTGGTGCGGCTACGGAACTTTTAAATATCTTGATATATCTCGAGAACTACGCATCTGATCAAAAAATATCATAGAACATAAAAAGTAGGAAACTTAATTCTCTACAAATAAGGTCTCTTAACATTTTATCATAGCCCGCTTCGTTTCCGAGATATTTGCAGATTTATCTCAAGGGAAGGGGCCTGACGGACATATTTCGAGATATTTCTTCTTCTTGTTGTTCTTCTTCTGCACAGCTAAGCTGGAAGTGGCATTTGCAGCTCGCAATAGTGCATAGTTATCTCAAAGAAAGGGGCCACGGTGTTTCTGTATCTCTATTATGTTGGTGCGGCTTCGGAACTTTTAAATATCTTGATATATCTCGAGAACTACGCATCTGATCAAAAAATATCATAGAACATAAAAAGTAGGAAACTTAATTCTCTACAAAAATGGTCTCTTAACATTTTGCCATAGCTCGCTTCGTTTCCGAGATATTAGCAGATTTATCTCAAGGGAAGGGGCCTGACGGACATATTTCGAGATATTTCTTCTTCTTGTTGTCCTTCTTCTGCACAGCTAAGCTGGAAGTGGCATTTGCAGCTCGCAATAGTGCAGAGATATCTCAAAGAAGGGGGCCACGGTGTTTCTGTATCTCTATTATGTTGGTGCGGCTTCGGAACTTTTAAATATCTTGATATATCTCGAGAACTGCGCATCTGATCAAAAAATATCATAGAACATAAAAAGTAGGAAACTTAATTCTCTACAAAAAAGGTCTCTTAACATTTTGCCATAGCTCGCTTCGTTTCCGAGATATTTGCAGATTTATCTCAAGGGAAGGGGCCTGACGGACATATTTCGAGATATTTCTTCTTCTTGTTGTCCTTCTTCTGCACAGCTAAGCTGGAAGTGGCATTTGCGGCTCGCACTAGTGCAGAGTTATCTCGAAGAAAGGGGCCACGGTGTTTCTGTATCTCTATTATGTTGGTGCGGCTTCGGAACTTTTAAATATCTTGATATATCTCGAGAACTACGCATCTGATCAAAAAATATCATAGAACATAAAAAGTAGGAAACTTAATTCTCTACAAAAAAGGTCTCTTATCATTTTGCCATAGCTCGCTTCGTTTCCGAGATATTTGCAGATTTATCTCAAGGGAAGGGGCCTGACGGACATATTTCGAGATATTTCTTCTTCTTGTTGTTCTTCCTCTGCACAGCTAAGCTGGAAGTGGCATTTGCAGCTCGCAATAGTGCAGAGTAATCTCAAAGAAAGGGGCCACGGTGTTTCTGTATCTCTATTATGTTGGTGCGGCTTCGGAACTTTTAAATATCTTGATATATCTCGAGAACTACGCATCTGATCAAAAAATATCATAGAACATAAAAAGTAGGAAACTTAATTCTCAACAAAAAAGGTCTCTTATCATGTTGCCATAGCTCGCTTCGTTTCCGAGATATTTGCAGATTTATCTCAAGGGAAGGGGCCTGACGGACATATTTCGAGATATTTCTTCTTCTTGTTGTTCTTCCTCTGCACAGCTAAGCTGGAAGTGGCATTTGCAGCTCGCAATAGTGCAGAGTTATCTCAAAGAAAGGGGCCACGGTGTTTCTGTACCTCTAGTATGTTGGTGCGGCTTCGGAACTTTTAAGTATCTTGATATATCTCGAGAACCACGCATCTGATCAAAAAATATCATAGAACATAAATTGTAGGAAGCATAATTCTCTACAAAAAACGTCTCTTAACATTTTGCCATAGCTCGCTTCGTTTCCGAGATATTTGCAGATTCAGCTCAAAGGATCGGGCCTGACGGACATATTTCGAGATATTTCTTCTTCTTGTTGTTCTTCTTCTGCACAGCTAAGCTGGAAGTGGCATTTGCGGCTCGCACTAGTGCAGAGTTATCTCAAAGAAAGGGGCCACGGTGTTTCTGTATCTCTATTATGTTGGTGCGGCTTCGGAACTTTTAAATATCTTGATATATCTCGAGAACTACGCATCTGATCAAAAAATATCATAGAACATAAAAAGTAGGAAACTTAATTCTCTACAAATAAGGTCTCTTAACATTTTGTCATAGCTCGCTTCGTTTCCGAGATATTTGCAGATTTATCTCAAGGGAAGCGGCCTGACGGACATATTTCGAGATATTTCTTCTTCTTGTTGTCCTTCTTCTGCACAGCTAAGCTGGAAGTGGCATTTGCGGCTCGCACTAGTGCAGAGTTATCTCGAAGAAAGGGGCCACGGTGTTTCTGTATCTCTATTATGTTGGTGCGGCTTCGGAACTTTTAAATATCTTGATATATCTCGAGAACTACGCATCTGATCAAAAAATATCATAGAACATAAAAAGTAGGAAACTTAATTCTCTACAAAAAAGGTCTCTTAACATTTTGCCATAGCTCGCTTCGTTTCCGAGATATTTGCAGATTTATCTCAAGGGAAGGGGCCTGACGGACATATTTCGAGATATTTCTTCTTCTTGTTGTCCTTCTTCTGCACAGCTAAGCTGGAAGTGGCATTTGCAGCTCGCAATAGTGCAGAGTTATCTCAAAGAAGGGGGCCACGGTGTTTCTGTATCTCTATTATGTTGGTGCGGCTTCGGAACTTTTAAATATCTTGATATATCTCGAGAACTGCGCATCTGATCAAAAAATATCATAGAACATAAAAAGTAGGAAACTTAATTCTCTACAAAAAAGGTCTCTTAACATTTTGCCATAGCTCGCTTCGTTTACGAGATATTTGCAGATTTATCTCAAGGGAAGGGGCCTGACGGACATATTTCGAGATATTTCTTCTTCTTGTTGTTCTTCCTCTGCACAGCTAAGCTGGAAGTGGCATTTGCAGCTCGCAATAGTGCAGAGTAATCTCAAAGAAAGGGGCCACGGTGTTTCTGTATCTCTATTATGTTGGTGCGGCTTCGGAACTTTTAAATATCCTGATATATCTCGAGAACTACGCATCTGATCAAAAAATATCATAGAACATAAAAAGTAGGAAACTTAATTCTCAACAAAAAAGGTCTCTTATCATTTTGCCATAGCTCGCTTCGTTTCCGAGATATTTGCAGATTTATCTCAAGGGAAGGGGCCTGACGGACATATTTCGAGATATTTCTTCTTCTTGTTGTCCTTCCTCTGCACAGCTAAGCTGGAAGTGGCATTTGCAGCTCGCAATAGTGCAGAGTTATCTCAAAGAAAGGGGCCACGGTGTTTCTGTACCTCTAGTATGTTGGTGCGGCTTCGGAACTTTTAAGTATCTTGATATATCTCGAGAACCACGCATCTGATCAAAAAATATCATAGAACATAAATTGTAGGAAGCATAATTCTCTACAAAAAACGTCTCTTAACATTTTGCCATAGCTCGCTTCGTTTCCGAGATATTTGCAGATTCAGCTCAAAGGATCGGGCCTGACGGACATATTTCGAGATATTTCTTCTTCTTGTTGTTCTTCTTCTGCACAGCTAAGCTGGAAGTGGCATTTGCGGCTCGCACTAGTGCGGAGTTATCTCAAAGAAAGGGGCCACGGTGTTTCTGTATCTCTATTATGTTGGTGCGGCTTCGGAACTTTTAAATATCTTGATATATCTCGAGAACTACGCATCTGATCAAAAAATATCATAGAACATAAAAAGTAGGAAACTTAATTCTCTACAAATAAGGTCTCTTAACATTTTGTCATAGCCCGCTTCGTTTCCGAGATATTTGCAGATTTATCTCAAGGGAAGGGGCCTGACGGACATATTTCGAGATATTTCTTCTTCTTGTTGTTATTCTTCTGCACAGCTAAGCTGGAAGTGGCATTTGCAGCTCGCAATAGTGCAGAGTTATCTCAAAGAAAGGGGCCACGGTGTTTCTGTATCTCTATTATGTTGGTGCGGCTTCGGAACTTTTAAATATCTTGATATATCTCGAGAACAACGCATCTGATCAAAAAATATCATAGAACATAAAAAGTAGGAAACTTAATTCTCTACAAAAAAGGTCTCTTAACATTATGCCATAGCTCGCTTCGTTTCCGAGATATTTGCTGATTTATCTCAAGGGAAGGGGCCTGACGGACATATTTCGAGATATTTCTTCTTCTTGTTGTTCTTCTTCTGCACAGCTAAACTGGACGTGGCATTTCCAGCTCGCAATAGTGCAGAGTTATCTCAAAGAAAGGGGCCACGGTGTTTCTGTATCTCTATTATGTTGGTGCGGCTTCGGAACTTTTAAATATCTTGATATATCTCGAGAACTACGCATCTGATCAAAAAATATCATACGACATAAAAAGTAGGAAACTTAATTCTCTACAAGAAAGGTCTCTTAACATTTTGCCATACCTCGCTTCGTTTTCGAGGTATTTGCAGATTTATCTCAAGGGAAGCGGCCTGACGGACATATTTCGAGATATTTCTTCTTCTTGTTGTTCTTCTTCTGCACAGCTAAGCTGGAAGTGGCATTTGCGGCTCGCACTAGTGCAGAGTTATCTCAAAGAAAGGGGCCACGGTGTTTCTGTATCTCTATTATGTTGGTGCGGCTTCGGAACTTTTAAATATCTTGATATATCTCGAGAACTACGCATCTGATCAAAAAATATCATAGAACATAAAAAGTAGGAAACTTAATTCTCTACAAATAAGGTCTCTTAACATTTTGTCATAGCTCGCTTCGTTTCCGAGATATTTGCAGATTTATCTCAAGGGAAGCGGCCTGACGGACATATTTCGAGATATTTCTTCTTCTTGTTGTCCTTCTTCTGCACAGCTAAGCTGGAAGTGGCATTTGCGGCTCGCACTAGTGCAGAGTTATCTCGAAGAAAGGGGCCACGGTGTTTCTGTATCTCTATTATGTTGGTGCGGCTTCGGAACTTTTAAATATCTTGATATATCTCGAGAACTACGCATCTGATCAAAAAATATCATAGAACATAAAAAGTAGGAAACTTAATTCTCTACAAAAAAGGTCTCTTAACATTTTGCCATAGCTCGCTTCGTTTCCGAGATATTTGCAGATTTATCTCAAGGGAAGGGGCCTGACGGACATATTTCGAGATATTTCTTCTTCTTGTTGTCCTTCTTCTGCACAGCTAAGCTGGAAGTGGCATTTGCAGCTCGCAATAGTGCAGAGTTATCTCAAAGAAGGGGGCCACGGTGTTTCTGTATCTCTATTATGTTGGTGCGGCTTCGGAACTTTTAAATATCTTGATATATCTCGAGAACTGCGCATCTGATCAAAAAATATCATAGAACATAAAAAGTAGGAAACTTAATTCTCTACAAAAAAGGTCTCTTAACATTTTGCCATAGCTCGCTTCGTTTACGAGATATTTGCAGATTTATCTCAAGGGAAGGGGCCTGACGGACATATTTCGAGATATTTCTTCTTCTTGTTGTTCTTCCTCTGCACAGCTAAGCTGGAAGTGGCATTTGCAGCTCGCAATAGTGCAGAGTAATCTCAAAGAAAGGGGCCACGGTGTTTCTGTATCTCTATTATGTTGGTGCGGCTTCGGAACTTTTAAATATCCTGATATATCTCGAGAACTACGCATCTGATCAAAAAATATCATAGAACATAAAAAGTAGGAAACTTAATTCTCAACAAAAAAGGTCTCTTATCATTTTGCCATAGCTCGCTTCGTTTCCGAGATATTTGCAGATTTATCTCAAGGGAAGGGGCCTGACGGACATATTTCGAGATATTTCTTCTTCTTGTTGTCCTTCCTCTGCACAGCTAAGCTGGAAGTGGCATTTGCAGCTCGCAATAGTGCAGAGTTATCTCAAAGAAAGGGGCCACGGTGTTTCTGTACCTCTAGTATGTTGGTGCGGCTTCGGAACTTTTAAGTATCTTGATATATCTCGAGAACCACGCATCTGATCAAAAAATATCATAGAACATAAATTGTAGGAAGCATAATTCTCTACAAAAAACGTCTCTTAACATTTTGCCATAGCTCGCTTCGTTTCCGAGATATTTGCAGATTCAGCTCAAAGGATCGGGCCTGACGGACATATTTCGAGATATTTCTTCTTCTTGTTGTTCTTCTTCTGCACAGCTAAGCTGGAAGTGGCATTTGCGGCTCGCACTAGTGCGGAGTTATCTCAAAGAAAGGGGCCACGGTGTTTCTGTATCTCTATTATGTTGGTGCGGCTTCGGAACTTTTAAATATCTTGATATATCTCGAGAACTACGCATCTGATCAAAAAATATCATAGAACATAAAAAGTAGGAAACTTAATTCTCTACAAATAAGGTCTCTTAACATTTTGTCATAGCCCGCTTCGTTTCCGAGATATTTGCAGATTTATCTCAAGGGAAGGGGCCTGACGGACATATTTCGAGATATTTCTTCTTCTTGTTGTTATTCTTCTGCACAGCTAAGCTGGAAGTGGCATTTGCAGCTCGCAATAGTGCAGAGTTATCTCAAAGAAAGGGGCCACGGTGTTTCTGTATCTCTATTATGTTGGTGCGGCTTCGGAACTTTTAAATATCTTGATATATCTCGAGAACAACGCATCTGATCAAAAAATATCATAGAACATAAAAAGTAGGAAACTTAATTCTCTACAAAAAAGGTCTCTTAACATTATGCCATAGCTCGCTTCGTTTCCGAGATATTTGCTGATTTATCTCAAGGGAAGGGGCCTGACGGACATATTTCGAGATATTTCTTCTTCTTGTTGTTCTTCTTCTGCACAGCTAAACTGGACGTGGCATTTCCAGCTCGCAATAGTGCAGAGTTATCTCAAAGAAAGGGGCCACGGTGTTTCTGTATCTCTATTATGTTGGTGCGGCTTCGGAACTTTTAAATATCTTGATATATCTCGAGAACTACGCATCTGATCAAAAAATATCATACGACATAAAAAGTAGGAAACTTAATTCTCTACAAGAAAGGTCTCTTAACATTTTGCCATACCTCGCTTCGTTTTCGAGGTATTTGCAGATTTATCTCAAGGGAAGCGGCCTGACGGACATATTTCGAGATATTTCTTCTTCTTGTTGTTCTTCTTCTGCACAGCTAAGCTGGAAGTGGCATTTGCAGCTCGCAATAGTGCATAGTTATCTCAAAGAAAGGGGCCACGGTGTTTCTGTATCTCTATTATGTTGGTGCGGCTTCGGAACTTTTAAATATCTTGATATATCTCGAGAACTACGCATCTGATCAAAAAATATCATAGAACATAAAAGGTAGGAAACTTAATTCTCTACAAAAAAGGTCTCTTAACATTTTGTCATAGCTCGCTTCGTTTCCGAGATATTTGCAGATTTATCTCAAGGGAAGGGGCCTGACGGACATATTTCGAGATATTTCTTCTTCTTGTTGTTCTTCCTCTGCACAGCTAAGCTGGAAGTGGCATTTGCAGCTCGCAATAGTGCAGAGTAATCTCAAAGAAAGGGGCCACGGTGTTTCTGTATCTCTATTATGTTGGTGCGGCGTCGGAACTTTTAAATATCTTGATATATCTCGAGAACTACGCATCTGATCAAAAAATATCATAGAACATAAAAAGTAGGAAACTTAATTCTCTACAAATAAGGTCTCTTAACATTTTGTCATAGCCCGCTTCGTTTCCGAGATATTTGCAGATTTATCTCAAGGGAAGGGGCCTGACGGACATATTTCGAGATATTTCTTCTTCTTGTTGTTATTCTTCTGCACAGCTAAGCTGGAAGTGGCATTTGCAGCTCGCAATAGTGCAGAGTTATCTCAAAGAAAGGGGCCACGGTGTTTCTGTATCACTATTATGTTGGTGCGGCTTCGGAACTTTTAAATATCTTGATATATCTCGAGAACAACGCATCTGATCAAAAAATATCATACAACATAAAAAGTAGGAAACTTAATTCTCTACAAAAAAGGTCTCTTAACATTATGCCATAGCTCGCTTCGTTTCCGAGATATTTGCTGATTTATCTCTAGGGAAGGGGCCTGACGGACATATTTCGAGTTATTTCTTCTTCTTGTTGTTCTTCTTCTGCACAGCTAAACTGGACGTGGCATTTCCAGCTCGCAATAGTGCAGAGTTATCTCAAAGAAAGGGGCCACGGTGTTTCTGTATCTCTATTATGTTGGTGCGGCTTCGGAACTTTTAAATATCTTGATATATCTCGAGAACTACGCATCTGATCAAAAAATATCATACGACATAAAAAGTAGGAAACTTAATTCTCTACAAGAAAGGTCTCTTAACATTTTGCCATACCTCGCTTCGTTTTCGAGGTATTTGCAGATTTATCTCAAGGGAAGCGGCCTGACGGACATATTTCGAGATATTTCTTCTTCTTGTTGTTCTTCTTCTGCACAGCTAAGCTGGAAGTGGCATTTGCAGCTCGCAATAGTGCATAGTTATCTCAAAGAAAGGGGCCACGGTGTTTCTGTATCTCTATTATGTTGGTGCGGCTTCGGAACTTTTAAATATCTTGATATATCTCGAGAACTACGCATCTGATCAAAGAATATCATAGAACGTAAAAGGTAGGAAACTTAATTCTCTACAAAAAAGGTCTCTTAACATTTTGTCATAGCTCGCTTCGTTTCCGAGATATTTGCAGATTTATCTCAAGGGAAGGGGCCTGACGGACATATTTCGAGATATTTCTTCTTCTTGTTGTTCTTCCTCTGCACAGCTAAGCTGGAAGTGGCATTTGCAGCTCGCAATAGTGCAGAGTTATCTCAAAGAAAGGGGCCACGGTGTTTCTGTACCTCTAGTATGTTGGTGCGGCTTCGGAACTTTTAAGTATCTTGATATATCTCGAGAACCACGCATCTGATCAAAAAATATCATAGAACATAAAAAGTAGGAAACTTAATTCTCTACAAAAAACGTCTCTTAACATTTTGCCATAGCTCGCTTCGTTTCCGAGATATTTGCAGATTCAGCTCAAAGGATCGGGCCTGACGGACATATTTCGAGATATTTCTTCTTCTTGTTGTTCTTCTTCTGCACAGCTAAGCTGGAAGTGGCATTTGCGGCTCGCACTAGTGCAGAGTTATCTCAAAGAAAGGGGCCACGGTGTTTCTGTATCTCTATTATGTTGGTGCGGCTTCGGAACTTTTAAATATCTTGATATATCTCGAGAACTACGCATCTGATCAAAAAATATCATAGAACATAAAAAGTAGGAAACTTAATTCTCTACAAATAAGGTCTCTTAACATTTTGTCATAGCCCGCTTCGTTTCCGAGATATTTGCAGATTTATCTCAAGGGAAGGGGCCTGACGGACATATTTCGAGATATTTCTTCTTCTTGTTGTTATTCTTCTGCACAGCTAAGCAGGAAGTGGCATTTGCAGCTCGCAATAGTGCAGAGTTATCGCAAAGAAAGGGGCCACGGTGTTTCTGTATCTCTATTATGTTGGTGCGGCTTCGGAACTTTTAAATATCTTGATATATCTCGAGAACTACGCTTCTGATCAAAAAATATCATAGAACATAAAAAGTAGGAAACTTAATTCTCTACAAGAAAGGTCTCCTAACATTTTGCCATAGCTCGCTTCGTTTCCGAGATATTTGCAGATTTATCTCAAGGGAAGGGGCCTGACGGACATATTTCGAGATATTTCTTCTTATTGTTGTTCTTCTTCTGCACAGCTAAGCTGGAAGTGGCATTTGCAGCTCGCAATAGTGCAGAGTTATCTCAAAGAAAGGGGCCACGGTGTTTCTGTATCTCTATTATGATGGTGCGGCTTCGGAACTTTTAAATATCTTGATATATCTCGAGAACTACGCATCTGATCAAAAAATATCATGGAACATAAAAAGTAGAAAACTTAATTCTCTACAAAAAAGGTCTCTTAACATTTTGCCATAGCTCGCTTCGTTTCCGAGATATTTGCAGATTTATCTCAAGGGAAGGGGCCTGACGGACATATTTCGAGATATTTCTTCTTCTTGTTGTTCTTCTTCTGCACAGCTAAGCTGGAAGTGGCATTTGCAGCTCGCAATAGTGCATAGTTATCTCAAAGAAAGGGGCCACGGTGTTTCTGTATCTCTATTATGTTGGTGCGGCTTCGGAACTTTTAAATATCTTGATATATCTCGAGAACTACGCATCTGATCAAAAAATATCATAGAACGTAAAAAGTAGGAAACTTAATTCTCTACAAAAAAGGTCTCTTAACATTTTGCCATAGCTCGCTTCGTTTCCGAGATATTTGCAGATATATCTCAAGGGAAGGGGCCTAACGGACATATTTCGAGATATTTCTTCTTCTTGTTGTTCTTCTTCTGCACAGCTAAGCTGGAAGTGGCATTTGCGGCTCGCACTAGTGCAGAGTTATCTCAAAGAAAGGGGCCACGGTGTTTCTGTATCTCTATTATGTTGGTGCGGCTTCGGAACTTTTAAATATCTTGATATATCTCGAGAACTACGCATCTGATCAAAAAATATCATAGAACATAAAAGGTAGGAAACTTAATTCTCTACAAAAAAGGTCTCTTAACATTTTGTCATAGCTCGCTTCGTTTCCGAGATATTTGCAGATTTATCTCAAGGGAAGGGGCCTGACGGACATATTTCGAGATATTTCTTCTTCTTGTTGTTCTTCCTCTGCACAGCTAAGCTGGAAGTGGCATTTGCAGCTCGCAATAGTGCAGAGTTATCTCAAAGAAAGGGGCCACGGTGTTTCTGTACCTCTAGTATGTTGGTGCGGCTTCGGAACTTTTAAGTACCTTGATATATCTCGAGAACCACGCATCTGATCAAAAAATATCATAGAACATAAAAAGTAGGAAACTTAATTCTCTACAAAAAACGTCTCTTAACATTTTGCCATAGCTCGCTTCGTTTCCGAGATATTTGCAGATTCAGCTCAAAGGATCGGGCCTGACGGACATATTTCGAGATATTTCTTCTTCTTGTTGTTCTTCTTCTGCACAGCTAAGCTGGAAGTGGCATTTGCGGCTCGCACTAGTGCAGAGTTATCTCAAAGAAAGGGGCCACGGTGTTTCTGTATCTCTATTATGTTGGTGCGGCTTCGGAACTTTTAAATATCTTGATATATCTCGAGAACTACGCATCTGATCAAAAAATATCATAGAACATAAAAAGTAGGAAACTTAATTCTCTACAAATAAGGTCTCTTAACATTTTGTCATAGCCCGCTTCGTTTCCGAGATATTTGCAGATTTATCTCAAGGGAAGGGGCCTGACGGACATATTTCGAGATATTTCTTCTTCTTGTTGTTATTCTTCTGCACAGCTAAGCTGGAAGTGGCATTTGCAGCTCGCAATAGTGCAGAGTTATCGCAAAGAAAGGGGCCACGGTGTTTCTGTATCTCTATTATGTTGGTGCGGCTTCGGAACTTTTAAATATCTTGATATATCTCGAGAACTACGCATCTGATCAAAAAATATCATAGAACATAAAAAGTAGGAAACCTAATTCTCTACAAGAAAGGTCTCTTAACATTTTGCCATAGCTCGCTTCGTTTGCGAGATATTTGCAGATTTATCTCAAGGGATGGGGCCTGACGGACATATTTCGAGATATTTCTTCTTCTTGTTGTTCTTCTTCTGCACAGCTAAACTGGAAGTGGCATTTCCAGCTCGCAATAGTGCAGAGTTATCTCAAAGAAAGGGGCCACGGTGTTTCTGTATCTCTATTATGTTGGTGCGGCTTCGGAACTTTTAAATATCTTGATATATCCCGAGAACTACGCATCTGATCAAAAAATATCATAGAACATAAAAAGTAGGAAACTTAATTCTCTACAAAAAAGGTCTCTTAACATTATGCCATAGCTCGCTTCGTTTCCGAGATATTTGCAGATTTATCTCAAGGGAAGGGGCCTGACGGACATATTTCGAGATATTTCTTCTTCTTGTTGTTATTCTTCTGCACAGCTAAGCTGGAAGTGGCATTTGCAGCTCGCAATAGTGCAGAGTTATCGCAAAGAAAGGGGCCACGGTGTTTCTGTATCTCTATTATGTTGGTGCGGCTTCGGAACTTTTAAATATCTTGATATATCTCGAGAACTACGCTTCTGATCAAAAAATATCATAGAACATAAAAAGTAGGAAACTTAATTCTCTACAAGAAAGGTCTCTTAACATTTTGCCATAGCTCGCTTCGTTTCCGAGATATTTGCAGATTTATCTCAAGGGAAGGGGCCTGACGGACATATTTCGAGATATTTCTTCTTATTGTTGTTCTTCTTCTGCACAGCTAAGCTGGAAGTGGCATTTGCAGCTCGCAATAGTGCAGAGTTATCTCAAAGAAAGGGGCCACGGTGTTTCTGTATCTCTATTATGTTGGTGCAGCTTCGGAACTTTTAAATATCTTGATATATCTCGAGAACTACGCATCTGATCAAAAAATATCATGGAACATAAAAAGTAGAAAACTTAATTCTCTACAAAAAAGGTCTCTTAACATTTTGCCATAGCTCGCTTCGTTTCCGAGATATTTGCAGATTTATCTCAAGGGAAGGGGCCTGACGGACATATTTCGAGATATTTCTTCTTCTTGTTGTTCTTCTTCTGCACAGCTAAGCTGGAAGTGGCATTTGCAGCTCGCAATAGTGCATAGTTGTCTCAAAGAAAGGGGCCACGGTGTTTCTGTATCTCTATTATGTTGGTGCGGCTTCGGAACTTTTAAATATCTTGATATATCTCGAGAACTACGCATCTGATCAAAAAATGTCATAAAACATAAAAAGTAGGAAACTTAATTCTCTACAAAAAAGGTCTCTTAACATTTTGCCATAGCTCGCTTCGTTTCCGAGATATTTGCAGATATATCTCAAGGGAAGGGGCCTAACGGACATATTTCGTGTTATTTCTTCTTCTTGTTGTTCTTCTTCTGCACAGCTAAGCTGGAAGTGGCATTTGCAGCTCGCAATAGTGCAGAGTTATCTCAAAGAAAGGGGCCACGGTGTTTCTGTATCTCTATTATGTTGGTGCGGCTTCGGAACTTTTAAATATCTTGATATATCTCGAGAACTACGCATCTGATCAAACAATATCATAGAACATAAAAAGTAGGAAACTTAATTCTCTACAAAAAAGGTCTCTTAACATTTTGCCATAGCTCGCTTCGTTTCCGAGATATTTGCAGATATATCTCAAGGGAAGGGGCCTAACGGACATATTTCGTGTTATTTCTTCTTCTTGTTGTTATTCTTCTGCACAGCTAAGCTGGAAGTGGCATTTGCAGCCCGCAATAGTGCAGAGTTATCTCAAAGAAAGGGGCCACGGTGTTTCTGTATCTCTATTATGATGGTGCGGCTTCGGAACTTTTAAATATCTTGATATATCTCGAGAACTACGCATCTGATCAAAAAATATCATAGAACATAAAAAGTAGGAAACTTAATTCTCTACAAGAAAGGTCTCTTAACATTTTGCCATAGCTCGCTTCGTTTCCTAGATATTTGCAGATTTATCTCAAGGGAAGGGGCCTGACGGACATATTTCGAGATATTTCTTCTTCTTGTTGTTCTTCTTCTGCACCGCTAAACTGGAAGTGGCATTTCCAGCTCGCAATAGTGCAGAGTTATCTCAAAGAAAGGGGCCACGGTGTTTCTGTATCTCTATTATGTTGGTGCGGCTTCGGAACTTTTAAATATCTTGATATATCTCGAGAACTACGCATCTGATCAAAAAATATCATAGATCATAAAAAGTAGGAAACTTAATTCTCTACAAAAAAGGTCTCTTAACATTATGCCATAGCTCGCTTCGTTTCCGAGATATTTGCAGATTTATCTCAAGGGAAGGGGCCTGACGGACATATTTCGAGATATTTCTTCTTCTTGTTGTTCTTCTTCTGCACAGCTAAGCTGGAAGTGGCATTTGCAGCTCGCAATAGTGCAGAGTTATCTCAAAGAAAGGGTCCACGGTGTTTCTGTATCTCTATTATGATGGTGCGGCTTCGGAACTTTTAAATATCTTGATATATCTCGAGAACTACGCATCTAATCAAAAAATATCATACAACATAAAAAGTAGGAAACTTAATTCTCTACAAGAAAGGTCTCTTAACATTTTGCCATAGCTCGCTTCGTTTCCGAGATATTTGCAGATTTATCTCAAGGGATGGGGCCTGACGGACATATTTCGAGATATTTCTTCTTCTTGTTGTTCTTCTTCTGCACATCTAAGCTGGAAGTGGCATTTGCAGCTCGCAATAGTGCAGAGTTATCTCAAAGAAAGCGGCCACGGTGTTTCTGTACCTCTATTATGTTGGTGCAGCTTCGGAACTTTTAAATATCTTGATATATCTCGAGATCTACGCATCTGATCAAAAAATATCATAGAACATAAAAAGTAGGAAACTTAATTCTCTACAAAAAAGGTCTCTTAACATTTTGCCATAGCTCGCTTCGTTTCCGAGATATTTGCAGATTTATCTCAAGGGAAGGGGCCTAACGGACATATTTCGTGATATTTCTTCTTCTTGTTGTTCTTCTTCTGCACAGCTAAGCTGGAAGTGGCATTTGCGGCTCGCACTAGTGCAGAGTTATCTCAAAGAAAGGGGCCACGGTGTTTCTGTATCTCTATTATGTTGGTGCGGCTTCGGAACTTTTAAATATCTCGATATATCTCGAAAACTACGCTTCTGATCAAAAAATATCATAGAACATAACTTGTAGGAGACATAATTCTCTACAAAAAAGGTCTCTTAACATTTTGCCATAGCTCGTATCGTTTCCGAGATATTTGCAGATATATCTCAAGGGAAGGGGCCTGACGGACATATTTCGAGATATTTCTTCTTCTTGTTGTTCTTCTTCTGCACAGCTAAACTGGAAGTGGCATTTCCAGCTCGCAATAGTGCAGAGTTATCTCAAAGAAAGGGGCCACGGTGTTTCTGTATCTCTATTATGTTGGTGCGGCTTCGGAACTTTTAAATATCTTGATATATCTCGAGAACTACGCATCTGATCAAAAAATATCATAGAACATAAAAAGTACGAAACTTAATTCTCTACAACAAAGGTCTCTTAACATTTTGCCATAGCTCGCTTCGTTTCGGAGATATTTGCAGATTTATCTCAAGGGAAGGGGCCTGACGGACATATTTCGAGATATTTCTTCTTCTTGTTGTTCTTCTTCTGCACAGCTAAGCTGGAAGTGGCATTTGCGGCTCGCACTAGTGCAGAGTTATCTCAAAGAAAGGGGCCACGGTGTTTCTGTATCTCTATTATGTTGGTGCGGCTTCGGAACTTTTAAATATCTTGATATATCTCGAGAACTACGCATCTGATCAAAAAATATCATAGAACATAGAAAGTAGGAAACTTAATTCTCTACAAAAAAGGTCTCTTAACATTTTGCCATAGCTCGCTTCGTTTCCGAGATATTTGCAGATTTATCTCAAGGGAAGGGGCCTGACGGACATATTTCGAGATATTTCTTCTTCTTGTTGTTCTTCTTCTGCACAGCTAAGCTGGAAGTGGCATTTGCAGCTCGCAATAGTGCAGAGTTATCTGAAAGAAAGGGGCCACGGTGTTTCTGTATCTCTATTATGTTGGTGCGGCTTCGGAACTTTTAAATATCTCGATATATCTCGAAAACTACGCTTCTGATCAAAAAATATCATAGAACATAACTTGTAGGAGACATAATTCTCTACAAAAAAGGTCTCTTAACATTTTGCCATAGCTCGTATCGTTTCCGAGATATTTGCAGATATATCTCAAGGGAAGGGGCCTGACGGACATATTTCGAGATATTTCTTCTTCTTGTTGTTCTTCTTCTGCACAGCTAAACTGGAAGTGGCATTTCCAGCTCGCAATAGTGCAGAGTTATCTCAAAGAAAGGGGCCACGGTGTTTCTGTATCTCTATTATGTTGGTGCGGCTTCGGAACTTTTAAATATCTTGATATATCTCGAGAACTACGCATCTGATCAAAAAATATCATAGAACATAAAAAGTACGAAACTTAATTCTCTACAACAAAGGTCTCTTAACATTTTGCCATAGCTCGCTTCGTTTCGGAGATATTTGCAGATTTATCTCAAGGGAAGGGGCCTGACGGACATATTTCGAGATATTTCTTCTTCTTGTTGTTCTTCTTCTGCACAGCTAAGCTGGAAGTGGCATTTGCGGCTCGCACTAGTGCAGAGTTATCTCAAAGAAAGGGGCCACGGTGTTTCTGTATCTCTATTATGTTGGTGCGGCTTCGGAACTTTTAAATATCTTGATATATCTCGAGAACTACGCATCTGATCAAAAAATATCATAGAACATAAAAAGTAGGAAACTTAATTCTCTACAAATATGGTCTCTTATCATTTTGCCATAGCTCGCTTCGTTTCCGAGATATTTGCAGATTTATCTCAAGGGAAGGGGCCTGACGGACATATTTCGAGATATATCTTCTTCTTGTTGTTCTTCTTCTGCACAGCTAAGCTGGAAGTGGCATTTGCAGTTCGCAATAGTGCAGAGTTATCTCAAAGAAAGGGGCCACGGTGTTTCTGTATCTCTATTATGTTGGTGCGGCTTCGGAACTTTTAAATATCTTGATATATCTCGAGAAGTACGCATCTGATCAAAAAATATCATAGAACATAGAAAGTAGGAAACTTAATTCTCTACAAAAAAGGTCTCTTAACATTTTGCCATAGCTCGCTTCGTTTCCGAGATATTTGCAGATTTATCTCAAGGGAAGGGGCCTGACGGACATATTTCGAGATATTTCTTCTTCTTGTTGTTCTTCTTCTGCACAGCTAAGCTGGAAGTGGCATTTGCAGCTCGCAATAGTGCAGAGTTATCTGAAAGAAAGGGGCCACGGTGTTTCTGTATCTCTATTATGTTGGTGCGGCTTCGGAACTTTTAAATATCTCGATATATCTCGAAAACTACGCTTCTGATCAAAAAATATCATAGAACATAACTTGTAGGAGACATAATTCTCTACAAAAAAGGTCTCTTAACATTTTGCCATAGTTCGCTTCGTTTCCGAGATATTTGCAGATATATCTCAAGGGAAGGGGCCTGACGGACATATTTCGAGATATTTCTTCTTCTTGTTGTTCTTCTTCTGCACAGCTAAACTGGAAGTGGCATTTGCAGCTCGCAATAGTGCAGAGTTATCTGAAAGAAAGGGGCCACGGTGTTTCTGTATCTCTATTATGTTGGTGCGGTTTCGGAACTTTTAAATATCTCGATATATCTCGAAAACTACGCTTCTGATCAAAAAATATCATAGAACATAACTTGTAGGAGACATAATTCTCTACAAAAAAGGTCTCTTAACATTTTGCCATAGCTCGCTTCCTTTCCGAGATATTTGCAGATATATCTCAAGGGAAGGGGCCTGACGGACATATTTCGAGATATTTCTTCTTCTTGTTGTTCTTCTTCTGCACAGCTAAACTGGAAGTGGCATTTCCAGCTCGCAATAGTGCAGAGTTATCTGAAAGAAAGGGGCCACGGTGTTTCTGTATCTCTATTATGTTGGTGCGGCTTCGGAACTTTTAAATATCTTGATATATCTCGAGAACTACGCATCTGATCAAAAAATATCATAGAACGTAAAAAGTAGGAAACTTAATTCTCTACAAAAATGGTCTCTTAACATTTTGCCATAGCTCGCTTCGTTTCCGAGATATTTGCAGATTTATCTCAAGGGAAGGGGCCTGACGGACATATTTCGAGATATTTCTTCTTCTTGTTGTTCTTCTTCTGCACAGCTAAGCTGGAAGTGGCATTTGCGGCTCGCACTAGTGCAGAGTTATCTCAAAGAAAGGGGCCACGGTGTTTCTGTATCTCTATTATGTTGGTGCGGCTTCGGAACTTTTAAATATCTTGATATATCTCGAGAAGTACGCATCTGATCAAAAAATATCATAGAACATAGAAAGTAGGAAACTTAATTCTCTACAAAAAAGGTCTCTTAACATTTTGCCATAGCTCGCTTCGTTTCCGAGATATTTGCAGATTTATCTCAAGGGAAGGGGCCTGACGGACATATTTCGAGATATTTCTTCTTCTTGTTGTTCTTCTTCTGCACAGCTAAGCTGGAAGTGGCATTTGCAGCTCGCAATAGTGCAGAGTTATCTCAAAGAAAGGGGCCACGGTGTTTCTGTATCTCTATTATGTTGGTGCGGCTTCGGAACTTTTAAATATCTCGATATATCTCGAAAACTACGCTTCTGATCAAAAAATATCATAGAACATAAATTGTAGGAAACACAATTCTCTACAAAAAACGTCTCTTAACATTTTGCCATAGCTCGCTTCGTTTCCGAGATATTTGCAGATTTATCTCAAGGGAAGGGGCCTGACGGACATATTTCGAGATATTTCTTCTTCTTGTTGTTCTTCTTCTGCACAGCTAAGCTGGAAGTGGCATTTGCAGCTCGCAATAGTGCAGAGTTATCTCAAAGAAAGGGGCCACGGTGTTTCTGTATCTCTATTATGTTGGTGCGGCTTCGGAACTTTTAAATATCTTGATATATCTCGAGAACTACGCATCTGATCAAAAAATATCATAGAACATAGAAAGTAGGAAACTTAATTCTCTACAAAAAAGGTCTCTTAACATTTTGCCATAGCTCGCTTCGTTTCCGAGATATTTGCAGATTTATCTCAAGGGAAGGGGCCTGACGGACATATTTCGAGATATTTCTTCTTCTTGTTGTTCTTCTTCTGCACAGCTAAGCTGGAAGTGGCATTTGCGGCTCGCACTAGTGCAGAGTGAACTCAAAGAAAGGGGCCACGGTGTTTCTGTATCTCTATTATGTTGGTGCGGCTTCGGAACTTTTAAATATCACGATATATCTCGAAAACTACGCTTCTGATCAAAAAATATCATAGAACATAACTTGTAGGAGACATAATTCTCTACAAAAAAGGTCTCTTAACATTTTGCCATAGCTCGTATCGTTTCCGAGATATTTGCAGATATATCTCAAGGGAAGGGGCCTGACGGACATATTTCGAGATATTTCTTCTTCTTGTTGTTCTTCTTCTGCACAGCTAAACTGGAAGTGGCATTTCCAGCTCGCAATAGTGCAGAGTTATCTCAAAGAAAGGGGCCACGGTGTTTCTGTATCTCTATTATGTTGGTGCGGCTTCGGAACTTTTAAATATCTTGATATATCTCGAGAACTACGCATCTGATCAAAAAATATCATAGAACATAAAAAGTACGAAACTTAATTCTCTACAACAAAGGTCTCTTAACATTTTGCCATAGCTCGCTTCGTTTCGGAGATATTTGCAGATTTATCTCAAGGGAAGGGGCCTGACGGACATATTTCGAGATATTTCTTCTTCTTGTTGTTCTTCTTCTGCACAGCTAAGCTGGAAGTGGCATTTGCGGCTCGCACTAGTGCAGAGTTATCTCAAAGAAAGGGGCCACGGTGTTTCTGTATCTCTATTATGTTGGTGCGGCTTCGGAACTTTTAAATATCTTGATATATCTCGAGAACTACGCATCTGATCAAAAAATATCATAGAACATAAAAAGTAGGAAACTTAATTCTCTACAAATAAGGTCTCTTATCATTTTGCCATAGCTCGCTTCGTTTCCGAGATATTTGCAGATTTATCTCAAGGGAAGGGGCCTGACGGACATATTTCGAGATATATCTTCTTCTTGTTGTTCTTCTTCTGCACAGCTAAGCTGGAAGTGGCATTTGCAGCTCGCAATAGTGCAGAGTTATCTGAAAGAAAGGGGCCACGGTGTTTCTGTATCTCTATTATGTTGGTGCGGCTTCGGAACTTTTAAATATCTCGATATATCTCGAAAACTACGCTTCTGATCAAAAAATATCATAGAACATAACTTGTAGGAGACATAATTCTCTACAAAAAAGGTCTCTTAACATTTTGCCATAGTTCGCTTCGTTTCCGAGATATTTGCAGATATATCTCAAGGGAAGGGGCCTGACGGACATATTTCGAGATATTTCTTCTTCTTGTTGTTCTTCTTCTGCACAGCTAAACTGGAAGTGGCATTTGCAGCTCGCAATAGTGCAGAGTTATCTGAAAGAAAGGGGCCACGGTGTTTCTGTATCTCTATTATGTTGGTGCGGTTTCGGAACTTTTAAATATCTCGATATATCTCGAAAACTACGCTTCTGATCAAAAAATATCATAGAACATAACTTGTAGGAGACATAATTCTCTACAAAAAAGGTCTCTTAACATTTTGCCATAGCTCGCTTCCTTTCCGAGATATTTGCAGATATATCTCAAGGGAAGGGGCCTGACGGACATATTTCGAGATATTTCTTCTTCTTGTTGTTCTTCTTCTGCACAGCTAAACTGGAAGTGGCATTTCCAGCTCGCAATAGTGCAGAGTTATCTGAAAGAAAGGGGCCACGGTGTTTCTGTATCTCTATTATGTTGGTGCGGCTTCGGAACTTTTAAATATCTTGATATATCTCGAGAACTACGCATCTGATCAAAAAATATCATAGAACATAAAAAGTAGGAAACTTAATTCTCTACAAAAATGGTCTCTTAACATTTTGCCATAGCTCGCTTCGTTTCCGAGATATTTGCAGATTTATCTCAAGGGAAGGGGCCTGACGGACATATTTCGAGATATTTCTTCTTCTTGTTGTTCTTCTTCTGCACAGCTAAGCTGGAAGTGGCATTTGCGGCTCGCACTAGTGCAGAGTTATCTCAAAGAAAGGGGCCACGGTGTTTCTGTATCTCTATTATGTTGGTGCGGCTTCGGAACTTTTAAATATCTTGATATATCTCGAGAACTACGCATCTGATCAAAAAATATCATAGAACATAAAAAGTAGGAAACTTAATTCTCTACAAATAAGGTCTCTTATCATTTTGCCATAGCTCGCTTCGTTTCCGAGATATTTGCAGATTTATCTCAAGGGAAGGGGCCTGACGGACATATTTCGAGATATATCTTCTTCTTGTTGTTCTTCTTCTGCACAGCTAAGCTGGAACTGGCATTTGCAGCTCGCAATAGTGCAGAGTTATCTCAAAGAAAGGGGCCACGGTGTTTCTGTATCTCTATTATGTTGGTGCGGCTTCGGAACTTTTAAATATCTTGATATATCTCGAGAAGTACGCATCTGATCAAAAAATATCATAGAACATAGAAAGTAGGAAACTTAATTCTCTACAAAAAAGGTCTCTTAACATTTTGCCATAGCTCGCTTCGTTTCCGAGATATTTGCAGATTTATCTCAAGGGAAGGGGCCTGACGGACATATTTCGAGATATTTCTTCTTCTTGTTGTTCTTCTTCTGCACAGCTAAGCTGGAAGTGGCATTTGCGGCTCGCACTAGTGCAGAGATATCTCAAAGAAAGGGGCCACGGTGTTTCTGTATCTCTATTATGTTGGTGCGGCTTCGGAACTTTTAAATATCTCGATATATCTCGAAAACTACGCTTCTGATCAAAAAATATCATAGAACATAAATTGTAGGCAACACAATTCTCTACAAAAAACGTCTCTTAACATTTTGCCATAGCTCGCTTCGTTTCCGAGATATTTGCAGATTTATCTCAAGGGAAGGGGCCTGACGGACATATTTCGAGATATTTCTTCTTCTTGTTGTTCTTCTTCTGCACAGCTAAGCTGGAAGTGGCATTTGCAGCTCGCAATAGTGCAGAGTTATCTGAAAGAAAGGGGCCACGGTGTTTCTGTATCTCTATTATGTTGGTGCGGCTTCGGAACTTTTAAATATCTCGATATATCTCGAAAACTACGCTTCTGATCAAAAAATATCATAGAACATAACTTGTAGGAGACATAATTCTCTACAAAAAAGGTCTCTTAACATTTTGCCATAGTTCGCTTCGTTTCCGAGATATTTGCAGATATATCTCAAGGGAAGGGGCCTGACGGACATATTTCGAGATATTTCTTCTTCTTGTTGTTCTTCTTCTGCACAGCTAAACTGGAAGTGGCATTTGCAGCTCGCAATAGTGCAGAGTTATCTGAAAGAAAGGGGCCACGGTGTTTCTGTATCTCTATTATGTTGGTGCGGTTTCGGAACTTTTAAATATCTCGATATATCTCGAAAACTACGCTTCTGATCAAAAAATATCATAGAACATAACTTGTAGGAGACATAATTCTCTACAAAAAAGGTCTCTTAACATTTTGCCATAGCTCGCTTCCTTTCCGAGATATTTGCAGATATATCTCAAGGGAAGGGGCCTGACGGACATATTTCGAGATATTTCTTCTTCTTGTTGTTCTTCTTCTGCACAGCTAAACTGGAAGTGGCATTTCCAGCTCGCAATAGTGCAGAGTTATCTGAAAGAAAGGGGCCACGGTGTTTCTGTATCTCTATTATGTTGGTGCGGCTTCGGAACTTTTAAATATCTTGATATATCTCGAGAACTACGCATCTGATCAAAAAATATCATAGAACGTAAAAAGTAGGAAACTTAATTCTCTACAAAAATGGTCTCTTAACATTTTGCCATAGCTCGCTTCGTTTCCGAGATATTTGCAGATTTATCTCAAGTGAAGGGGCCTGACGGACATATTTCGAGATATTTCTTCTTCTTGTTGTTCTTCTTCTGCACAGCTAAGCTGGAAGTGGCATTTGCGGCTCGCACTAGTGCAGAGTTATCTCAAAGAAAGGGGCCACGGTGTTTCTGTATCTCTATTATGTTAGTGCGGCTTCGGAACTTTTAAATATCTTGATATATCTCGAGAAGTACGCATCTGATCAAAAAATATCATAGAACATAGAAAGTAGGAAACTTAATTCTCTACAAAAAAGGTCTCTTAACATTTTGCCATAGCTCGCTTCGTTTCCGAGATATTTGCAGATTTATCTCAAGGGAAGGGGCCTGACGGACATATTTCGAGACATTTCTTCTTCTTGTTGTTCTTCTTCTGCACAGCTAAGCTGGAAGTGGCATTTGCAGCTCGCAATAGTGCAGAGTTATCTCAAAGAAAGGGGCCACGGTGTTTCTGTATCTCTATTATGTTGGTGCGGCTTCGGAACTTTTAAATATCTCGATATATCTCGAAAACTACGCTTCTGATCAAAAAATATCATAGAACATAAATTGTAGGAAACACAATTCTCTACAAAAAACGTCTCTTAACATTTTGCCATAGCTCGCTTCGTTTCCGAGATATTTGCAGATTTATCTCAAGGGAAGGGGCCTGACGGACATATTTCGAGATATTTCTTCTTCTTGTTGTTCTTCTTCTGCACAGCTAAGCTGGAAGTGGCATTTGCAGCTCGCAATAGTGCAGAGTTATCTCAAAGAAAGGGGCCACGGTGTTTCTGTATCTCTATTATGTTGGTGCGGCTTCGGAACTTTTAAATATCTTGATATATCTCGAGAACTACGCATCTGATCAAAAAATATCATAGAACATAGAAAGTAGGAAACTTAATTCTCTACAAAAAAGGTCTCTTAACATTTTGCCATAGCTCGCTTCGTTTCCGAGATATTTGCAGATTTATCTCAAGGGAAGGGGCCTGACGGACATATTTCGAGATATTTCTTCTTCTTGTTGTTCTTCTTCTGCACAGCTAAGCTGGAAGTGGCATTTGCGGCTCGCACTAGTGCAGAGTGAACTCAAAGAAAGGGGCCACGGTGTTTCTGTATCTCTATTATGTTGGTGCGGCTTCGGAACTTTTAAATATCACGATATATCTCGAAAACTACGCTTCTGATCAAAAAATATCATAGAACATAACTTGTAGGAGACATAATTCTCTACAAAAAAGGTCTCTTAACATTTTGCCATAGCTCGTATCGTTTCCGAGATATTTGCAGATATATCTCAAGGGAAGGGGCCTGACGGACATATTTCGAGATATTTCTTCTTCTTGTTGTTCTTCTTCTGCACAGCTAAACTGGAAGTGGCATTTCCAGCTCGCAATAGTGCAGAGTTATCTCAAAGAAAGGGGCCACGGTGTTTCTGTATCTCTATTATGTTGGTGCGGCTTCGGAACTTTTAAATATCTTGATATATCTCGAGAACTACGCATCTGATCAAAAAATATCATAGAACATAAAAAGTACGAAACTTAATTCTCTACAACAAAGGTCTCTTAACATTTTGCCATAGCTCGCTTCGTTTCGGAGATATTTGCAGATTTATCTCAAGGGAAGGGGCCTGACGGACATATTTCGAGATATTTCTTCTTCTTGTTGTTCTTCTTCTGCACAGCTAAGCTGGAAGTGGCATTTGCGGCTCGCACTAGTGCAGAGTTATCTCAAAGAAAGGGGCCACGGTGTTTCTGTATCTCTATTATGTTGGTGCGGCTTCGGAACTTTTAAATATCTTGATATATCTCGAGAACTACGCATCTGATCAAAAAATATCATAGAACATAAAAAGTAGGAAACTTAATTCTCTACAAATAAGGTCTCTTATCATTTTGCCATAGCTCGCTTCGTTTCCGAGATATTTGCAGATTTATCTCAAGGGAAGGGGCCTGACGGACATATTTCGAGATATATCTTCTTCTTGTTGTTCTTCTTCTGCACAGCTAAGCTGGAAGTGGCATTTGCAGTTCGCAATAGTGCAGAGTTATCTCAAAGAAAGGGGCAACGGTGTTTCTGTATCTCTATTATGTTGGTGCGGCTTCGGAACTTTTAAATATCTTGATATATCTCGAGAAGTACGCATCTGATCAAAAAATATCATAGAACATAGAAAGTAGGAAACTTAATTCTCTACAAAAAAGGTCTCTTAACATTTTGCCATAGCTCGCTTCGTTTCCGAGATATTTGCAGATTTATCTCAAGGGAAGGGGCCTGACGGACATATTTCGAGATATTTCTTCTTCTTGTTGTTCTTCTTCTGCACAGCTAAGCTGGAAGTGGCATTTGCAGCTCGCAATAGTGCAGAGTTATCTGAAAGAAAGGGGCCACGGTGTTTCTGTATCTCTATTATGTTGGTGCGGCTTCGGAACTTTTAAATATCTCGATATATCTCGAAAACTACGCTTCTGATCAAAAAATATCATAGAACATAACTTGTAGGAGACATAATTCTCTACAAAAAAGGTCTCTTAACATTTTGCCATAGTTCGCTTCGTTTCCGAGATATTTGCAGATATATCTCAAGGGAAGGGGCCTGACGGACATATTTCGAGATATTTCTTCTTCTTGTTGTTCTTCTTCTGCACAGCTAAACTGGAAGTGGCATTTGCAGCTCGCAATAGTGCAGAGTTATCTGAAAGAAAGGGGCCACGGTGTTTCTGTATCTCTATTATGTTGGTGCGGTTTCGGAACTTTTAAATATCTCGATATATCTCGAAAACTACGCTTCTGATCAAAAAATATCATAGAACATAACTTGTAGGAGACATAATTCTCTACAAAAAAGGTCTCTTAACATTTTGCCATAGCTCGCTTCCTTTCCGAGATATTTGCAGATATATCTCAAGGGAAGGGGCCTGACGGACATATTTCGAGATATTTCTTCTTCTTGTTGTTCTTCTTCTGCACAGCTAAACTGGAAGTGGCATTTCCAGCTCGCAATAGTGCAGAGTTATCTGAAAGAAAGGGGCCACGGTGTTTCTGTATCTCTATTATGTTGGTGCGGCTTCGGAACTTTTAAATATCTTGATATATCTCGAGAACTACGCATCTGATCAAAAAATATCATAGAACATAAAAAGTAGGAAACTTAATTCTCTACAAAAATGGTCTCTTAACATTTTGCCATAGCTCGCTTCGTTTCCGAGATATTTGCAGATTTATCTCAAGGGAAGGGGCCTGACGGACATATTTCGAGATATTTCTTCTTCTTGTTGTTCTTCTTCTGCACAGCTAAGCTGGAAGTGGCATTTGCGGCTCGCACTAGTGCAGAGTTATCTCAAAGAAAGGGGCCACGGTGTTTCTGTATCTCTATTATGTTGGTGCGGCTTCGGAACTTTTAAATATCTTGATATATCTCGAGAACTACGCATCTGATCAAAAAATATCATAGAACATAAAAAGTAGGAAACTTAATTCTCTACAAATAAGGTCTCTCATCATTTTGCCATAGCTCGCTTCGTTTCCGAGATATTTGCAGATTTATCTCAAGGGAAGGGGCCTGACGGACATATTTCGAGATATATCTTCTTCTTGTTGTTCTTCTTCTGCACAGCTAAGCTGGAACTGGCATTTGCAGCTCGCAATAGTGCAGAGTTATCTCAAAGAAAGGGGCCACGGTGTTTCTGTATCTCTATTATGTTGGTGCGGCTTCGGAACTTTTAAATATCTTGATATATCTCGAGAAGTACGCATCTGATCAAAAAATATCATAGAACATAGAAAGTAGGAAACTTAATTCTCTACAAAAAAGGTCTCTTAACATTTTGCCATAGCTCGCTTCGTTTCCGAGATATTTGCAGATTTATCTCAAGGGAAGGGGCCTGACGGACATATTTCGAGATATTTCTTCTTCTTGTTGTTCTTCTTCTGCACAGCTAAGCTGGAAGTGGCATTTGCGGCTCGCACTAGTGCAGAGATATCTCAAAGAAAGGGGCCACGGTGTTTCTGTATCTCTATTATGTTGGTGCGGCTTCGGAACTTTTAAATATCTCGATATATCTCGAAAACTACGCTTCTGATCAAAAAATATCATAGAACATAAATTGTAGGCAACACAATTCTCTACAAAAAACGTCTCTTAACATTTTGCCATAGCTCGCTTCGTTTCCGAGATATTTGCAGATTTATCTCAAGGGAAGGGGCCTGACGGACATATTTCGAGATATTTCTTCTTCTTGTTGTTCTTCTTCTGCACAGCTAAGCTGGAAGTGGCATTTGCAGCTCGCAATAGTGCAGAGTTATCTCAAAGAAAGGGGCCACGGTGTTTCTGTATCTCTATTATGTTGGTGCGGCTTCGGAACTTTTAAATATCTCGATATATCTCGAAAACTACGCTTCTGATCAAAAAATATCATAGAACATAAATTGTAGGAAACACAATTCTCTACAAAAAACGTCTCTCAACATTTTGCCATAGCTCGCTTCGTTTCCGAGATATTTGCAGATTTATCTCAAGGGAAGGGGCCTGACGGACATATTTCGAGATATTTCTTCTTCTTGTTGTTCTTCTTCTGCACAGCTAAGCTGGAAGTGGCATTTGCAGCTCGCAATAGTGCAGAGTTATCTCAAAGAAAGGGGCCACGGTGTTTCTGTATCTCTATTATGTTGGTGCGGCTTCGGAACTTTTAAATATCTTGATATATCTCGAGAACTACGCATCTGATCAAAAAATATCATAGAACATAGAAAGTAGGAAACTTAATTCTCTACAAAAAAGGTCTCTTAACATTTTGCCATAGCTCGCTTCGTTTCCGAGATATTTGCAGATTTATCTCAAGGGAAGGGGCCTGACGGACATATTTCGAGATATTTCTTCTTCTTGTTGTTCTTCTTCTGCACAGCTAAACTGGAAGTGGCATTTCCAGCTCGCAATAGTGCAGAGTTATCTGAAAGAAAGGGGCCACGGTGTTTCTGTATCTCTATTATGTTGGTGCGGCTTCGGAACTTTTAAATATCTTGATATATCTCGAGAACTACGCATCTGATCAAAAAATATCATAGAACATAAAAAGTAGGAAACTTAATTCTCTACAAAAATGGTCTCTTAACATTTTGCCATAGCTCGCTTCGTTTCCGAGATATTTGCAGATTTATCTCAAGGGAAGGGGCCTGACGGACATATTTCGAGATATTTCTTCTTCTTGTTGTTCTTCTTCTGCACAGCTAAGCTGGAAGTGGCATTTGCGGCTCGCACTAGTGCAGAGTTATCTCAAAGAAAGGGGCCACGGTGTTTCTGTATCTCTATTATGTTGGTGCGGCTTCGGAACTTTTAAATATCTTGATATATCTCGAGAACTACGCATCTGATCAAAAAATATCATAGAACATAAAAAGTAGGAAACTTAATTCTCTACAAATAAGGTCTCTTATCATTTTGCCATAGCTCGCTTCGTTTCCGAGATATTTGCAGATTTATCTCAAGGGAAGGGGCCTGACGGACATATTTCGAGATATATCTTCTTCTTGTTGTTCTTCTTCTGCACAGCTAAGCTGGAAGTGGCATTTGCAGCTCGCAATAGTGCAGAGTTATCTCAAATAAAGGGGCCACGGTGTTTCTGTATCTCTATTATGTTGGTGCGGCTTCGGAACTTTTAAATATCTTGATATATCTCGAGAAGTACGCATCTGATCAAAAAATATCATAGAACATAGAAAGTAGGAAACTTAATTCTCTACAAAAAAGGTCTCTTAACATTTTGCCATAGCTCGCTTCGTTTCCGAGATATTTGCAGATTTATCTCAAGGGAAGGGGCCTGACGGACATATTTCGAGATATTTCTTCTTCTTGTTGTTCTTCTTCTGCACAGCTAAGCTGGAAGTGGCATTTGCGGTTCGCAATAGTGCAGAGTAATCTCAAAGAAAGGGGCCACGGTGTTTCTGTATCTCTATTATGTTGGTGCGGCTTCGGAACTTTTAAATATCTTGATATATCTCGAGAACTACGCATCTGATCAAAAAATATCATAGAACATAAAAAGTAGGAAACTTAATTCTCTACAAAAAAGGTCTCTTAACATTTTGCCATAGCTCGCTTCGTTTCCGAGATATTTGCAGATTTATCTCAAGGGAAGGGGCCTGACGGACATATTTCGAGATATTTCTTCTTCTTGTTGTTCTTCTTCTGCACAGCTAAGCTGGAAGTGGCATTTGCGGCTCGCACTAGTGCAGAGTTATCTCAAAGAAAGGGGCCACGGTGTTTCTGTATCTCTATTATGTTGGTGCGGCTTCGGAACTTTTAAATATCTTGATATATCTCGAGAACTACGCATCTGATCAAAAAATATCATAGAACATAAATAGTAGGAAACTTAATTCTCTACAAAAAAGGTCCCTCAACATTTTGCCATAGCTCGCTTCGTTTCCGAGATATTTGCACATTTATCTCAAGGGAAGCGGCCTAACGGACATATTTCGAGATATTTCTTCTTCTTGTTGTTCTTCTTCTGCACAGCTAAGCTGGAAGTGGCATTTGCGGCTCGCACTAGTGCAGAGTTATCTCAAAGAAAGGGGCCACGGTGTTTCTGTATCTCTATTATGTTGGTGCGGCTTCGGAACTTTTAAATATCTCGATATATCTCGAAAACTACGCTTCTGATCAAAAAATATCATAGAACATAAATTGTAGGAAACATAATTCTGTACAAAAAACGTCTCATAACATTTTGCCATAGCTCGCTTCGTTTCCGAGATATGTGCAGATTCTGCTCAAAGGAACGGGCCTGACGGACATATTTCGAGATACTTCTTCTTCTTGTTGTTCTTTCTCTGCACAGCTAAGCTGGAAGTGGCATTTGCAGCTCGCAATAGTGCAGAGTTATCTCAAAGAAAGGGGCCACGGTGTTTCTGTATCTCTATTATGTTGGTGCGGCTTCGGAACTTTTAAATATCTTGATATATCTCGAGAACTACGCATCTGATCAAAAAATATCATAGAACATAAAAAGTAGGAAACTTAATTCTCTACAAAAAAGGTCTCTTAACATTTTGCCATAGCTCGCTTCGTTTCCGAGATATTTGCAGATTTATCTCAAGGGAAGGGGCCTGACGGACATATTTCGAGATATTTCTTCTTCTTGTTGTCCTTCTTCTGCACAGCTAAGCTGGAAGTGGCATTTGCAGCTCGCAATAGTGCAGAGTTATCTCAAAGAAGGGGGCCACGGTGTTTCTGTATCTCTATTATGTTGGTGCGGCTTCGGAACTTTTAAATATCTTGATATATCTCGAGAACTGCGCATCTGATCAAAAAATATCATAGAACATAAAAAGTAGGAAACTTAATTCTCTACAAAAAAGGTCTCTTAACATTTTGCCATAGCTCGCTTCGTTTCCGAGATATTTGCAGATTTATCTCAAGGGAAGGGGCCTGACGGACATATTTCGAGATATTTCTTCTTCTTGTTGTTCTTCTTCTGCACAGCTAAGCTGGAAGTGGCATTTGCGGCTCGCACTAGTGCAGAGTTATCTCGACGAAAGGGGCCACGGTGTTTCTGTATCTCTATTATGTTGGTGCGGCTTCGGAACTTTTAAATATCTTGATATATCTCGAGAACTACGCATCTGATCAAAAAATATCATAGAACATAAAAAGTAGGAAACTTAATTCTCTACAAAAAAGGTCTCTTATCATTTTGCCATAGCTCGCTTCGTTTCCGCGATATTTGCAGATTTATCTCAAGGGAAGGGGCCTGACGGACATATTTCGAGATATTTCTTCTTCTTGTTGTTCTTCCTCTGCACAGCTAAGCTGGAAGTGGCATTTGCAGCTCGCAATAGTGCAGAGTAATCTCAAAGAAAGGGGCCACGGTGTTTCTGTATCTCTATTATGTTGGTGCGGCTTCGGAACTTTTAAATATCTTGATATATCTCGAGAACTATGCATCTGATCAAAAAATATCATAGAACATAAAAAGTAGGAAACTTAATTCTCTACAAAAAAGGTCTCTTAACATTTTGCCATAGCTCGCTTCGTTTCCGAGATATTTGCAGATTTATCTGAAGGGAAGGGGCCTGACGGACATATTTCGAGATATTTCTTCTTCTTGTTGTTCTTCTTCTGCACAGCTAAGCTGGAAGTGGCATTTGCGGCTCGCATTAGTGCAGAGTTATCTCAAAGAAAGGGGCCACGGTGTTTCTGTATCTCTATTATGTTGGTGCGGCTTCGGAACTTTTAAATATCTTGATATATCTCGAGAACTACGCATCTGATCAAAAAATATCATAGAACATAAAAAGTAGGAAACTTAATTCTCTACAAAAAAGGTCTCTTAACATTTTGCCATAGCTCGCTTCGTTTCCGAGATATTTACAGATTCAGCTCAAAGGAACGGGCCTGACGGACATATTTCGAGATATTTCTTCTTCTTGTTGTTCTTCCTCTGCACAGCTAAGCTGGAAGTGGCATTTGCAGTTCGCAATAGTGCAGAGTTATCTCAAAGAGAGGGGCCACGGTGTTTCTGTGTCTCTATTATGTTGGTGCGGCTTCGGAACTTTTAAGTATCTTGATATATCTCGAGAACTACGCATCTGATCAAAAAATATCATAGAACATAAAAAGTAGGAAACTTAATTCTCTACAAAAAAGGTCTCTTAACATTTTGCCATAGCTCGCTTCGTTTCCGAGATATTTGCAGATTTATCTCAAGGGAAGGGGCCTGACGGACATATTTCGAGATATTTCTTCTTCTTGTTGTTCTTCTTCTGCACAGCTAAGCTGGAAGTGGCATTTGCGGCTCGCACTAGTGCAGAGATATCTCAAAGAAAGGGGCCACGGTGTTTCTGTATCTCTATTATGTTGGTGCGGCTTCGGAACTTTTAAATATCTCGATATATCTCGAAAACTACGCTTCTGATCAAAAAATATCATAGAACATAAATTGTAGGCAACACAATTCTCTACAAAAAACGTCTCTTAACATTTTGCCATAGCTCGCTTCGTTTCCGAGATATTTGCAGATTTATCTCAAGGGAAGGGGCCTGACGGACATATTTCGAGATATTTCTTCTTCTTGTTGTTCTTCTTCTGCACAGCTAAGCTGGAAGTGGCATTTGCAGCTCGCAATAGTGCAGAGTTATCTCAAAGAAAGGGGCCACGGTGTTTCTGTATCTCTATTATGTTGGTGCGGCTTCGGAACTTTTAAATATCTCGATATATCTCGAAAACTACGCTTCTGATCAAAAAATATCATAGAACATAAATTGTAGGAAACACAATTCTCTACAAAAAACGTCTCTTAACATTTTGCCATAGCTCGCTTCGTTTCCGAGATATTTGCAGATTTATCTCAAGGGAAGGGGCCTGACGGACATATTTCGAGATATTTCTTCTTCTTGTTGTTCTTCTTCTGCACAGCTAAGCTGGAAGTGGCATTTGCAGCTCGCAATAGTGCAGAGTTATCTCAAAGAAAGGGGCCACGGTGTTTCTGTATCTCTATTATGTTGGTGCGGCTTCGGAACTTTTAAATATCTTGATATATCTCGAGAACTACGCATCTGATCAAAAAATATCATAGAACATAGAAAGTAGGAAACTTAATTCTCTACAAAAAAGGTCTCTTAACATTTTGCCATAGCTCGCTTCGTTTCCGAGATATTTGCAGATTTATCTCAAGGGAAGGGGCCTGACGGACATATTTCGAGATATTTCTTCTTCTTGTTGTTCTTCTTCTGCACAGCTAAGCTGGAAGTGGCATTTGCGGTTCGCAATAGTGCAGAGTAATCTCAAAGAAAGGGGCCACGGTGTTTCTGTATCTCTATTATGTTGGTGCGGCTTCGGAACTTTTAAATATCTTGATATATCTCGAGAACTACGCATCTGATCAAAAAATATCATAGAACATAAAAAGTAGGAAACTTAATTCTCTACAAAAAAGGTCTCTTAACATTTTGCCATAGCTCGCTTCGTTTCCGAGATATTTGCAGATTTATCTCAAGGGAAGGGGCCTGACGGACATATTTCGAGATATTTCTTCTTCTTGTTGTTCTTCTTCTGCACAGCTAAGCTGGAAGTGGCATTTGCGGCTCGCACTAGTGCAGAGTTATCTCAAAGAAAGGGGCCACGGTGTTTCTGTATCTCTATTATGTTGGTGCGGCTTCGGAACTTTTAAATATCTTGATATATCTCGAGAACTACGCATCTGATCAAAAAATATCATAGAACATAAATAGTAGGAAACTTAATTCTCTACAAAAAAGGTCCCTCAACATTTTGCCATAGCTCGCTTCGTTTCCGAGATATTTGCACATTTATCTCAAGGGAAGCGGCCTAACGGACATATTTCGAGATATTTCTTCTTCTTGTTGTTCTTCTTCTGCACAGCTAAGCTGGAAGTGGCATTTGCGGCTCGCACTAGTGCAGAGTTATCTCAAAGAAAGGGGCCACGGTGTTTCTGTATCTCTATTATGTTGGTGCGGCTTCGGAACTTTTAAATATCTCGATATATCTCGAAAACTACGCTTCTGATCAAAAAATATCATAGAACATAAATTGTAGGAAACATAATTCTGTACAAAAAACGTCTCATAACATTTTGCCATAGCTCGCTTCGTTTCCGAGATATGTGCAGATTCAGCTCAAAGGAACGGGCCTGACGGACATATTTCGAGATACTTCTTCTTCTTGTTGTTCTTCCTCTGCACAGCTAAGCTGGAAGTGGCATTTGCAGCTCGCAATAGCGCAGAGTTATCTCAAAGAAAGGGGCCACGGTGTTTCTGTATCCCTATTATGTTGGTGCGGCTTCGGAACTTTTAAATATCTTGATATATCTCGAGAACTACGCATCTGATCAAAAAATATCATAGAACATAAAAAGTAGGAAACTTAATTCTCTACAAAAAAGGTCTCTTAACATTTTGCCATAGCTCGCTTCGTTTCCGAGATATTTGCAGATTTATCTCAAGGGAAGGGGCCTGACGGACATATTTCGAGATATTTCTTCTTCTTGTTGTCCTTCTTCTGCACAGCTAAGCTGGAAGTGGCATTTGCAGCTCGCAATAGTGCAGAGTTATCTCAAAGAAGGGGGCCACGGTGTTTCTGTATCTCTATTATGTTGGTGCGGCTTCGGAACTTTTAAATATCTTGATATATCTCGAGAACTGCGCATCTGATCAAAAAATATCATAGAACATAAAAAGTAGGAAACTTAATTCTCTACAAAAAAGGTCTCTTAACATTTTGCCATAGCTCGCTTCGTTTCCGAGATATTTGCAGATTTATCTCAAGGGAAGGGGCCTGACGGACATATTTCGAGATATTTCTTCTTCTTGTTGTTCTTCTTCTGCACAGCTAAGCTGGAAGTGGCATTTGCGGCTCGCACTAGTGCAGAGTTATCTCGAAGAAAGGGGCCACGGTGTTTCTGTATCTCTATTATGTTGGTGCGGCTTCGGAACTTTTAAATATCTTGATATATCTCGAGAACTACGCATCTGATCAAAAAATATCATAGAACATAAAAAGTAGGAAACTTAATTCTCTATAAAAAAGGTCTCTTATCATTTTGCCATAGCTCGCTTCGTTTCCGAGATATTTGCAGATTTATCTCAAGGGAAGGGGCCTGACGGACATATTTCGAGATATTTCTTCTTCTTGTTGTTCTTCCTCTGCACAGCTAAGCTGGAAGTGGCATTTGCAGCTCGCAATAGTGCAGAGTAATCTCAAAGAAAGGGGCCACGGTGTTTCTGTATCTCTATTATGTTGGTGCGGCTTCGGAACTTTTAAATATCTTGATATATCTCGAGAACTATGCATCTGATCAAAAAATATCATAGAACATAAAAAGTAGGAAACTTAATTCTCTACAAAAAAGGTCTCTTAACATTTTGCCATAGCTCGCTTCGTTTCCGAGATATTTGCAGATTTATCTGAAGGGAAGGGGCCTGACGGACATATTTCGAGATATTTCTTCTTCTTGTTGTTCTTCTTCTGCACAGCTAAGCTGGAAGTGGCATTTGCGGCTCGCATTAGTGCAGAGTTATCTCAAAGAAAGGGGCCACGGTGTTTCTGTATCTCTATTATGTTGGTGCGGCTTCGGAACTTTTAAATATCTTGATATATCTCGAGAACTACGCATCTGATCAAAAAATATCATAGAACATAAAAAGTAGGAAACTTAATTCTCTACAAAAAAGGTCTCTTAACATTTTGCCATAGCTCGCTTCGTTTCCGAGATATTTGCAGATTTATCTCAAGGGAAGGGGCCTGACGGACATATTTCGAGATATTTCTTCTTCTTGTTGTTCTTCTTCTGCACAGCTAAGCTGGAAGTGGCATTTGCGGCTCGCACTAGTGCAGAGTTATCTCAAAGAAAGGGGCCACGGTGTTTCTGTATCTCTATTATGTTGGTGCGGCTTCGGAACTTTTAAATATCTTGATATATCTCGAGAACTACGCATCTGATCAAAAAATATCATAGAACATAAAAAGTAGGAAACTTAATTCTCTACAAAAAAGGTCTCTTAACATTTTGCCATAGCTCGCTTCGTTTCCGAGATATTTACAGATTCAGCTCAAAGGAACGGGCCTGACGGACATATTTCGAGATATTTCTTCTTCTTGTTGTTCTTCCTCTGCACAGCTAAGCTGGAAGTGGCATTTGCAGTTCGCAATAGTGCAGAGTTATCTCAAAGAGAGGGGCCACGGTGTTTCTGTGTCTCTATTATGTTGGTGCGGCTTCGGAACTTTTAAGTATCTTGATATATCTCGAGAACTACGCATCTGATCAAAAAATATCATAGAACATAAAAAGTAGGAAACTTAATTCTCTACAAAAAAGGTCTCTTAACATTTTGCCATAGCTCGCTTCGTTTCCGAGATATTTGCAGATTTATCTCAAGTGAAGGGGCCTGACGGACATATTTCGAGATATTTCTTCTTCTTGTTGTCCTTCTTCTGCACAGCTAAGCTGGAAGTGGCATTTGCGGCTCGCACTAGTGCAGAGTTATCTCAAAGAAAGGGGCCACGGTGTTTCTGTATCTCTATTATGTTGGTGCGGCTTCGGAACTTTTGAATATCTCGATATATCTCGAAAACTACGCTTCTGATCAAAAAACATCATAGAAGATAAATTGTAGGAAACATAATTCTCTACAAAAAACGTCTCTTAACATTTTGCCATAGCTCGCTTCGTTTCCGAGATATTTGCAGATTTATATCAAGGGAAGGGGCCTGACGGACATATTTCGAGATATTTCTTCTTCTTGTTGTTCTTCTTCTGCACAGCTAAGCTGGAAGTGGCATTTGTGGCTCGCACTAGTGCAGAGTTATCTCAAAGAAAGGGGCCACGGTGTTTCTGTATCTCTATTATGTTGGTGCGGCTTCGGAACTTTTAAATATCTCGATATATCTCGAAAACTACGCTTCTGATCAAAAAATATCATAGAACATAAAAAGTAGGAAACTTAATTCTCTACAAAAAAGGTCTCTTAACATTTTGCCATAGCTAGCTTCGTTTCCGAGATATTTGCAGATTTATCTCAAGGGAAGGGGCCTAACGGACATATTTCGAGATATTTCTTCTTCTTGTTGTTCTTCTTCTGCACAGCTAAACTGGAAGTGGCATTTCCAGCTCGCAATAGTGCAGAGTTATCTCAAAGAAAGGGGCCACGGTGTTTCTGTATCTCTATTATGTTGGTGCGGCTTCGGAACTTTTAAATATCTCGATATATCTCGAAAACTACGCATCTGATCAAAAAATATCATAGAACATAAAAAGTAGGAAACTTAATTCTCTACAAAAAAGGACTCTTAACATTTTGCCATAGCTCGCTTCGTTTCCGAGATATTTACAGATTCAGCTCAAAGGAACGGGCCTGACGGACATATTTCGAGATATTTCTTCTTCTTGTTGTTCTTCCTCTGCACAGCTAAGCTGGAAGTGGCATTTGCAGTTCGCAATAGTGCAGAGTTATCTCAAAGAGAGGGGCCACGGTGTTTCTGTGTCTCTATTATGTTGGTGCGGCTTCGGAACTTTTAAGTATCTTGATATATCTCGAGAACTACGCATCTGATCAAAAAATATCATAGAACATAAAAAGTAGGAAACTTAATTCTCTACAAAAAAGGTCTCTTAACATTTTGCCATAGCTCGCTTCGTTTCCGAGATATTTGCAGATTTATCTCAAGTGAAGGGGCCTGACGGACATATTTCGAGATATTTCTTCTTCTTGTTGTCCTTCTTCTGCACAGCTAAGCTGGAAGTGGCATTTGCGGCTCGCACTAGTGCAGAGTTATCTCAAAGAAAGGGGCCACGGTGTTTCTGTATCTCTATTATGTTGGTGCGGCTTCGGAACTTTTGAATATCTCGATATATCTCGAAAACTACGCTTCTGATCAAAAAACATCATAGAAGATAAATTGTAGGAAACATAATTCTCTACAAAAAACGTCTCTTAACATTTTGCCATAGCTCGCTTCGTTTCCGAGATATTTGCAGATTCAGCTCAAAGGAACGGGCCTGACGGACATATTTCGAGATACTTCTTCTTCTTGTTGTTCTTCCTCTGCACAGCTAAGCTGGAAGTGGCATTTGCAGCTCGCAATAGTGCAGAGTTATCTCAAAGAAGGGGGCCACGGTGTTTCTGTATCTCTATTATGTTGGTGCGGCTTCGGAACTTTTAAATATCTTGATATATCTCGAGAACTGCGCATCTGATCAAAAAATATCATAGAACATAAAAAGTAGGAAACTTAATTCTCTACAAAAAAGGTCTCTTAACATTTTGCCATAGCTCGCTTCGTTTCCGAGATATTTGCAGATTTATCTCAAGGGAAGGGGCCTGACGGACATATTTCGAGATATTTCTTCTTCTTGTTGTTCTTCTTCTGCACAGCTAAGCTGGAAGTGGCATTTGCGGCTCGCACTAGTGCAGAGTTATCTCAAAGAAAGGGGCCACGGTGTTTCTGTATCTCTATTATGTTGGTGCGGCTTCGGAACTTTTAAATATCTCGATATATCTCGAAAACTACGCTTCTGATCAAAAAATATCATAGCACATAAATTGTAGGAAACATAATTCTCTACAAAAAACGTCTCTTAACATTTTGCCATAGCTCGCTTCGTTTCCGAGATATTTGCAGATTTATCTCAAGGGAAGGGGCCTGACGGACATATTTCGAGATATTTCTTCTTCTTGTTGTTCTTCTTCTGCACAGCTAAGCTGGAAGTGGCATTTGCGGCTCGCACTAGTGCAGAGTTATCTCAAAGAAAGGGGCCACGGTGTTTCTGTATCTCTATTATGTTGGTGCGGCTTCGGAACTTTTAAATATCTTGATATATCTCGAGAACTACGCATCTGATCAAAAAATATCATAGAACATAAAAAGTAGGAAACTTAATTCTCTACAAAAAAGGTCTCTTAACATTTTGCCATAGCTCGCTTCGTTTCCGAGATATTTACAGATTCAGCTCAAAGGAACGGGCCTGACGGACATATTTCGAGATATTTCTTCTTCTTGTTGTTCTTCCTCTGCACAGCTAAGCTGGAAGTGGCATTTGCAGTTCGCAATAGTGCAGAGTTATCTCAAAGAGAGGGGCCACGGTGTTTCTGTGTCTCTATTATGTTGGTGCGGCTTCGGAACTTTTAAGTATCTTGATATATCTCGAGAACTACGCATCTGATCAAAAAATATCATAGAACATAAAAAGTAGGAAACTTAATTCTCTACAAAAAAGGTCTCTTATCATTTTGCCATAGCTCGCTTCGTTTCCGAGATATTTGCAGATTTATCTCAAGGGAAGGGGCCTGACGGACATATTTCGAGATATTTCTTCTTCTTGTTGTTCTTCCTCTGCACAGCTAAGCTGGAAGTGGCATTTGCAGCTCGCAATAGTGCAGAGTAATCTCAAAGAAAGGGGCCACGGTGTTTCTGTATCTCTATTATGTTGGTGCGGCTTCGGAACTTTTAAATATCTTGATATATCTCGAGAACTATGCATCTGATCAAAAAATATCATAGAACATAAAAAGTAGGAAACTTAATTCTCTACAAAAAAGGTCTCTTAACATTTTGCCATAGCTCGCTTCGTTTCCGAGATATTTGCAGATTTATCTGAAGGGAAGGGGCCTGACGGACATATTTCGAGATATTTCTTCTTCTTGTTGTTCTTCTTCTGCACAGCTAAGCTGGAAGTGGCATTTGCGGCTCGCATTAGTGCAGAGTTATCTCAAAGAAAGGGGCCACGGTGTTTCTGTATCTCTATTATGTTGGTGCGGCTTCGGAACTTTTAAATATCTTGATATATCTCGAGAACTACGCATCTGATCAAAAAATATCATAGAACATAAAAAGTAGGAAACTTAATTCTCTACAAAAAAGGTCTCTTAACATTTTGCCATAGCTCGCTTCGTTTCCGAGATATTTGCAGATTTATCTCAAGGGAAGGGGCCTGACGGACATATTTCGAGATATTTCTTCTTCTTGTTGTTCTTCTTCTGCACAGCTAAGCTGGAAGTGGCATTTGCGGCTCGCACTAGTGCAGAGTTATCTCAAAGAAAGGGGCCACGGTGTTTCTGTATCTCTATTATGTTGGTGCGGCTTCGGAACTTTTAAATATCTCGATATATCTCGAAAACTACGCTTCTGATCAAAAAATATCATAGCACATAAATTGTAGGAAACATAATTCTCTACAAAAAACGTCTCTTAACATTTTGCCATAGCTCGCTTGGTTTCCGAGATATTTGCAGATTTATCTCAAGGGAAGGGGCCTGACGGACATATTTCGAGATATTTCTTCTTCTTGTTGTTCTTCTTCTGCACAGCTAAGCTGGAAGTGGCATTTGCGGCTCGCACTAGTGCAGAGTTATCTCAAAGAAAGGGGCCACGGTGTTTCTGTATCTCTATTATGTTGGTGCGGCTTCGGAACTTTTAAATATCTTGATATATCTCGAGAACTACGCATCTGATCAAAAAATATCATAGAACATAAAAAGTAGGAAACTTAATTCTCTACAAAAAAGGTCTCTTAACATTTTGCCATAGCTCGCTTCGTTTCCGAGATATTTACAGATTCAGCTCAAAGGAACGGGCCTGACGGACATATTTCGAGATATTTCTTCTTCTTGTTGTTCTTCCTCTGCACAGCTAAGCTGGAAGTGGCATTTGCAGTTCGCAATAGTGCAGAGTTATCTCAAAGAGAGGGGCCACGGTGTTTCTGTGTCTCTATTATGTTGGTGCGGCTTCGGAACTTTTAAGTATCTTGATATATCTCGAGAACTACGCATCTGATCAAAAAATATCATAGAACATAAAAAGTAGGAAACTTAATTCTCTACAAAAAAGGTCTCTTAACATTTTGCCATAGCTCGCTTCGTTTCCGAGATATTTGCAGATTTATCTCAAGTGAAGGGGCCTGACGGACATATTTCGAGATATTTCTTCTTCTTGTTGTCCTTCTTCTGCACAGCTAAGCTGGAAGTGGCATTTGCGGCTCGCACTAGTGCAGAGTTATCTCAAAGAAAGGGGCCACGGTGTTTCTGTATCTCTATTATGTTGGTGCGGCTTCGGAACTTTTGAATATCTCGATATATCTCGAAAACTACGCTTGTGATCAAAAAACATCATAGAAGATAAATTGTAGGAAACATAATTCTCTACAAAAAACGTCTCTTAACATTTTGCCATAGCTCGCTTCGTTTCCGAGATATTTGCAGATTTATATCAAGGGAAGGGGCCTGACGGACATATTTCGAGATATTTCTTCTTCTTGTTGTTCTTCTTCTGCACAGCTAAGCTGGAAGTGGCATTTGTGGCTCGCACTAGTGCAGAGTTATCTCAAAGAAAGGGGCCACGGTGTTTCTGTATCTCTATTATGTTGGTGCGGCTTCGGAACTTTTAAATATCTCGATATATCTCGAAAACTACGCTTCTGATCAAAAAATATCATAGAACATAAAAAGTAGGAAACTTAATTCTCTACAAAAAAGGTCTCTTAACATTTTGCCATAGCTCGCTTCGTTTCCGAGATATTTGCAGATTTATCTCAAGGGAAGGGGCCTAACGGACATATTTCGAGATATTTCTTCTTCTTGTTGTTCTTCTTCTGCACAGCTAAACTGGAAGTGGCATTTCCAGCTCGCAATAGTGCAGAGTTATCTCAAAGAGAGGGGCCACGGTGTTTCTGTATCTCTATTATGTTGGTGCGGCTTCGGAACTTTTAAATATCTTGATATATCTCGAGAACTACGCATCTGATCAAAAGATATCATAGAACATAAAAAGTAGGAAACTTAATTCTCTACAAAAAAGGTCTCTTAACATTTTGCCATAGCTCGCTTCGTTTCCGAGATATTTGCAGATTTATCTCAAGGGAAGGGGCCTGACGGACATATTTCGAGATATTTTTTCTTCTTGTTGTTCTTCTTCTGCACAGCTAAGCTGGAAGTGGCATTTGCAGCTCGCAATAGTGCAGAGTTATCGCAAAGAAAGGGGACACGGTGTTTCTGTATCTCTATTATGTTGCTGCGGCTTCGGAACTTTTAAATATCTTGATATATCTCGAGAACTACGCATCTGATCAAAAAATATCATAGAACATAAAAAGTAGGAAACTTAATTCTCTACAAAAAAGGTCTCTTAACATTTTGCCATAGCTCGCTTCGTTTCCGAGATATTGGCAGATTTATCTCAAGGGAAGGGGCCTGACGGGCATATTTCGAGATATTTCTTCTTCTTGTTGTTCTTCTTCTGCACAGCTAAGCTGGAAGTGGCATTTGCGGCTCGCACTAGTGCAGAGTTATCTCAAAGAAAGGGGCCACGGTGTTTCTGTATCTCTATTATGTTGGTGCGGCTTCGGAACTTTTAAATATCTTGATATATCTCGAGAACTACGCATCTGATCAAAAAATATCATAGAACATAAAAAGTAGGAAACTTAATTATCTACAAATAAGGTCTCTTAACATTTTGCCATAGCCCGCTTCGTTTCCGAGATATTTGCAGATTTATCTCAAGGGAAGGGGCCTGACGGACATATTTCGAGATATTTCTTCTTCTTGTTGTTATTCTTCTGCACAGCTAAGCTGGAAGTGGCATTTGCAGCTCGCAATAGTGCAGAGTTATCTCAAAGAAGGGGGCCACGGTGTTTCTGTATCTCTATTATGTTGGTGCGGCTTCGGAACTTTTAAATATCTTGATATATCTCGAGAACTGCGCATCTGATCAAAAAATATCATAGAACATAAAAAGTAGGAAACTTAATTCTCTACAAAAAAGGTCTCTTAACATTTTGCCATAGCTCGCTTCGTTTCCGAGATATTTGCAGATTTATCTCAAGGGAAGGGGCCTGACGGACATATTTCGAGATATTTCTTCTTCTTGTTGTTCTTCTTCTGCACAGCTAAGCTGGAAGTGGCATTTGCGGCTCGCACTAGTGCAGAGTTATCTCGAAGAAAGGGGCCACGGTGTTTCTGTATCTCTATTATGTTGGTGCGGCTTCGGAACTTTTAAATATCTTGATATATCTCGAGAACTACGCATCTGATCAAAAAATATCATAGAACATAAAAAGTAGGAAACTTAATTCTCTACAAAAAAGGTCTCTTAACATTTTGCCATAGCTCGCTTCGTTTCCGAGATATTTGCAGATTTATCTCAAGGGAAGGGGCCTGACGGACATATTTAGAGATATTTCTTCTTCTTGTTGTTCTTCTTCTGCACAGCTAAGCTGGAAGTGGCATTTGCGGCTCGCACTAGTGCAGAGTTATCTCAAAGAAAGGGGCCACGGTGTTTCTGTATCTCTATTATGTTGGTGCGGCTTCGGAACTTTTAAATATCTCGATATATCTCGAAAACTACGCTTCTGATCAAAAAATATCATAGCACATAAATTGTAGGAAACATAATTCTCTACAAAAAACGTCTCTTAACATTTTGCCATAGCTCGCTTCGTTTCCGAGATATTTGCAGATTTATCTCAAGGGAAGGGGCCTGACGGACATATTTCGAGATATTTCTTCTTCTTGTTGTTCTTCTTCTGCACAGCTAAGCTGGAAGTGGCATTTGCGGCTCGCACTAGTGCAGAGTTATCTCAAAGAAAGGGGCCACGGTGTTTCTGTATCTCTATTATGTTGGTGCGGCTCCGGAACTTTTAAATATCTTGATATATCTCGAGAACTACGCATCTGATCAAAAAATATCATAGAACATAAAAAGTAGGAAACTTAATTCTCTACAAAAAAGGTCTCTTAACATTTTGCCATAGCTCGCTTCGTTTCCGAGATATTTACAGATTCAGCTCAAAGGAACGGGCCTGACGGACATATTTCGAGATATTTCTTCTTCTTGTTGTTCTTCCTCTGCACAGCTAAGCTGGAAGTGGCATTTGCAGTTCGCAATAGTGCAGAGTTATCTCAAAGAGAGGGGCCACGGTGTTTCTGTGTCTCTATTATGTTGGTGCGGCTTCGGAACTTTTAAGTATCTTGATATATCTCGAGAACTACGCATCTGATCAAAAAATATCATAGAACATAAAAAGTAGGAAACTTAATTCTCTACAAAAAAGGTCTCTTAACATTTTGCCATAGCTCGCTTCGTTTCCGAGATATTTGCAGATTTATCTCAAGTGAAGGGGCCTGACGGACATATTTCGAGATATTTCTTCTTCTTGTTGTCCTTCTTCTGCACAGCTAAGCTGGAAGTGGCATTTGCGGCTCGCACTAGTGCAGAGTTATCTCAAAGAAAGGGGCCACGGTGTTTCTGTATCTCTATTATGTTGGTGCGGCTTCGGAACTTTTGAATATCTCGATATATCTCGAAAACGACGCTTCTGATCAAAAAACATCATAGAAGATAAATTGTAGGAAACATAATTCTCTACAAAAAACGTCTCTTAACATTTTGCCATAGCTCGCTTCGTTTCCGAGATATTTGCAGATTTATATCAAGGGAAGGGGCCTGACGGACATATTTCGAGATATTTCTTCTTCTTGTTGTTCTTCTTCTGCACAGCTAAGCTGGAAGTGGCATTTGTGGCTCGCACTAGTGCAGAGTTATCTCAAAGAAAGGGGCCACGGTGTTTCTGTATCTCTATTATGTTGGTGCGGCTTCGGAACTTTTAAATATCTCGATATATCTCGAAAACTACGCTTCTGATCAAAAAATATCATAGAACATAAAAAGTAGGAAACTTAATTCTCTACAAAAAAGGTCTCTTAACATTTTGCCATAGCTCGCTTTGTTTCCGAGATATTTGCAGATTTATCTCAAGGGAAGGGGCCTAACGGACATATTTCGAGATATTTCTTCTTCTTGTTGTTCTTCTTCTGCACAGCTAAACTGGAAGTGGCATTTCCAGCTCGCAATAGTGCAGAGTTATCTCAAAGAGAGGGGCCACGGTGTTTCTGTATCTCTATTATGTTGGTGCGGCTTCGGAACTTTTAAATATCTTGATATATCTCGAGAACTACGCATCTGATCAAAAGATATCATAGAACATAAAAAGTAGGAAACTTAATTCTCTACAAAAAAGGTCTCTTAACATTTTGCCATAGCTCGCTTCGTTTCCGAGATATTTGCAGATTTATCTCAAGGGAAGGGGCCTGCCGGACATATTTCGAGATATTTCTTCTTCTTGTTGTTCTTCTTCTGCACAGCTAAGCTGGAAGTGGCATTTGCAGCTCGCAATAGTGCAGAGTTATCGCAAAGAAAGGGGACACGGTGTTTCTGTATCTCTATTATGTTGCTGCGGCTTCGGAACTTTTAAATATCTTGATATATCTCGAGAACTACGCATCTGATCAAAAAATATCATAGAACATAAAAAGTAGGAAACTTCATTCTCTACAAGAAAGGTCTCTTAACATTTTGCCATAGCTCGCTTGGTTTCCGAGATATTTGCAGATTTATCTCAAGGGATGGGGCCTGACGGACATATTTCGAGATATTTCTTCTTCTTGTTGTTCTTCTTCTGCACAGCTAAGCTGGAAGTGGCATTTGCGGCTCGCACTAGTGCAGAGTTATCTCAAAGAAAGGGGCCACGGTGTTTCTGTATCTCTATTATGTTGGTGCGGCTTCGGAACTTTTAAATATCTCGATATATCTCGAAAACTACGCTTCTGATCAAAAAATATCATAGAACATAAAAAGTAGGAAACTTAATTCTCTACACAAAAGGTCTCTTAACATTTTGCCATAGCTCGCTTCGTTTCCGAGATATTTGCAGATTTATCTCAAGGGAAGGGGCCTGACGGACATATTTCGAGATATTTCTTCTTCTTGTTGTTCTTCTTCTGCACAGCTAAGCTGGAAGTGGCATTTGCGGCTCGCACTAGTGCAGAGTTATCTCAAAGAAAGGGCCCACGGTGTTTCTGTATCTCTATTATGTTGGTGCGGCTTCGGAACTTTTAAATATCTTGATATATCTCGAGAACTACGCATCTGATCAAAAAATATCATAGAACATAAATTGTAGGAAACATAATTCTCTACAAAAAACGTCTGTAAACATTTTGCCATAGCTCGCTTCGTTTCCGAGATATTTGCAGATTCAGCTCAAAGGAACGGGCCTGACGGACATATTTCGAGATATTTCTTCTTCTTGTTGTTCTTCTTCTGCACAGCTAAGCTGGAAGTGGCATTTGCAGCTCGCAATAGTGCAGAGTAATCTCAAAGAAAGGGGCCACGGTGTTTCTGTATCTCTATTATGTTGGTGCGGCTTCGGAACTTTTAAATATCTTGATATATCTCGAGAACTACGCATCTGATCAAAAAATATCATAGAACATAAAAAGTAGGAAACTTAATTCTCTACAAGAAAGGTCTCTTAACATTTTGCCATAGCTCGCTTCGTTTCCGAGATATTTGCAGATTTATCTCAAGGGAAGGGGCCTGACGGACATATTTCGAGATATTTCTTCTTCTTGTTGTTCTTCTTCTGCACAGCTAAGCTGGAAGTGGCATTTGCAGCTCGCAATAGTGCAGAGTTATCTCAAAGAAGGGGGCCACGGTGTTTCTGTATCTCTATTATGTTGGTGCGGCTTCGGAACTTTTAAATATCTTGATATATCTCGAGAACTACGCATCTGATCAAAAAATATCATAGAACATAAAAAGTAGGAAACTTAATTCTCTACAAAAAAGGTCTCTTAACATTTTGCCATAGCTCGCTTCGTTTCCGAGATATTTGCAGATTTATCTCAAGGGAAGGGGCCTGACGGACAGATTTCGAGATATTTCTTCTTCTTGTTGTTCTTCTTCTGCACAGCTAAGCTGGAAGTGGCATTTGCGGCTCGCACTAGTGCAGTGTTATCTCGAAGAAAGGGGCCACGGTGTTTCTGTATCTCTATTATGTTGGTGCGGCTTCGGAACTTTTAAATATCTTGATATATCTCGAGAACTACGCATCTGATCAAAAAATATCATAGAACATAAAAAGTAGGAAACTTAATTCTCTACAAAAAAGGTCTCTTAACATTTTGCCATAGCTCGCTTCGTTTCCGAGCTATTTGCAGATTTATCTCAAGGGAAGGGGCCTGACGGACATATTTCGAGATATTTCTTCTTCTTGTTGTTCTTCTTCTGCACAGCTAAGCTGGAAGTGGCATTTGCGGCTCGCACTAGTGCAGAGTTATCTCGAAGAAAGGGGCCACGGTGTTTCTGTATCTCTATTATGTTGGTGCGGCTTCGGAACTTTTAAATATCTTGATATATCTCGAGAACTACGCATCTGATCAAAAAATATCATAGAACATAAAAAGTAGGAAACTTAATTCTCTACAAAAAAGGTCTCTTATCATTTTGCCATAGCTCGCTTCGTTTCCGAGATATTTGCAGATTTATCTCAAGGGAAGGGGCCTGACGGACATATTTCGAGATATTTCTTCTTCTTGTTGTTCTTCCTCTGCACAGCTAAGCTGGAAGTGGCATTTGCAGCTCGCAATAGTGCAGAGTAATCTCAAAGAAAGGGGCCACGGTGTTTCTGTATCTCTATTATGTTGGTGCGGCTTCGGAACTTTTAAATATCTTGATATATCTCGAGAACTATGCATCTGATCAAAAAATATCATAGAACATAAAAAGTAGGAAACTTAATTCTCTACAAAAAAGGTCTCTTAACATTTTGCCATAGCTCGCTTCGTTTCCGAGATATTTGCAGATTTATCTCAAGGGAAGGGGCCTGACGGACATATTTCGAGATATTTCTTCTTCTTGTTGTTCTTCTTCTGCACAGCTAAGCTGGAAGTGGCATTTGCGGCTCGCATTAGTGCAGAGTTATCTCAAAGAAAGGGGCCACGGTGTTTCTGTGTCTCTATTATGTTGGTGCGGCTTCGGAACTTTTAAATATCTTGATATATCTCGAGAACTACGCATCTGATCAAAAAATATCATAGAACATAAAAAGTAGGAAACTTAATTCTCTACAAAAAAGGTCTCTTAACATTTTGCCATAGCTCGCTTCGTTTCCGAGATATTTGCAGATTTATCTCAAGGGAAGGGGCCTGACGGACATATTTCGAGATATTTCTTCTTCTTGTTGTTCTTCTTCTGCACAGCTAAGCTGGAAGTGGCATTTGCGGCTCGCACTAGTGCAGAGTTATCTCAAAGAAAGGGGCCACGGTGTTTCTGTATCTCTATTATGTTGGTGCGGCTTCGGAACTTTTAAATATCTCGATATATCTCGAAAACTACGCTTCTGATCAAAAAATATCATAGCACATAAATTGTAGGAAACATAATTCTCTACAAAAAACGTCTCTTAACATTTTGCCATAGCTCGCTTCGTTTCCGAGATATTTGCAGATTTATCTCAAGGGAAGGGGCCTGACGGACATATTTCGAGATATTTCTTCTTCTTGTTGTTCTTCTTCTGCACAGCTAAGCTGGAAGTGGCATTTGCGGCTCGCACTAGTGCAGAGTTATCTCAAAGAAAGGGGCCACGGTGTTTCTGTATCTCTATTATGTTGGTGCGGCTTCGGAACTTTTAAATATCTCGATATATCTCGAAAACTACGCTTCTGATCAAAAAATATCATAGAACATAAATTGTAGGAAACATAATTCTGTACAAAAAACGTCTCTTAACATTTTGCCATAGCTCGCTTCGTTTCCGAGATATGTGCAGATTCAGCTCAAAGGAACGGGCCTGACGGACATATTTCGAGATACTTCTTCTTCTTGTTGTTCTTCCTCTGCACAGCTAAGCTGGGAGTGGCATTTGCAGCTCGCAATAGTGCAGAGTTATCTCAAAGAAAGGGGCCACGGTGTTTCTGTATCTCTATTATGTTGGTGCGGCTTCGGAACTTTTAAATATCTTGATATATCTCGAGAACTACGCATCTGATCAAAAAATATCATAGAACATAAAAAGTAGGAAACTTAATTCTCTACAAAAAAGGTCTCTTAACATTTTGCCATAGCTCGCTTCGTTTCCGAGATATTTACAGATTCACCTCAAAGGAACGGGCCTGACGGACATATTTCGAGATATTTCTTCTTCTTGTTGTTCTTCCTCTGCACAGCTAAGCTGGAAGTGGCATTTGCAGCTCGCAATAGTGCAGAGTTATCTCAAAGAGAGGGGCCACGGTGTTTCTGTGTCTCTATTATGTTGGTGCGGCTTCGGAACTTTTAAGTATCTTGATATATCTCGAGAACTACGCATCTGATCAAAAAATATCAGAGAACATAAAAAGTAGGAAACTTAATTCTCTACAAAAAAGGTCTCTTAACATTTTGCCATAGCTCGCTTCGTTTCCGAGATATTTGCAGATTTATCTCAAGTGAAGGGGCCTGACGGACATATTTCGAGATACTTCTTCTTCTTGTTGTCCTTCTTCTGCACAGCTAAGCTGGAAGTGGCATTTGCGGCTCGCACTAGTGCAGAGTTATCTCAAAGAAAGGGGCCACGGTGTTTCTGTATCTCTATTATGTTGGTGCGGCTTCGGAACTTTTGAATATCTCGATATATCTCGAAAACTACGCTTCTGATCAAAAAACATCATAGAACATAAATTGTAGGAAACATAATTCTCTACAAAAAACGTCTCTTAACATTTTGCCATAGCTCGCTTCGTTTCCGAGATATTTGCAGATTTATCTCAAGGGAAGGGGCCTGACGGACATATTTCGAGATATTTCTTCTTCTTGTTGTTCTTCTTCTGCACAGCTAAGCTGGAAGTGGCATTTGCGGCTCGCACTAGTGCAGAGTTATCTCAAAGAAAGGGGCCACGGTGTTTCTGTATCTCTATTATGTTGGTGCGGCTTCGGAACTTTTAAATATCTTGATATATCTCGAGAACTACGCATCTGATCAAAAAATATCATAGAACATAAAAAGTAGGAAACTTAATTCTCTACAAAAAAGGTCTCTTAACATTTTGCCATAGCTCGCTTCGTTTCCGAGATATTTGCAGATTTATCTCAAGGGAAGGGGCCTGACGGACATATTTCGAGATATTTCTTCTTCTTGTTGTTCTTCTTCTGCACAGCTAAGCTGGAAGTGGCATTTGCAGCTCGCAATAGTGCAGAGTTATCGCAAAGAAAGGGGCCACGGTGTTTCTCTATCTCTATTATGTTGGTGCGGCTTCGGAACTTTTAAATATCTTGATATATCTCGAGAACTACGCATCTGATCAAAAAATATCATAGAACATAAAAAGTAGGAAACTTAATTCTCTACAAGAAAGGTCTCTTAACATTTTGCCATAGCTCGCTTCGTTTCCGAGATATTTGCAGATTTATCTCAAGGGAAGGGGCCTGACGGACATATTTCGAGATATTTCTTCTTCTTGTTGTTCTTCTTCTGCACAGCTAAGCTGGAAGTGGCATTTGCAGCTCGCAATAGTGCATAGTTATCTCAAAGAAAGGGGCCACGGTGTATCTGTATCTCTATTATGTTGGTGCGGCTTCGGAACTTTTAAATATCTTGATATATCTCGAGAACTACGCATCTGATCAAAAAATATCATAGAACATAAAAAGTAGGAAACGTAATTCTCTACAAAAAAGGTCTCTTAACATTTTGCCATAGCTCGCTTCGTTTCCGAGATATTTGCAGATATATCTCAAGGGAAGGGGCCTAACGGACATATTTCGTGTTATTTCTTCTTCTTGTTGTTCTTCTTCTGCACAGCTAAGCTGGAAGTGGCATTTGCAGCTCGCAATAGTGCAGAGTTATCTCAAAGAAAGGGGCCACGGTGTTTCTGTATCTCTATTATGTTGGTGCGGCTTCGGAACTTTTAAATATCTTGATATATCTCGAGAACAACGCATCTGATCAAAACATATCATAGAACATAAAAAGTAGGAAACTTAATTCTCTACAACAAAGGTCTCTTAACATTTTCCCATAGCTGGCATCGTTTCCGAGATATTTGCAGATTTATCACGAGGGAAGGGGCCTGACGGACATATTTCGAGATATTTCTTCTTCTTGTTGTTCTTCTTCTGCACAGCTAAGCTGGAAGTGGCATTTGCGGCTCGCACTAGTGCAGAGTTATCTCAAAGAAAGGGGCCACGGTGTTTCTGGATCTCTATTATGTTGGTGCGGCTTCGGAACTTTTAAATATCTCGATATATCTCGAAAACTACGCTTCTGATCAAAAAATATCATAGAACATAAATTGTAGGAAACATAATTCTCTACAAAAAAGGTCTCTTAACATTTTGCCATAGCTCGTTTCGTTTCCGAGATATTTGCAGATATATCTCAAGGGAAGGGGCCTGACGGACATATTTCGAGATATTTCTTCTTCTTGTTGTTCTTCTTCTGCACAGCTAAACTGGAAGTGGCATTTCCAGCTCGCAATAGTGCAGAGTTATCTCAAAGAAAGGGGCCACGGTGTTTCTGTATCTCTATTATGTTGGTGCGGCTTCGGAACTTTTAAATATCTTGATATATCTCGAGAACTACGCATCTTATCAAAAAATATCATAGAACATAAAAAGTAGGAAACTTAATTCTTTACAAATAAGGTCTCTTAACATTTTGCCATAGCCCGCTTCGTTTCCGAGATATTTGCAGATTTATCTCAAGGGAAGGGGCCTGACGGACATATTTCGAGATATTTCTTCTTCTTGTTGTTATTCTTCTGCACAGCTAAGCTGGAAGTGGCATTTGCAGCTCGCAATAGTGCAGAGTTATCGCAAAGAAAGGGGCCACGGTGTTTCTGTATCTCTATTATGTTGGTGCGGCTTCGGAACTTTTAAATATCTTGATATATCTCGAGAACTACGCATCTGATCAAAAAATATCATAGAACATAAAAAGTAGGAAACTTAATTCTCTACAAGAAAGGTCTCTTAACATTTTGCCATAGCTCGCTTCGTTTCCGAGATATTTGCAGATTTATCTCAAGGGAAGGGGCCTGACGGACATATTTCGAGATATTTCTTCTTATTGTTGTTCTTCTTCTGCACAGCTAAGCTGGAAGTGGCATTTGCAGCTCGCAATAGTGCAGAGTTATCTCAAAGAAAGGGGCCACGGTGTTTCTGTATCTCTATTATGTTGGTGCAGCTTCGGAACTTTTAAATATCTTGATATATCTCGAGAACTACGCATCTGATCAAAAAATATCATGGAACATAAAAAGTAGAAAACTTAATTCTCTACAAAAAAGGTCTCTGAACATTTTGCCATAGCTCGCTTCGTTTCCGAAATATTTGCAGATTTATCTCAAGGGAAGGGGCCTGACGGACATATTTCGAGATATTTCTTCTTCTTGTTGTTCTTCTTCTGCACAGCTAAGCTGGAAGTGGCAATTGCAGCTCGCAATAGTGCATAGTTATCTCGAAGAAAGGGGCCACGGTGTTTCTGTATCTCTATTATGTTGGTGCGGCTTCGGAACTTTTAAATATCTTGATATATCTCGAGAACTACGCATCTGATCAAAAAATATCATAGAACATAAAAAGTAGGAAACTTAATTCTCTACAAAAAAGGTCTCTTAACATTTTGCCATAGCTCGCTTCGTTTCCGAGATATTTGCAGATATATCTCAAGGGAAGGGGCCTATCGGACATATTTCGTGTTATTTCTTCTTCTTGTTGTTCTTCTTCTGCACAGCTAAGCTGGAAGTGGCATTTGCAGCTCGCAATAGTGCAGAGTTATCTCAAAGAAAGGGGCCACGGTGTTTCTGTATCTCTATTATGTTGGTGCGGCTTCGGAACTTTTAAATATCTTGATATATCTCGAGAACAACGCATCTGATCAAAAAATATCATAGAACATAAAAGGTAGGAAACTTAATTCTCTACAAAAAAGGTCTCTTAACATTTTGCCATAGCTCGCTTCGTTTCCGAGATATTTGCAGATATATCTCAAGGGAAGGGGCCTAACGGACATATTTCGTGTTATTTCTTCTTCTTGTTGTTCTTCTTCTGCACAGCTAAGCTGGAAGTGGCATTTGCAGCTCGCAATAGTGCAGAGTTATCTCAAAGAAAGGGGCCACGGTGTTTCTGTATCTCTATTATGTTGGTGCGGCTTCGGAACTTTTAAATATCTTGATATATCTCGAGAACAACGCATCTGATCAAAAAATATCATAGAACATAAAAGGTAGGAAACTTAATTCTCTACAACAAAGGTCTCTTAACATTTTACCATAGCTCGCTTCGTTTCCGAGATATTTGCAGATTTATCTCGAGGGAAGGGGCCTGACGGACATATTTCGAGATATTTCTTCTTCTTGTTGTTCTTCTTCTGCACAGCTAAGCTGGAACTGGCATTTGCGGCTCGCACTAGTGCAGAGTTATCTCAAAGAAAGGGGCCACGGTGTTTCTGTATCTCTATTATGTTGGTGCGGCTTCGGAACTTTTGAATATCTCGATATATCTCGAAAACTACGCTTCTGATCAAAAAACATCATAGAACATAAATTGTAGGAAACATAATTCTCTACAAAAAACGTCTCTTAACATTTTGCCATAGCTCGCTTCGTTTCCGAGATATTTGCAGATTTATATCAAGGGAAGGGGCCTGACGGACATATTTCGAGATATTTCTTCTTCTTGTTGTTCTTCTTCTGCACAGCTAAGCTGGAAGTGGCAATTGCAGCTCGCAATAGTGCATAGTTATCTCGAAGAAAGGGGCCACGGTGTTTCTGTATCTCTATTATGTTGGTGCGGCTTCGGAACTTTTAAATATCTTGATATATCTCGAGAACTACGCATCTGATCAAAAAATATCATAGAACATAAAAGGTAGGAAACTTAATTCTCTACAACAAAGGTCTCTTAACATTTTGCCATAGCTCGCTTCGTTTCCGAGATATTTGCAGATATATCTCAAGGGAAGGGGCCTAACGGACATATTTCGTGTTATTTCTTCTTCTTGTTGTTCTTCTTCTGCACAGCTAAGCTGGAAGTGGCATTTGCAGCTCGCAATAGTGCAGAGTTATCTCAAAGAAAGGGGCCACGGTGTTTCTGTATCTCTATTATGTTGGTGCGGCTTCGCAACTTTTAAATATCTTGATATATCTCGAGAACAACGCATCTGATCAAAAAATATCGTAGAACATAAAAGGTACGAAACTTAATTCTCTACAACAAAGGTCTCTTAACATTTTGCCATAGCTCGCTTCGTTTCCGAGATATTTGCAGATTTATCTCGAGGGAAGGGGCCTGACGGACATATTTCGAGATATTTCTTCTTCTTGTTGTTCTTCTTCTGCACAGCTAAGCTGGAAGTGGCATTTGCGGCTCGCACTAGTGCAGAGTTATCTCAAAGAAAGGGGCCACGGTGTTTCTGTATCTCTATTATGTTGGTGCGGCTTCGGAACTTTTGAATATCTCGATATATCTCGAAAACTACGCTTCTGATCAAAAAACATCATAGAACATAAATTGTAGGAAACATAATTCTCTACAAAAAACGTCTCTTAACATTTTGCCATAGCTCGCTTCGTTTCCGAGATATTTGCAGATTTATATCAAGGGAAGGGGCCTGACGGACATATTTCGAGATATTTCTTCTTCTTGTTGTTCTTCTTCTGCACAGCTAAGCTGGAAGTGGCATTTGTGGCTCGCACTAGTGCAGAGTTATCTCAAAGAAAGGGGCCACGGTGTTTCTGTATCTCTATTATGTTGGTGCGGCTTCGGAACTTTTAAATATCTCGATATATCTCGAAAACTACGCTTCTGATCAAAAAATATCATAGAACATAAAAAGTAGGAAACTTAATTCTCTACAAAAAAGGTCTCTTAACATTTTGCCATAGCTCGCTTCCTTTCCGAGATATTTGCAGATTTATCTCAAGGGAAGGGGCCTGACGGACATATTTCGAGATATTTCTTCTTCTTGTTGTTCTTCTTCTGCACAGCTAAGCTGGAAGTGGCATTTGCAGCTCGCAATAGTGCAGAGTTATCGCAAAGAAAGGGGACACGGTGTTTCTGTATCTCTATCATGTTGCTGCGGCTTCGGAACTTTTAAATATCTTGATATATCTCGAGAACTACGCATCTGATCAAAAAATATCATAGAACATAAAAAGTAGGAAACTTAATTCTCTACAAGAAAGGTCTCTTAACATTTTGCCATAGCTCGCTTGGTTTCCGAGATATTTGCAGATTTATCTCAAGGGATGGGGCCTGACGGACATATTTCGAGATATTTCTTCTTCTTGTTGTTCTTCTTCTGCACAGCTAAGCGGGAAGTGGCATTTGCAGCTCGCAATAGTGCAGAGTTATCTCAAAGAAAGAGGCCACGGTGTTTCTCTACCTCTATTATGTTGGTGCAGCTTCGGAACTTTTAAATATCTTGATATATCTCGAGATCTACGCATCTGATCAAAAAATATCATAGAACATAAAAAGTAGGAAACTTAATTCTCTACAAAAAAGGTCTCTTAACATTTTGCCATAGCTCGCTTCGTTTCCGAGATATTGGCAGATTTATCTCAAGGGAAGGGGCCTGACGGGCATATTTCGAGATATTTCTTCTTCTTGTTGTTCTTCTTCTGCACAGCTAAGCTGGAAGTGGCATTTGCGGCTCGCACTAGTGCAGAGTTATCTCAAAGAAAGGGGCCACGGTGTTTCTGTATCTCTATTATGTTGGTGCGGCTTCGGAACTTTTAAATATCTTGATATATCTCGAGAACTACGCATCTGATCAAAAAATATCATAGAACATAAAAAGTAGGAAACTTAATTCTCTACAAATAAGGTCTCTTAACATTTTGCCATAGCCCGCTTCGTTTCCGAGATATTTGCAGATTTATCTCAAGGGAAGGGGCCTGACGGACATATTTCGAGATATTTCTTCTTCTTGTTGTTATTCTTCTGCACAGCTAAGCTGCAAGTGGCATTTGCAGCTCGCAATAGTGCAGAGTTATCGCAAAGAAAGGGGCCACGGTGTTTCTGTATCTCTATTATGTTGGTGCGGCTTCGGAACTTTTAAATATCTTGATATATCTCGAGAACTACGCATCTGATCAAAAAATATCATAGAACATAAAAAGTAGGAAACTTAATTCTCTACAAGAAAGGTCTCTTAACATTTTGCCATAGCTCGCTTCGTTTCCGAGATATTTGCAGATTTATCTCAAGGGAAGGGGCCTGACGGACATATTTCGAGATATTTCTTGTTCTTGTTGTTCTTCTTCTGCACAGCTAAGCTGGAAGTGGCATTTGCAGCTCGCAATAGTGCATAGTTATCTCAAAGAAAGGGGCCACGGTGTTTCTGTATCTCTATTATGTTGGTGCGGCTTCGGAACTTTTAAATATCTTGATATATCTCGAGAACTACGCATCTGATCAAAAAATATCATAGAACATAAAAAGTAGGAAACGTAATTCTCTACAAAAAAGGTCTCTTAACATTTTGCCATAGCTCGCTTCGTTTCCGAGATATTTGCAGATATATCTCAAGGGAAGGGGCCTAACGGACATATTTCGTGTTATTTCTTCTTCTTGTTGTTCTTGTTCTGCACAGCTAAGCTGGAAGTGGCATTTGCAGCTCGCAATAGTGCAGAGTTATCTCAAAGAAAGGGGCCACGGTGTTTCTGTATCTCTATTATGTTGGTGCGGCTTCGGAACTTTTAAATATCTTGATATATCTCGAGAACAACGCATCTGATCAAAACATATCATAGAACATAAAAAGTAGGAAACTTAATTCTCTACAACAAAGGTCTCTTAACATTTTCCCATAGCTGGCATCGTTTCCGAGATATTTGCAGATTTATCACGAGGGAAGGGGCCTGACGGACATATTTCGAGATATTTCTTCTTCTTGTTGTTCTTCTTCTGCACAGCTAAGCTGGAAGTGGCATTTGCGGCTCGCACTAGTGCAGAGTTATCTCAAAGAAAGGGGCCACGGTGTTTCTGGATCTCTATTATGTTGGTGCGGCTTCGGAACTTTTAAATATCTCGATATATCTCGAAAACTACGCTTCTGATCAAAAAATATCATAGAACGTAAAAAGTAGGAAACGTAATTCTCTACAAAAAAGGTCTCTGAACATTTTGCCATAGCTCGCTTCGTTTCCGAAATATTTGCAGATTTATCTCAAGGGAAGGGGCCTGACGGACATATTTCGAGATATTTCTTCTTCTTGTTGTCCTTCTTCTGCACAGCTAAGCTGGAAGTGGCAATTGCAGCTCGCAATAGTGCATAGTTATCTCGAAGAAAGGGGCCACGGTGTTTCTGTATCTCTATTATGTTGGTGCGGCTTCGGAACTTTTAAATATCTTGATATATCTCGAGAACTACGCATCTGATCAAAAAATATCATAGAACATAAAAAGTAGGAAACTTAATTCTCTACAAAAAAGGTCTCTTAACATTTTGCCATAGCTCGCTTCGTTTCCGAGATATTTGCAGATATATCTCAAGGGAAGGGGCCTAACGGACATATTTCGTGTTATTTCTTCTTCTTGTTGTTCTTCTTCTGCACAGCTAAGCTGGAAGTGGCATTTGCAGCTCGCAATAGTGCAGAGTTTTCTCAAAGAAAGGGGCCACGGTGTTTCTGTATCTCTATTATGTTGGTGCGGCTTCGGAACTTTTAAATATCTTGATATATCTCGAGAACAACGCATCTGATCAAAAAATATCATAGAACATAAAAGGTAGGAAACTTAATTCTCTACAACAAAGGTCTCTTAACATTTTGCCATAGCTCGCTTCGTTTCCGAGATATTTGCAGATATATCTCAAGGGAAGGGGCCTAACGGACATATTTCGTGTTATTTCTTCTTCTTGTTGTTCTTCTTCTGCACAGCTAAGCTGGAAGTGGCATTTGCAGCTCGCAATAGTGCAGAGTTATCTCAAAGAAAGGGGCCACGGTGTTTCTGTATCTCTATTATGTTGGTGCGGCTTCGGAACTTTTAAATATCTTGATATATCTCGAGAACAACGCATCTGATCAAAAAATATCATAGAACATAAAAGGTAGGAAACTTAATTCTCTACAACAAAGGTCTCTTAACATTTTGCCATAGCTCGCTTCGTTTCCGAGATATTTGGAGATTTATCTCGAGGGAAGGGGCCTGACGGACATATTTCGAGATATTTCTTCTTCTTGTTGTTCTTCTTCTGCACAGCTAAGCTGGAAGTGGCATTTGCGGCTCGCACTAGTGCAGAGTTATCTCAAAGAAAGGGGCCACGGTGTTTCTGGATCTCTATTATGTTGGTGCGGCTTCGGAACTTTTAACTATCTCGATATATCTCGAAAACTACGCTTCTGATCAAAAAATATCATAGAACATAAATTGTAGGAAACATAATTCTCTACAAAAAAGGTCTCTTAACATTTTGGCATAGCTCGTTTCGTTTCCGAGATATTTGCAGATATATCTCAAGGGAAGGGGCCTGACGGACATATTTCGAGATATTTCTTCTTCTTGTTGTTCTTCTTCTGCACAGCTAAACTGGAAGTGGCATTTCCAGCTCGCAATAGTGCAGAGTTATCTCAAACACAGGGGCCACGGTGTTTCTGTATCTCTATTATGTTGGTGCGGCTTCGGAACTTTTAAATATCTTGATATATCTCGAGAACTACGCATCTGATCAAAAAATATCATAGAACATAAAAAGTAGGAAACTTAATTCTCTACAAAAAAGGTCTCTCAACATTTTGCCATAGCTCGCTTCGTTTCCGAGTTATTTGCAGATATATCTCAAGGGAAGGGGCCTAACGGACATATTTCGTGTTATTTCTCCTTCTTGTTGTTCTTCTTCTGCACAGCTAAGCTGGAAGTGGCATTTGCAGCTCGCAATAGTGCAGAGTTATCTCAAAGAAAGGGGCCACGGTGTTTCTGTATCTCTATTATGTTGGTGCGGCTTCGGAACTTTTAAATATCTCGATATATCTCGAAAACTACGCTTCTGATCAAAAAATATCATAGAACATAAATTGTAGGAAACATAATTCTCTACAAAAAAGGTCTCTTAACATTTTGCCATAGCTCGTTTCGCTTCCGAGATATTTGCAGATATATCTCAAGGGAAGGGGCCTGACGGACATATTTCGAGATATTTCTTCTTCTTGTTGTTCTTCTTCTGCACAGCTATACTGGAAGTGGCATTTCCAGCTCGCAATAGTGCAGAGTTATCTCAAAGAAAGGGGCCACGGTGTTTCTGTATCTCTATTATGTTGGTGCGGCTTCGGAACTTTTAAATATCTTGATATATCTCGAGAACTACGCATCTGATCAAAAAATATCATAGAACATAAAAAGTAGGAAACTTAATTCTCTACAAAAAAGGTCTCTTAACATTATGCCATAGCTCGCTTCGTTTCCGAGATATTTGCTGATTTATCTCAAGGGAAGGGGCCTGACGGACATATTTCGAGATATTTGTTCTTCTTGTTGTTCTTCTTCTGCACAGCTAAACTGGAAGTGGCATTTCCAGCTCGCAATAGTGCAGAGTTATCTCAAAGAAAGGGTCCACGGTGTTTCTGTATCTCTATTATGTTGGTGCGGCTTCGGAACTTTTAAATATCTTGATATATCTCGAGAACTACGCATCTGATCAAAAAATATCATAGAACATAAAAAGTAGGGAACTTAATTCTCTACAAGAAAGGTCTCTTAACATTTTGCCATAGCTCGCTTCGTTTCCGAGATATTTGCAGATCTATCTCAAGGGATGGGGCCTGACGGACATATTTCGAGATATTTCTTCTTCTTGTTGTTCTTCTTCTGCACATCTAAGCTGGAAGTGGCATTTGCAGCTCGCAATAGTGCAGAGTTATCTCAAAGAAAGCGGCCACGGTGTTTCTGTACCTCTATTATGTTGGTGCAGCTTCGGAACTTTTAAATATCTTGATATATCTCGAGATCTACGCATCTGATCAAAAAATATCATAGAACATAAAAAGTAGGAAACTTAATTCTCTACAAAAAAGGTCTCTTAACATTTTGCCATAGCTCGCTTTGTTTCCGAGATATTGGCAGATTTATCTCAAGGGAAGGGGCCTGACGGACATATTTCGAGATATTTCTTCTTCTTGTTGTTCTTCTTCTGCACAGCTAAGCTGGAAGTGGCATTTGCGGCTCGCACTAGTGCAGAGTTATCTCAAAGAAAGGGGCCACGGTGTTTCTGTATCTCTATTATGTTGGTGCGGCTTCGGAACTTTTAAATATCTTGATATATCTCGAGAACTACGCATCTGATCAAAAAATATCATACTACATAAAAAGTAGGAAACTTAATTCTCTACAAGAAAGGTCTCTTAACATTTTGCCATAGCTCGCTTCGTTTTCGAGGTATTTGCAGATTTATCTCAAGGGAAGGGGCCTGACGGACATATTTCGAGATATTTCTTCTTCTTGTTGTTCTTCTTCTGCACAGCTAAGCTGGAAGTGGCATTTGCAGCTCGCAATAGTGCATAGTTATCTCAAAGAAAGGGGCCACGGTGTTTCTGTATCTCTAATATGTTGGTGCGGCTTCGGAACTTTTAAATATCTTGATATATCTCGAGAACAACGCATCTGATCAAAAAATATCATCGAACATAAAAAGTAGGAAACTTAATTCTCTACAACAAAGGTCTCTTAACATTTTGCCATAGCTCGCTTCGTTTCCGAGATATTTGCAGATTTATCTCGAGGGAAGGGGCCTGACGGACATATTTCGAGATATTTCTTCTTCTTGTTGTTCTTCTTCTGCACAGCTAAGCTGGAAGTGGCATTTGCGGCTCGCACTAGTGCAGAGTTATCTCAAAGAAAGGGGCCACGGTGTTTCTGGATCTCTATTATGTTGGTGCGGCTTCGGAACTTTTAAATATCTCGATATATCTCGAAAACTACGCTTCTGATCAAAAAATATCATAGAACATAAATTGTAGGAAACATTATTCTCTACAAAAAAGGTCTCTTAACATTTTGCCATAGCTCGTTTCGCTTCCGAGATATTTGCAGATATATCTCAAGGGAAGGGGCCTGACGGACATATTTCGAGATATTTCTTCTTCTTGTTGTTCTTCTTCTGCACAGCTATACTGGAAGTGGCATTTCCAGCTCGCACTAGTGCAGAGTTATCTCAAAGAAAGGGGCCACGGTGTTTCTGTATCTCTATTATGTTGGTGCGGCTTCGGAACTTTTAAATATCTTGATATATCTCGAGAACTACGCATCTGATCAAAAAATATCATACTACATAAAAAGTAGGAAACTTAATTCTCTACAAGAAAGGTCTCTTAACATTTTGCCATAGCTCGCTTCGTTTTCGAGGTATTTGCAGATTTATCTCAAGGGAAGGGGCCTGACGGACATATTTCGAGATATTTCTTCTTCTTGTTGTTCTTCTTCTGCACAGCTAAGCTGGAAGTGGCATTTGCAGCTCGCAATAGTGCATAGTTATCTCAAAGAAAGGGGCCACGGTGTTTCTGTATCTCTATTATGTTGGTGCGGCTTCGGAACTTTTAAATATCTTGATATATCTCGAGAACTACGCATCTGATCAAAAAATATCATAGAACATAAAAGGTAGGAAGCTTAATTCTCTACAAAAAAGGTCTCTTAACATTTTGCCATAGCTCGCTTCGTTTCCGAGATATTTGCAGATTTATCTCAAGGGAAGGGGCCTAACGGACATATTTCGTGATATTTCTTCTTCTTGTTGTTCTTCTTCTGCACAGCTAAGCTGGAAGTGGCATTTGCAGCTCGCAATAGTGCAGAGTTATCTCAAAGAAAGGGGCCACGGTGTTTCTGTATCTCTATTATGTTGGTGCGGCTTCGGAACTTTTAAATATCTTGATATATCTCGAGAACAACGCATCTGATCAAAAAATATCATAGAACATAAAAAGTAGGAAACTTAATTCTCTACAACAAAGGTCTCTTAACATTTTGCCATAGCTCGTTTCGTTTCCGAGATATTTGCAGATTTATCTCGAGGGAAGGGGCCTGACGGACATATTTCGAGATATTTCTTCTTCTTGTTGTTCTTCTTCTGCACAGCTAAGCTGGAAGTGGCATTTGCGGCTCGCACTAGTGCAGAGTTATCTCAAAGAAAGGGGCCACGGTGTTTCTGGATCTCTATTATGTTGGTGCGGCTTCGGAACTTTTAAATATCTCGATATATCTCGAAAACTACGCTTCTGATCAAAAAATATCATAGAACATAAATTGTAGGAAACATAATTCTCTACAAAAAAGGTCTCTTAACATTTTGCCATAGCTCGTTTCGTTTCCGAGATATTTGCAGATATATCTCAAGGGAAGGGGCCTGACGGACATATTTCGAGATATTTCTTCTTCTTGTTGTTCTTCTTCTGCACATCTAAGCTGGAAGTGGCATTTGCAGCTCGCAATAGTGCAGAGTTATCTCAAAGAAAGCGGCCACGGTGTTTCTGTACCTCTATTATGTTGGTGCAGCTTCGGAACTTTTAAATATCTTGATATATCTCGAGATCTACGCATCTGATCAAAAAATATCATAGAACATGAAAAGTAGGAAACTTAATTCTCTACAAAAAAGGTCTCTTAACATTTTGCCATAGCTCGCTTCGTTTCCGAGATATTGGCAGATTTATCTCAAGGGAAGGGGCCTGACGGAAATATTTCGAGATATTTCTTCTTCTTGTTGTTCTTCTTCTGCACTGCTGAGCTGGAAGTGGCATTTGCAGGTCGCAATAGTGCAGAGTTATCTCAAAGAAAGGGGCCACGGTGTTTCTGTATCTCTATTATGTTGGTGCGGCTTCGGAACCTTTAAATATCTCGATATATCTCGAAAACTACGCTTCTGATCAAAAAATATCATAGAACTTAAAAAGTAGGAAACGTAATTCTCCACAAAAAAGGTCTTTTAACATTTTGCCATAGCTCGGATTGTTTGCGAGATATTTGGTGATTTAGCTCAAGGGAAGGGGCCTGACGTACATATTCGGAGATATTTCTTGATCTTGTTGTGCTTCTTCTGCACAGCTAAGCCTGAACTGGCATTTGCTGCTCGCAAAAGTGCAGAGTTATCTCAAAGAAAGGGGCCACGGTGTTTCTGTATCTCTATTATGTTGGTGCGGCTTCGGAACCTTTAAATATCTCGATATATCTCGAAAACTACGCTTCTGATCAAAAAATATCATAGAAAGTAAATTGTAGGAAACATAATTCTCTACAAAAAAGGTCTCTTAATATCTTGCCATAGCTCGCTTCGTTTCCGAGATATTTGCAGATTTATCTCAAGGGAAGGGGTCTGACGGACATATTTCGAGATATTTCTTCTTCTTGTTGTTCTTCTTCTGCACAGCTAAGCTCGAAGTGGCATTTGCAGCTCGCAATAGTGCAGAGTTATCTCAAAGAAAGGGGCCACGGTGTTTCTGTATCTCTATTATGTTGGTGCGGCTTCGGAACTTTTAAATATCTTGATATATCTCGAGAACTACGCATCTGATCAAAAAATATCATAGAACATAAAAAGTAGGAAACTTAATTCTCTACAAAAAAGGTCTCTTAACGTTTTGCCATAGCTCGCTTCGTTTCCGAGATATTTGCAGATTTATCTCAAGGGAAGGGGCCTGACGGACATATTTCGAGATATTTCTTCTTCTTGTTGTTCTTCTTCTGCACAGCTAAGCTGGAAGTGGCATTTGCAGCTCGCAATAGTGCAGAGTTATCTCAAAGAAAGAGGCCACGGTGTTTCTGTACCTCTATTATGTTGGAGCGGCTTCGGAATTTTTAAATATCTCGATATATCTCGAAAACTACGCTTCTGATCAAAAAATATCATAGAACATAAATTGTAGGAAACATAATTCTCTACAAAAAAGTTCTCTTAACATTTTGCCATAGCTCGCTTCGTTTCCGAGATATTTGCAGATTTATCTCAAGGGAAGGGGCCTGACAGACATATTTCGAGATATTTCTTCTTCTTCTTGTTCTTCTTCTACGCAGCTAAGCTGGAAGTGGCATTTGCAGCTCGCAATAGTGCAGAGTTATCTCAAAGAAGGGGGCCACGGTGTTTCTGTATCTCTATTATGTTGGTGCGGCTTCGGATCTTTTAAATATCTTGATATATCTCGAGAACTACGCATCTGATCAAAAAATATCATAGAACATAAATAGTAGGAAACTTAATTCTCTACAAAAAGGTCCGTCAACATTTTGCCATAGCTCGCTTCGTTTCCGAGATATTTGCACATTTATCTCAAGGGAAGGGGCCTGACGGACATATTTCAAGATATTTCTTCTTCTTGTTGTTCTTCTTCGTGCACAGCTAAGCTGGAAGTGGCATTTGCGGCTCGCACTAGTGCAGAGTTATCTCAAAGAAAGGGGCCACGGTGTTTCTGAATCTCTATTATGTTGGTGCGGCTTCGGAACTTTTAAATATCTCGATATATCTCGAAAACTACGCTTCGGATCAAAAAATATCATAGAAGATAAATTGTAGGAAACATAATTCTCTACAAAAAACGTCTGTTAACATTTTGCGATAGCTCGCTTCGTTTCCGAGATATTTGCAGATTCAGCTCAAAGGAACGGGCCTGACGGACATATTTCGAGATATTTCTTCTTCTTGTTGTTCTTCTTCTGCACAGCTAAGCTGGAAGTGGCATTTGCAGCTCGCAATAGTGCAGAGTAATCTCAAAGAAAGGGGCCACGGTGTTTCTGTATCTCTATTATGTTGGTGCGGCTTCGGAACTTTTAAATATCTTGATATATCTCGAGAACTACGCATCTGATCGAAAAATATCATAGAAGATAAAAAGTAGGAAACTTAATTCTCTACAAAAAAGGTCTCTTAACATTTTGCCATAGCTCGCTTCGTTTCCGAGATATTTGCAGATATATCTCAAGGGAAGGGGCCTGACGGACATATTTCGAGATATTTCTTCTTCTTGTTGTTCTTCTTCTGCACAGCTAAGCTGGAAGTGGCATTTGCAGCTCGCAATAGTGCAGAGTTATCTCAAAGAAGGGGGCCACGGTGTTTCTGTATCTCTATTATGTTGGTGCGGCTTCGGAACTTTTAAATATCTTGATATATCTCGAGAACTACGCATCTGCTCAAAAAATATCATAGAACATAAATAGTAGGAGACTTAATTCTCTACAAAAAGGTCCCTCAACATTTTGCCATAGCTCGCTTCGTTTCCGAGATATTTGCACATTTATCTCAAGGGAAGGGGCCTAACGGACATATTTCGAGATATTTCTTCTTCTTGTTGTTCTTCTTCTGCACAGCTAAGCTGGAAGTGGCATTTGCAGCTCGCAATAGTGCAGAGTTATCTCAAAGAAAGGGGCCACGGTGTTTCTGTATCTCTATTATGTTGGTGCGGCTTCGGAACTTTTAAATATCTTGATATATCTCGAAAACTACGCTTCTGATCAAAAAATATCATAGAACATAAATTGTAGGAAACACAATTCTCTACAAAAAACGTCTCTTAACATTTTGCCATAGCTCGCTTCGTTTCCGAGATATTTGCAGATTTATCTCAAGGGAAGGGGCCTGACGGACATATTTCGAGATATTTCTTCTTCTTGTTGTTCTTCTTCTGCACAGCTAAGCTGGAAGTGGCATTTGCAGCTCGCAATAGTGCAGAGTTATCTCAAAGAAAGGGGCCACGGTGTTTCTGTATCTCTATTATGTTGGTGCGGCTTCGGAACTTTTAAATATCTCGATATATCTCGAAAACTACGCTTCTGATCAAAAAATATCATAGAACATAAATTGTAGGAAACACAATTCTCTACAAAAAACGTCTCTTAACATTTTGCCATAGCTCGCTTCCTTTCCGAGATATTTGCAGATTTATCTCAAGGGAAGGGGCCTGACGGACACATTTCGAGATATTTCTTCTTCTTGTTGTTCGTCTTCTGCACAGCTAAGCTGGAAGTGGCATTTGCAGCTCGCAATAGTGCAGAGTTATCTCAAAGAATGGGGCCACGGTGTTTCTGCATCTCTATTATGTTGGTGCGGCTTCGGAACTTTTAAATATCTCGATATATCTCGAAAACTACGCTTCTGATCAAAAAATATCATAGAACATAACTTGTAGGAAACATAATTCTCTACAAAAAAGGTCTCTTAACATTTTGCCATAGCTCGCTTCGTTTCCGAGATATTTGCTGATATATCTGAAGGGAAGGGGCCTGACGGACATATTTCGAGATATTTCTTCTTCTTGTTGTTCTTCTTCTGCACAGCTAAACTGGAAGTGGCATTTCCAGCTCGCAATAATGCAGAGTTATCTCAAAGAAAGGGGCCACGGTGTTTCTGTATCTCTATTATGTTGGTGCGGCTTCGGAACTTTTAAATATCTTGATATATCTCGAGAACTACGCATCTGATCAAAAAATATCATACAACATAAAAAGTAGGAAACTTAATTCTCTACAAAAAAGGTCTCTTAACATTTTGCCATAGCTCGCTTCGTTTCCGAGATATTTGCAGATTTATCTCAAGGGAAGGGGCCTGACGGACATATTTCGAGATATTTCTTCTTCTTGTTGTTCTTCTTCTGCACAGCTAAGCTGGAAGTGGCATTTACAGCTCGCAATAGTGCAGAGTTATCTCAAAGAAAGGGGCCACGGTGTTTCTGTATCTCTATTATGTTGGTGCGGCTTCGGAACTTTTAAATATCTTGATATATCTCGAGAACTACGCATCTGATCAAAAAATATCATAGAACATAAAAAGTAGGAAACTTAATTCTCTACAAATAAAGTTTCTTAACATTTTGCCATAGCTCGCTTCGTTTCCGAGATATTTGCAGATTTATCTCAAGGAAAGGGGCCTGACGGACATATTTCGAGATATTTCTTCTTCTTGTTGTTCTTCTTCTGCACAGCTAAGCTGGAAGTGGCATTTGCAGCTCGCAATAGTGCAGAGTTATCTCAAAGAATGGGGCCACGGTGTTTCTGTATCTCTATTATGTTGGTGCGGCTTCGGAACTTTTAAATATCACGATATATCTCGAGAACTACGCATCTGATCAAAAAATATCATAGAACATAAAAAGTAGGAAACTTAATTCTCTACAAAAAAGGTCTCTTAACATTTTGCCACAGCTCGCTTCGTTTCCGAGATATTTGCAGATTTATCTCAAGGGAAGGGGCCTAACGGACATATTTCGAGATATTTCTTCTTCTTGTAGTTCTTCTTCTGCACAGCTAAACTGGAAGTGGCATTTCCAGCTCGCAATAGTGCAGAGTTATCTCAAAGAGAGGGGCCACGGTGTTTCTGTATCTCTATTATGTTGGTGCGGCTTCGGAACTTTTAAATATCTCGATATATCTCGAAAACTACGCTTCTGATCAAAAAATATCATAGAACATAAAAAGTAGGAAACTTAATTCTCTACAAATAAGGTCTCTTAACATTTTGCCATAGCTCGCTTCGGTTCCGAGATATTTGCAGATTTATCTCAAGGGAAGGGGCCTGACGGACATATTTCGAGATATTTCTTCTTCTTGTTGTTCTTCTTCTGCACAGCTAAGCTGGAAGTGGCATTTGCAGGTCGCACTAGTGCAGAGTTATCTCAAAGAAAGGGGCCACGGTGTTTCTGTATCTCTATTATGTTGGTGCGGCTTCGGAACTTTTAAATATCTCGATATATCTCGAAAACTACGCTTCTGATCAAAAAATATCATAGAACATAAATTGTAGGAAGCATAATTCTCTACAAAAAACGTCTCTTAACATTTTGCCATAGCTCGCTTCGTTTCCGAGATATTTGCAGATTCAGCTCAAAGGAACGGGCCTGACGGACATATTTCGAGATATTTCTTCTTCTTGTTGTTCTTCCTCTGCACAGCTAAGCTGGAAGTGGCATTTGCAGCTCGCAATAGTGCAGAGTTATCTCAAAGAAAGGGGCCACGGTGTTTCTGTATCTCTATTATGTTGGTGCGGCTTCGGAACTTTTAAATATCTTGATATATCTCGAGAACTACGCATCTGATCAAAAAATATCATAGAACATAAAAAGTAGGAAATTTAATTCTCTACAAAAAAGGTCTCTTAACATTTTGCGATAGCTCGCTTCGTTTCCGAGATATTTGCAGATTTATCTCAAGGGAAGGGGCCTGACGGACATATTTCGAGATATTTCTTCTTCTTGTTGTTCTTCCTCTGCACAGCTAAGATGGAAGTGGCATTTGCAGCTCGCAATAGTGCAGAGTTATCTCAAAGAAAGGGGCCACGGTGTTTCTGTATCTCTATCATGTTGGTGCGGCTTCGGAACTTTTAAATATCTTGATATATCTCGAGAACTACGCATCTGATCAAAAAATATCATAGAACATAAAAAGTAGGAAACTTAATTCTCTACAAAAAAGGTCTCTTAACATTTTGCCATAGCTCGCTTCGTTTCCGAGACATTTGCAGATTTATCTCAAGGGAAGGGGCCTGACGGACATATTTCGAGATATTTCTTCTTCTTGTTGTTCTTCTTCTGCACAGCTAAGCTGGAAGTGGCATTTGCGGCTCGCACTAGTGCAGAGTTATCTCAAAGAAAGGGGCCACGGTGTTTCTGTATCTCTATTATGTTGGTGCGGCTTCGGAACTTTTAAATATCTTGATATATCTCGAGAACTACGCATCTGATCAAAAAATATCATAGAACATAAAAAGTAGGAAACTTAATTCTCTACAAATAAGGTCTCTTAACATTTTGCCATAGCTCGCTTCGTTTCCGAGATATTTGCAGATTTATCTCAAGGGAAGGGGCTTGACGGACATATTTCGAGATATTTCTTCTTCTCGTTGTTCTTCTTCTGCACAGCTAAGATGGAAGTGGCATTTGCAGCTCGCAATAGTGCAGAGTTATCGCAAAGAAAGGGGCCACGGTGTTTCTGTATCTCTATTATGTTGGTGCGGCTTCGGAACTTTTAAATATCTTGATATATCTCGAGAACTACGCATCTGATCAAAAAATATCATAGAACATAAAAAGTAGGAAACTTAATTCTCTACAAAAAAGGTCTCGTAACATTTTGCCATAGCTCGCTTCGTTTCCGAGATATTTGCAGATTTATCTCAAGGGAAGGGGCCTGACGGACATATTTCGAGATATTTCTTCTTCTTGTTGTTCTTCTTCTGCACAGCTAAGCTGGAAGTGGCATTTGCAGCTCGCAATAGTGCAGAGTTATCTCAAAGAAAGGGGCCACGGTGTTTCTGTATCTCTATTATGTTGGTGCGGCTTCGGAACTTTTAAATATCTTGATATATCTCGAGAACTACGTATCTGATCAAAAAATATCGTAGAACATAAAAAGTAGGAAACTTAATTCTCTACCGAAAAGGTCTCTTAACATTTTGCCATAGCTCGCTTCGTTTCCGAGATATTTGCAGATTTATCTCAAGGGAAGGGGCCTAACGGACATATTTCGAGATATTTCTTCTTCTTGTTGTTCTTCTTCTGCACAGCTAAGCTGGAAGTGGCATTTGCAGCTCGCCATAGTGCAGAGTTATCTCAAAGAAAGGGGCCACGGTGTTTCTGTATCTCTATTATGTTGGTGCGGCTTCGGAACTTTTAAATATCTTGATATATCTCGAGATCTACGCATCTGATCAAAAAATATCATAGAACATAAAAAGTAGGAAACTTAATTCTCTACAAAAAAGGTCTCTTAACATTTTGCCATAGCTCGCTTCGTTTCCGAGATATTGGCAGATTTATTTCAAGGGAAGGGGCCTGACGGACATATTTCGAGATATTTCTTCTTCTTGTTGTTCTTCTTCTGCACAGCTAAGCTGGAAGTGGCATTTGCGGCTCGCACTAGTGCAGAGTTATCTCAAAGAAAGGGGCCACGGTGTTTCTGTATCTCTATTATGTTGGTGCGGCTTCGGAACTTTTAAATATCTTGATATATCTCGAGAACTACGCATCTGATCAAAAAATATCATAGAACATAAAAAGTAGGAAACTTAATTCTCTACAAAAAAGGTCTCTTAGCATTTTGCCATAGCTCGCTTTGTTTCCGAGATATTGGCAGATTTATCTCAAGGGAAGGGGCTTGGCGGACATATTTCGAGATATTTCTTCTTCTTGTTGTTCTTCTTCTGCACAGCTAAGCTGGAAGTGGCATTTGCGGCTCGCACTAGTGCAGAGTTATCTCAAAGAAAGGGGCCACGGTGTTTCTGTATCTCTATTATGTTGGTGCGGCTTCGGAACTTTTAAATATCTTGATATATCTCGAGAACTACGCATCTGATCAAAAAATATCATACTACATAAAAAGTAGGAAACTTAATTCTCTACAAGAAAGGTCTCTTAACATTCTGCCATAGCTCGCTTCGTTTTCGAGGTATTTGCAGATTTATCTCAAGGGAAGGGGCCTGACGGACATATTTCGAGATATTTCTTCTTCTTGTTGTTCTTCTTCTGCACAGCTAAGCTGGAAGTGGCATTTGCAGCTCGCAATAGTGCATAGTTATCTCAAAGAAAGGGGCCACGGTGTTTCTGTATCTCTATTATGTTGGTGCGGCTTCGGAACTTTTAAATATCTTGATATATCTCGAGAACTACGCATCTGATCAAAAAATATCATGGAAAATAAAAAGTAAGAAACATAATTCTCTACAAAAAAGGTCTCTTAACATTATGCCATAGCTCGCTTCGTTTCCGAGATATTTGCTGATTTATCTCAAGGGAAGGGGCCTGACGGACATATTTCGAGATATTTCTTCTTCTTGTTGTTCTTCTTCTGCACAGCTAAACTGGAAGTGGCATTTCCAGCTCGCAATAGTGCAGAGTTATCTCAAAGGAAGGGGCCACGGTGTTTCTGTATCTCTATTATGTTGGTGCGGCTTCGGAACTTTTAAATATCTTGATATATCTCGAGAACTACGCATCTGATCAAAAAATATCATAGAACACAAAAAGTAGGAAACTTAATTCTCTACAAAAAAGGTCTCTTAATATTTTGCCATAGCTCGCTTCGTTTCCGAGATATTTGCAGATTTATCTCGAGGGAAGGGGCCTGACGGACATATTTCGAGATATTTCTTCTTCTTGTTGTTCTTCTTCTGCACAGCTAAGTTGGAAGTGGCTTTTGCGGCTCGCAATAGTGCAGAGTTATCTCAAAGAAAGGGGCCACGGTGTTTCTGTATCTCTATTATGTTGGTGCGGCTTCGGAACTTTTAAATATCTCGATATATCTCGAGAACTACGCATCTGATCAAAAAATATCATACAACATAAAAAGTAGGAAACTTAATTCTCTACAAAAAAGATCTCTTAACATTTTGCCATAGCTCGCTTCGTTTCCGAGATATTTGCAGATTTATCTCAAGGGAAGGGGCCTGACGGACATATTTCGAGATATTTCTTCTTCTTGTTGTTCTTCTTCTGCACAGCTAAACTGGAAGTGGCATTTCCAGCTCCCAATAGTGCAGAGTTATCTCAAAGAAAGGGGCCACGGTGTTTCTGTATCTCTATTATGTTGGTGCGGCTTCGGAACTTTTAAATATCTTGATATATCTCGAGAACTACGCATCTGATCAAAAAATATCATAGAACATAAAAAGTAGGAACCTTAATTCTCTACAAATAAAGTCTCTTAACATTTTGCCTTAGCTCGCTTCGTTTCCGAGATATTTGCAGATTTATATCAAGGGAAGGGGCCTGAGGGACATATTTGGAGATATTTCTTCTTCTTGTTGTTCTTCTTCTGCACAGCTAAGCTGGAAGTGGCATTTGCGGCCCGCACTAGTGCAGAGTTATCTCAAAGAAAGGGGCCACGGTGTTTCTGTATCTCTATTATGTTGGTGCGGCTTCGGAACTTTTAAATATCTCGATATATCTCGAAAACTACGCTTCTGATAAAAAAATATCATAGAACATAACTTGTAGGAGACATAATTCTCTACAAAAAAGGTCTCTTAACATTTTGCCATAGCTCGCTTCGTTTCCGAGATATTTGCAGATATATCTCAAGGGAAGGGGCCTGACGGACATATTTCGAGATATTTCTTCTTCTTGTTGTTCTTCTTCTGCACAGCTAAGCTGGAAGTGGCATTTGCAGCTCGCAATAGCGCAGAGTTATCTCAAAGAAAGGGGCCACGGTGTTTCTGCATCTCTATTATGTTGGTGCAGCTTCGGAACTTTTAAATATCTTGATATATCTCGAGAACAACGCATCTGATCAAAAAATATCATAGAACATAACTTGTAGGAGACATAATTCTCTACAAAAAAGGTCTCTTAACATTTTGCCATAGCTCGCTTCGTTTCCGAGATATTTGCAGATATATCTCAAGGGGAGGGGCCTGACGGACATATTTCGAGATATTTCTTCTTCTTGTTGTTCTTCTTCTGCACAGCTAAGCTGGAAGTGGCATTTGCAGGTCGCAATAGTGCAGAGTTATCTCAAAGAAAGGGGCCATGGTGTTTCTGTATCTCTATTATGTTGGTGCGGCTTCGGAACTTTTAAATATCTCGATATATCTCGAAAACTACGCTTCTGATCAAAAAATATCATAGAAAGTAAATTGTAGGAAACATAATTCTCTACAAAAAAGGTCTCTTAACATTTTGCCATAGCTCGCTTCGTTTCCGAGATATTTGCAGATTTATCTCAATGGAAGGGGTCTGACGGACATATTTCGAGATATTTCTTCTTCTTGTTGTTCTTCTTCTGCACAGCTAAGCTCGAAGTGGCATTTGCAGCTCGCAATAGTGCAGAGTTATCTCAAAGAAAGAGGCCACGGTGTTTCTGTACCTCTATTATGTTGGTGCGGCTTCGGAATTTTTAAATATCTCGATATATCTCGAAAACTACGCTTCTGATCAAAAAATATCATAGAACATAAATTGTAGGAAACATAATTCTCTACAAAAAAGGTCTCTCAACATTTTGCCATAGCTCGCTTCGTTTCCGAGATATTTGCAGATTTACCTCAAGGGAAGGGGACTGACGGACATATTTCGAGATATTTCTTCTTCTTGTTGTTCTTCTTCTGCACAGCTAAGCTGGAAGTGGCATTTGCAGGTCGCAATAGTGCAGAGTTATCTCAAAGAAAGGGGCCACGGTGTTTCTGTATCTCTATTATGTTGGTGCGGCTTCGGAACCTTTAAATATCTCGATATGTCTCGAAAACTACGCTTCTGATCAAAAAATATCATAGAACTTAAAAAGTAGGAAACGTAATTCTCTACAAAAAAGGTCTCTTAACATTTTGCCATAGCTCGCTTCGTTTCCGAGATATTTGCAGATTTATCTCAAGGGAAGGGGCCTGACGGACATATTTCGAGATACTTCTTCTTCTTGTTGTTCTTCTTCTGCACAGCTAAGCTGGAAGTGGCATTTGCAGCTCGCAATAGTGCAGAGTTATCTCAAAGAAAGGGGCCACGGTGTTTCTGTATCTCTATTATGTTGGTGCGGCTTCGGAACTTTTAAATAACTTGATATATCTCGAGAACTACGCATCTGATCAAAAAATATCATAGAACACAAAAGGTAGGAAACGTAATTCTCCACAAAAAAGGTCTTTTAACATTTTGCCATAGCTCGGATTGTTTGCGAGATATTAGCAGATTTAGCTCAAGGGAAGGGGCCTGACGTGCATATTCCGAGATATTTCTTGATCTTCTTGTGCTTCTTCTGCACAGCTAAGCTGGAACTGGCATTTGCTGCTCGCAAAAGTGCAGAGTTATCTCACAGAAATGGGCCACGGTGTTTCTGTATCTCTATTATGTTGGTGCGGCTTCGGAACTTTTAAATATCTTGATATATCTCGAGAACTACGCATCTGATCAAAAAATATCATACAACATAAAAAGTAGGAAACTTAATTCTCTACAAAAAAGGTCTCTTAACATTTTGCCATAGCTCGCTTCGTTTCCGAGATATTTGCAGATTTATCTCAAGGTAAGGGGTCTGACGGACATATTTCGAGATATTTCTTCTTCTTGTTGTTCTTCTTCTGCACAGCTAAGCTCGAAGTGGCATTTGCAGCTCGCAATAGTGCAGAGTTATCTCAAAGAAAGGGGCCACGGTGTTTCTGTATCTCTATTATGTTGGTGCGGCTTCGGAACTTTTAAATATCTTGATATATCTCGAGAACTACGCATCTGATCAAAAAATATCATAGAACATAAAAGGTAGGAAACGTAATACTCCACAAAAAAGGTCTTTTAACATTTTGCCATAGCTCGGATTGTTTGCGAGATATTTGGAGATTTAGCTCAAGGGAAGGGGCCTGACGTACATATTCCGAGATATTTCTTGATCTTGTTGTGCTTCTTCTGCACAGCTAAGCTGGAACTGGCATTTGCTGCTCGCAAAAGTGCAGAGTTATCTCACAGAAATGGGCCACGGTGTTTCTGTATCTCTATTATGTTGGTGCGGCTTCGGAACTTTTAAATATCTTGATATATCTCGAGAACTACGCACCTGATTAAAAAATATCATAGAACAAAAAGAGTAGGAAACTTAATTCTCTACAAAAAAGGTCTCTTAACATTTTGCCATAGCTCGCTTCGTTTCCGAGATATTTGCAGATTTATCTCAAGGGAAGGGGCCTGACGGACATATTTCGAGATATTTCTTCTTCTTGTTGTTCTTCTTCTGCACAGCTAAACTGGAAGTGGCATTTCCAGCTCGCAATAGTGCAGAGTTATCTCAAAGAAAGGGGCCACGGTGTTTCTGTATCTCTATTATGTTGGTGCGGCTTCGGAACTTTTAAATATCTCGATATATCTCGAAAACTACGCTTCTGATCAAAAAATATCATAGAATATAAAAAGTAGGAAACCTAATTTTCTACAAAAAAGGTCTGTTAACATTTTGCCGTAGCTCGCTTCGTTTCCGAGATATTTGCCGATTTATCTCAAGGGAAGAGGCCTGACGGACATATTTCGAAATGTTTCTTATTCTTGTTGTTCTTCTTCTGCACAGCTAAGCTGGAAGTGGCATTTGCAGCTCGCAATAGTGCAGAGTTATCTCAAAGAAAGGGGCACGGTGTTTCTGTACCTCTATTATGTTGGTGCAGCTTCGGAGCTTTCAAATATCTTGATATATCTCGAGAACTACGCATCTGATCAAAAAATATCATAGAACATAAAAAGTAGGAAACTTAATTCTCTACAAAAAAGGTCTCTTAACATTTTGCCGTAGCTCGCTTCGTTTCCGAGATATTTGCAGATTTATCTCAAGGGAAGGGGCCTGACGGGCATATTTGGAGATATTTCTTCTTCTTGTTGTTCTTCTTCTGCACAGCTAAACTGGAAGTGGCATTTCCAGCTCGCAATAGTGCAGAGTTATCTCAAAGAAAGGGGCCACGGTGTTTCTGTATCTCTATTATGTTGGTGCGGCTTCGGAACTTTTAAATATTATGATATACCTCGAGAACTACGCATCTGATCAAAAAATATCATACAACATAAAAAGTAGGAAACTTAATTCTCTACAAAAACGGTCTCTTAACATTTTGCCATAGCTCGCTTCGTTTCCGAGATATTTGCAGATTTATCTCAAGGTAAGGGGTCTGACGGACATATTTCGAGATATTTCTTCTTCTTGTTGTTCTTCTTCTGCACAGCTAAGCTCGAAGTGGCATTTGCAGCTCGCAATAGTGCAGAGTTATCTCAAAGAAAGGGGCCACGGTGTTTCTGTATCTCTATTATGTTGGTGCGGCTTCGGAACTTTTAAATATCTTGATATATCTCGAGAACTACGCATCTGATCAAAAAATATCATAGAACATAAAAGGTAGGAAACGTAATTCTCCACAAAAAAGGTCTTTTAACATTTTGCCATAGCTCGGATTGTTTGCGAGATATTTGGAGATTTAGCTCAAGGGAAGGGGCCTGACGTACATATTCCGAGATATTTCTTGATCTTGTTGTGCTTCTTCTGCACAGCTAAGCTGGAACTGGCATTTGCTGCTCGCAAAAGTGCAGAGTTATCTCACAGAAATGGGCCACGGTGTTTCTGTATCTCTATTATGTTGGTGCGGCTTCGGAACTTTTAAATATCTTGATATATCTCGAGAACTACGCACCTGATCAAAAAATATCATAGAACAAAAAGAGTAGGAAACTTAATTCTCTACAAAAAAGGTCTCTTAACATTTTGCCATAGCTCGCTTCGTTTCCGAGATATTTGCAGATTTATCTCAAGGGAAGGGGCCTGACGGACATATTTCGAGATATTTCTTCTTCTTGTTGTTCTTCTTCTGCACAGCTAAACTGGAAGTGGCATTTCCAGCTCGCAATAGTGCAGAGTTATCTCAAAGAAAGAGGCCACGGTGTTTCTGTACCTCTATTATGTTGGTGCAGCTTCGGAACTTTTACATATCTTGATATATCTCAAGAACTACGCATCTGATAAAAAAATATCATAGAACATAAAAAGTAGGAAACCTAATTTTCTACAAAAAAGGTCTGTTAACATTTTGCCGTAGCTTGCTTCGTTTCCGAGATATTTGCAGATTTATCTCAAGGGAAGGGGCCTGACGGACATATTTCGAAATATTTCTTATTCTTGTTGTTCTTCTTCTGCACAGCTAAGCTGGAAGTGGCATTTGCGGCTCGCACTAGTGCAGAGTTACCTCAAAGAAAGGGGCCACGGTGTTTCTGTATCTCTATTATGTTGGTGCAGCTTCGGAACTTTTAAATATCTTGATATATCTCGAGAACTACGCATCTGATCAAAAAATATCATGCATCATAAAAAGTGGAAAACTTAATTCTCTACAAAAAAGGTCTCTTAACATTTTGCCATAGCTCGCTTCGTTTCCGAGATATTTGCAGATTTATCTCAAGGGAAGGGGCCTGACGGACATATTTCGAAATATTTCTTATTCTTGTTGTTCTTCTTCTGCACAGCTAAGCTGGAAGTGGCATTTGCGGCTCGCACTAGTGCAGAGTTACCTCAAAGAAAGGGGCCACGGTGTTTCTGTATCTCTATTATGTTGGTGCGGCTTCGGAACTTTTAAATATCTTGATATATCTGGAGATCTACGCATCTGATCAAAAAATATCATAGAACATAAAAAGTAGGAAACTTAATTCTCTACAAAAAAGGTCTCTTAACATTTTGCCATAGATCGCTTCGTTTCCGAGATATTTGCAGATTTATCTCAAGGGAAGGGGCCTGACGGACATATTTCGAGATATTTCTTCTTCTTGTTGTTCCTCTTCTGCACAGCTAAGCTGGAAGTGGCATTTGCAGCTCGCAATAGTGCAGAGTTATCTCAAAGAAAGAGGCCACGGTGTTTCTGTACCTCTATTATGTTGGTGCAGCTTCGGAACTTTTACATATCTTGATATATCTCAAGAACTACGCATCTGATAAAAAAATATCATAGAACATAAAAAGTAGGAAACTTAATTCTCTACAAAAACGGTCTCTTAACATTTTGCCATAGCTCGCTTCGTTTCCGAGATATTTGCAGATTTATCTCAAGGTAAGGGGTCTGACGGACATATTTCGAGATATTTCTTCTTCTTGTTGTTCTTCTTCTGCACAGCTAAGCTCGAAGTGGCATTTGCAGCTCGCAATAGTGCAGAGTTATCTCAAAGAAAGGGGCCACGGTGTTTCTGTATCTCTATTATGTTGGTGCGGCTTCGGAACTTTTAAATATCTTGATATATCTCGAGAACTACGCATCTGATCAAAAAATATCATAGAACATAAAAGGTAGGAAACGTAATTCTCCACAAAAAAGGTCTTTTAACATTTTGCCATAGCTCGGATTGTTTGCGAGATATTTGGAGATTTAGCTCAAGGGAAGGGGCCTGACGTACATATTCCGAGATATTTCTTGATCTTGTTGTGCTTCTTCTGCACAGCTAAGCTGGAACTGGCATTTGCTGCTCGCAAAAGTGCAGAGTTATCTCACAGAAATGGGCCACGGTGTTTCTGTATCTCTATTATGTTGGTGCGGCTTCGGAACTTTTAAATATCTTGATATATCTCGAGAACTACGCACCTGATCAAAAAATATCATAGAACAAAAAGAGTAGGAAACTTAATTCTCTACAAAAAAGGTCTCTTAACATTTTGCCATAGCTCGCTTCGTTTCCGAGATATTTGCAGATTTATCTCAAGGGAAGGGGCCTGACGGACATATTTCGAGATATTTCTTCTTCTTGTTGTTCTTCTTCTGCACAGCTAAACTGGAAGTGGCATTTCCAGCTCGCAATAGTGCACAGTTATCTCAAAGAAAGAGGCCACGGTGTTTCTGTACCTCTATTATGTTGGTGCAGCTTCGGAACTTTTACATATCTTGATATATCTCAAGAACTACGCATCTGATAAAAAAATATCATAGAACATAAAAAGTAGGAAACCTAATTTTCTACAAAAAAGGTCTGTTAACATTTTGCCGTAGCTTGCTTCGTTTCCGAGATATTTGCAGATTTATCTCAAGGGAAGGGGCCTGACGGACATATTTCGAAATATTTCTTATTCTTGTTGTTCTTCTTCTGCACAGCTAAGCTGGAAGTGGCATTTGCGGCTCGCACTAGTGCAGAGTTACCTCAAAGAAAGGGGCCACGGTGTTTCTGTATCTCTATTATGTTGGTGCAGCTTCGGAACTTTTAAATATCTTGATATATCTCGAGAACTACGCATCTGATCAAAGAATATCATGCATCATAAAAAGTGGAAAACTTAATTCTCTACAAAAAAGGTCTCTTAACATTTTGCCATAGCTCGCTTCGTTTCCGAGATATTTGCAGATTTATCTCAAGGGAAGGGGCCTGACGGACATATTTCGAAATATTTCTTATTCTTGTTGTTCTTCTTCTGCACAGCTAAGCTGGAAGTGGCATTTGCGGCTCGCACTAGTGCAGAGTTACCTCAAAGAAAGGGGCCACGGTGTTTCTGTATCTCTATTATGTTGGTGCGGCTTCGGAACTTTTAAATATCTTGATATATCTGGAGATCTACGCATCTGATCAAAAAATATCATAGAACATAAAAAGTAGGAAACTTAATTCTCTACAAAAAAGGTCTCTTAACATTTTGCCATAGCTCGCTTCGTTTCCGAGATATTTGCAGATTTATCTCAAGGGAAGGGGCCTGACGGACATATTTCGAGATATTTCTTCTTCTTGTTGTTCTTCTTCTGCACAGCTAAGCTGGAAGTGGCATTTGCAGCTCGCAATAGTGCAGAGTTATCTCAAAGAAAGGGGCCACGGTGTTTCTGTACCTCTATTATGTTGGTGCAGCTTCGGAGCTTTTAAATATCTTGATATATCTCGAGAACTACGCATCTGATCAAAAAATATCATAGAACATAAAAAGTAGGAAACTTAACTCTACAAAAAAGGTCTCTTAACATTTTCCCATAGCTGGCATCGTTTCCGAGATATTTGCAGATTTAGCTCAAGGGAAGGGGCCTGACGGACATATTCCGAGATATTTCTTCTTCTTGTTGTTCCTCTTCTGCACAGCTAAGCTGGAAGTGGCATTTGCAGCTCGCAATAGTGCAGAGTTATCTCAAAGAAAGAGGCCACGGTGTTTCTGTACCTCTATTATGTTGGTGCAGCTTCGGAACTTTTACATATCTTGATATATCTCAAGAACTACGCATCTGATAAAAAAATATCATAGAACATAAAAAGTAGGAAACCTAATTTTCTACAAAAAAGGTCTGTTAACATTTTGCCGTAGCTTGCTTCGTTTCCGAGATATTTGCAGATTTATCTCAAGGGAAGGGGCCTGACGGACATATTTCGAAATATTTCTTATTCTTGTTGTTCTTCTTCTGCACAGCTAAGCTGGAAGTGGCATTTCCAGCTCGCAATAGTGCAGAGTTATCTCAAAGAAAGGGGCCACGGTGTTTCTGTATCTCTATTATGTTGGTGCGGCTTCGGAACTTTTAAATATCTCGATATATCTCGAGAACTACGCATCTGATCAAAAAATATCATAGAACATAAAAAGTAGGAAACTTAATTCTCTACAAATAAGGTCTCTTAACATTTTGCCATAGCTCGCTTCGTTTCCGAGATATTTGCAGATGTATCTCAAGGGAAGGGGCCTGACGGACATATTTCGAGATATTTCTTCTTCTTGTTGTTCTTCTTCTGCACAGCTAAGCTGGAAGTGGCATTTGCAGCGCGCAATAGTGCAGAGTTATCTCAAAGAAAGAGGCCACGGTGTTTCTGTATCTCTATTATGTTGGTGCGGCTTCGGAACTTTTAAATATCTTGATATATCTCGAGAACTACGCATCTGATCAAAAAATATCATAGAACAAAAAGAGTAGGAAACTTAATTCTCTACAAAAAAGGTCTCTTAACATTTTGCCATAGCTCGCTTCGTTTCCGAGATATTTGCAGATTTATCTCAAGGGAAGGGGCCTGACGGACATATTTCGAGATATTTCTTCTTCTTGTTGTTCTTCTTCTGCACAGCTAAGCTCGAAGTGGCATTTGCAGCTCGCAATAGTGCAGAGTTATCTCAAAGAAAGGGGCCACGGTGTTTCTGTATCTCTATTATGTTGGTGCGGCTTCGGAACTTTTAAATATCTTGATATATCTCGAGAACTACGCATCTGATCAAAAAATATCATAGAACATAAAAGGTAGGAAACGTAATTCTCCACAAAAAAGGTCTTTTAACATTTTGCCATAGCTCGGATTGTTTGCGAGATATTTGGAGATTTAGCTCAAGGGAAGGGGCCTGACGTACATATTCCGAGATATTTCTTGATCTTGTTGTGCTTCTTCTGCACAGCTAAGCTGGAACTGGCATTTGCTGCTCGCAAAAGTGCAAAGTTATCTCACAGAAATGGGCCACGGTGTTTCTGTATCTCTATTATGTTGGTGCGGCTTCGGAACATTTAAATATCTTGATATATCTCGAGAACTACGCACCTGATCAAAAAATATCATAGAACAAAAAGAGTAGGAAACTTAATTCTCTACAAAAAAGGTCTCTTAACATTTTGCCATAGCTCGCTTCGTTTCCGAGATATATGCAGATTTATCTCAAGGGAAGGGGCCTGACGGACATATTTCGAGATATTTCTTCTTCTTGTTGTTCTTCTTCTGCACAGCTAAACTGGAAGTGGCATTTCCAGCTCGCAATAGTGCAGAGTTATCTCAAAGAAAGAGGCCACGGTGTTTCTGTACCTCTATTATGTTGGTGCAGCTTCGGAACTTTTACATATCTTGATATATCTCAAGAACTACGCATCTGATAAAAAAATATCATAGAACATAAAAAGTAGGAAACCTAATTTTCTACAAAAAAGGTCTGTTAACATTTTGCCGTAGCTTGCTTCGTTTCCGAGATATTTGCAGATTTATCTCAAGGGAAGGGGCCTGACGGACATATTTCGAAATATTTCTTATTCTTGTTGTTCTTCTTCTGCACAGCTAAGCTGGAAGTGGCATTTGCGGCTCGCACTAGTGCAGAGTTACCTCAAAGAAAGGGGCCACGGTGTTTCTGTATCTCTATTATGTTGGTGCAGCTTCGGAACTTTTAAATATCTTGATATATCTCGAGAACTACGCATCTGATCAAAAAATATCATGCATCATAAAAAGTGGAAAACTTAATTCTCTACAAAAAAGGTCTCTTAACATTTTGCCATAGCTCGCTTCGTTTCCGAGATATTTGCAGATTTATCTCAAGGGAAGGGGCCTGACGGACATATTTCGAAATATTTCTTATTCTTGTTGTTCTTCTTCTGCACAGCTAAGCTGGAAGTGGCATTTGCGGCTCGCACTAGTGCAGAGTTACCTCAAAGAAAGGGGCCACGGTGTTTCTGTATCTCTATTATGTTGGTGCGGCTTCGGAACTTTTAAATATCTTGATATATCTGGAGATCTACGCATCTGATCAAAAAATATCATAGAACATAAAAAGTAGGAAACTTAATTCTCTACAAAAAAGGTCTCTTAACATTTTGCCATAGCTCGCTTCGTTTCCGAGATATTTGCAGATTTAGCTCAAGGGAAGGGGCCTGACGGACATATTCCGAGATATTTCTTCTTCTTGTTGTTCCTCTTCTGCACAGCTAAGCTGGAAGTGGCATTTGCAGCTCGCAATAGTGCAGAGTTATCTCAAAGAAAGAGGCCACGGTGTTTCTGTACCTCTATTATGTTGGTGCAGCTTCGGAACTTTTACATATCTTGATATATCTCAAGAACTACGCATCTGATAAAAAAATATCATAGAACATAAAAAGTAGGAAACCTAATTTTCTACAAAAAAGGTCTGTTAACATTTTGCCGTAGCTTGCTTCGTTTCCGAGATATTTGCAGATTTATCTCAAGGGAAGGGGCCTGACGGACATATTTCGAAATATTTCTTCTTCTTGTTGTTCTTCTTCTGCGCAGCTAAGCTGGAAGTGGCATTTGCAGCTCGCAATAGTGCAGAGTTATCTCAAAGAAAGGGGCCACGGTGTTTCTGTACCTCTATTATGTTGGTGCAGCTTCGGAGCTTTTAAATATCTTGATATATCTCGAGAACTACGCATCTGATCAAAAAATATCATAGAACATAAAAAGTAGGAAACTTAACTCTACAAAAAAGGTCTCTTAACATTTTCCCATAGCTGGCATCGTTTCCGAGATATTTGCAGATTTAGCTCAAGGGAAGGGGCCTGACGGACATATTCCGAGATATTTCTTCTTCTTGTTGTTCCTCTTCTGCACAGCTAAGCTGGAAGTGGCATTTGCAGCTCGCAATAGTGCAGAGTTATCTCAAAGAAAGAGGCCACGGTGTTTCTGTACCTCTATTATGTTGGTGCAGCTTCGGAACTTTTACATATCTTGATATATCTCAAGAACTACGCATCTGATAAAAAAATATCATAGAACATAAAAAGTAGGAAACCTAATTTTCTACAAAAAAGGTCTGTTAACATTTTGCCGTAGCTTGCTTCGTTTCCGCGATATTTGCAGATTTATCTCAAGGGAAGGGGCCTGACGGACATATTTCGAAATATTTCTTATTCTTGTTGTTCTTCTTCTGCACAGCTAAGCTGGAAGTGGCATTTGCGGCTCGCACTAGTGCAGAGTTACCTCAAAGAAAGGGGCCACGGTGTTTCTGTATCTCTATTATGTTGGTGCAGCTTCGGAACTTTTAAATATCTTGATATATCTCGAGAACTACGCATCTGATCAAAAAATATCATGGATCATAAAAAGTGGAAAACTTAATTCTCTACAGAAAAGGTCTCTTAACATTTTGCCATAGCTCGCTTCGTTTCCGAGATATTTGCAGATTTATCTCAAGGGAAGGGGCCTGACGGACATATTTCGAGATATTTCTTCTTCTTGTTGTTCTTCTTCGGCACAGCTAAACTGGAAGTGGCATTTCCAGCTCGCAATAGTGCAGAGTTATCTCAAAGAAAGGGGCCACGGTGTTTCTGTATCTCTATTATGTTGGTGCGGCTTCGGAACTTTTAAATATCTCGATATATCTCGAGAACTGCGCATCTGATCAAAAAATATCATAGAACATAAAAAGTAGGAAAGTTAATTCTCTACAAATAAGGTCTCTTAACATTTTGCCATAGCTCGCTTCGTTTCCGAGATATTTGCAGATTTATCTCAAGGGAAGGGGCCTGACGGACATATTTCGAGATATTTCTTCTTCTTGTTGTTCTTCTTCTGCACAGCTAAGCTGGAAGTGGCATTTGCAGCGCGCAATAGTGCAGAGTTATCTCAAAGAAAGAGGCCACGGTGTTTCTGTATCTCTATTATGTTGGTGCGGCTTCGGAACTTTTAAATATCTTGATATATCTCGAGAACTACGCATCTGATCAAAAAATATCATAGAACATAAAAAGTAGGAAACTTAACTCTACAAAAAAGGTCTCTTAACATTTTCCCATAGCTGGCATCGTTTCCGAGATATTTGCAGATTTAGCTCAAGGGAAGGGGCCTGACGGACATATTTCGAGATATTTCTTCTTCTTGTTGTTCTTCTTCTGCACAGCTAAGCTGGAAGTGGCATTTGCAGCTCGCAATAGTGCAGAGTTATCTCAAAGAAAGGGGCCACGGTGTTTCTGTACCTCTATTATGTTGGTGCAGCTTCGGAGCTTTTAAATATCTTGATATATCTCGAGAACTACGCATCTGATCAAAAAATATCGTAGAACATAAAAAGTAGGAAACTTAATTCTCTACAAAAAAGGTCTCTTAACATTTTGCCGTAGCTCGCTTCGTTTCCGAGATATTTGCAGATTTATCTCAAGGGAAGGGGCCTGACGGACATATTTCGAGATATTTCTTCTTCTTGTTGTTCTTCTTCGGCACAGCTAAACTGGAAGTGGCATTTCCAGCTCGCAATAGTGCAGAGTTATCTCAAAGAAAGGGGCCACGGTGTTTCTGTATCTCTATTATGTTGGTGCGGCTTCGGAACTTTTAAATATCTCGATATATCTCGAGAACTACGCATCTGATCAAAAAATATCATAGAACATAAAAAGTAGGAAAGTTAATTCTCTACAAATAAGGTCTCTTAACATTTTGCCATAGCTCGCTTCGTTTCCGAGATATTTGCAGATTTATCTCAAGGGAAGGGGCCTGACGGACATATTTCGAGATATTTCTTCTTCTTGTTGTTCTTCTTCTGCACAGCTAAGCTGGAAGTGGCATTTGCAGCGCGCAATAGTGCAGAGTTATCTCAAAGAAAGAGGCCACGGTGTTTCTGTATCTCTATTATGTTGGTGCGGCTTCGGAACTTTTAAATATCTTGATATATCTCGAGAACTACGCATCTGATCAAAAAATATCATAGAACATAAAAAGTAGGAAACTTAACTCTACAAAAAAGGTCTCTTAACATTTTCCCATAGCTGGCATCGTTTCCGAGATATTTGCAGATTTAGCTCAAGGGAAGGGGCCTGACGGACATATTCCGAGATATTTCTTCTTCTTGTTGTTCCTTTTCTGCACAGCTAAGCTGGAAGTGGCATTTGCAGCTCGCAATAGTGCAGAGTTATCTCAAAGAAAGAGGCCACGGTGTTTCTGTACCTCTATTATGTTGGTGCAGCTTCGGAACTTTTACATATCTTGATATATCTCAAGAACTACGCATCTGATAAAAAAATATCATAGAACATAAAAAGTAGGAAACCTAATTTTCTACAAAAAAGGTCTGTTAACATTTTGCCGTAGCTTGCTTCGTTTCCGAGATATTTGCAGATTTATCTCAAGGGAAGGGGCCTGACGGACATATTTCGAAATATTTCTTATTCTTGTTGTTCTTCTTCTGCACAGCTAAGCTGGAAGTGGCATTTGCGGCTCGAACTAGTGCAGAGTTACCTCAAAGAAAGGGGCCACGGTGTTTCTGTATCTCTATTATGTTGGTGCAGCTTCGGAACTTTTAAATATCTTGATATATCTCGAGAACTACGCATCTGATCAAAAAATATCATGGATCATAAAAAGTGGAAAACTTAATTCTCTACAAAAAAGGTCTCTTAACATTTTGCCATAGCTCGCTTCGTTTCCGAGATATTTGCAGATTTATCTCAAGGGAAGGGCCTGACGGACATATTTCGAGATATTTCTTCTTCTTGTTGTTCTTCTTCTGCACAGCTAAGCTGGAAGTGGCATTTGCAGCTCGCAATAGTGCAGAGTTATCTCAAAGAAAGGGGCCACGGTGTTTCTGTATCTCTATTATGTTGGTGCGGCTTCGGAACTTTTAAATATCTTGATATATCTGGAGATCTACGCATCTGATCAAAAAATATCATAGAACATAAAAAGTAGGAAACTTAATTCTCTACAAAAAAGGTCTGTTAACATTTTGCCGTAGCTTGCTTCGTTTCCGAGATATTTGCAGATTTAGCTCAAGGGAAGGGGCCTGACGGACATATTTCGAAATATTTCTTATTCTTGTTGTTCTTCTTCTGCACAGCTAAGCTGGAAGTGGCATTTGCGGCTCGAACTAGTGCAGAGTTACCTCAAAGAAAGGGGCCACGGTGTTTCTGTATCTCTATTACGTTGGTGCGGCTTCGGAACTTTTAAATATCTTGATATATCTGGAGATCTACGCATCTGATCAAAAAATATCATAGAACATAAAAAGTAGGAAACTTAATTCTCTACAAAAAAGGTGTCTTAACATTTTGCCATAGCTCGCTTCGTTTCCGAGATATTTGCAGATTTATCTCAAGGGAAGGGGCCTGACGGACATATTTCGAGATATTTCTTCTTCTTGTTGTTCTTCTTCTGCACAGCTAAGCTGGAAGTGGCATTTGCAGCTCGCAATAGTGCAGAGTTATCTCAAAGAAAGGGGCCACGGTGTTTCTGTATCTCTATTATGTTGGTGCGGCTTCGGAACTTTTAAATATCTTGATATATCTGGAGATCTACGCATCTGATCAAAAAATATCATAGAACATAAAAAGTAGGAAACTTAATTCTCTACAAAAAAGGTCTCTCAACATTTTGCCATAGCTCGCTTCGTTTCCGAGATATTTGCAGATTTATCTCAAGGGAAGGGGCCTGACGGACATATTTCGAGATATTTCTTCTTCTTGTTGTTCTTCTTCTGCACAGCTAAGCTGGAAGTGGCATTTGCAGCTCGCAATAGTGCAGAGTTATCTCAAAGAAAGGGGCCACGGTGTTTCTGTACCTCTATTATGTTGGTGCAGCTTCCGAGCTTTTAAATATCTTGATATATCTCGAGAACTACGCATCTGATCAAAAAATATCATAGAACATAAAAAGTAGGAAACTTAATTCTCTACAAAAAAGGTCTCTTAACATTTTGCCATAGCTCGCTTCGTTTCCGAGATATTTGCAGATTTATCTCAAGGGAAGTGGCCTGACGGACATATTTCGAGATATTTCTTCTTCTTGTTGTTCTTCTTCTGCACAGCTAAGCTGGAAGTGGCATTTGCAGCTCGCAATAGTGCAGAGTTATCTCAAAGGAAGAGGCCACGGTGTTTCTGTACCTCTATTATGTTGGTGCAGCTTCGGAACTTTTAAATATCTTGATATATCTCGAGAACTACGCATCTGATCAAAAAATATCATAGAAGATAAAAAGTAGGAAACTTAATTCTCTACAAAAAAGGTCTCTTAACATTTTCCCATAGCTCGCATCGTTTCCGAGATATTTGCAGATTTATCTCAAGGGAAGGGGCCTGACGGACATATTTCGAGATATTTCTTCTTCTTGTTGTTCTTCTTCTGCACAGCTAAGCTGGAAGTGGCATTTGCGGCTCGCACTAGTGCAGAGTTACCTCAAAGAAAGGGGCCACGGTGTTTCTGTATCTCTATTATGTTGGTGCAGCTTCGGAACTTTTACATATCTTGATATATCTCAAGAACTACGCATCTGATAAAAAAATATCATAGAACATAAAAAGTAGGAAACCTAATTTTCTACAAAAAAGGTCTGTTAACATTTTGCCGTAGCTTGCTTCGTTTCCGAGTTATTTGCAGATTTATCTCAAGGGAAGGGGCCTGACGGACATATTTCGAAATATTTCTTATTCTTGTTGTTCTTCTTCTGCACAGCTAAGCTGGAAGTGGCATTTGCGGCTCGCACTAGTGCAGAGTTACCTCAAAGAAAGGGGCCACGGTGTTTCTGTATCTCTATTATGTTGGTGCAGCTTCGGAACTTTTAAATATCTTGATATATCTCGAGAACTACGCATCTGATCAAAAAATATCATGGATCATAAAAAGTGGAAAACTTAATTCTCTACAAAAAAGGTCTCTTAACATTTTGCCATAGCTCGCTTCGTTTCCGAGATATTTGCAGATTTATCTCAAGGGAAGGGGCCTGACGGACATATTTCGAAATATTTCTTATTCTTGTTGTTCTTCTTCTGCACAGCTAAGCTGGAAGTGGCATTTGCAGCTCGCAATAGTGCAGAGTTATCTCAAAGAAAGGGGCCACGGTGTTTCTGTACCTCTATTATGTTGGTGCAGCTTCCGAGCTTTTAAATATCTTGATATATCTCGAGAACTACGCATCTGATCAAAAAATATCATAGAAGATAAAAAGTAGGAAACTTAATTCTCTACAAAAAAGGTCTCTTAACATTTTCCCATAGCTCGCATCGTTTCCGAGATATTTGCAGATTTATCTCAAGGGAAGGGGCCTGACGGACATATTTCGAGATATTTCTTCTTCTTGTTGTTCTTCTTCTGCACAGCTAAGCTGGAAGTGGCATTTGCAGCTCGCAATAGTGCAGAGTTATCTCAAAGAAAGGGGCCACGGTGTTTCTGTACCTCTATTATGTTGGTGCAGCTTCGGAGCTTTTAAATATCTTGATATATCTCGAGAACTACGCATCTGATCAAAAAATATCGTAGAACATAAAAAGTAGGAAACTTAATTCTCTACAAAAAAGGTCTCTTAACATTTTGCCGTAGCTCGCTTCGTTTCCGAGATATTTGCAGATTTATCTCAAGGGAAGGGGCCTGACGGACATATTTCGAGATATTGCTTCTTCTTGTTGTTCTTCTTCTGCACAGCTAAACTGGAAGTGGCATTTCCAGCTCGCAATAGTGCAGAGTTATCTCAAAGAAAGGGGCCACGGTGTTTCTGTATCTCTATTATGTTGGTGCGGCTTCGGAACTTTTAAATATCTCGATATATCTCGAGAACTACGCATCTGATCAAAAAATATCATAGAACATAAAAAGTAGGAAACTTAATTCTCTACAAATAAGGTCTCTTAACATTTTGCCATAGCTCGCTTCGTTTCCGAGATATTTGCAGATTTATCTCAAGGGAAGGGGCCTGACGGACATATTTTGAGATATTTCTTCTTCTTGTTGTTCTTCTTCTGCACAGCTAAGCTGGAAGTGGCATTTGCAGCGCGCAATAGTGCAGAGTTATCTCAAAGAAAGAGGCCACGGTGTTTCTGTATCTCTATTATGTTGGTGCGGCTTCGGAACTTTTAAATATCTTGATATATCTCGAGAACTACGCATCTGATCAAAAAATATCATAGAACATAAAAAGTAGGAAACTTAACTCTACAAAAAAGGTTTCTTAACGTTTTGCCATAGCTTGCTTCGTTTCCGAGATATTTGCAGATTTATCTCAAGGGAATGGTCCTGACGGACATATTTCGGGATATTTCTTCTTCTTGTTGTTCTTCTTCTGCACAGCTAAACTGGAAGTGGCATTTCCAGCTCGCAATAGTGCAGAGTTATCCCAAAGAAAGGGGCCACGGTGTTTCTGTATCTCTATTATGTTGGTGCGGCTTCGGAACTTTTAAATATCTCGATATATCTCGAAACCTACGCTTCTGATCAAAAAATATCATCGAACATAAAAAGTAGGAAACGTAATTCTCTACAAAAAAGGTCTCTGAACATTTTCCCATAGCTGGCATCGTTTCCGAGATATTTGCAGATTAGCTCAAGGGAAGGGGCCTGACGGACATATTCCAGGATATTTCTTCTTCTTGTTGTTCTTCTTCTTCACAGCTAAGCTGGAAGTGGCATTTGCAGCTCGCAATAGTGCAGAGTTATCTCAAAGAAAGGGGCCACGGTGTTTCTGTATCTCTATTATGTTGGTGCGACTTCGGAACTTTTAAATATCTCGATATATCTCGAGAACTACGCATCTGATCAAAAAATATCATAGAACATAAAAAGTAGGAAACTTAATTCTCTACAAAAAAGGTCTCTTAACATTTTCCCATAGCTGGCATCGTTTCCGAGATATTTGCAGATTTAGCACAAGGGAAGGGGCCTGACGGACATATTCCGAGATATTTCTTCTTCTTGTTGTTCCCCTTCTGCACAGCTAAGATGGAAGTGGCATTTGCAGCTCGCAATAGTGCAGAGTTATCTCAAAGAAAGAGGCCACGGTGTTTCTGTATCTCTATTATGTTGGTGCGGCTTCGGACCTTTTATATATCTCGATATATCTCGAAAACTACGCTTCTGATCAAAAAATATCAGAGAACGTAAATTGTAGGAAACATAATTCTCTACAAAAAAGGTCTCTTAACATTTTGCCATAGCTCGCTTCGTTTCCGAGATATTTGCAGATGTATCTCAAGGGAAGGGGCCTGACGGGCATATTTCGAGATATTTCTTCTTCTTGTTGTTCTTCTTCTGCACAGCTAAGCTGGAAGTGGCATTTGCAGGTCGCAATAGTGCAGAGTTATCTCAAAGAATGGGGCCACGGTGTTTCTGTATCTCTATTATGTTGCTGCGGCTTCGGAACTTTTAAATATCTTGATATATCTCGAGAACTACGCATCTGATCGAAAAATATCATACAACATAAAAGGTAGGAAACTTAATTCTCTACAAAAAAGGTCTCTTAACATTTTGCCATAGCTCGCTTCGTTTCCGAGATATTTGCAGATTTATCTCAAGGGAAGGGGCCTGACGGACATATTTCGAGATATTTCTTCTTCTTGTTGTTCTTCTTCTGCACAGCTAAGCTGGAAGTGGCATTTGCAGCTCGCAATAGTGCAGAGTTATCTCAAAGAAAGGGGCCCCGGTGTTTCTGTATCTCTATTATGTTGGTGCGGCTTCGGAACTTTTAAATATCTTGATATATCTCGAGAACTACGCATCTGATCAAAAAATATCATAGAACATAAAAAGTAGGAAACTTAATTCTCTACAAAAAAGGTCTCTTAACATTTTCCCATAGCTGGCATCGTTTCGGAGATATTTGCAGATTTAGCTCAAGGGAAGGGGCCTGCCGGACATATTCCGAGATATTTCTTCTTCTTGTTGTTCCTCTTCTGCACAGCTAAGCTGGAAGTGGCATTTGCAGCTCGCAATAGTGCAGAGTTATCTCAAAGAAAGGGGCCACGGTGTTTCTGTATCTCTATTATGTTGGTGCGGGTTCGGAACTTTTAAATATCTTGATATATCTCGAGAACTATGCCTCTGATCGAAAAATATCATAGAACATAAAAAGTAGGAAACATAATTCTCTACAAAAAAGGTCTCTAAACATTTTGCCATAGCTCGCTTCGTTTCCGAGATATTTGCAGATTTATCTCAAGGGAAGGGGCCTGACGGACATATTTCGAGATATTTCTTCTTCTTGTTGTTCTTCTTCTGCACAGCTAAGCTGGAAGTGGCATTTGCAGCGCGCAATAGTGCAGAGGTATCTCAAAGAAAGAGGCCACGGTGTTTCTGTATCTCTATTATGTTGGTGCGGCTTCGGAACTTTTAAATATCTTGATATATCTCGAGAACTACGCATCTGATCAAAAAATATCATAGAACATAAAAAGTAGGAAACTTAATTCTCTACAAAAAAGGTCTCTTAACATTTTCCCATAGCTGGCATCGTTTCCGAGATATTTGCAGATTTAGCTCAAGGGAAGGGGCCTGACGGACATATTCCGAGATATTTCTTCTTCTTGTTGTTCCTCTTCTGCACAGCTAAGATGGAAGTGGCATTTGCAGCTCGCAATAGTGCAGAGTTATCTCAAAGAAAGAGGCCACGGTGTTTCTGTATCTCTATTATGTTGGTGCGGCTTCGGACCTTTTATATATCTCGATATATCTCGAAAACTACGCTTCTGATCAAAAAATATCAGATAACGTAAATTGTATGAAACATAATTCTCTACAAAAAAGGTCTCTTAACATTTTGCCATAGCTCGCTTCGTTTCCGAGATATTTGCAGATTTACCTCAAGGGAAGGGGCCTGACGGACATATTTCGAGATATTTCTTCTTCTTGTTGTTCGTCTTCTGCACAGCTAAGCTGGAAGTGGCATTTGCAGGTCGCAATAGTGCAGAGTTATCTCAAAGAATGGGGCCACGGTGTTTCTGTATCTCTATTATGTTGCTGCGGCTTCGGAACTTTTAAATATCTCGATATATCTCGAGAACTACGCATCTGATCAAAAAATATCATAGAACATAAAAAGTAGGAAACTTAATTCTCTACAAAAAAGGTCTCTTAACATTTTCCCATAGCTGGCATCGTTTCCGAGATATTTGCAGATTTATCTCAAGGGAAGGGGCCTAACGGACATATTTCGAGATATTTCTTCTTCTTGTTGTTCTTCTTCTGCACAGCTAAGCTGGAAGTGGCATTTGCAGCGCGCAATAGTGCAGAGTTATCTCAAAGAAAGAGGCCACGGTGTTTCTGTATCTCTATTATGTTGGTGCGGCTTCGGAACTTTTAAATATCTTGATATATCTCGAGAACTACGCATCTGATCAAAAAATATCATTGAACATAAAAAGTAGGAAACTTAATTCTCTACAAAAAAGGTCTCTTAACATTTTCCCATAGCTGGCATCGTTTCCGAGATATTTGCAAATTTAGCTCAAGGGAAGGGGCCTGACGGACATATTCCGAGATATTTCTTCTTCTTGTTGTTCTTCTTCTTCACAGCTAAGCTGGAAGCGGCATTTGCAGCTCGCAACAGTGCAGAGTTATCTCAGAGAAAGGGGCCACGGTGTTTCTGTATCTCTATTATGTTGGTGCGGCTTCGGAACTTTTAAATATCTCGATATATCTCGAAAACTACGCTTCTGATCAAAAAATATCATAGAACATAAATTGTAGGATACATAATTCTCTACAAAAAAGGTTTCTTAACGTTTTGCCATAGCTCGCTTCGTTTCCGAGATATTTGCAGATTTAGCTCAAGGGAAGGGGCCTGACGGACATATTCCGAGATATTTCTTCTTCTTGTTGTTCCCCTTCTGCACAGCTAAGATGGAAGTGGCATTTGCAGCTCGCAATAGTGCAGAGTTATCTCAAAGAAAGAGGCCACGGTGTTTCTGTATCTCTATTATGTTGGTGCGGCTTCGGACCTTTTATATATCTCGATATATCTCGAAAACTACGCTTCTGATCAAAAAATATCAGAGAACGTAAATTGTAGGAAACATAATTCTCTACAAAAAAGGTCTCTTAACATTTTGCCATAGCTCGCTTCGTTTCCGAGATATTTGCAGATGTATCTCAAGGGAAGGGGCCTGACGCGCATATTTCGAGATATTTCTTCTTCTTGTTGTTCCTCTTCTGCACAGCTAAGCTGGAAGTGGCATTTGCAGGTCGCAATAGTGCAGAGTTATCTCAAAGAATGGGGCCACGGTGTTTCTGTATCTCTATTATGTTGCTGCGGCTTCGGAACTTTTAAATATCTTGATATATCTCGAGAACTACGCATCTGATCAAAAAATATCATACAACATAAAAGGTAGGAAACTTAATTCTCTACAAAAAAGGTCTCTTAACATTTTGCCATAGCTCGCTTCGTTTCCGAGATATTTGCAGATTTATCTCAAGGGAAGGGGCCTGACGGACATATTTCGAGATATTTCTTCTTCTTGTTGTTCTTCTTCTGCACAGCTAAGCTGGAAGTGGCATTTGCAGCTCGCAATAGTGCAGAGTTATCTCAAAGAAAGGGGCCCCGGTGTTTCTGTATCTCTATTATGTTGGTGCGGCTTCGGAACTTTTAAATATCTTGATATATCTCGAGAACTACGCATCTGATCAAAAAATATCATAGAACATAAAAAGTAGGAAACTTAATTCTCTACAAAAAAGGTCTCTTAACATTTTCCCATAGCTGGCATCGTTTCCGAGATATTTGCAGATTTAGCTCAAGGGAAGGGGCCTGCCGGACATATTCCGAGATATTTCTTCTTCTTGTTGTTCCTCTTCTGCACAGCTAAGCTGGAAGTGGCATTTGCAGCTCGCAATAGTGCAGAGTTATCTCAAAGAAAGGGGCCACGGTGTTTCTGTATCTCTATTATGTTGGTGCGGGTTCGGAACTTTTAAATATCTTGATATATCTCGAGAACTACGCCTCTGATCGAAAAATATCATAGAACATAAAAAGTAGGAAACATAATTCTCTACAAAAAAGGTCTCTAAACATTTTGCCATAGCTCGCTTCGTTTCCGAGATATTTGCATATTTATCTCAAGGGAAGGGGCCTGACGGACATATTTCGAGATATTTCTTCTTCTTGTTGTTCTTCTTCTGCACAGCTAAGCTGGAAGTGGCATTTGCAGCGCGCAATAGTGCAGAGTTATCTCAAAGAAAGAGGCCACGGTGTTTCTGTATCTCTATTATGTTGGTGCGGCTTCGGAACTTTTAAATATCTTGATATATCTCGAGAACTACGCATCTGATCAAAAAATATCATAGAACATAAAAAGTAGGAAACTTAATTCTCTACAAAAAAGGTCTCTTAACATTTTCCCATAGCTGGCATCGTTTCCGAGATATTTGCAGATTTAGCTCAAGGGAAGGGGCCTGACGGACATATTCCGAGATATTTCTTCTTCTTGTTGTTCCTCTTCTGCACAGCTAAGATGGAAGTGGCATTTGCAGCTCGTAATAGTGCAGAGTTATCTCAAAGAAAGAGGCCACGGTGTTTCTGTATCTCTATTATGTTGGTGCGGCTTCGGAACTTTTAAATATCTTGATATATCTCGAGAACTACGCCTCTGATCGAAAAATATCATAGAACATAAAAAGTAGGAAACATAATTCTCTACAAAAAAGGTCTCTAAACATTTTGCCATAGCTCGCTTCGTTTCCGAGATATTTGCAGATTTATCTCAAGGGAAGGGGCCTGACGGACATATTTCGAGATATTTCTTCTTCTTGTTGTTCTTCTTCTGCACAGCTAAGCTGGAAGTGGCATTTGCAGGTCGCAATAGTGCAGAGTTATCTCAAAGAATGGGGCCACGGTGTTTCTGTATCTCTATTATGTTGCTGCGGCTTCGGAACTTTTAAATATCTTGATATATCTCGAGAACTACGCATCTGATCAAAAAATATCATAGAACATAAAAAGTAGGAAACTTAATTCTCTACAAAAAAGGTCTCTTAACATTTTGCCATAGCTCGCTTCGTTTCCGAGATATTTGCAGATTTATCTCAAGGGAAGGGGCCTGACGGACATATTTCGAGATATTTCTTCTTCTTGTTGTTCTTCTTCTGCACAGCTAAGCTGGAAGTGGCATTTGCAGCTCGCAATAGTGCAGAGTTATCTCAAAGAAAGGGGCCCCGGTGTTTCTGTATCTCTATTATGTTGGTGCGGCTTCGGAACTTTTAAATATCTTGATATATCTCGAGAACTACGCATCTGATCAAAAAATATCATAGAACATAAAAAGTAGGAAACTTAATTCTCTACAAAAAAGGTCTCTTAACATTTTCCCATAGCTGGCATCGTTTCCGAGATATTTGCAGATTTAGCTCAAGGGAAGGGGCCTGCCGGACATATTCCGAGATATTTCTTCTTCTTGTTGTTCCTCTTCTGCACAGCTAAGCTGGAAGTGGCATTTGCAGCTCGCAATAGTGCAGAGTTATCTCAAAGAAAGGGGCCACGGTGTTTCTGTATCTCTATTATGTTGGTGCGGGTTCGGAACTTTTAAATATCTTGATATATCTCGAGAACTACGCCTCTGATCGAAAAATATCATAGAACATAAAAAGTAGGAAACATAATTCTCTACAAAAAAGGTCTCTAAACATTTTGCCATAGCTCGCTTCGTTTCCGAGATATTTGCAGATTTATCTCAAGGGAAGGGGCCTGACGGACATATTTCGAGATATTTCTTCTTCTTGTTGTTCTTCTTCTGCACAGCTAAGCTGGAAGTGGCATTTGCAGCGCGCAATAGTGCAGAGTTATTTCAAAGAAAGAGGCCACGGTGTTTCTGTATCTCTATTATGTTGGTGCGGCTTCGGAACTTTTAAATATCTTGATATATCTCGAGAACTACGCATCTGATCAAAAAATATCATAGAACATAAAAAGTAGGAAACTTAATTCTCTACAAAAAAGGTCTCTTAACATTTTCCCATAGCTGGCATCGTTTCCGAGATATTTGCAGATTTAGCTCAAGGGAAGGGGCCTGACGGACATATTCCGAGATATTTCTTCTTCTTGTTGTTCCTCTTCTGCACAGCTAAGATGGAAGTGGCATTTGCAGCTCGCAATAGTGCAGGGTTATCTCAAAGAAAGAGGCCACGGTGTTTCTGTATCTCTATTATGTTGGTGCGGCTTCGGACCTTTTATATATCTCGATATATCTCGAAAACTACGCTTCTGATCAAAAAATATCAGATAACGTAAATTGTATGAAACATAATTCTCTACAAAAAAGGTCTCTAAACATTTTGCCATAGCTCGCTTCGTTTCCGAGATATTTGCAGATTTACCTCAAGGGAAGGGGCCTGACGGACATATTTCGAGATATTTCTTCTTCTTGTTGTTCGTCTTCTGCACAGCTAAGCTGGAAGTGGCATTTGCAGGTCGCAATAGTGCAGAGTTATCTCAAAGAATGGGGCCACGGTGTTTCTGTATCTCTATTATGTTGCTGCGGCTTCGGAACTTTTAAATATCTCGATATATCTCGAGAACTACGCATCTGATCAAAAAATATCATAGAACATAAAAAGTAGGAAACTTAATTCTCTACAAAAAAGGTCTCTTAACATTTTGCCATAGCTCGCTTCGTTTCCGAGATATTTGCAGATTTATCTCAAGGGAAGTGGCCTGACGGACATATTTCGAGATATTTCATCTTCTTGTTGTTCTTCTTCTGCACAGCTAAGCTGGAAGTGGCATTTGCAGCTCGGAATAGTGCAGAGTTATCTCAAAGGAAGAGGCCACGGTGTTTCTGTACCTCTATTATGTTGGTGCAGCTTCGGAACTTTTAAATATCTTGATATATCTCGAAAACTACGCTTCTGATCAAAAAATATCATAGAACATAAAAAGTAGGAAACTTAATTCTCTACAAAAAAGGTCTCTTAACATTTTCCCATAGCTGGCATCGTTTCCGAGATATTTGCAGATTTATCTCAAGGGAAGGGGCCTAACGGACATATTTCGAGATATTTCTTCTTCTTGTTGTTCTTCTTCTGCACAGCTAAGCTGGAAGTGGCATTTGCAGCGCGCAATAGTGCAGAGTTATCTCAAAGAAAGAGGCCACGGTGTTTCTGTATCTCTATTATGTTGGTGCGGCTTCGGAACTTTTAAATATCTTGATATATCTCGAGAACTACGCATCTGATCAAAAAATATCATAGAACATAAATTGTAGGAAACATAATTCTCTACAAAAAAGGTTTCTTAACGTTTTGCCATAGCTCGCTTCGTTTCCGAGATATTTGCAGATTTATCTCAAGGGAAGGGGCCTGACGGACATATTTCGAGATATTTCTTCTTCTTGTTGTTCTTCTTCTGCACAGCTAAGCTGGAAGTGGCATTTGCAGCTCGCAATAGTGCAGAGTTATCTCAAAGAAAGGGGCCCCGGTGTTTCTGTATCTCTATTATGTTGGTGCGGCTTCGGAACTTTTAAATATCTTGATATATCTCGAGAACTACGCATCTGATCAAAAAATATCATAGAACATAAAAAGTAGGAAACTTAATTCTCTACAAAAAAGGTCTCTTAACATTTTCTCATAGCTGGCATCGTTTCCGAGATATTTGCAGATTTAGCTCAAGGGAAGGGGCCTGCCGGACATATTCCGAGATATTTCTTCTTCTTGTTGTTCCTCTTCTGCACAGCTAAGCTGGAAGTGGCATTTGCAGCTCGCAATAGTGCAGAGTTATCTCAAAGAAAGGGGCCACGGTGTTTCTGTATCTCTATTATGTTGGTGCGGGTTCGGAACTTTTAAATATCTTGATATATCTCGAGAACTACGCCTCTGATCGAAAAATATCATAGAACATAAAAAGTAGGAAACATAATTGTCTACAAAAAAGGTCTCTAAACATTTTGCCATAGCTCGCTTCGTTTCCGAGATATTTGCAGAATTATCTCAAGGGAAGGGGACTGACGGACATATTTCGAGATATTTCTTCTTCTTGTTGTTCTTCTTCTGCACAGCTAAGCTGGAAGTGGCATTTGCAGCGCGCAATAGTGCAGAGTTATCTCAAAGAAAGAGGCCACGGTGTTTCTGTATCTCTATTATGTTGGTGCGGCTTCGGAACTTTTAAATATCTTGATATATCTCGAGAACTACGCATCTGATCAAAAAATATCATAGAACATAAAAAGTAGGAAACTTAATTCTCTACAAAAAAGGTCTCTTAACATTTTCCCATAGCTGGCATCGTTTCCGAGATATTTGCAGATTTAGCTCAAGGGAAGGGGCCTGACGGACATATTCCGAGATATTTCTTCTTCTTGTTGTTCCTCTTCTGCACAGCTAAGATGGAAGTGGCATTTGCAGCTCGCAATAGTGCAGAGTTATCTCAAAGAAAGAGGCCACGGTGTTTCTGTATCTCTATTATGTTGGTGCGGCTTCGGACCTTTTATATATCTCGATATATCTCGAAAACTACGCTTCTGATCAAAAAATATCAGATAACGTAAATTGTAGGAAACATAATTCTCTACAAAAAAGGTCTCTTAACATTTTGCCATAGCTCGCTTCGTTTCCGAGATATTTGCAGATTTACATCAAGGGAAGGGGCCTGACGGACATATTTCGAGATATTTCTTCTTCTTGTTGTTCTTCTTCTGCACAGCTAAGCTGGAAGTGGCATTTGCAGCTCGCAATAGTGCAGAGTTATCTCAAAGAAAGGGGCCACGGTGTTTCTGTATCTCTATTATGTTGGTGCGACTTCGGAACTTTTAAATATCTCGATATATCTCGAGAACTACGCATCTGATCAAAAAATATCATAGAACATAAAAAGTAGGAAACTTAATTCTCTACAAATAAGGTCTCTTAACATTTTGCCATAGCTCGCTTCGTTTCCGAGATATTTGCAGATTTATCTCAAGGGAAGGGGCCTGCCGGACATATTCCGAGATATTTCTTCTTCTTGTTGTTCCTCTTCTGCACAGCTAAGCTGGAAGTGGCATTTGCAGCTCGCAATAGTGCAGAGTTATCTCAAAGAAAGGGGCCACGGTGTTTCTGTATCTCTATTATGTTGGTGCGGGTTCGGAACTTTTAAATATCTTGATATATCTCGAGAACTACGCCTCTGATCGAAAAATATCATAGAACATAAAAAGTAGGAAACATAATTCTCTACAAAAAAGGTCTCTATACATTTTGCCATAGCTCGCTTCGTTTCCGAGATATTTGCAGATTTATCTCAAGGGAAGTGGCCTGACGGACATATTTCGAGATATTTCATCTTCTTGTTGTTCTTCTTCTGCACAGCTAAGCTGGAAGTGGCATTTGCAGCTCGCAATAGTGCAGAGTTATCTCAAAGGAAGAGGCCACGGTGTTTCTGTACCTCTATTATGTTGGTGCAGCTTCGGAACTTTTAAATATCTTGATATATCTCGAAAACTACGCTTCTGATCAAAAAATATCATAGAACATAAAAAGTAGGAAACTTAATTCTCTACAAAAAAGGTCTCTTAACATTTTCCCATAGCTGGCATCGTTTCCGAGATATTTGCAGATTTATCTCAAGGGAAGGGGCCTGACGGACATATTTCGAGATATTTCTTCTTCTTGTTGTTCTTCTTCTGCACAGCTAAGCTGGAAGTGGCATTTGCAGCGCGCAATAGTGCAGAGTTATCTCAAAGAAAGAGGCCACGGTGTTTCTGTATCTCTATTATGTTGGTGCGGCTTCGGAACTTTTAAATATCTTGATATATCTCGAGAACTACGCATCTGATCAAAAAATATCATAGAACATAAAAAGTAGGAAACTTAATTCTCTACAAAAAAGGTCTCTTAACATTTTCCCATAGCTGGCATCGTTTCCGAGATATTTGCAGATTTAGCTCAAGGGAAGGGGCCTGACGGACATATTCCGAGATATTTCTTCTTCTTGTTGTTCCTCTTCTGCACAGCTAAGATGGAAGTGGCATTTGCAGCTCGCAATAGTGCAGAGTTATCTCAAAGAAAGAGGCCACGGTGTTTCTGTATCTCTATTATGTTGGTGCGGCTTCGGACCTTTTATATATCTCGATATATCTCGAAAACTACGCTTCTGATCAAAAAATATCAGATAACGTAAATTGTAGGAAACATAATTCTCTACAAAAAAGGTCTCTTAACATTTTGCCATAGCTCGCTTCGTTTCCGAGATATTTGCAGATTTACATCAAGGGAAGGGGCCTGACGGACATATTTCGAGATATTTCTTCTTCTTGTTGTTCTTCTTCTGCACAGCTAAGCTGGAAGTGGCATTTGCAGCTCGCAATAGTGCAGAGTTATCTCAAAGAAAGGGGCCACGGTGTTTCTGTATCTCTATTATGTTGGTGCGACTTCGGAACTTTTAAATATCTCGATATATCTCGAGAACTACGCATCTGATCAAAAAATATCATAGAACATAAAAAGTAGGAAACTTAATTCTCTACAAATAAGGTCTCTTAACATTTTGCCATAGCTCGCTTCGTTTCCGAGATATTTGCAGATTTATCTCAAGGGAAGGGGCCTGCCGGACATATTCCGAGATATTTCTTCTTCTTGTTGTTCCTCTTCTGCACAGCTAAGCTGGAAGTGGCATTTGCAGCTCGCAATAGTGCAGAGTTATCTCAAAGAAAGGGGCCACGGTGTTTCTGTATCTCTATTATGTTGGTGCGGGTTCGGAACTTTTAAATATCTTGATATATCTCGAAAACTACGCTTCTGATCAAAAAATATCATAGAACATAAAAAGTAGGAAACTTAATTCTCTACAAAAAAGGTCTCTTAACATTTTCCCATAGCTGGCATCGTTTCCGAGATATTTGCAGATTTATCTCAAGGGAAGGGGCCTGACGGACATATTTCGAGATATTTCTTCTTCTTGTTGTTCTTCTTTTTCACAGCTAAGCTGGAAGTGGCATTTGCAGCGCGCAATAGTGCAGAGTTATCTCAAAGAAAGAGGCCACGGTGTTTCTGTATCTCTATTATGTTGGTGCGGCTTCGGAACTTTTAATTATCTTGATATATCTCGAGAACTACGCATCTGATCAAAAAATATCATTGAACATAAAAAGTAGGAAACTTAATTCTCTACAAAAAAGGTCTCTTAACATTTTCCCATAGCTGGCATCGTTTCCGAGATATTTGCAGATTTAGCTCAAGGGAAGGGGCCTGACGGACATATTCCGAGATATTTCTTCTTCTTGTTGTTCTTCTTCTTCACAGCTAAGCTGGAAGCGGCATTTGCAGCTCGCAACAGTGCAGAGTTATCTCAAAGAAAGGGGCCACGGTGTTTCTGTATCTCTATTATGTTGGTGCGGCTTCGGAACTTTTAAATATCTCGATATATCTCGAAAACTACGCTTCTGATCAAAAAATATCATACAACATAAATTGTAGGAAACATAATTCTCTACAAAAAAGGTTTCTTAACGTTTTGCCATAGCTCGCTTCGTTTCCGAGATATTTGCAGATTTATCTCAAGGGAAGGGGCCTGACGGACATATTTCGAGATATTTCTTCTTCTTGTTGTTCTTCTTCTGCACAGCTAAGCTGGAAGTGGCATTTGCAGCGCGCAATAGTGCAGAGTTATCTCAAAGAAAGAGGCCACGGTGTTTCTGTATCTCTATTATGTTGGTGCGGCTTCGGACCTTTTATATATCTCGATATATCTCGAAAACTACGCTTCTGATCAAAAAATATCAGAGAACGTAAATTGTAGGAAACATAATTCTCTACAAAAAAGGTCTCTTAACATTTTCCCATAGCTCGCTTCGTTTCCGAGATATTTGCAGATTTATCTCAAGGGAAGGGGCCTGACGGACATATTTCGAGATATTTCTTCTTCTTGTTGTTCTTCTTCTGCACAGCTAAGCTGGAAGTGGCATTTGCAGGTCGCAATAGTGCAGAGTTATCTCAAAGAATGGGGCCACGGTGTTTCTGTATCTCTATTATGTTGCTGCGGCTTCGGAACTTTTAAATATCTTGATATATCTCGAGAAATACGAATCTGATCAAAAAATATCATACAACATAAAATGTAGGAACCTTAATTCTCTACAAAAAAGGTCTCTTAACATTTTGCCATAGCTAGCTTCGTTTTCGAGATATTTGCAGATTTATCTCAAGGGAAGGGGCCTGACGGACATATTTCGAGATATTTCTTCTTCTTGTTGTTCTTCTTCTGCACAGCTAAGCTGGAAGTGGCATTTGCAGGTCGCAATAGTGGAGAGTTATCTCAAAGAAAGGGGCCACGGTGTTTCTGTATCTCTATTATGTTGGTGCGGCTTCGGAACTTTTAAATATCTCGATATATCTCGAAAACTACGCTTCTGATCAAAAAATATCATAGAACATAAATTATAGGAAACATAATTCTCTACAAAAAAGGTCTCTTAACATTTTGCCATAGCTCGTTTCGTTTCCGAGATATTTGCAGATATATCTCAAGGGATGGGGCCTGACGGACATATTTCGAGATATTTCTTCTTCTTGTTGTTCTTCTTCTGCACAGCTAAACTGGAAGTGGCGTTTCCAGCTCGCAATAGCGCAGAGTTATCTCAAAGAAAGGGGCCACGGTGTTTCTGTATCTCTATTATGTTGGTGCGGCTTCGGAACTTTTAAATATCTTGATATATCTCGAGAACTACGCATCTGATCAAAAAATATCATAGAACATAAAAAGTAGGAAACTTAATTCTCTACAAATAAGGTCTCTTAACATTTTGCCATAGCTCGCTTCCTTTCCGAGATATGTGCAGATTTATCTCAAGGGAAGGGGCCTGCCGGACATATTCCGAGATATTTCTTCTTCTTGTTGTTCCTCTTCTGCACAGCTAAGCTGGAAGTGGCATTTGCAGCTCGCAATAGTGCAGAGTTATCTCAAAGAAAGGGGCCACGGTGTTTCTGTATCTCTATTATGTTGGTGCGGGTTCGGAACTTTTAAATATCTTGATATATCTCGAGAACTACGCCTCTGATCGAAAAATATCATAGAACATAAAAAGTAGGAAACATAATTCTCTACAAAAAAGGTCTCTATACATTTTGCCATAGCTCGCTTCGTTTCCGAGATATTTGCAGATTTATCTCAAGGGAAGTGGCCTGACGGACATATTTCGAGATATTTCATCTTCTTGTTGTTCTTCTTCTGCACAGCTAAGCTGGAAGTGGCATTTGCAGCTCGCAATAGTGCAGAGTTATCTCAAAGGAAGAGGCCACGGTGTTTCTGTACCTCTATTATGTTGGTGCAGCTTCGGAACTTTTAAATATCTTGATATATCTCGAAAACTACGCTTCTGATCAAAAAATATCATAGAACATAAAAAGTAGGAAACTTAATTCTCTACAAAAAAGGTTTCTTAACGTTTTGCCATAGCTCGCTTCGTTTCCGAGATATTTGCAGATTTATCTCAAGGGAAGGGGCCTGACGGACATATTTCGAGATATTTCTTCTTCTTGTTGTTCTTCTTCTGCACAGCTAAGCTGGAAGTGGCATTTGCAGCTCGCAATAGTGCAGAGTTATCTCAAAGAAAGGGGCCACGGTGTTTCTGTATCTCTATTATGTTGGTGCGGGTTCGGAACTTTTAAATATCTTGATATATCTCGAGAACTACGCCTCTGATCGAAAAATATCATAGAACATAAAAAGTAGGAAACATAATTCTCTACAAAAAAGGTCTCTTAACATTTTCCCATAGCTGGCATCGTTTCCGAGATATTTGCAGATTTATCTCAAGGGAAGGGGCCTGACGGACATATTTCGAGATATTTCTTCTTCTTGTTGTTCTTCTTTTTCACAGCTAAGCTGGAAGTGGCATTTGCAGCGCGCAATAGTGCAGAGTTATCTCAAAGAAAGAGGCCACGGTGTTTCTGTATCTCTATTATGTTGGTGCGGCTTCGGAACTTTTAAATATCTTGATATATCTCGAGAACTACGCATCTGATCAAAAAATATCATTGAACATAAAAAGTAGGAAACTTAATTCTCTACAAAAAAGGTCTCTCAACATTTTCCCATAGCTGGCATCGTTTCCGAGATATTTGCAGATTTAGCTCAAGGGAAGGGGCCTGACGGACATATTCCGAGATATTTCTTCTTCTTGTTGTTCCTCTTCTGCACAGCTAAGATGGAAGTGGCATTTGCAGCTCGCAATAGTGCAGAGTTATCTCAAAGAAAGAGGCCACGGTGTTTCTGTATCTCTATTATGTTGGTGCGGCTTCGGACCTTTTATATATCTCGATATATCTCGAAAACTACGCTTCTGATCAAAAAATATCAGAGAACGTAAATTGTAGGAAACATAATTCTCTACAAAAAAGGTCTCTTAACATTTTGCCATAGCTCGCTTCGTTTCCGAGATATTTGCAGATTTATCTCAAGGGAAGGGGCCTGACGGACATATTTCGAGATATTTCTTCTTCTTGTTGTTCTTCTTCTGCACAGCTAAGCTGGAAGTGGCATTTGCAGGTCGCAATAGTGCAGAGTTATCTCAAAGAATGGGGCCACGGTGTTTCTGTATCTCTATTATGTTGGTGCGGCTTCGGAACTTTTAAATATCTTGATATATCTCGAGAACTACGCATCTGATCAAAAAATATCATAGAACATAAAAAGTAGGAAACTTAAGTCTCTACAAATAAAGTCTCTTAACATTTTGCCATAGCTCGCTTCGTTTGCGAGATATTTGCAGATTTATCTCAAGGGAAGGGGCCTGACGGACATATTTCGAGATATTTCTTCTTCTTGTTGTTCTTCTTCTGCACAGCTAAGCTGGAAGTGGCATTTGCAGCTCGCAATAGTGCAGAGTTATCTCAAAGAAAGAGGCCACGGTGTTTCTGTACCTCTATTATGTTGGTGCAGCTTCGGAACTTTTAAATATCTTGATATATCTCGAGAACAGCGCATCTGATCAAAAAATATCATACAACATAAAAAGTAGAAAACTTAATTCTCTACAAAAAAGGTCTCTTAACATTTTGCCATAGCTCGCTTCGTTTCCGAGATATTTGCAGATTTATCTCGAGGGAAGGGGCCTGACGGACATATTTCGAGATATTTCTTCTTCTTGTTGTTCTTCTTCTGCACAGCTAAGCTGGAAGTGGCTTTTGCGGCTAGCACTAGTGCAGAGTTATCTCAAAGAAAGGGGCCACGGTGTTTCTGTATCTCTATTATGTTGGTGCGGCTTCGGAACTTTTAAATATCTCGATATATCTCGAAAACTACGCTTCTGATCAAAAGATATCATAGAACATAAATTGTAGGAAACATAATTCTCTACAAAAAAGGTCTCTTAAGATTTTGCCATAGCTCGTTTCGTTTCCGAGATATTTGCAGATATATCTCAAGGGAAGGGGCCTGACGGACATATTTCGAGATATTTCTTCTTCTTGTTGTTCTTCTTCTGCACAGCTAAGCTGGAAGTGGCATTTGCAGCTCGCAATAGTGCAGAGTTATCTCAAAGAAAGAGGCCACGGTGTTTCTGTATCTCTATTATGTTGGTGCGGCTTCGGAACTTTTAAATATCTTGATATACCTCGAGAACTACGCATCTGATCAAAAAATATCATAGAACATAAAAAGTAGGAAACTTAATTCTCTACAAAAAAGGTCTCTTAACATTTTGCCATAGCTCGCTTCGTTTCCGAGATATTTGCAGATTTATCTCAAGGGAAGGGGCCTGACGGACATATTTCGAGATATTTCTTCTTCTTGTTGTTCTTCTTCTGCACAGCTAAACTGGAAGTGGCATTTCCAGCTCGCAATAGTGCAGAGTTATCTCAAAGAAAGGGGCCACGGTGTTTCTGTATCTCTATTATGTTGGTGCGGCTTCGGAACTTTTAAATATCTTGATATATCTCGGGAACTACGCATCTGATAAAAAAATATCATAGAACATAAAAAGTAGGAAACTTAATTCTCTACAAATAATGTCTCTAAACATCTTGCCATAGCTCGCTTCGTTTCCGAGATATTCGCAGATTTATCTCAAGGGAAGGGGCCTGACGGACATATTTCGAGATATTTCTTCTTCTTGTTGTTCTTCTTCTGCACAGCTAAGCTGGAAGTGGCATTTGCAGCTCGCAATAGTGCAGAGTTATCTCAAAGAAAGAGGCCACGGTGTTTCTGTACCTCTATTATGTTGGTGCAGCTTCGGAACTTTTAAATATCTTGATATATCTCGAGAACAACGCATCTGATCAAAAAATATCATAGAACATAAAAAGTAGAAAACTTAATTCTCTACAAAAAAGGTCTCTTAACATTTTGCCATAGCTCGCTTCGTTTCCGAGATATGTGCAGATTTATCTCAAGGGAAGGGGCCTGACGGACATATTTCGAAATATTTCTTCTTCTTGTTGTTCTTCTTCTGCACAGCTAAGCTGGAAGTGGCATTTGCGGCTCGCACTAGTGCAGAGTTATCTCAAAGAAAGGGGCCACGGTGTTTCTGTATCTCTATTATGTTGGTGCGGCTTCGGAACTTTTAAATATCTCCATATATCTCGAAAACTACGCTTCTGATCAAAAAATATCATAGAACCTAACTTGTAGGAAACATAATTCTCTACAAAAAAGGTCTCTTACCATTTTGCCATAGCTCGCTTCGTTTCCGAGATATTTGCAGATATATCTCTAGGGAAGGGGCCTGACGGACATATTTCGAGATATTTCTTCTTCTTGTTGTTCTTCTTCTGCACAGCTAAGCTGGAAGTTGCATTTGCAGCTCGCAATAGTGCAGAGTTATCTCAAAGAAAGGGGCCACGGTGTTTCTGTATCTCTATTATGTTGGTGCGGCTTCGGAACTTTTAAATATCTTGATATATCTCGAGAACTACGCATCTGATCAAAAAATATCATAGAAAATAAAAAGTAGGAAACTTAATTCTCTACAAAAAAGGTCTCTCAACATTTTGCCATAGCTCGCTTCGTTTCCGAGATATTTGCAGATTTATCTCGAGGGAAGGGGCCTGACGGACATATTTCGAGATATTTCTTCTTCTTGTTGTTCTTCTTCTGCACAGCTAAGCTGGAAGTGGCATTTGCGCCTCGCACTAGTGCAGAGTTATCTCAACGAAAGGGGCCACGGTGTTTCTGTATCTCTATTATGTTGGTGCGGCTTCGGAACTTTTAAATATCTTGATATATCTCGAGAACTACGCATCTGATCAAAAAATATCATAGACCATAAAAAGCAGGAAACTTAATTCTCTACAAAAAAGGTCTCTTAACATTTTGCCATAGCTCGCTTCGTTTCCGAGATATTTGCAGATTTATCTCAAGGGAAGGGGCCTGACGGACATATTTCGAGATATTTCTTCTTCTTGTTGTTCTTCTTCTGCACAGCTAAGCTGGAAATGGCATTTGCAGCTCGCAATAGTGCAGAGTTATCTCAAAGAAAGAGGCCACGGTGTTTCTGTACCTCTATTATGTTGGTGCAGCTTCGGTACTTTTAAATATCTTGATATATCTCGAGAACTTCGCATCTGATCAAAAAATATCATAGAACATAAAAAGTAGAAAACTTAATTCTCTACAAAAAAGGTCTCTTAACATTTTGCCATAGCTCGCTTTGTTTCCGAGATATATGCAGATTTATCTCAAGGGAAGGGGCCTGACGGACATATTTTGAGATATTTCTTCTTCTTGTTGTTCTTCTTCTGCACAGCTAAGCTGGAAGTGGCATTTGCAGCTCGCAATAGTGCAGAGTTATCTCAAAGAAAGGGGCCACGGTGTTTCTGTATCTCTATTATGTTGGTGCGGCTTCGGAACTTTTAAATATCTCCATATATCTCGAAAACTACGCTTCTGATCAAAAAATATCATAGAACATAACTTGTAGGAAACATAATTCTCTACAAAAAAGGTCTCTTACCATTTTGCCATAGCTCGCTTCGTTTCCGAGATATTTGCAGATATATCTCAAGGGAAGGGGCCTGAAGGACATATTTCGAGATTTTTCTTCTTCTTGTTGTTCTTCTTCTGCACAGCTAAACTGGAAGTGGCATTTCCAGCACGCAATAGTGCAGAGTTATCTGAAAGAAAGGGGCCACGGTGTTTCTGTATCTCTATTATGTTGGTGCGGTTTCGGAACTTTTAAATATCTTGATATATCTCGAGAACTACGCATCTGATCAAAAAATATCATAGAACATAAAAAGTAGGAAACTTAATTCTCTACAAATAAGGTCTCTTAACATTTTGCCATAGCTCGCTTCGTTTCCGAGATATTTGCAGATTTATCTCAAGGGAAGGGGCCTGACGGACATATTTCGAAATATTTCTTCTTCTTGTTGTTCTTCTTCTGCACAGCTAAGCGGGAAGTGGCTTTTGCGGCTAGCACTAGTGCAGAGTTATCTCAAAGAAAGGGGCCACGGTGTTTCTGTATCTCTATTATGTTGGTGCGGCTTCGGAACTTTTAAATATCTCGATATATCTCGAAAACTACGCTTCTGATCAAAAAATATCATAGAACATAAATTGTAGGAAACATAATTCTCTACAAAAAAGGTCTCTTAAGATTTTGCCATAGCTCGTTTCGTTTCCGAGATATTTGCAGATATATCTCAAGGGAAGGGGCCTGACGGACATATTTCGAGATATTTCTTCTTCTTGTTGTTCTTCTTCTGCACAGCTAAGCTGGAAGTGGCATTTGCAGCTCGCAATAGTGCAGAGTTATCTCAAAGAAAGAGGCCACGGTGTTTCTGTATCTCTATTATGTTGGTGCGGCTTCGGAACTTTTAAATATCTTGATATACCTCGAGAACTACGCATCTGATCAAAAAATATCATAGAACATAAAAAGTAGGAAACTTAATTCTCTACAAAAAAGGTCTCTTAACATTTTGCCATAGCTCGCTTCGTTTCCGAGATATTTGCAGATTTATCTCAAGGGAAGGGGCCTGACGGACATATTTCGAGATATTTCTTCTTCTTGTTGTTCTTCTTCTGCACAGCTAAACTGGAAGTGGCATTTGCAGCTCGCAATAGTGCAGAGTTATCTCAAAGAAAGGGGCCACGGTGTTTCTGTATCTCTATTATGTTGGTGCGGCTTCGGAACTTTTAAATATCTCCATATATCTCGAAAACTACGCTTCTGATCAAAAAATATCATAGAACATAACTTGTAGGAAACATAATTCTCTACAAAAAAGGTCTCTTACCATTTTGCCATAGCTCGCTTCGTTTCCGAGATATTTGCAGATATATCTCAAGGGAAGGGGCCTGACGGACATATTTCGAGATTTTTCTTCTTCTTGTTGTTCTTCTTCTGCACAGCTAAACTGGAAGTGGCATTTCCAGCTCGCAATAGTGCAGAGTTATCTGAAAGAAAGGGGCCACGGTGGTTCCTTATCTCTATTATGTTGGTGCGGCTTCGGAACTTTTAAATATCTTGATATATCTCGAGAACTACGCATCTGATCAAAAAATATCATAGAACATAAAAAGTAGGAAACTTAATTCTCTACAAATAAGGTCTCTTAACATTTTGCCATAGCTCGCTTCGTTTCCGAGATATTTGCAGATTTATCTCAAGGGAAGGGGCCTGACGGACATATTTCGAAATATTTCTTCTTCTTGTTGTTCTTCTTCTGCGCAGCTAAGCTGGAAGTGGCATTTGCAGCTCGCAATAGTGCAGAGTTATCTCAAAGAAAGGGGCCACGGTGTTTCTGTATCTCTATTATGTTGGTGCGACTTCGGAACTTTTAAATATCTTGATATATCTCGAGAACTACGCATCTGATCAAAAAATATCATAGAAAATAAAAAGTAGGAAACTTAATTCTCTACAAAAAAGGTCTCTTAAGATTTTGCCATAGCTCGCTTCGTTTCCAAGATATTTGCAGATTTATCTCGAGGGAAGGGGCCTGACGGACATATTTCGAGATATTTCTTCTTCTTGTTGTTCTTCTTCTGCACAGCTAAGCTGGAAGTTGCTTTTGCGGCTAGCACTAGTGCAGAGTTATCTCAAAGAAAGGGGCCACGGTGTTTCTGTATCTCTATTATGTTGGTGCGGCTTCGGAACTTTTAAATATCTCGATATATCTCGAAAACTACGCTTCTGATCAAAAAATATCATAGAACATAAATTGTAGGAAACATAATTCTCTACAAAAAAGGTCTCTTAAGATTTTGCCATAGCTCGTTTCGTTTCCGAGATATTTGCAGATATATCTCAAGGGAAGGGGCCTGACGGACATATTTCGAGATATTTCTTCTTCTTGTTGTTCTCCTTCTGCACAGCTAAACTGGAAGTGGCATTTCCAGCTCGCAATAGTGCAGAGTTATCTCAAAGAAAGGGGCCACGGTGTTCCTGTATCTCTATTATGTTGGTGCGGCTTCGGAACTTTTAAATATCTTGATATATCTCGAGAACCACGCATCTGATCAAAAAATATCATAGAACATAAAAAGTAGGAAACTTAATTCTCTACAAAAAAGGTCTCTTAACATTTTGCCATAGCTCGCTTCGTTTCCGAGATATTTGCAGATTTATCTCAAGGGAAGGGGCCTGACGGACATATTTCGAGATATTTCTTCTTCTTGTTGTTCTTCTTCTGCACAGCTAAACTGGAAGTGGCATTTCCAGCTCGCAATAGTGCAGAGTTATCTCAAAGAAAGGAGCCACGGTGTTTCTGTATCTCTATTATGTTGGTGCGGCTTCGGAACTTTTAAATATCTTGATATATCTCGAGAACTACGCATCTGATCAAAAAATATCATAGAACATAAAAAGTAGGAAACTTAATTCTCTACAAAAAAGGTCTCTTAACATTTTGCCATAGCTCGCTTCGTTTCCGAGATATATGCAGATTTATCTCAAGGGAAGCGGCCTGACGGACATATTTCGAGATATTTCTTCTTCTTGTTGTTCTTCATCTGCACAGCTAAGCTGGAAGTGGCATTTGCAGCTCGCAATAGTGCAGAGTTATCTCAAAGAAAGAGGCCACGGTGTTTCTGTACCTCTACTATGTTGGTGCAGCTTCGGAACTTTTAAATATCTTGATATATCTCGAGAACAGCGCATCTGATCAAAAAATATCATACAACATAAAAAGTAGAAAACTTAATTCTCTACAAAAAAGGTCTCTTAACATTTTGCCATAGCTCGCTTCGTTTCCGAAATATATGCAGATTTATCTCAAGGGAAGGGGCCTGACGGACATATTTCGAGATATTTCTTCTTCTTGTTGTTCTTCTTCTGCACAGCTAAGCTGGAAGTGGCATTTGCGGCCCGCACTAGTGCAGAGTTATCTCAAAGAAAGGGGCCACGGTGTTTCTGTATCCCTATTATGTTGGTGCGGCTTCGGAACTTTTAAATATCTCGATATATCTCGAAAACTACGCTTCTGATCAAAAAATATCATAGAACATAAATTGTAGGAAACATAATTCTCTACAAAAAACGTCTCTTAACATTTTGCCATAGCTCGCTTCGTTTCCGAGATATTTGCAGATTCAGCTCAAAGGAACTGGCCTGACGGACATATTTCGAGATATTTCTTCTTCTTGTTGTTCTTCTTCTGCACAGCTAAGCTGGAAGTGGCATTTGCGGTTCGCAATAGTGCAGAGTTATCTCAAAGAAAGGGGCCACGGTGTTTCTGTATCTCTATTATGTTGGTGCGGCTTCGGAACTTTTAAATATCTCGATATATCTCGAAAACTACGCTTCTGATCAAAAAATATCATAGAACATAAATTGTAGGAAACATAATTCTCTACAAAAAAGGTCTCTTAAGATTTTGCCATAGCTCGTTTCGTTTCCGAGATATTTGCAGATATATCTCAAGGGAAGGGGCCTGACGGACATATTTCGAGATATTTCTTCTTCTTGTTGTTCTTCTTCTGCACAGCTAAGCTGGAAGTGGCATTTGCAGCTCGCAATAGTGCAGAGTTATCTCAAAGAAAGAGGCCACGGTGTTTCTGTATCTCTATTATGTTGGTGCGGCTTCGGAACTTTTAAATATCTTGATATACCTCGAGAACTACGCATCTGATCAAAAAATATCATAGAACATAAAAAGTAGGAAACTTAATTCTCTACAAAAAAGGTCTCTTAACATTTTGCCATAGCTCGCTTCGTTTCCGAGATATTTGCAGATTTATCTCAAGGGAAGGGGCCTGACGGACATATTTCGAGATATTTCTTCTTCTTGTTGTTCTTCTTCTGCACAGCTAAACTGGAAGTGGCATTTGCAGCTCGCAATAGTGCAGAGTTATCTCAAAGAAAGGGGCCACGGTGTTTCTGTATCTCTATTATGTTGGTGCGGCTTCGGAACTTTTAAATATCTCCATATATCTCGAAAACTACGCTTCTGATCAAAAAATATCATAGAACATAACTTGTAGGAAACATAATTCTCTACAAAAAAGGTCTCTTACCATTTTGCCATAGCTCGCTTCGTTTCCGAGATATTTGCAGATATATCTCAAGGGAAGGGGCCTGACGGACATATTTCGAGATTTTTCTTCTTCTTGTTGTTCTTCTTCTGCACAGCTAAACTGGAAGTGGCATTTCCAGCTCGCAATAGTGCAGAGTTATCTGAAAGAAAGGGGCCACGGTGGTTCCTTATCTCTATTATGTTGGTGCGGCTTCGGAACTTTTAAATATCTTGATATATCTCGAGAACTACGCATCTGATCAAAAAATATCATAGAACATAAAAAGTAGGAAACATAATTCTCTACAAAAAAGGTCTCTTAAGATTTTGCCATAGCTCGTTTCGTTTCCGAGATATTTGCAGATATATCTCAAGGGAAGGGGCCTGACGGACATATTTCGAGATATTTCTTCTTCTTGTTGTTCTCCTTCTGCACAGCTAAACTGGAAGTGGCATTTCCAGCTCGCAATAGTGCAGAGTTATCTCAAAGAAAGGGGCCACGGTGTTCCTGTATCTCTATTATGTTGGTGCGGCTTCGGAACTTTTAAATATCTTGATATATCTCGAGAACCACGCATCTGATCAAAAAATATCATAGAACATAAAAAGTAGGAAACTTAATTCTCTACAAAAAAGGTCTCTTAACATTTTGCCATAGCTCGCTTCGTTTCCGAGATATTTGCAGATTTATCTCAAGGGAAGGGGCCTGACGGACATATTTCGAGATATTTCTTCTTCTTGTTGTTCTTCTTCTGCACAGCTAAACTGGAAGTGGCATTTCCAGCTCGCAATAGTGCAGAGTTATCTCAAAGAAAGGAGCCACGGTGTTTCTGTATCTCTATTATGTTGGTGCGGCTTCGGAACTTTTAAATATCTTGATATATCTCGAGAACTACGCATCTGATCAAAAAATATCATAGAACATAAAAAGTAGGAAACTTAATTCTCTACAAAAAAGGTCTCTTAACATTTTGCCATAGCTCGCTTCGTTTCCGAGATATATGCAGATTTATCTCAAGGGAAGCGGCCTGACGGACATATTTCGAGATATTTCTTCTTCTTGTTGTTCTTCATCTGCACAGCTAAGCTGGAAGTGGCATTTGCAGCTCGCAATAGTGCAGAGTTATCTCAAAGAAAGAGGCCACGGTGTTTCTGTACCTCTACTATGTTGGTGCAGCTTCGGAACTTTTAAATATCTTGATATATCTCGAGAACAGCGCATCTGATCAAAAAATATCATACAACATAAAAAGTAGAAAACTTAATTCTCTACAAAAAAGGTCTCTTAACATTTTGCCATAGCTCGCTTCGTTTCCGAAATATATGCAGATTTATCTCAAGGGAAGGGGCCTGACGGACATATTTCGAGATATTTCTTCTTCTTGTTGTTCTTCTTCTGCACAGCTAAGCTGGAAGTGGCATTTGCGGCCCGCACTAGTGCAGAGTTATCTCAAAGAAAGGGGCCACGGTGTTTCTGTATCCCTATTATGTTGGTGCGGCTTCGGAACTTTTAAATATCTCGATATATCTCGAAAACTACGCTTCTGATCAAAAAATATCATAGAACATAAATTGTAGGAAACATAATTCTCTACAAAAAACGTCTCTTAACATTTTGCCATAGCTCGCTTCGTTTCCGAGATATTTGCAGATTCAGCTCAAAGGAACTGGCCTGACGGACATATTTCGAGATATTTCATCTTCTTGTTGTTCTTCTTCTGCACAGCTAAGCTGGAAGTGGCATTTGCGGCTCGCAATAGTGCAGAGTTATCTCAAAGAAAGGGGCCACGGTGTTTCTGTATCTCTATTATGTTGGTGCGGCTTCGGAACTTTTAAATATCTCGATATATCTCGAAAACTACGCTTCTGATCAAAAAATATCATAGAAGATAAATTGTAGGAAACATAATTCTCTACAAAAAAGGTCTCTTAACATTTTGCCATAGCTCGCTTCGTTTCCGAGATATTTGCAGATTTATCTCAAGGGAAGGGGCCTAACGGACATACTTCGAGATATTTCTTCTTCTTGTTGTTCTTCTTCTGCACAGCTAAACTGGAAGTGGCATTTCCAGCTCGCAATAGTGCAGAGTTATCTCAAAGAGAGGGGCCACGGTGTTTCTGTATCTCTATTATGTTGGTGCGGCTTCGGAACTTTTAAATATCTTGATATATCTTGAGAGCTACGCGTCTGATCAAAAAATATCATAGAACACAAAAAGTAGGAAACATAATTCTCTACAAAAAAGGTCTCTTAACATTTTGCCATAGCTCGCTTCGTTTCCGAGATATTTGCAGATTTATCTCAAGGGAAGTGTCCTGACGGACATATTTCGAGATATTTCTTCTTCTTGTTGTTCTTCTGCTGCACAGCTAAGCTGGAAGTGGCATTTGCGGCTCGCACTAGTGCAGAGTTATCTCAAAGAAAGGGGCCACGGTGTTTCTGTATCTCTATTATGTTGGTGCGGCTTCGGAACTTTTAAATATCTTGATATATCTCGAGAACTACGCATCTGATCAGAAAATATCGTAGAAGATAAAAAGTAGGAAACTTAATTCTCTACAAAAAAGGTCTCTTAACATTTTGCCATAGCTCGCTTCGTTTCCGAGATATTTGCAGATTCAGCTCAAAGGAACTGGCCTGACGGACATATTTCGAGATATTTCTTCTTCTTGTTGTTCTTCCTCTGCACAGCTAAGCTGGAAGTGGCATTTGCAGCTCGCAATAGTGCAGAGTTATCTCAAAGAAAGGGGCCACGGTGTTTCTGTATCTCTATTATGTTGGTGCGGCTTCGGAACTGTTAAATATCTCGATATATCTCGAAAACTACGCTTCTGATCAAAAAATATCATAGAACATAAATTGTAGGAAACATAATTCTCTACAAAAAAGGTCTCTTAACATTTTGCCATAGCTCGCTTCGTTTCCGAGATATTTGCAGATTTATCTCAAGGGAAGGGGCCTAACGGACATATTTCGAGATATTTCTTCTTCTTGTTGTTCTTCTTCTGCACAGCTAAACTGGAAGTGGCATTTCCAGCTCGCAATAGTGCAGAGTTATCTCAAAGAAAGGGGCCACGGTGTTTCTGTATCTCTATTATGTTGGTGCGGCTTCGGAACTTTTAAATATCTTGATATATCTCGAGAACTACGCATCTGATCAAAAAATATCATAGAACATAAAACGGAGGAAACTTAATTCTCTACAAAAAAGGTCTCTCAACATTTTGCCATAGCTCGCTTCGTTTCCGAGATATTAGCAGATTCAGCTCAAAGGAACTGGCCTGACGGACATATTTCGAGATATTTCTTCTTCTTGTTGTTCTTCTTCTGCACAGCTAAGCTGGAAGTGGCATTTGCGGCTCGCACTAGTGCAGAGTTATCTCAAAGAAAGGTGCCACGGTGTTTCTGTATCTCTATTATGTTGGTGCGGCTTCGGAACTTTTAAATATCTCGATATATCTCGAAAACTACGCTTCTGATCAAAAAATATCATAGAAGATAAATTGTAGGAAACATAATTCTCTACAAAAAAGGTCTCTTAACATTTTGCCATAGCTCGCTTCGTTTCCGAGATATTTGCAGATTTATCTCAAGGGAAGGGGCCTGACGGACATATTTCGAGATATTTCTTCTTCTTGTTGTTCTTCTTCTGCACAGCTAAGCTGGAAGTGGCATTTACAGCTCGCAATAGTGCAGAGTTATCTCAAAGAAAGGGGCCACGGTGTTTCTGTATCTCTATTATGTTGGTGCGGCTTCGGAACTTTTAAATATCTTGATATATCTCGAGAACTACGCATCAGATCAGAAAATATCATAGAACATAAAAAGTAGGAAACTTAATTCTCTACAAAAAAGGTCTCTTAACATTTTGCCATAGCTCTCTTCGTTTCCGAGATATTTGCAGATTTATCTCAAGGGAAGGGGCCTGACGGACATATTTCGAGATATTTCTTCTTCTTGATGTTCTTCTTCTGCACAGCTAAGCTGGAAGTGGCATTTGCAGCTCGCAATAGTGCAGAGTTATCTCAAAGAAAGGGGCCACGGTGTTTCTGTATCTCTATTATGTTGGTGCGGCTTCGGAACTTTTAAATATCTTGATATATCTCGAGAACTACGCATCTGATCAAAAAATATCATAGAACATAAAACGTAGGAAACTTAATTCTCTACAAAAAAGGTCTCTTAAGATTTTGCCATAGCTCGCTTCGTTTCCGAGATATTTGCAGATTCAGCTCAAAGGAACTGGCCTGACGGACATATTTCGAGATATTTCTTTTTCTTGTTGTCCTTCCTCTGCACAGCTAAGCTGGAAGTGGCATTTGCAGCTCGCAATAGTGCAGAGTTATCTCAAAGAAAGGGGCCACGGTGTTTCTGTATCTCTATTATGTTGGTGCGGCTTCGGAACTGTTAAATATCTCGATATATCTCGAAAACTACGCTTCTGATCAAAAAATATCATAGAACATAAATTGTAGGAAACATAATTCTCTACAAAAAAGGTCTCTTAACATTTTGCCATTGCTCGCTTCGTTTCCGAGATATTTGCAGATTTATCTCAAGGGAAGGGGCCTAACGGACATATTTCGAGATATTTCTTCTTCTTGTTGTTCTTCTTCTTCACAGCTAAACTGGAAGTGGCATTTCCAGCTCGCAATAGTGCAGAGTTATCTCAAAGAGAGGGGCCACGGTGTTTCTGTATCTCTATTATGTTGGTGCGGCTTCGGAACTTTTAAATATCTTGATATATCTCGAGAGCTACGCGTCTGATCAAAAAATATCATAGAACATAAAAAGTAGGAAACATAATTCTCTACAAAAAAGGTCTCTTAACATTTTGCCATAGCTCGCTTCGTTTCCGAGATATTTGCAGATATATCTCAAGGGAAGGGGCCTGACGGACATATTTCGAGATATGTCTTCTTCTTGTTGTTCTTCTTCTGCACAGCTAAGCTGGAAGTGGCATTTACAGCTCGCAATAGTGCAGAGTTATCTCAAAGAAAGGGGCCACGGTGTTTCTGTATCCCTATTATGTTGGTGCGGCTACGGAACTTTTAAATATCTCGATATATCTCGAAAACTACGCTTCTGATCAAAAAATATCATAGAGCATAAATTGTAGGAAACATAATTCTCTACAAAAAAGGTCTCTCAACATTTTGCCATAGCTCGCTTCGTTTCCGAGATATTTGCAGATATATCTCAAGGGAAGGGGCCTGACGGACATATTTCGAGATATGTCTTCTTCTTGTTGTTCTTCTTCTGCACAGCTAAGCTGGAAGTGGCACTTGCGGCTCGCACTAGTGCAGAGTTATCTCAAAGAAAGGGGCCACGGTGTTTCTGTATCTCTATTATGTTGGTGCGGCTTTGGAACTTTTAAATATCTCGATATATCTCGAAAACTACGCTTCTGATCAAAAAATATCATAGAACATAAATTGTAGGAAACATAATTCTCTACAAAAAACGTCTCTTAACATTTTGCCATAGCTCGCTTCGTTTCCGAGATATTTGCAGATTCAGCTCAAAGGAACTGGCCTGACGGACATATTTCGAGATATTTCTTCTTCTTGTTGTTCTTCCTCTGCACAGCTAAGCTGGAAGTGGCATTTGCAGCTCGCAATAGTGCAGAGTTATCTCAAAGAAAGGGGCCACGGTGTTTCTGTATCTCTATTATGTTGGTGCGGCTTCGGAACTTTTAAATATCTTGATATATCTCGAGAACTACGCATCTGATCAAAAAATATCATAGAACATAAAAAGTAGGAAACTTAATTCTCTACAAAAAAGGTCTCTTAACATTTTGCCATAGCTCGCTTCGTTTCCGAGATATTTGCAGATTTATCTCAAGGGAAGGGGCCTGACGGACATATTTCGAGATATTTCTTCTTCTTGTTGTTCTTCTTCTGCACAGCTAAGCTGGAAGTGGCACTTGCGGCTCTCACTAGTGCAGAGTTATCTCAAAGAAAGGGGCCACGGTGTTTCTGTATCTCTATTATGTTGGTGCGGCTTTGGAACTTTTAAATATCTCGATATATCTCGAAAACTACGCTTCTGATCAAAAAATGTTATAGAACATAAATTGTAGGAAACATAATTCTCTACAAAAAAGGTCTCCTAACATTTTGCCATAGCTCGCTTCGTTTCCGAGATATTTGCAGATATATCTCAAGGGAAGGGGCCTGACGGACATATTTCGAGATATGTCTTCTTCTTGTTGTTCTTCTTCTGCACAGCTAAGCTGGAAGTGGCACTTGCGGCTCGCACTAGTGCAGAGTTATCTCAAAGAAAGGGGCCACGGTGTTTCTGTATCCCTATTATGTTGGTGCGGCTTCGGAACTTTTAAATATCTCGATATATCTCGAAAACTACGCTTCTGATCAAAAAATATCATAGAACATAAATTGTAGGAAACATAATTCTCTACAAAAAACGTCTCTTAACATTTTGCCATAGCTCGCTTCGTTTCCGAGATATTTGCAGATTCAGCTCAAAGGAACTGGCCTGACGGACATATTTCGAGATATTTCTTCTTCTTGTTGTTCTTCCTCTGCACAGCTAAGCTGGAAGTGGCATTTGCAGCTCGCAATAGTGCAGAGTTATCTCAAAGAAAGGGGCCACGGTGTTTCGGTATCTCTATTATGTTGGTGCGGCTTCGGAACTTTTAAATATCTTGATATATCTCGAGAACTACGCATCTGATCAAAAAATATCATAGAACATAAATTGTAGGAAACATAATTCTCTACAAAAAAGGTCTCTTAACATTTTGCCATAGCTCGCTTCGTTTCCGAGATATTTGCAGATATATCTCAAGGGAAGGGGCCTGACGGACATATTTCGAGATATGTCTTCTTCTTGTTGTTCTTCTTCTGCACAGCTAAGCTGGAAGTGGCACTTGCGGCTCGCACTAGTGCAGAGTTATCTCAAAGAAAGGGGCCACGGTGTTTCTGTATCTCTATTATGTTGGTGCGGCTTTGGAACTTTTAAATATCTCGATATATCTCGAAAACTACGCTTCTGATCAAAAAATATCATAGAACATAAATTGTAGGAAACATAATTCTCTACAAAAAAGGTCTCTTAACATTTTGCCATAGCTCGCTTCGTTTCCGAGATATTTGCAGATATATCTCAAGGGAAGGGGCCTAACGGACATATTTCGAGATATTTCTTCTTCTTGTTGTTCTTCTTCTGCACAGCTAAACTGGAAGTGGCATTTCCAGCTCGCAATAGTGCAGAGTTATCTCAAAGAGAGGGGCCACGGTGTTTCTGTATCTCTATTATGTTGGTGCGGCTTCGGAACTTTTAAATATCTTTCTATATCTCGAGAACTACGCATCTGATCAAAAAATATCATAGAACATAAAAAGTAGGAAACTTAATTCTCTACAAAAAAGGTCTTTTAACATTTTGCCATAGCTCGCTTCGTTTCCGAGATATTTGCAGATTTATCTCAAGGGAAGGGGCCTGACGGACATATTTCGAGATATTTCTTCTTCTTGTTGTACTTCTTCTGCACAGCTAAGCTGGAAGTGGCATTTGCGGCTCGCACTAGTGCAGAGTTATCTCAAAGAAAGGGGCCACGGTGTTTCTGTATCCCTATTATGTTGGTGCGGCTTCGGAACTTTTAAATATCTCGATATATCTCGAAAACTACGCTTGTGATCAAAAAATATCATAGAACATAAATTGTAGGAAACATAATTCTCTACAAAAAACGTCTCTTAACATTTTGCCATAGCTCGCTTCGTTTCCGAGATATTTGCAGATTCAGCTCAAAGGAACTGGCCTGACGGACATATTTCGAGATATTTCTTCTTCTTGTTGTTCTTCCTCTGCACAGCTAAGCTGGAAGTGGCATTTGCAGCTCGCAATAGTGCAGAGTTATCTCAAAGAAAGGGGCCACGGTGTTTCTGTATCTCTATTATGTTGGTGCGGCTTCGGAACTTTTAAATATCTTGATATATCTCGAGAACTACGCATCTGATCAAAAAATATCATAGAACATAAAAAGTAGGAAACTTAATTCTCTACAAAAAAGCTCTCTTAACATTTTGCCATAGCTCGCTTCGTTTCCGAGATATTTGCAGATTTATCTCAAGGGAAGGGGCCTAACGGACATATTTCGAGATATTTCTTCTTCTTGTTGTTCTTCTTCTGCACAGCTAAGCTGGAAGTGGCATTTGCGGCTCGCACTAGTGCAGAGTTATCTCAAAGAGAGGGGCCACGGTGTTTCTGTATCTCTATTATGTTGGTGCGGCTTCGGAACTTTTAAATATCTTGATATATCTCGAGAGCTACGCGTCTGATCAAAAAATATCATAGAACATAAAAAGTAGGAAACATAATTCTCTACAAAAAAGGTCTCTTAACATTTTGCCATAGCTCGCTTCGTTTCCGAGATATTTGCAGATTTATCTCAAGGGAAGTGGCCTGACGGACATATTTCGAGATATTTCTTCTTCTTGTTGTTCTTCTGCTGCACAGCTAAGCTGGAAGTGGCATTTGCGGCTCGCACTAGTGCAGAGTTATTTCAAAGAAAGGGGCCACGGTGTTTCTGTATCTCTATTATGTTGGTGCGGCTTCGGAACTTTTAAATATCTTGATATATCTCGAGAACTACGCATCTGATCAGAAAATATCATAGAAGATAAAAAGTAGGAAACATAATTCTCTACAAAAGAGGTCTCTTAACATTTTGCCATAGCTCGCTTCGTTTCCGAGATATTTGCAGATTTATCTCAAGGGAAGGGGCCTAACGGACATATTTCGAGATATTTCTTCTTCTTGTTGTTCTTCTTCTGCACAGCTAAACTGGAAGTGGCATTTCCAGCTCGCAATAGTGCAAAGTTATCTCAAAGAGAGGGGCCACGGTGTTTCTGTATCTCTATTATGTTGGTGCGGCTTCGGAACTTTTAAATATCTTGATATATCTCGAGAACTACGCATCTGATCAGAAAATATCATAGAAGGTAAAAAGTAGGAAACTTAATTCTCTACAAAAAACGTCTCTTAACATTTTGCCATAGCTCGCTTCGTTTCCGAGATATTTGCAGATTTATCTCAAGGTAGGGGCCTGACGGACATATTTCGAGATATTTCTTCTTCTTGTTGTTCTTCTTCTGCACAGCTAAGCTGGAAGTGGCATTTACAGCTCGCAATAGTGCATAGTTATCTGAAAGAAAGGGGCCACGGTGTTTCTGTATCTCTATTATGTTGGTGCGGCTTCGGAACTTTTAAATATCTTGATATATCTCGAGAACTACGCATCTGATCAAAAAATATCATAGAACATAAAAAGTAGGAAACTCAATTCTCTACAAAAAAGGTCTCTTAACATTTTGCAATAGCTCGCTTCGTTTCCGAGATATTTGCAGATTTATCTCAAGGGAAGGGGCCTGACGGACATATTTCGAGATATTTCTTCTTCTTGTTGTTCTTCTTCTGCACAGCTAAGCTGGAAGTGGCATTTGCAGCTCGCAATAGTGCAGAGTTATCTCAAAGAGAGGGGCCACGGTGTTTCTGTATCTCTATTATGTTGGTGCGGCTTCGGAACTTTTAAATATCTTGATATATCTCGAGAACTACGCATCTGATCAAAAAATATCATAGAACATAAAAAGTAGGAAACTTAATTCTCTACAAAAAAGGTCTCTCAACATTTTGCCATAGCTCGCTTCGTTTCCGAGATATTTGCAGATTTATCTCAAGGGAAGGGGCCTGACGGACATATTTCGAGATATTTCTTCTCCTTGTTGTTCTTCTTCTGCACAGCAAAGCTGGAAGTGGCATTTGCGGCTCGCACTAGTGCAGAGTTATCTCAAAGAAAGGGGCCACGGTGTTTCTGTATCTCTATTATGTTGGTGCGGCTTTGGAACTTTTAAATATCTCGATATATCTCGAAAACTACGCTTCTGATCAAAAAATATCATAGAACATAAATTGTAGGAAACATAATTCTCTACAAAAAAGGTCTCTTAACATTTTGCCATAGCTCGCTTCGTTTCCGAGATATTTGCAGATATATCTCAAGGGAAGGGGCCTGACGGACATATTTCGAGATATTTCTTCTTCTTGTTGTTCTTCTCCTGCACAGCTAAGCTGGAAGTGGCATTTACAGCTCGCAATACTGCAGAGTTATCTCAAAGAAAGGGGCCACGGTGTTTCTGTATCTCTATTATGTTGGTGCGGCTTCGGAACTTTTAAATATCTTGATATATCTCGAGAACTACGCATCTGATCAAAAAATATCATAGAACATAAATTGTAGGAAACATAATTCTCTACAAAAAATGTCTCTTAACATTTTGCCATAGCTCGCTTCGTTTCCTAGATATTTGCAGATTTATCTCAAGGGAAGGGGCCTGACGGACATATTTCGAGATATTTCTTCTTCTTGTTGTTCTTCTTCTGCACAGCTAAGCTGGAAGTGGCACTTGCGGCTCGCACTAGTGCAGAGTTATCTCAAAGAAAGGGGCCACGGTGTTTCTGTATCTCTATTATGTTGGTGCGGCTTTGGAACTTTTAAATATCTCGATATATCTCGAAAACTACGCTTCTGATCAAAAAATATCATAGAACATAAATTGTAGGAAACATAATTCTCTACAAAAAAGGTCTCTTAACATTTTGCCATAGCTCGCTTCGTTTCCGAGATATTTGCAGATATATCTCAAGGGAAGGGGCCTGACGGACATATTTCGAGATATGTCTTCTTCTTGTTGTTCTTCTTCTGCACAGCTAAGCTGGAAGTGGCACTTGCGGCTCGCACTAGTGCAGAGTTATCTCAAAGAAAGGGGCCACGGTGTTTCTGTATCTCTATTATGTTGGTGCAGCTTTGGAACTTTTAAATGTCTCGATATATCTCGAAAACTACGCTTCTGATCAAAAAATATCATAGAACATAAATTGTAGGAAACATAATTCTCTACAAAAAAGGTCTCTTAACATTTTGCCATAGCTCGCTTCGTTTCCGAGATATTTGCAGATATATCTCAAGGGAAGGGGCCTGACGGACATATTTCGAGATATGTCTTCTTCTTGTTGTTCTTCTTCTGCACAGCTAAGCTGGAAGTGGCATTTACAGCTCGCAATAGTGCAGAGTTATCTCAAAGAAAGGGGCCACGGTGTTTCTGTATCTCTATTATGTTGGTGCGGCTTCGGAACTTTTAAATATCTTGATATATCTCGAGAACTACGCATCTGATCAAAAAATATCATAGAACATAAAAAGTAGGAAACTTAATTCGCTACAAAAAAGGTCTCTTAACATTTTGCCATAGCTCGCTTCGTTTCCGAGATATTTGCAGATTTATCTCAAGGTAAGGGGCCTGACGGACATATTTCGAGATATTTCTTCTTCTTGTTGTTCTTCTTCCCGCACAGCTAAGCTGGAAGTGGCATTTACAGCTCGCAATAGTGCATAGTTATCTGAAAGAAAGGGGCCACGGTGTTTCTGTATCTCTATTATGTTGGTGCGGCTTCGGAACTTTTAAATATCTTGATATATCTCGAGAACTACGCATCTGATCAAAAAATATCATAGAACATAAAAAGTAGGAAACTCAATTCTCTACAAAAAAGGTCTCTTAACATTTTGCAATAGCTCGCTTCGTTTCCGAGATATTTGCAGATTTATCTCAAGGGAAGTGGCCTGACGGACATATTTCGAGATATTTCTTCTTCTTGTTGTTCTTCTTCTGCACAGCTAAGCTGGAAGTGGCATTTGCGGCTCGCACTAGTGCAGAGTTATCTCAAAGAAAGGGGCCACGGTGTTTCTGTATCTCTATTATGTTGGTGCGGCTTCGGAACTTTTAAATATCTTGATATATCTCGAGAACTACGCATCTGATCAAAAAATATCATGGAACATAAAAAGTAGAAAACTTAATTCTCTACAGAAAAGGTCTCTTAACATTTTGCCATAGCTCGCTTCGTTTCCGAGATATTTGCAGATTTATCTCAAGGGAAGGGGCCTGACGGACATATTTCGAGATATTTCTTCTTCTTGTTGTTCTTCTTCTGCACAGCTAAGCTGGAAGTGGCATTTGCAGCTCGCAATAGTGCAGAGTTATCTCAAAGAAAGGGGCCACGGTGTTTCTGTATCTCTATTATGTTGGTGCGGCTTCGGAACTTTTAAATATCTTGATATATCTCGAGAACTACGCATCTGATCAAAAAATATCATAGAACATAAAAAGTAGGAAACTTAATTCGCTACAAAAAGGTCTCTTAACATTTTGCCATAGCTCGCTTCGTTTCCGAGATATTTGCAGATTTATCTCAAGGGAAGGGGCCTAACGGACATATTTCGTGATATTTCTTCTTCTTGTTGTTCTTCTTCTGCACAGCTAAGCTGGAAGTGGCATTTGCAGCTCGCATTAGTGCAGAGTTATCTCAAAGAAAGGGGCCACGGTGTTTCTGTATCTCTATTATGTTGGTGCGGCTTCTTAACTTTTAAATATCTTGATATATCTCGAGAACTACGCATCTGATCAAAAAATATCATAGAACATGGAAAGTAGGAAACTCAATCCTCTACAAAAAAGGTCTCTTAACATTTTGCAATAGCTCGCTTCGTTTCCGAGATATTTGCAGATTTATCTCAAGGGAAGGGGCCTGACGGACATATTTCGAGATATTTCTTCTGCTTGTTGTTCTTCTTCTGCACAGCTAAGCTGGAAGTGGCATTTGCAGCTCGCAATTGTGCAGAGTTATCTCAAAGAGAGGGGCCACGGTGTTTCTGTATCTCTATTATGTTGGTGCGGCTTCGGAACTTTTAAATATCTTGATATATCTCGAGAACTACGCATCTAATCAAAAAATATCATAGAACATAAAAAGTAGGAAACTTAATTCGCTACAAAAAAGGTCTCTTAACATTTTGCCATAGCTCGCTTCGTTTCCGAGATATTTGCAGATTTATCTCAAGGGAAGGGGCCTGACGGACATATTTCGAAATATTTCTTCTTCTTGTTGTTCTTCTTCTGCACAGCTAAGCTGGAAGTGGCATTTGCAGCTCGCAATAGTGCAGAGTTATCTCAAAGAAAGGGGCCACGGTGTTTCTGTACCTCTATTATGTTGGTGCAGCTTCGAAGCTTTTAAATATCTTGACATATCTCGAGAACTACGCATCTGATCAAAAAATATCATAGAACGTAAATTGTAGGAAACAGAATTCTCTACAAAAAAGGTCTCTTAACGTTTTGCCATAGCTCGCTTCGTTTCCGAGATATTTGCAGATTTATCTCAAGGGAAGGGTCCTGACGGACATATTTCGAGATATTTCTTCTTCTTGTTGTTCTTGTTCTGCACAGCTAAACTGGAAGTGGCATTTCCAGCTCGCAATAGTGCAGAGTTATCCCAAAGAAAGGGGCCACGGTGTTTCTGTATCTCTATTATGTTGGTGCGGCTTCGGAACTTTTAAATATCTTGATATATCTCGAAAACTACGCTTCTGATCAAAAAATCTCATAGAACATAAATTGTAGGAAACATAATTCTCTACAAAAAAGGTCTCTTAACATTTTGCCATAGCTCGCTTCGTTTCCGAGATATTTGCAGATATATCTCAAGGGAAGGGGCCTGACGGACATATTTCGAGATATTTCTTCTTCTTGTTGTTCTTCTTCTGCACAGCTAAGCTGGAAGTGGCATTTACAGCTCGCAATAGTGGAAAGTTATCTCAAAGAAAGGGGCCACGGTGTTTCTGTATCTCAATTATGTTGGTGCGGCTTCGGAACTTTTAAATATCTTGATATATCTCGAGAACTGCGCATCTGATCAAAAAATATCATAGAACATAAAAAGTAGGAAACTTAATTCTCTACAAAAAAGGTCTCTTAACATTTTGCCATAGCTCGCTTCGTTTCCGAGATATTTGCAGATTTATCTCAAGGGAAGGGGCCTGACGGACATATTTCGAGATATTTCTTCTTCTTGTTGTTCTTCCTCTGCACAGCTAAGCTGGAAGTGGCATTTGCAGCTCGCAATAGTGCAGAGTTATCTCAAAGAAAGGGGCCACGGTGTTTCTGTATCTCTATTATGTTGGTGCGGCTTCGGAACTTTTAAATATCTTGATATATCTCGAGAACTACGCTTCTGATCAAAAAATATCATAGAACATAAATTGTAGGAACCATAATTCTCTACAAAAGAGGTCTCTTAACATTTTGCCATAGCTAGCTTCGTTTCCGAGATATTTGCAGATTTATCTCAAGGGAAGGGGCCTGACGGACATATTTCGAGATATTTCTTCTTCTTGTTGTTGTTCTTCTGCACAGCTAAGCTGGAAGTGGCATTTGCAGCTCGCAATAGTGCAGAATTATCTCAAACAAAGGGGCCACGGTGTTTCTGTACCTCTATTATGTTGGTGCGGCTTCGGAACTTTTAAATATCTCGATATATCTCGAGAACTACGCATCTGATCAAAAAATATCATAGAACATAAAGAGTAGGAAACTTAATTCTCTACAAATAAGGTCTCTTAACATTTTGCCATAGCTCGCTTCGTTTCCGAGATATTTGCAGATTTATCTCAAGGGAAGGGGCCTGACGGACATATTTCGAAATATTTCTTCTTCTTGTTGTTCTTCTTCTGCACAGCTAAGCTGGAAGTGGCATTTGCAGCTCGCAATAGTGCAGAGTTATCTCAAAGAAAGGGGCCACGGTGTTTCTGTACCTCTATTATGTTGGTGCAGCTTCGAAGCTTTTAAATATCTTGACATATCTCGAGAACTACGCATCTGATCAAAAAATATCATAGAACGTAAATTGTAGGAAACATAATTCTCTACAAAAAAGGTCTCTTAACGTTTTGCCATAGCTCGCTTCGTTTCCGAGATATTTGCAGATTTATCTCAAGGGAAGGGGCCTGACGGACATATTCCGAGATATTTCTTCTTCTTGTTGTTCCTCTTCTGCACAGCTAAGCTGGAACTGGCATTTGCAGGTCGCAATAGTGCAGAGTTATCTCAAAGAAAGGGGCCACGGTGTTTCTGTACCTCTATTATGTTGGTGCAGCTTCGAAGCTTTTAAATATCTTGACATATCTCGAGAACTACGCATCTGATCAAAAAATATCATAGAACGTAAATTGTAGGAAACATAATTCTCTACAAAAAAGGTCTCTTAACGTTTTGCCATAGCTCGCTTCGTTTCCGAGATATTTGCAGATTTATCTCAAGGGAAGGGTCCTGACGGACATATTTCGAGATATTTCTTCTTCTTGTTGTTCTTGTTCTGCACAGCTAAACTGGAAGTGGCATTTCCAGCTCGCAATAGTGCAGAGTTATCCCAAAGAAAGGGGCCACGGTGTTTCTGTATCTCTATTATGTTGGTGCGGCTTCGGAACTTTTAAATATCTTGATATATCTCGAAAACTACGCTTCTGATCAAAAAATATCATAGAACATAAATTGTAGGAAACATAATTCTCTACAAAAAAGGTCTCTTAACATTTTGCCATAGCTCGCTTCGTTTCCGAGATATTTGCAGATATATCTCAAGGGAAGGGGCCTGACGGACATATTTCGAGATATTTCTTCTTCTTGTTGTTCTTCTTCTGCACAGCTAAGCTGGAAGTGGCATTTACAGCTCGCAATAGTGGAAAGTTATCTCAAAGAAAGGGGCCACGGTGTTTCTGTATCTCTATTATGTTGGTGCGGCTTCGGAACTTTTAAATATCTTGATATATCTCGAGAACTGCGCATCTGATCAAAAAATATCATAGAACATAAAAAGTAGGAAACTTAATTCTCTACAAAAAAGGTCTCTTAACATTTTGCCATAGCTCGCTTCGTTTCCGAGATATTTGCAGATTTATCTCAAGGGAAGAGGCCTGACGGACATATTTCGAGATATTTCTTCTTCTTGTTGTTCTTCCTCTGCACAGCTAAGCTGGAAGTGGCATTTGCAGCTCGCAATAGTGCAGAGTTATCTCAAAGAAAGGAGCCACGGTGTTTCTGTATCTCTATTATGTTGGTGCGGCTTCGGAACTTTTAAATATCTTGATATATCTCGAGAACTGCGCATCTGATCAAAAAATATCATAGAACATAAAAAGTAGGAAACTTAATTCTCTACAAAAAAGGTCTCTTAACATTTTGCCATAGCTCGCTTCGTTTCCGATATATTTGCAGATTTATCTCAAGGGAAGGGGCCTGACGGACATATTTCGAGATATTTCTTCTTCTTGTTGTTCTTCCTCTGCACAGCTAAGCTGGAAGTGGCATTTGCAGCTCGCAATAGTGCAGAGTTATCTCAAAGAAAGGGGCCACGGTGTTTCTGTATCTCTATTATGTTGGTGCGGCTTCGGAACTTTTAAATATCTTGATATATCTCGAGAACTACGCTTCTGATCAAAAAATATCATAGAACATAAATTGTAGGAACCATAATTCTCTACAAAAGAGGTCTCTTAACATTTTGCCATAGCTAGCTTCGTTTCCGAGATATTTGCAGATTTATCTCAAGGGAAGGGGCCTGACGGACATATTTCGAGATATTTCTTCTTCTTGTTGTTCGTCTTCTGCACAGCTAAGCTGGAAGTGGCATTTGCAGCTCGCAATAGTGCAGAGTTATCTCAAAGAAAGGGGCCACGGTGTTTCTGTACCTCTATTATGTTGGTGCGGCTTCGGAACTTTTAAATATCTCGATATATCTCGAGAACTACGCATCTGATCAAAAAATATCATAGAACATAAAAAGTAGGAAACTTAATTCTCTACAAATAAGGTCTCTTAACATTTTGCCATAGCTCGCTTCGTTTCCAAGATATTTGCAGATTTATCTCAAGGGAAGGGGCCTGACGGACATATTCCGAGATATTTCTTCTTCTTGTTGTTCCTCTTCTGCACAGCTAAGCTGGAACTGGCATTTGCAGGTCGCAATAGTGCAGAGTTATCTCAAAGAAAGGGGCCACGGTGTTTCTGTATCTCTATTATGTTGGTGCGGCTTCGGAACTTTTAAATATCTCGAATATCTCGAAAACTACGCTTCTGATCACAAAATATCAGAGAACGTAAATTGTAGGAAACATAATTCTCTACAAAAAAGGTCTCTTAACATTTTGCCATAGCTCGCTTCGTTTCCGAGATATTTGCAGATTTATCTCAAGGGAAGGGGCCTGACGGACATATTTCGAGATATTTCTTCTTCTTGTTGTTCATCTTCTGCACAGCTAAGCTGGAAGTGGCATTTGCAGCTCGCAATAGTGCAGAGTTATCTCAAAGAAAGGGGCCACGGTGTTTCTCTATCTCTATTATGTTGGTGCGGCTTCGGAACTTTTAAATATCTTGATATATCTCGAGAACTACGCATCTGATCAAAAAATATCATAGAACATAAATTGTAGGAAACATAATTCTCTACAAAAAAGGTCTCTTAACGTTTTGCCATAGCTCGCTTCGTTTCCGAGATATTTGCAGATTTATCTCAAGGGAAGGGTCCTGATGGACATATTTCGAGATATTTCTTCTTCTTGTTGTTGTTCTTCTGCACAGCTAAACTGGAAGTGGCATTTCCAGCTCGCAATCGTGCAGAGTTATCTCAAAGAAAGGGGCCACGGTGTTTCTGTATCTCTATTATGTTGGTGCGGCTTCGGAACTTTTAAATATCTTGATATATCTCGAGAACTACGCATCTGATCAAAAAATATCATAGAACATAAAAAGTAGGAAACTTAATTCTCTACAAAAAAGGTCTCTTAACATTTTGCCATAGCTCGCTTCGTTTCCGAGATATTTGCAGATTTATCTCAAGGGAAGGGGCCTGACGGACATATTTCGAAATATTTCTTCTTCTTGTTGTTCTTCTTCTGCACAGCTAAGCTGGAAGTGGCATTTGCAGCTCGCAATAGTGCAGAGTTATCTCAAAGAAAGGGGCCACGGTGTTTCTGTACCTCTATTATGTTGGTGCGGCTTCGCAACTTTTAAATATCTCGATATATCTCGAAAACTACGCTTCTGATCAAAAAATATCATAGAACATAAATTGTAGGAAACATAATTCTCTACAAAAAAGGTCTCTTAACATTTTGCCATAGCTCGCTTCGTTTCCGAGATATTTGCAGATTTATCTCAAGGGAAGGGTCCTGATGGACATATTTCGAGATATTTCTTCTTCTTGTTGTTGTTCTTCTGCACAGCTAAACTGGAAGTGGCATTTCCAGCTCGCAATCGTGCAGAGTTATCTCAAAGAAAGGGGCCACGGTGTTTCTGTATCTCTATTATGTTGGTGCGGCTTCGGAACTTTTAAATATCTTGATATATCTCGAGAACTACGCATCTGATCAAAAAATATCATAGAACATAAAAAGTAGGAAACTTAATTCTCTACAAAAAAGGTCTCTTAACATTTTGCCATAGCTCGCTTCGTTTCCGAGATATTTGCAGATTTATCTCAAGGGAAGGGGCCTGACGGACATATTTCGAAATATTTCTTCTTCTTGTTGTTCTTCTTCTGCACAGCTAAGCTGGAAGTGGCATTTGCAGCTCGCAATAGTGCAGAGTTATCTCAAAGAAAGGGGCCACGGTGTTTCTGTACCTCTATTATGTTGGTGCAGCTTCGAAGCTTTTAAATATCTTGACATATCTCGAGAACTACGCATCTGATCAAAAAATGTCATAGAACATAAATTGTAGGAAACATAATTCTCTACAAAAAAGGTCTCTTAACGTTTTGCCATAGCTCGCTTCGTTTCCGAGATATTTGCAGATTTATCTCAAGGGAAGGGTCCTGACGGACATATTTCGAGATATTTCTTCTTGTTGTTGTTCTTGTTCTGCACAGCTAAACTGGAAGTGGCATTTCCAGCTCGCAATAGTGCAGAGTTATCTCAAAGAAAGGGGCCACGGTGTTTCTGTATCTCTATTATGTTGGTGCGGCTTCGGAACTTTTAAATATCTTGATATATCTCGAGAACTACGCATGAGATCAAAAAATATCATAGAACATAAAAAGTAGGAAACTTAATTCTCTACAAAAAAGGTCTCTTAACATTTTGCCATAGCTCTCTTCGTTTCCGAGATATTTGCAGATTTATCTCAAGGGAAGGGGCCTGACGGACATATTTCGAGATATTTCTTCTTCTTGATGTTCTTCTTCTGCACAGCTAAGCTGGAAGTGGCATTTGCAGCTCGCAATAGCGCAGAGTTATCTCAAAGAAAGGGGCCACGGTGTTTCTGTATCTCTATTATGTTGGTGCGGCTTCGGAACTTTTAAATATCTTGATATATCTCGAGAACTACGCTTCTGATCAAAAAATATCATAGAACATAAATTGTAAGAAACATAATTCTCTACAAAAAAGGTCTCTTAACATTTTGCCATAGCTCGCTTCGTTTCCGAGATATTTGCAGATATATCTCAAGGGAAGGGGCCTGACGGACATATTTCGAGATATTTCTTCTTCTTGTTGTTCTTCTTCTGCACAGCTAAACTGGAAGTGGCATTTCCAGCACGCAATCGTGCAGAGTTATCTCAAAGAAAGGGGCCACGGTGTTTCTGTATCTCTATTATGTTGGTGCGGCTTCGGAACTTTTAAATATCTCGATATATCTCGAAAACTACGCTTGTGATCAAAAAATATCATAGAACATAACTTGTAGGAAACATAATTCTCTACAAAAAAGGTCTCTTAACATTTTGCCATAGCTCGCTTCGTTTCCGAGATATTTGCAGATATATCTCAAGGGAAGGGGCCTGACGGACATATTTCGAGATATTTCTTCTTCTTGTTGTACTTCTTCTGCACAGCTAAGCTGGAAGTGGCATTTACAGCTCGCAATAGTGCAAAGTTATCTCAAAGAAAGGGGCGACGGTGTTTCTGTATCTCTATTATGTTGGTGCGGCTTCGGAACTTTTAAATATCTTGATATATCTCGAGAACTACGCATCTGATCAAAAAATATCATAGAACATAAAAAGTAGGAAACTTAATTCTCTACAAAAAAGGTCTCTTAACATTCTGCCATAGCTCGCTTCGTTTCCGAGATATTTGCAGATTTATCTCAAGGGAAGGGGCCTGACTGACATATTTCGAGATATTTCTTCTTCTTGTTGTTCTTCTTCTGCACAGCTAAGCTGGAAGTGGCATTTGCGGCTCGCACTAGTGCAGAGTTATCTCAAAGAAAGGGGCCACGGTGTTTCTGTATCTCTATTATGTTGGTGCGGCTTCGGAACTTTTAAATATCTTGATATATCTCGAGAACTACGCATCTGATCAAAAAATATCATAGAACATAAAAAGTAGGAAACTTAATTCTCTACAAAAAAGGTCTGTTAACATTTTGCCATAGCTCGCTTCGTTTCCGAGATATTTGCAGATTTATCTCAAGGGAAGGGGCCTGACGGACATATTTCGAGATATTTCTTCTTCTTGTTGTTCTTCTTCTGCACAGCTAAGCTGGAAGTGGCATTTGCGGCTCGCACTAGTGCAGAGTTATCTCAAAGAATGGGGCCACGGTGTTTCTGTATCTCTATTATGTTGGTGCGGCTTCGGAACTTTTAAATATCTCGATATATCTCGAGAACTACGCATCTGATCAAAAAATATCATAGAACATAAAAAGTAGGAAACTTAATTCTCTACAAATAAGGTCTCTTAACATTTTGCCATAGCTCGCTTCGTTTCCGAGATATTTGCAGATTTATCTGAAGGGAAGGGGCCTAACGGACATATTTCGAGATATTTCTTCTTCTTGTTGTTCTTCTTCTGCACAGCTAAACTGGAAGTGGCATTTCCAGCTCGCAATAGTGCAGAGTTATCTCAAAGAAAGGGGCCACGGTGTTTCTGTATCTCTATTATGTTGGTGCGGTTTCGGAACTTTTAAATATCTTGATATATCTCGAGAACTACGCATCTGATCAAAAAATATTATAGAACGTAAAAAGTAGGAAACTTAATTCTCTACAAATAAAGTCTCTCAACATTTTGCCATGGCTCGCTTCGTTTCCGAGATATTTGCAGGTTTATCTCAAGGGAAGGGGCCTGACGGACATATTTCGAGATATTTCTTCTTCTTGTTATTCTTCCTCTGCACAGCTAAGCTGGAAGTGGCATTTGCAGCTCGCAATAGTGCAGAGTTATCTCAAAGAAAGGGGCCACGGTGTTTCTGTATCTCTATTATGTTGGTGCGGCTTCGGAACTTTTAAATATCTTGATATATCTCGAGAACTACGCTTCTGATCAAAAAATATCATAGAACATAAATTGTAGGAACCATAATTCTCTACAAAAGAGGTCTCTTAACATTTTGCCATAGCTAGCTTCGTTTCCGAGATATTTGCAGATTTATCTCAAGGGAAGGGGCCTGACGGATATATTTCGAGATATTTCTTCTTCTTGTTGTTCGTCTTCTGCACAGCTAAGCTGGAAGTGGCATTTGCAGCTCGCAATAGTGCAGAGTTATCTCAAAGAAAGGGGCCACGGTGTTTCTGTACCTCTATTATGTTGGTGCGGCTTCGGAACTTTTAAATATCTCGATATATCTCGAGAACTACGCATCTGATCAAAAAATATCATAGAACATAAAAAGTAGGAAACTTAATTCTCTACAAATAAGGTCTCTTAACATTTTGCCATAGCTCGCTTCGTTTCCAAGATATTTGCAGATTTATCTCAAGGGAAGGGACCTGACGGACATATTCCGAGATATTTCTTCTTCTTGTTGTTCCTCTTCTGCACTGCTAAGCTGGAACTGGCATTTGCAGGTCGCAATAGTGCAGAGTTATCTCAAAGAAAGGGGCCACGGTGTTTCTGTATCTCTATTATGTTGGTGCGGCTTCGGAACTTTTAAATATCTCGAATATCTCGAAAACTACGCTTCTGATCACAAAATATCAGAGAACGTGAATTGTAGGAAACATAATTCTCTACAAAAAAGGTCTCTTAACATTTTGCCATAGCTCGCTTCGTTTCCGAGATATTTGCAGATTTATCTCAAGGGAAGGGGCCTGACGGACATATTTCGAGATATTTCTTCTTCTTGTTGTTCATCTTCTGCACAGCTAAGCTGGAAGTGGCATTTGGAGCTCGCAATAGTGCAGAGTTATCTCAAAGAAAGGGGCCACGGTGTTTCTCTATCTCTATTATGTTGGTGCGGCTTCGGAACTTTTAAATATCTTGATATATCTCGAGAACTACGCATCTGATCAAAAAATATCATAGAACATAAATTGTAGGAAACATAATTCTCTACAAAAAAGGTCTCTTAACGTTTTGCCATAGCTCGCTTCGTTTCCGAGATATTTGCAGATTTATCTCAAGGGAAGGGTCCTGATGGACATATTTCGAGATATTTCTTCTTCTTGTTGTTGTTCTTCTGCACAGCTAAACTGGAAGTGGCATTTCCAGCTCGCAATCGTGCAGAGTTATCTCAAAGAAAGGGGCCACGGTGTTTCTGTATCTCTATTATGTTGGTGCGGCTTCGGAACTTTTAAATATCTTGATATATCTCGAGAACTACGCATCTGATCAAAAAATATCATAGAACATAAAAAGTAGGAAACTTAATTCTCTACAAAAAAGGTCTCTTAAGATTTTGCCATAGCTCGCTTCGTTTCCGAGATATTTGCAGATTTATCTCAAGGGAAGGGGCCTGACGGACATATTTCGAAATATTTCTTCTTCTTGTTGTTCTTCTTCTGCACAGCTAAGCTGGAAGTGGCATTTGCAGCTCGCAATAGTGCAGAGTTATCTCAAAGAAAGGGGCCACGGTGTTTCTGTACCTCTATTATGTTGGTGCAGCTTCGAAGCTTTTAAATATCTTGACATATCTCGAGAACTACGCATCTGATCAAAAAATATCATAGAACATAAATTGTAGGAAACATAATTCTCTACAAAAAAGGTCTCCAAACGTTTTGCCATAGCTCGCTTCGTTTCCGAGATATTTGCAGATTTATCTCAAGGGAAGGGTCCTGACGTACATATTTCGAGATATTTCTTCTTCTTGTTGTTCTTGTTCTGCACAGCTAAACTGGAAGTGGCATTTCCAGCTCGCAATAGTGCAGAGTTATCCCAAAGAAAGGGGCCACGGTGTTTCTGTATCTCTATTATGTTGGTGCGGCTTCGCAACTTTTAAATATCTCGATATATCTCGAAAACTACGCTTCTGATCAAAAAATATCATAGAACATAAATTGTAGGAAACATAATTCTCTACAAAAAAGGTCTCTTAACATTTTGCCATAGCTCGCTTCGTTTCCGAGATATTTGCAGATTTATCTCAAGGGAAGGGTCCTGATGGACATATTTCGAGATATTTCTTCTTCTTGTTGTTGTTCTTCTGCACAGCTAAACTGGAAGTGGCATTTCCAGCTCGCAATCGTGCAGAGTTATCTCAAAGAAAGGGGCCACGGTGTTTCTGTATCTCTATTATGTTGGTGCGGCTTCGGAACTTTTAAATATCTTGATATATCTCGAGAACTACGCATCTGATCAAAAAATATCATAGAACATAAAAAGTAGGAAACTTAATTCTCTACAAAAAAGGTCTCTTAACATTTTGCCATAGCTCGCTTCGTTTCCGAGATATTTGCAGATTTATCTCAAGGGAAGGGGCCTGACGGACATATTTCGAAATATTTCTTCTTCTTGTTGTTCTTCTTCTGCACAGCTAAGCTGGAAGTGGCATTTGCAGCTCGCAATAGTGCAGAGTTATCTCAAAGAAAGGGGCCACGGTGTTTCTGTACCTCTATTATGTTGGTGCAGCTTCGAAGCTTTTAAATATCTTGACATATCTCGAGAACTACGCATCTGATCAAAAAATATCATAGAACATAAATTGTAGGAAACATAATTCTCTACAAAAAAGGTCTCTTAACGTTTTGCCATAGCTCGCTTCGTTTCCGAGATATTTGCAGATTTATCTCAAGGGAAGGGTCCTGACGGACATATTTCGAGATATTTCTTCTTGTTGTTGTTCTTGTTCTGCACAGCTAAACTGGAAGTGGCATTTCCAGCTCGCAATAGTGCAGAGTTATCTCAAAGAAAGGGGCCACGGTGTTTCTGTATCTCTATTATGTTGGTGCGGCTTCGGAACTTTTAAATATCTCGATATATCTCGAAAACTACGCTTGTGATCAAAAAATATCATAGAACATAAATTGTAGGAAACATAATTCTCTACAAAAAAGGTCTCTTAACATTTTGCCATAGCTCGCTTCGTTTCCGAGATATTTGCAGATTTATCTCAAGGGAAGGGGCCTGACTGACATATTTCGAGATATTTCTTCTTCTTGTTGTTCTTCTTCTGCACAGCTAAGCTGGAAGTGGCATTTGCGGCTCGCACTAGTGCAGAGTTATCTCAAAGAAAGGGGCCACGGTGTTTCTGTATCTCTATTATGTTGGTGCGGCTTCGGAACTTTTAAATATCTTGATATATCTCGAGAACTACGCATCTGATCAAAAAATATCATAGAACATAAAAAGTAGGAAACTTAATTCTCTACAAAAAAGGTCTGTTAACATTTTGCCATAGCTCGCTTCGTTTCCGAGATATTTGCAGATTTATCTCAAGGGAAGGGGCCTGACGGACATATTTCGAGATATTTCTTCTTCTTGTTGTTCTTCTTCTGCACAGCTAAGCTGGAAGTGGCATTTGCGGCTCGCACTAGTGCAGAGTTATCTCAAAGAAAGGGGCCACGGTGTTTCTGTATCTCTATTATGTTGGTGCGGCTTCGGAACTTTTAAATATCTCGATATATCTCGAAAACTACGCTTCTGATCAAAAAATATCATAGAACATAAATTGTAGGAAACATAATTCTCTACAAAAAAGGTCTCTTAGCATTTTGCCATAGCTCGCTTCGTTTCCGAGATATTTGCAGATTTATCTGAAGGGAAAGGGCCTGACGGACATATTTCGAGATATTTCTTCTTCTTGTTGTTCTTCTTCTGCACAGCTAAGCTGGAAGTGGCATTTGCAGCTCGCAATAGTGCAGAGTTATCTCAAAGAAACGGGGCCACTGTGTTTCTGTATCTCTATTATGTTGGTGCGGCTTCGGAACTTTTAAATATCTTGATATATCTCGAGAACTGCGCATCTGATCAAAAAATATCATAGAACATAAAAAGTAGGAAACTTAATTCTCTACAAAAAAGGTCTCTTAACATTTTGCCATAGCTCGCTTCGTTTCCGAGATATTTGCAGATTTATCTCGAGGGAAGGGGCCTGACGGACATATTTCGAGATATTTCTTCTTCTTGTTGTTCTTCTTCTGCACAGCTAAACTGGAAGTGGCATTTCCAGCTCGCAATAGTGCAGAGTTATCTCAAAGAAAGGGGCCACGGTGTTTCTGTATCTCTATTATGTTGGTGCGGTTTCGGAACTTTTAAATATCTTGATATATCTCGAGAACTACGCATCTGATCAAAAAATATTATAGAACGTAAAAAGTAGGAAACTTAATTCTCTACAAATAAAGTCTCTCAACATTTTGCCATGGCTCGCTTCGTTTCCGAGATATTTGCAGGTTTATCTCAAGGGAAGGGGCCTAACGGACATATTTCGAGATATTCCTTCTTCTTGTTGTTCTTCTTCTGCATAGCTAAACTGGAAGTGGCATTTCCAGCTCGCAATAGTGCAGAGTTATCTCAAAGAAAGGAGCCACGGTGTTTCTGTATCTCTATTCTGTTGGTGCGGCTTCCGAACTTTTAAATATCTTGATATATCTCGAGAACTACGCATCTGATCAAAAAATATCATAGAACATAAAAAGTAGGAAACTTAATTCTCTACAAAAAAGGTCTCTTAACATTTTGCCATAGCTCGCTTCCTTTCCGAGATATTTGCAGATTTATCTCAAGGGAAGGGGCCTGACGGACATATTTCGAGATATTTCTTCTTCTTGTTGTTCTTCTTCTGCACAGCTAAGCTGGAAGTGGCATTTGCGGCTCGCACTAGTGCAGAGTTATCTCAAAGAAAGGGGCCACGGTGTTTCTGTATCTCTATTATGTCGGTGCGGCTTCGGAACTTTTAAATATCTCGATATATCTCGAAAACTACGCTTCTGATCAAAAAATATCATAGAACATAAATTGTAGGAAACATAATTCTCTACAAAAAAGGTCTCTTAACATTTTGCCATAGCTCGCTTCGTTTCCGAGATATTTGCAGATATATGTCAAGGGAAGGGACCTGACGGACATATTTCGAGATATTTCTTCGTCTTGTTGTACTTCTTCTGCACAGCTAAGCTGGAAGTGGCATTTGCAGCTCGCAATAGTGCAGAGTTATCTCAAAGAAAGGGGCCACGGTGTTTCTGTACCTCTATTATGTTGGTGCAGCTTCGAAGCTTTTAAATATCTTGATATATCTCGAGAACTGCGCATCTGATCAAAAAATATCATAGAACATAAAAAGTAGGAAACTTAATTCTCTACAAAAAAGGTCTCTTAACATTTTGCCATAGCTCGCTTCGTTTCCGAGATATTTGCAGATTTATCTCAAGGGAAGGGGCCTGACGGACATATTTCGAGATATTTCTTCTTCTTGTTGTTCTTCTTCTGCACAGCTAAGCTGGAAGTGGCATTTGCGGCTCGCACTAGTGCAAAGTTATCTCAAAGAAAGGGGCCACGGTGTTTCTGTATCTCTATTATGTTGGTCTGGCTTCGGAACTTTTAAATATCTCGATATATCTCGAAAACTACGCTTGTGATCAAAAAATATCATAGAACATAAATTGTAGGAAACATAATTCTCTACAAAAAAGGTCTCTTAACATTTTGCCATAGCTCGCTTCGTTTCCGAGATATTTGCAGATATATCTCAAGGGAAGGGGCCTGACGGACATATTTCGAGATATTTCTTCTTCTTGTTGTACTTCTTCTGCACAGCTAAGCTGGAAGTGGCATTTACAGCTCGCAATAGTGCAAAGTTATCTCAAAGAAAGGGGCGACGGTGTTTCTGTATCTCTATTATGTTGGTGCGGCTTCGGAACTTTTAAATATCTTGATATATCTCGAGAACTACGCATCTGATCAAAAAATATCATAGAACATAAAAAGTAGGAAACTTAATTCTCTACAAAAAAGGTCTCTTAACATGTTGCCATAGCTCGCTTCGTTTCCGAGATATTTGCAGATTTATCTGAAGGGAAGGGGCCTAACGGACATATTTCGAGATATTTCTTCTTCTTGTTGTTCTTCTTCTGCACAGCTAAACTGGAAGTGGCATTTCCAGCTCGCAATAGTGCAGAGTTATCTCAAAGAAAGGGGCCACGGTGTTTCTGTATCTCTATTATGTTGGTGCGGTTTCGGAACTTTTAAATATCTTGATATATCTCGAGAACTACGCATCTGATCAAAAAATATTATAGAACATAAAAAGTAGGAAACTTAATTCTCTACAAATAAAGTCTCTCAACATTTTGCCATAGCTCGCTTCGTTTCCGAGATATTTGCAGGTTTATCTCAAGGGAAGGGGCCTAACGGACATATTTCGAGATATTTCTTCTTCTTGTTGTTCTTCTTCTGCACAGCTAAGCTGGAAGTGGCATTTGCGGCTCGCACTAGTGCAGAGTTATCTCAAAGAAAGGGGCCACGGTGTTTCTGTATCTCTATTATGTTGGTGCGGCTTCGAAACTTTTAAATATCTCGATATATCTCGAAAACTACGCTTCTGATCAAAAAATATCATAGAACATAAATTGTAGGAAACATAATTCTCTACAAAAAAGGTCTCTTAACATTTTGCCATAGCTCGCTTCGTTTCCAAGATATTTGCAGATATATGTCAAGGGAAGGGGCCTGACGGACATATTTCGAGATATTTCTTCTTCTTGTTGTACTTCTTCTGCACAGCTAAGCTGGAAGTGGCATTTACAGCTCGCAATAGTGCAAAGTTATCTCAAAGAAAGGGGCGACGGTGTTTCTGTATCTCTATTATGTTGGTGCGGCTTCGGAACTTTTAAATATCTTGATATGTCTCGAGAACTACGCATCAGATCAAAAAATATCATAGAACATAAAAAGTAGGAAACTTAATTCTCTACAAAAAAGGTCTCTTAACATTTTGCCATAGCTCGCTTCGTTTCCGAGATATTTGCAGATTTATCTCAAGGGAAGGGGCCTGACGGACATATTTCGAGATATTACTTCTTCTTGTTGTTCTTCTTCTGCACAGCTAAGCTGGAAGTGGCATTTGCGGCTCGCACTAGTGCAGAGTTATCTCAAAGAAAGGGGCCACGGTGTTTCTGTATCTCTATTATGTTGGTGCGGCTTCGGAACTTTTAAATATCTTGATATATCTCGAGAACTACGCATCTGATCAAAAAATATCATAGAACATAAAAAGTAGGAAACTTAATTCTCTACAAAAAAGGTCTCTTAACATTTTGCCATAGCTCGCTTCGTTTCCGAGATATTTGCAGATTTATCTCAAGGGAAGGGGCCTGACGGACATATTTCGATATATTTCTTCTTCTTGTTGTTCTTCTTCTGCACGGCTAAGCTGGAAGTGGCATTTGCGGCTCGCACTAGTGCAGAGTTATCTCAAAGAAAGGGGCCACGGTGTTTCTGTATCTCTATTATGTTGGTGCGGCTTCGGAACTTTTAAATATCTCGATATATCTCGAAAACTACGCTTCTGATCAAAAAATATCATAGAACATAAATTGTAGGAAACATAATTCTCTACAAAAAAGGTCTCTTAGCATTTTGCCATAGCTCGCTTCGTTTCCGAGATATTTGCAGATTTATCTGAAGGGAAAGGGCGTGACGGACATATTTCGAGATATTTCTTCTTCTTGTTCTTCTTCTTCTGCACAGCTAAGCTGGAAGTGGCATTTGCAGCTCGCAATAGTGCAGAGTTATCTCAAAGAAAGGGGCCACGGTGTTTCTGTATCTCTATTATGTTGGTGCGGCTTCGGAACTTTTAAATATCTCGATATATCTCGAAAACTACGCTTGTCATCAAAAAATATCATAGAACATAAATTGTAGGAAACATAATTCTCTACAAAAAAGGTCTCTTACCATTTTGCCATAGCTCACTTCGTTTCCGAGATATTTGCAGATATATCTCAAGGGAAGGGGCCTGACGGACATATTTCGAGATATTTCTTCTTCTTGTTGTACTTCTTCTGCACAGCTAAGCTGGAAGTGGCATTTGCGGCTCGCACTAGTGCAGAGTTATCTCAAAGAAAGGGGCCACGGTGTTTCTGTATCTCTATTATGTTGGTGCGGCTTCGGAACTTTTAAATATCTTGATATATCTCGAGAACTACGCATCTGATCAAAAAATATCATAGAACATAAAAAGTAGGAAACTTAATTCTCTACAAAAAAGGTCTCTTAACATTTTGCCATAGCTCGCTTCGTTTCCGAGATATTTGCAGATTTATCTCAAGGGAAGGGGCCTGACGGACATATTTCGATATATTTCTTCTTCTTGTTGTTCTTCTTCTGCACAGCTAAGCTGGAAGTGGCATTTGCGGCTCGCACTAGTGCAGAGTTATCTCAAAGAAAGGGGCCACGGTGTTTCTGTATCTCTATTATGTTGGTGCGGCTTCGGAACTTTTAAATATCTCGATATATCTCGAAAACTACGCTTCTGATCACAAAATATCAGAGAACGTAAATTGTAGGAAACATAATTCTCTACAAAAAAGGTCTCTTAACATTTTGCCATAGCTCGCTTCGTTTCCGAGATATTTGCAGATTTATCTCAAGGGAAGGGGCCTGACGGACATATTTCGAGATATTACTTCTTCTTGTTGTTCTTCTTCTGCACAGCTAAGCTGGAAGTGGCATTTGCGGCTCGCACTAGTGCAGAGTTATCTCAAAGAAAGGGGCCACGGTGTTTCTGTATCTCTATTATGTTGGTGCGGCTTCGGAACTTTTAAATATCTTGATATATCTCGAGAACTACGCATCTGATCAAAAAATATCATAGAACATAAAAAGTAGGAAACTTAATTCTCTACAAAAAAGGTCTCTTAACATTTTGCCATAGCTCGCTTCGTTTCCGAGATATTTGCAGATTTATCTCAAGGGAAGGGGCCTGACGGACATATTTCGATATATTTCTTCTTCTTGTTGTTCTTCTTCTGCACAGCTAAGCTGGAAGTGGCATTTGCGGCTCGCACTAGTGCAGAGTTATCTCAAAGAAAGGGGCCACGGTGTTTCTGTATCTCTATTATGTTGGTGCGGCTTCGGAACTTTTAAATATCTCGATATATCTCGAAAACTACGCTTCTGATCAAAAAATATCATAGAACATAAATTGTAGGAAACATAATTCCCTACAAAAAAGGTCTCTTAGCATTTTGCCATAGCTCGCTTCGTTTCCGAGATATTTGCAGATTTATCTGAAGGGAAAGGGCGTGACGGACATATTTCGAGATATTTCTTCTTCTTGTTGTTCTTCTTCTGCACAGCTAAGCTGGAAGTGGCATTTGCAGCTCGCAATAGTGCAGAGTTATCTCAAAGAAAGGGGCCACGGTGTTTCTGTATCTCTATTATGTTGGTGCGGCTTCGGAACTTTTAAATATCTCGATATATCTCGAAAACTACGCTTGTCATCAAAAAATATCATAGAACATAAATTGTAGGAAACATAATTCTCTACAAAAAAGGTCTCTTAACATTTTGCCATAGCTCGCTTCGTTTCCGAGATATTTGCAGATTTATCTGAAGGGAAAGGGCGTGACGGACATATTTCGAGATATTTCTTCTTCTTGTTGTTCTTCTTCTGCACAGCTAAGCTGGAAGTGGCATTTGCAGCTCGCAATAGTGCAGAGTTATCTCAAAGAAAGGGGCCACGGTGTTTCTGTATCTCTATTATGTTGGTGCGGCTTCGGAACTTTTAAATATCTCGATATATCTCGAAAACTACGCTTGTCATCAAAAAATATCATAGAACATAGATTGTAGGAAACATAATTCTCTACAGAAAAGGTCTCTTAACATTTTGCCATAGCTCGCTTCGTTTCCGAGATATTTGCAGATTTATCTCAAGGGAAGGGGCCTGACGGACATATTTCGAGATATTTCTTCTTCTTGTTGTTCTTCTTCTGCACAGCTAAGCTGGAAGTGGCATTTGCAGCTCGCAATAGTGCAGAGTTATCTCAAAGAAAGGGGCCACGGTGTTTCTGTATCTCTATTATGTTGGTGCGGCATCGGAACTTTTAAATATCTCGATATATCTCGAAAACTACGCTTCTGATCAAAAAATATCATAGAACATAAATTGTAGGAAACATAATTCTCTACAAAAAAGGTCTCTTAGCATTTTGCCATAGCTCGCTTCGTTTCCGAGATATTTGCAGATTTATCTGAAGGGAAAGGGCGTGACGGACATATTTCGAGATATTTCTTCTTCTTGTTGTTCTTCTTCTGCACAGCTAAGCTGGAAGTGGCATTTGCAGCTCGCAATAGTGCAGAGTTATCTCAAAGAAAGGGGCCACGGTGTTTCTGTATCTCTATTATGTTGGTGCGGCTTCGGAACTTTTAAATATCTCGATATATCTCGAAAACTACGCTTGTCATCAAAAAATATCATAGAACATAAATTGTAGGAAACATAATTCTCTACAAAAAAGGTCTCTTAACATTTTGCCATAGCTCGCTTCGTTTCCGAGATATTTGCAGATTTATCTGAAGGGAAAGGGCGTGACGGACATATTTCGAGATATTTCTTCTTCTTGTTGTTCTTCTTCTGCACAGCTAAGCTGGAAGTGGCATTTGCAGCTCGCAATAGTGCAGAGTTATCTCAAAGAAAGGGGCCACGGTGTTTCTGTATCTCTATTATGTTGGTGCGGCTTCGGAACTTTTAAATATCTCGATATATCTCGAAAACTACGCTTGTCATCAAAAAATATCATAGAACATAGATTGTAGGAAACATAATTCTCTACAGAAAAGGTCTCTTAACATTTTGCCATAGCTCGCTTCGTTTCCGAGATATTTGCAGATTTATCTCAAGGGAAGGGGCCTGACGGACATATTTCGAGATATTTCTTCTTCTTGTTGTTCTTCTTCTGCACAGCTAAGCTGGAAGTGGCATTTGCAGCTCGCAATAGTGCAGAGTTATCTCAAAGAAAGGGGCCACGGTGTTTCTGTATCTCTATTATGTTGGTGCGGCTTCGGAACTTTTAAATATCTTGATATATCTCGAGAACTACGCATCTGATCAAAAAATATCATAGAACATAAAAAGTAGGAAACTTAATTCTCTACAAAAAAGGTCTCTTAACATTTTGCCATAGCTCGCTTCGTTTCCGAGATATTTGCAGATTTATCTCAAGGGAAGGGGCCTGACGGACATATTTCGATATATTTCTTCTTCTTGTTGTTCTTCTTCTGCACAGCTAAGCTGGAAGTGGCATTTGCGGCTCGCACTAGTGCAGAGTTATCTCAAAGAAAGGGGCCACGGTGTTTCTGTATCTCTATTATGTTGGTGCGGCTTCGGAACTTTTAAATATCTCGATATATCTCGAAAACTACGCTTCTGATCAAAAAATATCATAGAACATAAATTGTAGGAAACATAATTCCCTACAAAAAAGGTCTCTTAGCATTTTGCCATAGCTCGCTTCGTTTCCGAGATATTTGCAGATTTATCTGAAGGGAAAGGGCGTGACGGACATATTTCGAGATATTTCTTCTTCTTGTTGTTCTTCTTCTGCACAGCTAAGCTGGAAGTGGCATTTGCAGCTCGCAATAGTGCAGAGTTATCTCAAAGAAAGGGGCCACGGTGTTTCTGTATCTCTATTATGTTGGTGCGGCTTCGGAACTTTTAAATATCTCGATATATCTCGAAAACTACGCTTGTCATCAAAAAATATCATAGAACATAAATTGTAGGAAACATAATTCTCTACAAAAAAGGTCTCTTAACATTTTGCCATAGCTCGCTTCGTTTCCGAGATATTTGCAGATTTATCTGAAGGGAAAGGGCGTGACGGACATATTTCGAGATATTTCTTCTTCTTGTTGTTCTTCTTCTGCACAGCTAAGCTGGAAGTGGCATTTGCAGCTCGCAATAGTGCAGAGTTATCTCAAAGAAAGGGGCCACGGTGTTTCTGTATCTCTATTATGTTGGTGCGGCTTCGGAACTTTTAAATATCTCGATATATCTCGAAAACTACGCTTGTCATCAAAAAATATCATAGAACATAGATTGTAGGAAACATAATTCTCTACAGAAAAGGTCTCTTAACATTTTGCCATAGCTCGCTTCGTTTCCGAGATATTTGCAGATTTATCTCAAGGGAAGGGGCCTGACGGACATATTTCGAGATATTTCTTCTTCTTGTTGTTCTTCTTCTGCACAGCTAAGCTGGAAGTGGCATTTGCAGCTCGCAATAGTGCAGAGTTATCTCAAAGAAAGGGGCCACGGTGTTTCTGTATCTCTATTATGTTGGTGCGGCATCGGAACTTTTAAATATCTCGATATATCTCGAAAACTACGCTTCTGATCAAAAAATATCATAGAACATAAATTGTAGGAAACATAATTCTCTACAAAAAAGGTCTCTTAGCATTTTGCCATAGCTCGCTTCGTTTCCGAGATATTTGCAGATTTATCTGAAGGGAAAGGGCGTGACGGACATATTTCGAGATATTTCTTCTTCTTGTTGTTCTTCTTCTGCACAGCTAAGCTGGAAGTGGCATTTGCAGCTCGCAATAGTGCAGAGTTATCTCAAAGAAAGGGGCCACGGTGTTTCTGTATCTCTATTATGTTGGTGCGGCTTCGGAACTTTTAAATATCTCGATATATCTCGAAAACTACGCTTGTCATCAAAAAATATCATAGAACATAAATTGTAGGAAACATAATTCTCTACAAAAAAGGTCTCTTAACATTTTGCCATAGCTCGCTTCGTTTCCGAGATATTTGCAGATTTATCTGAAGGGAAAGGGCGTGACGGACATATTTCGAGATATTTCTTCTTCTTGTTGTTCTTCTTCTGCACAGCTAAGCTGGAAGTGGCATTTGCAGCTCGCAATAGTGCAGAGTTATCTCAAAGAAAGGGGCCACGGTGTTTCTGTATCTCTATTATGTTGGTGCGGCTTCGGAACTTTTAAATATCTCGATATATCTCGAAAACTACGCTTGTCATCAAAAAATATCATAGAACATAGATTGTAGGAAACATAATTCTCTACAGAAAAGGTCTCTTAACATTTTGCCATAGCTCGCTTCGTTTCCGAGATATTTGCAGATTTATCTCAAGGGAAGGGGCCTGACGGACATATTTCGAGATATTTCTTCTTCTTGTTGTTCTTCTTCTGCACAGCTAAGCTGGAAGTGGCATTTGCAGCTCGCAATAGTGCAGAGTTATCTCAAAGAAAGGGGCCACGGTGTTTCTGTATCTCTATTATGTTGGTGCGGCATCGGAACTTTTAAATATCTCGATATATCTCGAAAACTACGCTTCTGATCAAAAAATATCATAGAACATAAATTGTAGGAAACATAATTCTCTACAAAAAAGGTCTCTTAGCATTTTGCCATAGCTCGCTTCGTTTCCGAGATATTTGCAGATTTATCTGAAGGGAAAGGGCGTGACGGACATATTTCGAGATATTTCTTCTTCTTGTTGTTCTTCTTCTGCACAGCTAAGCTGGAAGTGGCATTTGCAGCTCGCAATAGTGCAGAGTTATCTCAAAGAAAGGGGCCACGGTGTTTCTGTATCTCTATTATGTTGGTGCGGCTTCGGAACTTTTAAATATCTCGATATATCTCGAAAACTACGCTTGTCATCAAAAAATATCATAGAACATAAATTGTAGGAAACATAATTCTCTACAAAAAAGGTCTCTTAACATTTTGCCATAGCTCGCTTCGTTTCCGAGATATTTGCAGATTTATCTGAAGGGAAAGGGCGTGACGGACATATTTCGAGATATTTCTTCTTCTTGTTGTTCTTCTTCTGCACAGCTAAGCTGGAAGTGGCATTTGCAGCTCGCAATAGTGCAGAGTTATCTCAAAGAAAGGGGCCACGGTGTTTCTGTATCTCTATTATGTTGGTGCGGCTTCGGAACTTTTAAATATCTCGATATATCTCGAAAACTACGCTTGTCATCAAAAAATATCATAGAACATAGATTGTAGGAAACATAATTCTCTACAAAAAAGGTCTCTTAACATTTTGCCATAGCTCGCTTCGTTTCCGAGATATTTGCAGATTTATCTCAAGGGAAGGGGCCTGACGGACATATTTCGAGATATTTCTTCTTCTTGTTGTTCTTCTTCTGCACAGCTAAGCTGGAAGTGGCATTTGCGGCTCGCACTAGTGCAGAGTTATCTCAAAGAAAGGGGCCACGGTGTTTCTGTATCTCTATTATGTTGGTGCGGCTTCGGAACTTTTAAATATCTTGATATATCTCGAGAACTACGCATCTGATCAAAAAATATCATAGAACATAAAAAGTAGGAAACTTAATTCTCTACAAAAAAGGTCTGTTAACATTTTGCCATAGCTCGCTTCGTTTCCGAGATATTTGCAGATTTATCTCAAGGGAAGGGGCCTGACGGACATGTTTCGAGATATTTCTTCTTCTTGTTGTTCTTCTTCTGCACAGCTAAGCTGGAAGTGGCATTTGCGGCTCGCACTAGTGCAGAGTTATCTCAAAGAAAGGGGCCACGGTGTTTCTGTATCTCTATTATGTTGGTGCGGCTTCGGAACTTTTAAAAATCTCGATATATCTCGAAAACTACGCTTCTGATCAAAAAATATCATAGAACATAAATTGTAGGAAACATAATTCTCTACAAAAAAGGTCTCTTAACATTTTGCCATAGCTCGCTTCGTTTCCGAGATATTTGCAGATATATCTCAAGGGAAGGGGCCTGACGGACATATTTCGAGATATTTCTTCTTCTTGTTGTACTTCTTCTGCACAGCTAAGCTGGAAGTGGCATTTACAGCTCGCAATAGTGCAAAGTTATCTCAAAGAAAGGGGCGACGGTGTTTCTGTATCTCTATTATGTTGGTGCGGCTTCGGAACTTTTAAATATCTTGATATATCTCGAGAACTACGCATCTGATCAAAAAATATCATAGAACATAAAAAGTAGGAAACTTAACTCTCTACAAAAAAGGTCTCTGAACATTTTGCCATAGCTCGCTTCGTTTCCGAGATATTTGCAGATTTATCTCAAGGGAAGGGGCCTAACGGACATATTTCGAGATATTTCTTCTTCTTGTTGTTCTTCTTCTGCACAGCTAAACTGGAAGTGGCATTTCCAGCTCGCAATAGTGCAGAGTTATCTCAAAGAGAGGGGCCACGGTGTTTCTGTATCTCTATTATGTTGGTGCGGCTTCGGAACTTTTAAATATCTTGATATATCTCGAGAACTACGCATCTGATCAAAAAATATCATAGAACATGAAAAGTAGGAAACTTAATTCTCTACAAAAAAGGTCTCTTAACATTTTGCCATAGCTCTCTTCGTTTCCGAGATATTTGCTGATTTATCTCAAGGGAAGGGGCCTGACGGACATATTTCGAGATATTTCTTCTTCTTGTTGTTCTTCTTCTGCACAGCTAAGCTGGAAGTGGCATTTGCAGCTCGCAATAGTGCAGAGTTATCTCAAAGAAAGGGGCCACGGTGTTTCTGTATCTCTATTATGTTGGTGCGGCTTCGGAACTTTTAAATATCTTGATATATCTCGAGAACTACGCATCTGATCAAAAAATATCATAGAACATGAAAAGTAGGAAACTTAATTCTCTACAAAAAAGGTCTCTTAACATTTTGCCATAGCTCTCTTCGTTTCCGAGATATTTGCTGATTTATCTCAAGGGAAGGGGCCTGACGGACATATTTCGAGATATTTCTTCTTCTTGTTGTTCTTCTTCTGCACAGCTAAGCTGGAAGTGGCATTTGCAGCTCGCAATAGTGCAGAGTTATCTCAAAGAAAGGGGCCACGGTGTTTCTGTATCTCTATTATGTTGGTGCGGCTTCGGAACTTTTAAATATCTTGATATATCTCGAGAACTACGCATCTGATCAAAAAATATCATAGAACATAAAAAGTAGGAAACTTAATTCTCTACCAAAAAGGTCTCTCAACATTTTGCCATTGCTCGCTTCGTTTCCGAGATATTTGCAGATTTATCTCAAGGGAAGGGGCCTAACGGACATATTTCGAGATATTTCTTCTTCTTGTTGTTCTTCTTCTGCACAGCTAAACTGGAAGTGGCATTTCAGCTCGCAATAGTGCAGAGTTATCTCAAAGAGAGGGGCCACGGTGTTTCTGTATCTCTATTATGTTGGTGCGGCTTCGGAACTTTTAAATATCTTGATATATCTCGAGAACTACGCATCTGATCAAAAAATATCATAGAAGATAAAAAGTAGGAAACTTAATTCTCTACAAAAAAGGTCTCTTAACATTTTGCCATAGCTCGCTTTGTTTCCGAGATATTTGCAGATTTATCTCAAGGGAAGGGGCCTGACGGACATATTTCGCGATACTTCTTCTTCTTGTTGTTCTTCTTCTGCACAGCTAAGCTGGAAGTGGCATTTGCAGCTCGCAACAGTGCAGAGTTATCTCAAAGAAAGGGGCCACGGTGTTTCTGTATCTCTATTATGTTGGTGCGGCTTCGGAACTTTTAAATATCTTGATATATCTCGAGAACTACGCATCTGATCAAAAAATATCATAGAACATAAAAAGTAGGAAACTTAATTCTCTACAAAAAAGGTCTCTTAACATTTTGCCATAGCTCGCTTTGTTTCCGAGATATTTGCAGATTTATCTCAAGGGAAGGGGCCTGACGGACATATTTCGCGATACTTCTTCTTCTTGTTGTTCTTCTTCTGCACAGCTAAGCTGGAAGTGGCATTTGCAGCTCGCAATAGTGCAGAGTTATCTCAAAGAAAGGGGCCACGGTGTTTCTGTATCTCTATTATGTTGGTGCGGCTTCGGAACTTTTAAATATCTTGATATATCTCGAGAACTACGCATCTGATCAAAAAATATCATAGAACATAAAAAGTAGGAAACTTAATTCTCTACAAAAAAGGTCTCTTAACATTTTGCCATAGCTCGCTTCGTTTCCGAGATATTTGCACATGTATCTCAAGGGAAGGGGCCTAACGGACATATTTCGAGATATTTCTTCTTCTTGTTGTTCTTCTTCTGCACAGCTAAACTGGAAGTGGCATTTCCAGCTCGCAATAGTGCAGAGTTATCTCAAAGAGAGGGGCCACGGTGTTTCTGTATCTCTATTATGTTGGTGCGGCTTCGGAACTTTTAAATATCTTGATATATCTCGAGAACTACGCATCTGATCAAAAAATATCATAGAAGATAAAAAGTAGGAAACCTAATTCTCTACAAAAAAGGTCTCTTAACATTTTGCCATAGCTCGCGTCGTTTCCGAGATATTTGCAGATTTATCTCAAGGGAAGGGGCCTGACGGACATATTTCGAGATATTTCTTCTTCTTGTTGTTCTTCTTCTGCACAGCTAAGCTGGAAGTGGCATTTGCGGCTCGCACTAGTGCAGAGTTATCTCAAAGAAAGGGGCCACGGTGTTTCTGTATCTCTATTATGTTGGTGCGGCTTCGGAACTTTTAAATATCTCGATATATCTCGAAAACTACGCTTCTGATCAAAAAATATCATAGAACATAAAAAGTAGGAAACTTAATTCTCTACAAAAAATGTCTCTCAACATTTTGCCACTGCTCGCTTCGTTTCCGAGATATTTGCAGATTTATCTCAAGGGAAGGGGCCTAACGGACATATTTCGAGATATTTCTTCTTCTTGTTGTTCTTCTTCTGCACAGCTAAACTGGAAGTGGCATTTCCAGCTCGCAATAGTGCAGAGTTATCTCAAAGAGAGGGGCCACGGTGTTTCTGTATCTCTATTATGTTGGTGCGGCTTCGGAACTTTTAAATATCTTGATATATCTCGAGAACTACGCATCTGATCAAAAAATATCATAGAACATGAAAAGTAGGAAACTTAATTCTCTACAAAAAAGGTCTCTTAACATTTTGCCATAGCTCTCTTCGTTTCCGAGATATTTGCTGATTTATCTCAAGGGAAGGGGCCTGACGGACATATTTCGAGATATTTCTTCTTCTTGTTGTTCTTCTTCTGCACAGCTAAGCTGGAAGTGGCATTTGCAGCTCGCAATAGTGCAGAGTTATCTCAAAGAAAGGGGCCACGGTGTTTCTGTATCTCTATTATGTTGGTGCGGCTTCGGAACTTTTAAATATCTTGATATATCTCGAGAACTACGCATCTGATCAAAAAATATCATAGAACATGAAAAGTAGGAAACTTAATTCTCTACAAAAAAGGTCTCTTAACATTTTGCCATAGCTCTCTTCGTTTCCGAGATATTTGCTGATTTATCTCAAGGGAAGGGGCCTGACGGACATATTTCGAGATATTTCTTCTTCTTGTTGTTCTTCTTCTGCACAGCTAAGCTGGAAGTGGCATTTGCAGCTCGCAATAGTGCAGAGTTATCTCAAAGAAAGGGGCCACGGTGTTTCTGTATCTCTATTATGTTGGTGCGGCTTCGGAACTTTTAAATATCTTGATATATCTCGAGAACTACGCATCTGATCAAAAAATATCATAGAACATAAAAAGTAGGAAACTTAATTCTCTACCAAAAAGGTCTCTCAACATTTTGCCATTGCTCGCTTCGTTTCCGAGATATTTGCAGATTTATCTCAAGGGAAGGGGCCTAACGGACATATTTCGAGATATTTCTTCTTCTTGTTGTTCTTCTTCTGCACAGCTAAACTGGAAGTGGCATTTCAGCTCGCAATAGTGCAGAGTTATCTCAAAGAGAGGGGCCACGGTGTTTCTGTATCTCTATTATGTTGGTGCGGCTTCGGAACTTTTAAATATCTTGATATATCTCGAGAACTACGCATCTGATCAAAAAATATCATAGAAGATAAAAAGTAGGAAACTTAATTCTCTACAAAAAAGGTCTCTTAACATTTTGCCATAGCTCGCTTTGTTTCCGAGATATTTGCAGATTTATCTCAAGGGAAGGGGCCTGACGGACATATTTCGCGATACTTCTTCTTCTTGTTGTTCTTCTTCTGCACAGCTAAGCTGGAAGTGGCATTTGCAGCTCGCAACAGTGCAGAGTTATCTCAAAGAAAGGGGCCACGGTGTTTCTGTATCTCTATTATGTTGGTGCGGCTTCGGAACTTTTAAATATCTTGATATATCTCGAGAACTACGCATCTGATCAAAAAATATCATAGAACATAAAAAGTAGGAAACTTAATTCTCTACAAAAAAGGTCTCTTAACATTTTGCCATAGCTCGCTTTGTTTCCGAGATATTTGCAGATTTATCTCAAGGGAAGGGGCCTGACGGACATATTTCGCGATACTTCTTCTTCTTGTTGTTCTTCTTCTGCACAGCTAAGCTGGAAGTGGCATTTGCAGCTCGCAATAGTGCAGAGTTATCTCAAAGAAAGGGGCCACGGTGTTTCTGTATCTCTATTATGTTGGTGCGGCTTCGGAACTTTTAAATATCTTGATATATCTCGAGAACTACGCATCTGATCAAAAAATATCATAGAACATAAAAAGTAGGAAACTTAATTCTCTACAAAAAAGGTCTCTTAACATTTTGCCATAGCTCGCTTCGTTTCCGAGATATTTGCACATGTATCTCAAGGGAAGGGGCCTAACGGACATATTTCGAGATATTTCTTCTTCTTGTTGTTCTTCTTCTGCACAGCTAAACTGGAAGTGGCATTTCCAGCTCGCAATAGTGCAGAGTTATCTCAAAGAGAGGGGCCACGGTGTTTCTGTATCTCTATTATGTTGGTGCGGCTTCGGAACTTTTAAATATCTTGATATATCTCGAGAACTACGCATCTGATCAAAAAATATCATAGAAGATAAAAAGTAGGAAACCTAATTCTCTACAAAAAAGGTCTCTTAACATTTTGCCATAGCTCGCGTCGTTTCCGAGATATTTGCAGATTTATCTCAAGGGAAGGGGCCTGACGGACATATTTCGAGATATTTCTTCTTCTTGTTGTTCTTCTTCTGCACAGCTAAGCTGGAAGTGGCATTTGCGGCTCGCACTAGTGCAGAGTTATCTCAAAGAAAGGGGCCACGGTGTTTCTGTATCTCTATTATGTTGGTGCGGCTTCGGAACTTTTAAATATCTCGATATATCTCGAAAACTACGCTTCTGATCAAAAAATATCATAGAACATAAAAAGTAGGAAACTTAATTCTCTACAAAAAATGTCTCTCAACATTTTGCCACTGCTCGCTTCGTTTCCGAGATATTTGCAGATTTATCTCAAGGGAAGGGGCCTAACGGACATATTTCGAGATATTTCTTCTTCTTGTTGTTCTTCTTCTGCACAGCTAAGCTGGAAGTGGCATTTCAGCTCGCAATAGTGCAGAGTTATCTCAAAGAGAGGGGCCACGGTGTTTCTGTATCTCTATTATGTTGGTGCGGCTTCGGAACTTTTAAATATCTCGATATATCTCGAAAACTACGCTTCTGATCAAAAAATATCATAGAACATAAATTGTAGGAAACATAATTCTCTACAAAAAACGTCTCTTAACATTTTGCCATAGCTCGCTTCGTTTCCGAGATATTTGCAGATTCAGCTCAAAGGAACTGGCCTGACGGACATATTTCGAGATATTTCTTCTTCTTGTTGTTCTTCTTCTGCACAGCTAAGCTGGAAGTGGCATTTACAGCTCGCAATAGTGCAGAGTTATCTCAAAGAGAGGGGCCACGGTGTTTCTGTATCTCTATTATGTTGGTGCGGCTTCGGAACTTTTAAATATCTTGATATATCTGGAGAACTACGCATCTGATCAAAAAATATCATAGAAGATAAAAAGTAGGAAACTTAATCCTCTACAAAAAAGGTCTCTTAACATTTTGCCATAGCTCGCTTCGTTTCCGAGATATTTGCAGATTTATCTCAAGGGAAGGGGCCTGACGGACATATTTCGAGATATTTCTTCTTCTTGTTGTTCTTCTTCTGCCCAGCTAAGCTGGAAGTGGCATTTGCGGCTCGCACTAGTGCAGAGTTATCTCAAAGAAAGGGGCCACGGTGTTTCTGTATCTCTATTATGTTGGTGCGGCTTCGGAACTTTTAAATATCTTGATATATCTCGAGAACTACGCATCTGATCAAAAAATATCATAGAACGTCAAAAGTAGGAAACTTAATTCTCTACAAAAAAGGTCTCTTAACATTTTGCCATAGCTCGCTTCGTTTCCGAGATATTTGCACATTTATCTCAAGGGAAGGGGCCTAACGGACATATTTCGAGATATTTCTTCTTCTTGTTGTTCTTCTTCTGCACAGCTGAACTGGAAGTGGCATTTCCAGCTCGCAATAGTGCAGAGTTATCTCAAAGAGAGGGGCCACGGTGTTTCTGTATCTCTATTATGTTGGTGCGGCTTCGGAACTTTTAAATATCTTGATATATCTCGAGAACTACGCATCTGATCAAAAAATATCATAGAAGATAAAAAGTAGGAAACTTAATTCTCTACAAAAAAGGTCTCTTAACATTTTGCCATAGCTCGCTTCGTTTCCGAGATATTTGCAGATTTATCTCAAGGGAAGGGGCCTGACGGACATATTTCGAGATATTTCTTCTTCTTGTTGTTCTTCTTCTGCACAGCTAAGCTGGAAGTGGCATTTGCGGCTCGCACTAGTGCAGAGTTATCTCAAAGAAAGGGGCCACGGTGTTTCTGTATCTCTATTATGTTGGTGCGGCATCGGAACTTTTAAATATCTCGATATATCTCGAAAACTACGCTTCTGATCAAAAAATATCATAGAACATAAATTGTAGGAAACATAATTCTCTACAAAAAACGTCTCTTAACATTTTGCCATAGCTCGCTTCGTTTCCGAGATATTTGCAGATTCAGCTCAAAGGAACTGGCCTGACGGACATATTTCGAGATATTTCTTCTTCTTGTTGTTCTTCCTCTGCACAGCTAAGCTGGAAGTGGCATTTGCAGCTCGCAATAGTGCAGAGTTATCTCAAAGAAAGGGGCCACGGTGTTTCGGTATCTCTATTATGATGGTGCGGCTTCGGAACTTTTAAATATCTCGATATATCTCGAAAACTACGCTTCTGATCAAAAAATATCATAGAACGTAAATTGTAGGAAACATAATTCTCTACAAAAAAGGTCTCTTAACATTTTGCCATAGCTCGCTTCGTTTCCGAGATATTTGCAGATATATCTCAAGGGAAGGGGCCTGACGGACATATTTCGAGATATTTCTTCTTCTTGTTGTTCTTCTTCTGCACAGCTAAGCTGGAAGTGGCATTTACAGCTCGCAATAGTGCAGACTTATCTCAAAGAAAGGGGCCACGGTGTTTCTGTATCTCTATTATGTTGGTGCGGCTTCGGAACTTTTAAATATCTCGATATATCTCGAAAACTACGCTTCTGATCAAAAAATATCATACAACATAAAAAGTAGGAAACTTAATTCTCTACAAAAAAGGTCTCTTAACATTTTGCCATAGCTCGCTTCGTTTCCGAGATATTTGCAGATTTATCTCAAGGGAAGGGGCCTAACGGACATATTTCGAGATATTTCTTCTTCTTGTTGTTCTTCTTCTGCACAGCTAAACTGGAAGTGGCATTTCCAGCTCGCAATAGTGCAGAGTTATCTCAAAGAAAGGGGCCACGGTGTTTCTGTATCTCTATTATGTTGGTGCGGTTTCGGAACTTTTAAATATCTTGATATATCTCGAGAACTACGCATCTGATCAAAAAATATCATAGAACATAAAAAGTAGGAAACTTAATTCTCTACAAAAAAGGTCTCTTAACATTTTGCCATAGCTCGCTTCGTTTCCGAGATATTTGCAGATTTATCTCAAGGGAAGGGGCCTGACGGACATATTTCGAGATATTTCTTCTTCTTGTTGTTCTTCCTCTGCACAGCTAAGCTGGAAGTGGCATTTGCAGCTCGCAATAGTGCAGAGTTATCTCAAAGAAAGGGGCCACGGTGTTTCTGTACCTCTAGTATGTTGGTGCGGCTTCGGAACTTTTAAGTACCTTGATATATCTCGAGAACCACGCATCTGATCAAAAAATATCATAGAACATAAAAAGTAGGAAACTTAATTCTCTACAAAAAACGTCTCTTAACATTTTGCCATAGCTCGCTTCGTTTCCGAGATATTTGCAGATTCAGCTCAAAGGATCGGGCCTGACGGACATATTTCGAGATATTTCTTCTTCTTGTTGTTCTTCTTCTGCACAGCTAAGCTGGAAGTGGCATTTGCGGCTCGCACTAGTGCAGAGTTATCTCAAAGAAAGGGGCCACGGTGTTTCTGTATCTCTATTATGTTGGTGCGGCTTCGGAACTTTTAAATATCTTGATATATCTCGAGAACTACGCATCTGATCAAAAAATATCATAGAACATAAAAAGTAGGAAACTTAATTCTCTACAAATAAGGTCTCTTAACATTTTGTCATAGCCCGCTTCGTTTCCGAGATATTTGCAGATTTATCTCAAGGGAAGGGGCCTGACGGACATATTTCGAGATATTTCTTCTTCTTGTTGTTATTCTTCTGCACAGCTAAGCTGGAAGTGGCATTTGCAGCTCGCAATAGTGCAGAGTTATCGCAAAGAAAGGGGCCACGGTGTTTCTGTATCTCTATTATGTTGGTGCGGCTTCGGAACTTTTAAATATCTTGATATATCTCGAGAACTACGCTTCTGATCAAAAAATATCATAGAACATAAAAAGTAGGAAACTTAATTCTCTACAAGAAAGGTCTCCTAACATTTTGCCATAGCTCGCTTCGTTTCCGAGATATTTGCAGATTTATCTCAAGGGAAGGGGCCTGACGGACATATTTCGAGATATTTCTTCTTATTGTTGTTCTTCTTCTGCACAGCTAAGCTGGAAGTGGCATTTGCAGCTCGCAATAGTGCAGAGTTATCTCAAAGAAAGGGGCCACGGTGTTTCTGTATCTCTATTATTTTGGTGCAGCTTCGGAACTTTTAAATATCTTGATATATCTCGAGAACTACGCATCTGATCAAAAAATATCATACGACATAAAAAGTAGGAAACTTAATTCTCTACAAGAAAGGTCTCTTAACATTTTGCCATAGCTCGCTTCGTTTTCGAGGTATTTGCAGATTTATCTCAAGGGAAGGGGCCTGACGGACATATTTCGAGATATTTCTTCTTCTTGTTGTTCTTCTTCTGCACAGCTAAGCTGGAAGTGGCATTTGCAGCTCGCAATAGTGCATAGTTATCGCAAAGAAAGGGGCCACGGTGTTTCTGTATCTCTATTATGTTGGTGCGGCTTCGGAACTTTTAAATATCTTGATATATCTCGAGAACTACGCTTCTGATCAAAAAATATCATAGAACATAAAAAGTAGAAAACTTAATTCTCTACAAAAAAGGTCTCTTAACATTTTGCCATAGCTCGCTTCGTTTCCGAGATATTTGCAGATTTATCTCAAGGGAAGGGGCCTGACGGACATATTTCGAGATATTTCTTCTTCTTGTTGTTCTTCTTCTGCACAGCTAAGCTGGAAGTGGCATTTGCAGCTCGCAATAGTGCATAGTTGTCTCAAAGAAAGGGGCCACGGTGTTTCTGTATCTCTATTATGTTGGTGCGGCTTCGGAACTTTTAAATATCTTGATATATCTCGAGAACTACGCATCTGATCAAAAAATATCATAAAACATAAAAAGTAGGAAACTTAATTCTCTACAAAAAAGGTCTCTTAACATTTTGCCATAGCTCGCTTCGTTTCCGAGATATTTGCAGATATATCTCAAGGGAAGGGGCCTAACGGACATATTTCGTGTTATTTCTTCTTCTTGTTGTTCTTCTTCTGCACAGCTAAGCTGGAAGTGGCATTTGCAGCTCGCAATAGTGCAGAGTTATCTCAAAGAAAGGGGCCACGGTGTTTCTGTATCTCTATTATGTTGGTGCGGCTTCGGAACTTTTAAATATCTTGATATATCTCGAGAACTACGCATCTGATCAAACAATATCATAGAACATAAAAAGTAGGAAACTTAATTCTCTACAAAAAAGGTCTCTTAACATTTTGCCATAGCTCGCTTCGTTTCCGAGATATTTGCAGATATATCTCAAGGGAAGGGGCCTAACGGACATATTTCGTGTTATTTCTTCTTCTTGTTGTTCTTCTTCTGCACAGCTAAGCTGGAAGTGGCATTTGCAGCTCGCAATAGTGCAGAGTTATCTCAAAGAAAGGGGCCACGGTGTTTCTGTATCTCTATTATGATGGTGCGGCTTCGGAACTTTTAAATATCTTGATATATCCCGAGAACTACGCATCTGATCAAAAAATATCATAGAACATAAAAAGTAGGAAACTTAATTCTCTACAAGAAAGGTCTCTTAACATTTTGCCATAGCTCGCTTCGTTTCCGAGATATTTGCAGATTTATCTCAAGGGAAGGGGCCTGACGGACATATTTCGAGATATTTCTTCTTCTTGTTGTTCTTCTTCTGCACAGCTAAACTGGAAGTGGCATTTCCAGCTCGCAATAGTGCAGAGTTATCTCAAAGAAAGGGGCCACGGTGTTTCTGTATCTCTATTATGTTGGTGCGGCTTCGGAACTTTTAAATATCTTGATATATCTCGAGAACTACGCATCTGATCAAAAAATATCATAGATCATAAAAAGTAGGAAACTTAATTCTCTACAAAAAAGGTCTCTTAACATTATGCCATAGCTCGCTTCGTTTCCGAGATATTTGCAGATTTATCTCAAGGGAAGGGGCCTGACGGACATATTTCGAGATATTTCTTCTTCTTGTTGTTCTTCTTCTGCACAGCTAAGCTGGAAGTGGCATTTGCAGCTCACAATAGTGCAGAGTTATCTCAAAGAAAGGGTCCACGGTGTTTCTGTATCTCTATTATGTTGGTGCGGCTTCGGAACTTTTAAATATCTTGATATATCTCGAGAACTACGCATCTAATCAAAAAATATCATACAACATAAAAAGTAGGAAACTTAATTCTCTACAAGAAAGGTCTCTTAACATTTTGCCATAGCTCGCTTCGTTTCCGAGATATTTGCAGATTTATCTCAAGGGATGGGGCCTGACGGACATATTTCGAGATATTTCTTCTTCTTGTTGTTCTTCTTCTGCACATCTAAGCTGGAAGTGGCATTTGCAGCTCGCAATAGTGCAGAGTTATCTCAAAGAAAGCGGCCACGGTGTTTCTGTACCTCTATTATGTTGGTGCAGCTTCGGAACTTTTAAATATCTTGATATATCTCGAGATCTACGCATCTGATCAAAAAATATCATAGAACATAAAAAGTAGGAAACTTAATTCTCTACAAAAAAGGTCTCTTAACATTTTGCCATAGCTCGCTTCGTTTCCGAGATATTTGCAGATTTATCTCAAGGGAAGGGGCCTAACGGACATATTTCGTGATATTTCTTCTTCTTGTTGTTCTTCTTCTGCACAGCTAAGCTGGAAGTGGCATTTGCGGCTCGCACTAGTGCAGAGTTATCTCAAAGAAAGGGGCCACGGTGTTTCTGTATCTCTATTATGTTGGTGCGGCTTCGGAACTTTTAAATATCTCGATATATCTCGAAAACTACGCTTCTGATCAAAAAATATCATAGAACATAACTTGTAGGAGACATAATTCTCTACAAAAAAGGTCTCTTAACATTTTGCCATAGCTCGTATCGTTTCCGAGATATTTGCAGATATATCTCAAGGGAAGGGGCCTGACGGACATATTTCGAGATATTTCTTCTTCTTGTTGTTCTTCTTCTGCACAGCTAAACTGGAAGTGGCATTTCCAGCTCGCAATAGTGCAGAGTTATCTCAAAGAAAGGGGCCACGGTGTTTCTGTATCTCTATTATGTTGGTGCGGCTTCGGAACTTTTAAATATCTTGATATATCTCGAGAACTACGCATCTGATCAAAAAATATCATAGAACATAAAAAGTACGAAACTTAATTCTCTACAACAAAGGTCTCTTAACATTTTGCCATAGCTCGCTTCGTTTCGGAGATATTTGCAGATTTATCTCAAGGGAAGGGGCCTGACGGACATATTTCGAGATATTTCTTCTTCTTGTTGTTCTTCTTCTGCACAGCTAAGCTGGAAGTGGCATTTGCGGCTCGCACTAGTGCAGAGTTATCTCAAAGAAAGGGGCCACGGTGTTTCTGTATCTCTATTATGTTGGTGCGGCTTCGGAACTTTTAAATATCTCGATATATCTCGAAAACTACGCTTCTGATCAAAAAATATCATAGAACATAACTTGTAGGAGACATAATTCTCTACAAAAGAGGTCTCTTAACATTTTGCCATAGCTCGTATCGTTTCCGAGATATTTGCAGATATATCTCAAGGGAAGGGGCCTGACGGACATATTTCGAGATATTTCTTCTTCTTGTTGTTCTTCTTCTGCACAGCTAAACTGGAAGTGGCATTTCCAGCTCGCAATAGTGCAGAGTTATCTCAAAGAAAGGGGCCACGGTGTTTCTGTATCTCTATTATGTTGGTGCGGCTTCGGAACTTTTAAATATCTTGATATATCTCGAGAACTACGCATCTGATCAAAAAATATCATAGAACATAAAAAGTACGAAACTTAATTCTCTACAACAAAGGTCTCTTAACATTTTGCCATAGCTCGCTTCGTTTCGGAGATATTTGCAGATTTATCTCAAGGGAAGGGGCCTGACGGACATATTTCGAGATATTTCTTCTTCTTGTTGTTCTTCTTCTGCACAGCTAAGCTGGAAGTGGCATTTGCGGCTCGCACTAGTGCAGAGTTATCTCAAAGAAAGGGGCCACGGTGTTTCTGTATCTCTATTATGTTGGTGCGGCTTCGGAACTTTTAAATATCTCGATATATCTCGAAAACTACGCTTCTGATCAAAAAATATCATAGAACATAACTTGTAGGAGACATAATTCTCTACAAAAAAGGTCTCTTAACATTTTGCCATAGCTCGTATCGTTTCCGAGATATTTGCAGATATATCTCAAGGGAAGGGGCCTGACGGACATATTTCGAGATATTTCTTCTTCTTGTTGTTCTTCTTCTGCACAGCTAAACTGGAAGTGGCATTTCCAGCTCGCAATAGTGCAGAGTTATCTCAAAGAAAGGGGCCACGGTGTTTCTGTATCTCTATTATGTTGGTGCGGCTTCGGAACTTTTAAATATCTTGATATATCTCGAGAACTACGCATCTGATCAAAAAATATCATAGAACATAAAAAGTACGAAACTTAATTCTCTACAACAAAGGTCTCTTAACATTTTGCCATAGCTCGCTTCGTTTCGGAGATATTTGCAGATTTATCTCAAGGGAAGGGGCCTGACGGACATATTTCGAGATATTTCTTCTTCTTGTTGTTCTTCTTCTGCACAGCTAAGCTGGAAGTGGCATTTGCGGCTCGCACTAGTGCAGAGTTATCTCAAAGAAAGGGGCCACGGTGTTTCTGTATCTCTATTATGTTGGTGCGGCTTCGGAACTTTTAAATATCTTGATATATCTCGAGAACTACGCATCTGATCAAAAAATATCATAGAACATAAAAAGTAGGAAACTTAATTCTCTACAAATAAGGTCTCTTATCATTTTGCCATAGCTCGCTTCGTTTCCGAGATATTTGCAGATTTATCTCAAGGGAAGGGGCCTGACGGACATATTTCGAGATATATCTTCTTCTTGTTGTTCTTCTTCTGCAGAGCTAAGCTGGAAGTGGCATTTGCAGTTCGCAATAGTGCAGAGTTATCTCAAAGAAAGGGGCCACGGTGTTTCTGTATCTCTATTATGTTGGTGCGGCTTCGGAACTTTTAAATATCTTGATATATCTCGAGAAGTACGCATCTGATCAAAAAATATCATAGAACATAGAAAGTAGGAAACTTAATTCTCTACAAAAAAGGTCTCTTAACATTTTGCCATAGCTCGCTTCGTTTCCGAGATATTTGCAGATTTATCTCAAGGGAAGGGGCCTGACGGACATATTTCGAGATATTTCTTCTTCTTGTTGTTCTTCTTCTGCACAGCTAAGCTGGAAGTGGCATTTGCAGCTCGCAATAGTGCAGAGTTATCTGAAAGAAAGGGGCCACGGTGTTTCTGTATCTCTATTATGTTGGTGCGGCTTCGGAACTTTTAAATATCTCGATATATCTCGAAAACTACGCTTCTGATCAAAAAATATCATAGAACATAACTTGTAGGAGACATAATTCTCTACAAAAAAGGTCTCTTAACATTTTGCCATAGCTCGCTTCCTTTCCGAGATATTTGCAGATATATCTCAAGGGAAGGGGCCTGACGGACATATTTCGAGATATTTCTTCTTCTTGTTGTTCTTCTTCCGCACAGCTAAACTGGAAGTGGCATTTCCAGCTCGCAATAGTGCAGAGTTATCTGAAAGAAAGGGGCCACGGTGTTTCTGTATCTCTATTATGTTGGTGCGGCTTCGGAACTTTTAAATATCTTGATATATCTCGAGAACTACGCATCTGATCAAAAAATATCATAGAACATAAAAAGTAGGAAACTTAATTCTCTACAAAAATGGTCTCTTAACATTTTGCCATAGCTCGCTTCGTTTCCGAGATATTTGCAGATTTATCTCAAGGGAAGGGGCCTGACGGACATATTTCGAGATATTTCTTCTTCTTGTTGTTCTTCTTCTGCACAGCTAAGCTGGAAATGGCATTTGCGGCTCGCACTAGTGCAGAGTTATCTCGAAGAAAGGGGCCACGGTGTTTCTGTATCTCTATTATGTTGGTGCGGCTTCGGAACTTTTAAATATCTTGATATATCTCGAGAACTACGCATCTGATCAAAAAATATCATAGAACATAAAAAGTAGGAAACTTAATTCTCTACAAATAAGGTCTCTTATCATTTTGCCATAGCTCGCTTCGTTTCCGAGATATTTGCAGATTTATCTCAAGGGAAGGGGCCTGACGGACATATTTCGAGATATATCTTCTTCTTGTTGTTCTTCTTCTGCACAGCTAAGCTGGAACTGGCATTTGCAGCTCGCAATAGTGCAGAGTTATCTCAAAGAAAGGGGCCACGGTGTTTCTGTATCTCTATTATGTTGGTGCGGCTTCGGAACTTTTAAATATCTTGATATATCTCGAGAAGTACGCATCTGATCAAAAAATATCATAGAACATAGAAAGTAGGAAACTTAATTCTCTACAAAAAAGGTCTCTTAACATTTTGCCATAGCTCGCTTCGTTTCCGAGATATTTGCAGATTTATCTCAAGGGAAGGGGCCTGACGGACATATTTCGAGATATTTCTTCTTCTTGTTGTTCTTCTTCTGCACAGCTAAGCTGGAAGTGGCATTTGCGGCTCGCACTAGTGCAGAGATATCTCAAAGAAAGGGGCCACGGTGTGTCTGTATCTCTATTATGTTGGTGCGGCTTCGGAACTTTTAAATATCTCGATATATCTCGAAAACTACGCTTCTGATCAAAAAATATCATAGAACATAAATTGTAGGCAACACAATTCTCTACAAAAAACGTCTCTTAACATTTTGCCATAGCTCGCTTCGTTTCCGAAATATTTGCAGATTTATCTCAAGGGAAGGGGCCTGACGGACATATTTCGAGATATTTCTTCTTCTTGTTGTTCTTCTTCTGCACAGCTAAGCTGGAAGTGGCATTTGCGGCTCGCACTAGTGCAGAGTTATCTCAAAGAAAGGGGCCACGGTGTTTCTGTATCTCTATTATGTTGGTGCGGCTTCGGAACTTTTAAATATCTCGATATATCTCGAAAACTACGCTTCTGATCAAAAAATATCATAGAACATAACTTGTAGGAGACATAATTCTCTACAAAAAAGGTCTCTTAACATTTTGCCATAGCTCGTATCGTTTCCGAGATATTTGCAGATATATCTCAAGGGAAGGGGCCTGACGGACATATTTCGAGATATTTCTTCTTCTTGTTGTTCTTCTTCTGCACAGCTAAACTGGAAGTGGCATTTCCAGCTCGCAATAGTGCAGAGTTATCTCAAAGAAAGGGGCCACGGTGTTTCTGTATCTCTATTATGTTGGTGCGGCTTCGGAACTTTTAAATATCTTGATATATCTCGAGAACTACGCATCTGATCAAAAAATATCATAGAACATAAAAAGTACGAAACTTAATTCTCTACAACAAAGGTCTCTTAACATTTTGCCATAGCTCGCTTCGTTTCGGAGATATTTGCAGATTTATCTCAAGGGAAGGGGCCTGACGGACATATTTCGAGATATTTCTTCTTCTTGTTGTTCTTCTTCTGCACAGCTAAGCTGGAAGTGGCATTTGCGGCTCGCACTAGTGCAGAGTTATCTCAAAGAAAGGGGCCACGGTGTTTCTGTATCTCTATTATGTTGGTGCGGCTTCGGAACTTTTAAATATCTTGATATATCTCGAGAACTACGCATCTGATCAAAAAATATCATAGAACATAAAAAGTAGGAAACTTAATTCTCTACAAATAAGGTCTCTTATCATTTTGCCATAGCTCGCTTCGTTTCCGAGATATTTGCAGATTTATCTCAAGGGAAGGGGCCTGACGGACATATTTCGAGATATATCTTCTTCTTGTTGTTCTTCTTCTGCAGAGCTAAGCTGGAAGTGGCATTTGCAGTTCGCAATAGTGCAGAGTTATCTCAAAGAAAGGGGCCACGGTGTTTCTGTATCTCTATTATGTTGGTGCGGCTTCGGAACTTTTAAATATCTTGATATATCTCGAGAAGTACGCATCTGATCAAAAAATATCATAGAACATAGAAAGTAGGAAACTTAATTCTCTACAAAAAAGGTCTCTTAACATTTTGCCATAGCTCGCTTCGTTTCCGAGATATTTGCAGATTTATCTCAAGGGAAGGGGCCTGACGGACATATTTCGAGATATTTCTTCTTCTTGTTGTTCTTCTTCTGCACAGCTAAGCTGGAAGTGGCATTTGCAGCTCGCAATAGTGCAGAGTTATCTGAAAGAAAGGGGCCACGGTGTTTCTGTATCTCTATTATGTTGGTGCGGCTTCGGAACTTTTAAATATCTCGATATATCTCGAAAACTACGCTTCTGATCAAAAAATATCATAGAACATAACTTGTAGGAGACATAATTCTCTACAAAAAAGGTCTCTTAACATTTTGCCATAGCTCGCTTCCTTTCCGAGATATTTGCAGATATATCTCAAGGGAAGGGGCCTGACGGACATATTTCGAGATATTTCTTCTTCTTGTTGTTCTTCTTCCGCACAGCTAAACTGGAAGTGGCATTTCCAGCTCGCAATAGTGCAGAGTTATCTGAAAGAAAGGGGCCACGGTGTTTCTGTATCTCTATTATGTTGGTGCGGCTTCGGAACTTTTAAATATCTTGATATATCTCGAGAACTACGCATCTGATCAAAAAATATCATAGAACATAAAAAGTAGGAAACTTAATTCTCTACAAAAATGGTCTCTTAACATTTTGCCATAGCTCGCTTCGTTTCCGAGATATTTGCAGATTTATCTCAAGGGAAGGGGCCTGACGGACATATTTCGAGATATTTCTTCTTCTTGTTGTTCTTCTTCTGCACAGCTAAGCTGGAAATGGCATTTGCGGCTCGCACTAGTGCAGAGTTATCTCGAAGAAAGGGGCCACGGTGTTTCTGTATCTCTATTATGTTGGTGCGGCTTCGGAACTTTTAAATATCTTGATATATCTCGAGAACTACGCATCTGATCAAAAAATATCATAGAACATAAAAAGTAGGAAACTTAATTCTCTACAAATAAGGTCTCTTATCATTTTGCCATAGCTCGCTTCGTTTCCGAGATATTTGCAGATTTATCTCAAGGGAAGGGGCCTGACGGACATATTTCGAGATATATCTTCTTCTTGTTGTTCTTCTTCTGCACAGCTAAGCTGGAACTGGCATTTGCAGCTCGCAATAGTGCAGAGTTATCTCAAAGAAAGGGGCCACGGTGTTTCTGTATCTCTATTATGTTGGTGCGGCTTCGGAACTTTTAAATATCTTGATATATCTCGAGAAGTACGCATCTGATCAAAAAATATCATAGAACATAGAAAGTAGGAAACTTAATTCTCTACAAAAAAGGTCTCTTAACATTTTGCCATAGCTCGCTTCGTTTCCGAGATATTTGCAGATTTATCTCAAGGGAAGGGGCCTGACGGACATATTTCGAGATATTTCTTCTTCTTGTTGTTCTTCTTCTGCACAGCTAAGCTGGAAGTGGCATTTGCGGCTCGCACTAGTGCAGAGATATCTCAAAGAAAGGGGCCACGGTGTGTCTGTATCTCTATTATGTTGGTGCGGCTTCGGAACTTTTAAATATCTCGATATATCTCGAAAACTACGCTTCTGATCAAAAAATATCATAGAACATAAATTGTAGGCAACACAATTCTCTACAAAAAACGTCTCTTAACATTTTGCCATAGCTCGCTTCGTTTCCGAGATATTTGCAGATTTATCTCAAGGGAAGGGGCCTGACGGACATATTTCGAGATATTTCTTCTTCTTGTTGTTCTTCTTCTGCACAGCTAAGCTGGAAGTGGCATTTGCAGCTCGCAATAGTGCAGAGTTATCTCAAAGAAAGGGGCCACGGTGTTTCTGTATCTCTATTATGTTGGTGCGGCTTCGGAACTTTTAAATATCTCGATATATCTCGAAAACTACGCTTCTGATCAAAAAATATCATAGAACATAAATTGTAGGAAACACAATTCTCTACAACAAACGTCTCTTAACATTTTGCCATAGCTCGCTTCGTTTCCGAGATATTTGCAGATTTATCTCAAGGGAAGGGGCCTGACGGACATATTTCGAGATATTTCTTCTTCTTGTTGTTCTTCTTCTGCACAGCTAAGCTGGAAGTGGCATTTGCAGCTCGCAATAGTGCAGAGTTATCTCAAAGAAAGGGGCCACGGTGTTTCTGTATCTCTATTATGTTGGTGCGGCTTCGGAACTTTTAAATATCTTGATATATCTCGAGAACTACGCATCTGATCAAAAAATATCATAGAACATAGAAAGTAGGAAACTTAATTCTCTACAAAAAAGGTCTCTTAACATTTTGCCATAGCTCGCTTCGTTTCCGAGATATTTGCAGATTTATCTCAAGGGAAGGGGCCTGACGGACATATTTCGAGATATTTCTTCTTCTTGTTGTTCTTCTTCTGCACAGCTAAGCTGGAAGTGGCATTTACAGCTCGCAATAGTGCAGAGTTATCTCAAAGAAAGGGGTCACGGTGTTTCTGTATCTCTATTATGTTGGTGCGGCTTCGGAACTTTTAAATATCACGATATATCTCGAAAACTACGCTTCTGATCAAAAAATATCATAGAACATAACTTGTAGGAGACATAATTCTCTACAAAAAAGGTCTCTTAACATTTTGCCATAGCTCGTATCGTTTCCGAGATATTTGCAGATATATCTCAAGGGAAGGGGCCTGACGGACATATTTCGAGATATTTCTTCTTCTTGTTGTTCTTCTTCTGCACAGCTAAACTGGAAGTGGCATTTCCAGCTCGCAATAGTGCAGAGTTATCTCAAAGAAAGGGGCCACGGTGTTTCTGTATCTCTATTATGTTGGTGCGGCTTCGGAACTTTTAAATATCTTGATATATCTCGAGAACTACGCATCTGATCAAAAAATATCATAGAACATAGAAAGTAGGAAACTTAATTCTCTACAAAAAAGGTCTCTTAACATTTTGCCATAGCTCGCTTCGTTTCCGAGATATTTGCAGATTTATCTCAAGGGAAGGGGCCTGACGGACATATTTCGAGATATTTCTTCTTCTTGTTGTTCTTCTTCTGCACAGCTAAGCTGGAAGTGGCATTTGCAGCTCGCAATAGTGCAGAGTTATCTGAAAGAAAGGGGCCACGGTGTTTCTGTATCTCTATTATGTTGGTGCGGCTTCGGAACTTTTAAATATCTCGATATATCTCGAAAACTACGCTTCTGATCAAAAAATATCATAGAACATAACTTGTAGGAGACATAATTCTCTACAAAAAAGGTCTCTTAACATTTTGCCATAGTTTGCTTCGTTTCCGAGATATTTGCAGATATATCTCAAGGGAAGGGGCCTGACGGACATATTTCGAGATATTTCTTCTTCTTGTTGTTCTTCTACTGCACAGCTAAACTGGAAGTGGCATTTGCAGCTCGCAATAGTGCAGAGTTATCTGAAAGAAAGGGGCCACGGTGTTTCTGTATCTCTATTATGTTGGTGCGGTTTCGGAACTTTTAAATATCTCGATATATCTCGAAAACTACGCTTCTGATCAAAAAATATCATAGAACATAACTTGTAGGAGACATAATTCTCTACAAAAAAGGTCTCTTAACATTTTGCCATAGCTCGCTTCCTTTCCGAGATATTTGCAGATATATCTCAAGGGAAGGGGCCTGACGGACATATTTCGAGATATTTCTTCTTCTTGTTGTTCTTCTTCTGCACAGCTAAACTGGAAGTGGCATTTCCAGCTCGCAATAGTGCAGAGTTATCTGAAAGAAAGGGGCCACGGTGTTTCTGTATCTCTATTATGTTGGTGCGGCTTCGGAACTTTTAAATATCTTGATATATCTCGAGAACTACGCATCTGATCAAAAAATATCATAGAACATAAAAAGTAGGAAACTTAATTCTCTACAAAAATGGTCTCTTAACATTTTGCCATAGCTCGCTTCGTTTCCGAGATATTTGCAGATTTATCTCAAGGGAAGGGGCCTGACGGACATATTTCGAGATATTTCTTCTTCTTGTTGTTCTTCTTCTGCACAGCTAAGCTGGAAGTGGCATTTGCGGCTCGCACTAGTGCAGAGTTATCTCAAAGAAAGGGGCCACGGTGTTTCTGTATCTCTATTATGTTGGTGCGGCTTCGGAACTTTTAAATATCTTGATATATCTCGAGAACTACGCATCTGATCAAAAAATATCATAGAACATAAAAAGTAGGAAACTTAATTCTCTACAAATAAGGTCTCTTATCATTTTGCCATAGCTCGCTTCGTTTCCGAGATATTTGCAGATTTATCTCAAGGGAAGGGGCCTGACGGACATATTTCGAGATATATCTTCTTCTTGTTGTTCTTCTTCTGCACAGCTAAGCTGGAAGTGGCATTTGCAGCTCGCAATAGTGCAGAGTTATCTCAAAGAAAGGGGCCACGGTGTTTCTGTATCTCTATTATGTTGGTGCGGCTTCGGAACTTTTAAATATCTTGATATATCTCGAGAAGTACGCATCTGATCAAAAAATATCATAGAACATAGAAAGTAGGAAACTTAATTCTCTACAAAAAAGGTCTCTTAACATTTTGCCATAGCTCGCTTCGTTTCCGAGATATTTGCAGATTTATCTCAAGGGAAGGGGCCTGACGGACATATTTCGAGATATTTCTTCTTCTTGTTGTTCTTCTTCTGCACAGCTAAGCTGGAAGTGGCATTTGCGGCTCGCAATAGTGCAGAGTTATCTCAAAGAAAGGGGCCACGGTGTTTCTGTATCTCTATTATGTTGGTGCGGCTTCGGAACTTTTAAATATCTTGATATATCTCGAGAACTACGCATCTGATCAAAAAATATCATAGAACATAAATAGTAGGAAACTTAATTCTCTACAAAAAAGGTCCCTCAACATTTTGCCATAGCTCGCTTCGTTTCCGAGATATTTGCACATTTATCTCAAGGGAAGCGGCCTAACGGACATATTTCGAGATATTTCTTCTTCTTGTTGTTCTTCTTCTGCACAGCTAAGCTGGAAGTGGCATTTGCGGCTCGCACTAGTGCAGAGTTATCTCAAAGAAAGGGGCCACGGTGTTTCTGTATCTCTATTATGTTGGTGCGGCTTCGGAACTTTTAAATATCTCGATATATCTCGAAAACTACGCTTCTGATCAAAAAATATCATAGAACATAAATTGTAGGAAACATAATTCTGTACAAAAAACGTCTCATAACATTTTGCCATAGCTCGCTTCGTTTCCGAGATATGTGCAGATTCAGCTCAAAGGAACGGGCCTGACGGACATATTTCGAGATACTTCTTCTTCTTGTTGTTCTTCCTCTGCACAGCTAAGCTGGAAGTGGCATTTGCAGCTCGCAATAGTGCAGAGTTATCTCAAAGAAAGGGGCCACGGTGTTTCTGTATCTCTATTATGTTGGTGCGGCTTCGGAACTTTTAAATATCTTGATATATCTCGAGAACTACGCATCTGATCAAAAAATATCATAGAACATAAAAAGTAGGAAACTTAATTCTCTACAAAAAAGGTCTCTTAACATTTTGCCATAGCTCGCTTCGTTTCCGAGATATTTGCAGATTTATCTCAAGGGAAGGGGCCTGACGGACATATTTCGAGATATTTCTTCTTCTTGTTGTCCTTCTTCTGCACAGCTAAGCTGGAAGTGGCATTTGCAGCTCGCAATAGTGCAGAGTTATCTCAAAGAAGGGGGCCACGGTGTTTCTGTATCTCTATTATGTTGGTGCGGCTTCGGAACTTTTAAATATCTTGATATATCTCGAGAACTGCGCATCTGATCAAAAAATATCATAGAACATAAAAAGTAGGAAACTTAATTCTCTACAAAAAAGGTCTCTTAACATTTTGCCATAGCTCGCTTCGTTTCCGAGATATTTGCAGATTTATCTCAAGGGAAGGGGCCTGACGGACATATTTCGAGATATTTCTTCTTCTTGTTGTTCTTCTTCTGCACAGCTAAGCTGGAAATGGCATTTGCGGCTCGCACTAGTGCAGAGTTATCTCGAAGAAAGGGGCCACGGTGTTTCTGTATCTCTATTATGTTGGTGCGGCTTCGGAACTTTTAAATATCTTGATATATCTCGAGAACTACGCATCTGATCAAAAAATATCATAGAACATAAAAAGTAGGAAACTTAATTCTCTACAAAAAAGGTCTCTTATCATTTTGCCATAGCTCGCTTCGTTTCCGCGATATTTGCAGATTTATCTCAAGGGAAGGGGCCTGACGGACATATTTCAAGATATTTCTTCTTCTTGTTGTTCTTCCTCTGCACAGCTAAGCTGGAAGTGGCATTTGCAGCTCGCAATAGTGCAGAGTAATCTCAAAGAAAGGGGCCACGGTGTTTCTGTATCTCTATTATGTTGGTGCGGCTTCGGAACTTTTAAATATCTTGATATATCTCGAGAACTATGCATCTGATCAAAAAATATCATAGAACATAAAAAGTAGGAAACTTAATTCTCTACAAAAAAGGTCTCTTAACATTTTGCCATAGCTCGCTTCGTTTCCGAGATATTTGCAGATTTATCTCAAGGGAAGGGGCCTGACGGACATATTTCGAGATATTTCTTCTTCTTGTTGTTCTTCTTCTGCACAGCTAAGCTGGAAGTGGCATTTGCGGCTCGCATTAGTGCAGAGTTATCTCAAAGAAAGGGGCCACGGTGTTTCTGTATCTCTATTATGTTGGTGCGGCTTCGGAACTTTTAAATATCTTGATATATCTCGAGAACTACGCATCTGATCAAAAAATATCATAGAACATAAAAAGTAGGAAACTTAATTCTCTACAAAAAAGGTCTCTTAACATTTTGCCATAGCTCGCTTCGTTTCCGAGATATTTGCAGATTTATCTCAAGGGAAGGGGCCTGACGGACATATTTCGAGATATTTCTTCTTCTTGTTGTTCTTCTTCTGCACAGCTAAGCTGGAAGTGGCATTTGCGGCTCGCACTAGTGCAGAGTTATCTCAAAGAAAGGGGCCACGGTGTTTCTGTATCTCTATTATGTTGGTGCGGCTTCGGAACTTTTAAATATCTCGATATATCTCGAAAACTACGCTTCTGATCAAAAAATATCATAGCACATAAATTGTAGGAAACATAATTCTCTACAAAAAACGTCTCTTAACATTTTGCCATAGCTCGCTTCGTTTCCGAGATATTTGCAGATTTATCTCAAGGGAAGGGGCCTGACGGACATATTTCGAGATATTTCTTCTTCTTGTTGTTCTTCTTCTGCACAGCTAAGCTGGAAGTGGCATTTGCGGCTCGCACTAGTGCAGAGTTATCTCAAAGAGAGGGGCCACGGTGTTTCTGTGTCTCTATTATGTTGGTGCGGCTTCGGAACTTTTAAGTATCTTGATATATCTCGAGAACTACGCATCTGATCAAAAAATATCATAGAACATAAAAAGTAGGAAACTTAATTCTCTACAAAAAAGGTCTCTTAACATTTTGCCATAGCTCGCTTCGTTTCCGAGATATTTACAGATTCAGCTCAAAGGAACGGGCCTGACGGACATATTTCGAGATATTTCTTCTTCTTGTTGTTCTTCCTCTGCACAGCTAAGCTGGAAGTGGCATTTGCAGTTCGCAATAGTGCAGAGTTATCTCAAAGAGAGGGGCCACGGTGTTTCTGTGTCTCTATTATGTTGGTGCGGCTTCGGAACTTTTAAGTATCTTGATATATCTCGAGAACTACGCATCTGATCAAAAAATATCATAGAACATAAAAAGTAGGAAACTTAATTCTCTACAAAAAAGGTCTCTTAACATTTTGCCATAGCTCGCTTCGTTTCCGAGATATTTGCAGATTTATCTCAAGTGAAGGGGCCTGACGGACATATTTCGAGATATTTCTTCTTCTTGTTGTCCTTCTTCTGCACAGCTAAGCTGGAAGTGGCATTTGCGGCTCGCACTAGTGCAGAGTTATCTCAAAGAAAGGGGCCACGGTGTTTCTGTATCTCTATTATGTTGGTGCGGCTTCGGAACTTTTGAATATCTCGATATATCTCGAAAACTACGCTTCTGATCAAAAAACATCATAGAAGATAAATTGTAGGAAACATAATTCTCTACAAAAAACGTCTCTTAAGATTTTGCCATAGCTCGCTTCGTTTCCGAGATATTTGCAGATTTATATCAAGGGAAGGGGCCTGACGGACATATTTCGAGATATTTCTTCTTCTTGTTGTTCTTCTTCTGCACAGCTAAGCTGGAAGTGGCATTTGTGGCTCGCACTAGTGCAGAGTTATCTCAAAGAAAGGGGCCACGGTGTTTCTGTATCTCTATTATGTTGGTGCGGCTTCGGAACTTTTAAATATCTCGATATATCTCGAAAACTACGCTTCTGATCAAAAAATATCATAGAACATAAAAAGTAGGAAACTTAATTCTCTACAAAAAAGGTCTCTTAACATTTTGCCATAGCTCGCTTCGTTTCCGAGATATTTGCAGATTTATCTCAAGGGAAGGGGCCTAACGGACATATTTCGAGATATTTCTTCTTCTTGTTGTTCTTCTTCTGCACAGCTAAACTGGAAGTGGCATTTCCAGCTCGCAATAGTGCAGAGTTATCTCAAAGAGAGGGGCCACGGTGTTTCTGTATCTCTATTATGTTGGTGCGGCTTCGGAACTTTTAAATATCTTGATATATCTCGAGAACTACGCATCTGATCAAAAGATATCATAGAACATAAAAAGTAGGAAACTTAATTCTCTACAAAAAAGGTCTCTTAACATTTTGCCATAGCTCGCTTCGTTTCCGAGATATTTGCAGATTTATCTCAAGGGAAGGGGCCTGACGGACATATTTCGAGATATTTCTTCTTCTTGTTGTTCTTCTTCTGCACAGCTAAGCTGGAAGTGGCATTTGCAGCTCGCAATAGTGCAGAGTTATCGCAAAGAAAGGGGACACGGTGTTTCTGTATCTCTATTATGTTGGTGCGGCTTCGGAACTTTTAAATATCTTGATATATCTCGAGAACTATGCATCTGATCAAAAAATATCATAGAACATAAAAAGTAGGAAACTTAATTCTCTACAAAAAAGGTCTCTTAACATTTTGCCATAGCTCGCTTCGTTTCCGAGATATTTGCAGATTTATCTGAAGGGAAGGGGCCTGACGGACATATTTCGAGATATTTCTTCTTCTTGTTGTTCTTCTTCTGCACAGCTAAGCTGGAAGTGGCATTTGCGGCTCGCATTAGTGCAGAGTTATCTCAAAGAAAGGGGCCACGGTGTTTCTGTATCTCTATTATGTTGGTGCGGCTTCGGAACTTTTAAATATCTTGATATATCTCGAGAACTACGCATCTGATCAAAAAATATCATAGAACATAAAAAGTAGGAAACTTAATTCTCTACAAAAAAGGTCTCTTAACATTTTGCCATAGCTCGCTTTGTTTCCGAGATATTTGCAGATTTATCTCAAGGGAAGGGGCCTGACGGACATATTTCGAGATATTTCTTCTTCTTGTTGTTCTTCTTCTGCACAGCTAAGCTGGAAGTGCCATTTGCGGCTCGCGCTAGTGCAGAGTTATCTCAAAGAAAGGGGCCACGGTGTTTCTGTATCTCTATTATGTTGGTGCGGCTTCTGAACTTTTAAATATCTCGATATATCTCGAAAACTACGCTTCTGATCAAAAAATATCATAGCACACAAATTGTAGGAAACATAATTCTCTACAAAAAACGTCTCTTAACATTTTGCCATAGCTCGCTTCGTTTCCGAGATATTTGCAGATTTATCTCAAGGGAAGGGGCCTGACGGACATATTTCGAGATATTTCTTCTTCTTGTTGTTCTTCTTCTGCACAGCTAAGCTGGAAGTGGCATTTGCGGCTCGCACTAGTGCAGAGTTATCTCAAAGAAAGGGGCCACGGTGTTTCTGTATCTCTATTATGTTGGTGCGGCTCCGGAACTTTTAAATATCTTGATATATCTCGAGAACTACGCATCTGATCAAAAAATATCATAGAACATAAAAAGTAGGAAACTTAATTCTCTACAAAAAAGGTCCCTCAACATTTTGCCATAGCTCGCTTCGTTTCCGAGATATTTGCACATTTATCTCAAGGGAAGCGGCCTAACGGACATATTTCGAGATATTTCTTCTTCTTGTTGTTCTTCTTCTGCACAGCTAAGCTGGAAGTGGCATTTGCGGCTCGCACTAGTGCAGAGTTATCTCAAAGAAAGGGGCCACGGTGTTTCTGTATCTCTATTATGTTGGTGCGGCTTCGGAACTTTTAAATATCTCGATATATCTCGAAAACTACGCTTCTGATCAAAAAATATCATAGAACATAAATTGTAGGAAACTTAATTCTCTACAACAAAGGTCCCTCAACATTTTGCCATAGCTCGCTTCGTTTCCGAGATATTTGCACATTTATCTCAAGGGAAGCGGCCTAACGGACATATTTCGAGATATTTCTTCTTCTTGTTGTTCTTCTTCTGCACAGCTAAGCTGGAAGTGGCATTTGCGGCTCGCACTAGTGCAGAGTTATCTCAAAGAAAGGGGCCACGGTGTTTCTGTATCTCTATTATGTTGGTGCGGCTTCGGAACTTTTAAATATCTCGATATATCTCGAAAACTACGCTTCTGATCAAAAAATATCATACAACATAAATTGTAGGAAACATAATTCTGTACAAAAAACGTCTCATAACATTTTGCCATAGCTCGCTTCGTTTCCGAGATATGTGCAGATTCAGCTCAAAGGAACGGGCCTGACGGACATATTTCGAGATACTTCTTCTTCTTGTTGTTCTTCCTCTGCACAGCTAAGCTGGAAGTGGCATTTGCAGCTCGCAATAGTGCAGAGTTATCTCAAAGAAAGGGGCCACGGTGTTTCTGTATCTCTATTATGTTGGTGCGGCTTCGGAACTTTTAAATATCTTGATATATCTCGAGAACTACGCATCTGATCAAAAAATATCATAGAACATAAAAAGTAGGAAACTTAATTCTCTACAAAAAAGGTCTCTTAACATTTTGCCATAGCTCGCTTCGTTTCCGAGATATTTGCAGATTTATCTCAAGGGAAGGGGCCTGACGGACATATTTCGAGATATTTCTTCTTCTTGTTGTCCTTCTTCTGCACAGCTAAGCTGGAAGTGGCATTTGCAGCTCGCAATAGTGCAGAGTTATCTCAAAGAAGGGGGCCACGGTGTTTCTGTATCTCTATTATGTTGGTGCGGCTTCGGAACTTTTAAATATCTTGATATATCTCGAGAACTGCGCATCTGATCAAAAAATATCATAGAACATAAAAAGTAGGAAACTTAATTCTCTACAAAAAAGGTCTCTTAACATTTTGCCATAGCTCGCTTCGTTTCCGAGATATTTGCAGATTTATCTCAAGGGAAGGGGCCTGACGGACATATTTCGAGATATTTCTTCTTCTTGTTGTTCTTCTTCTGCACAGCTAAGCTGGAAATGGCATTTGCGGCTCGCACTAGTGCAGAGTTATCTCGAAGAAAGGGGCCACGGTGTTTCTGTATCTCTATTATGTTGGTGCGGCTTCGGAACTTTTAAATATCTTGATATATCTCGAGAACTACGCATCTGATCAAAAAATATCATAGAACATAAAAAGTAGGAAACTTAATTCTCTACAAAAAAGGTCTCTTATCATTTTGCCATAGCTCGCTTCGTTTCCGCGATATTTGCAGATTTATCTCAAGGGAAGGGGCCTGACGGACATATTTCAAGATATTTCTTCTTCTTGTTGTTCTTCCTCTGCACAGCTAAGCTGGAAGTGGCATTTGCAGCTCGCAATAGTGCAGAGTAATCTCAAAGAAAGGGGCCACGGTGTTTCTGTATCTCTATTATGTTGGTGCGGCTTCGGAACTTTTAAATATCTTGATATATCTCGAGAACTATGCATCTGATCAAAAAATATCATAGAACATAAAAAGTAGGAAACTTAATTCTCTACAAAAAAGGTCTCTTAACATTTTGCCATAGCTCGCTTCGTTTCCGAGATATTTGCAGATTTATCTGAAGGGAAGGGGCCTGACGGACATATTTCGAGATATTTCTTCTTCTTGTTGTTCTTCTTCTGCACAGCTAAGCTGGAAGTGGCATTTGCGGCTCGCATTAGTGCAGAGTTATCTCAAAGAAAGGGGCCACGGTGTTTCTGTATCTCTATTATGTTGGTGCGGCTTCGGAACTTTTAAATATCTTGATATATCTCGAGAACTACGCATCTGATCAAAAAATATCATAGAACATAAAAAGTAGGAAACTTAATTCTCTACAAAAAAGGTCTCTTAACATTTTGCCATAGCTCGCTTCGTTTCCGAGATATTTGCAGATTTATCTCAAGGGAAGGGGCCTGACGGACATATTTCGAGATATTTCTTCTTCTTGTTGTTCTTCTTCTGCACAGCTAAGCTGGAAGTGGCATTTGCGGCTCGCACTAGTGCAGAGTTATCTCAAAGAAAGGGGCCACGGTGTTTCTGTATCTCTATTATGTTGGTGCGGCTTCGGAACTTTTAAATATCTCGATATATCTCGAAAACTACGCTTCTGATCAAAAAATATCATAGCACATAAATTGTAGGAAACATAATTCTCTACAAAAAACGTCTCTTAACATTTTGCCATAGCTCGCTTCGTTTCCGAGATATTTGCAGATTTATCTCAAGGGAAGGGGCCTGACGGACATATTTCGAGATATTTCTTCTTCTTGTTGTTCTTCTTCTGCACAGCTAAGCTGGAAGTGGCATTTGCGGCTCGCACTAGTGCAGAGTTATCTCAAAGAGAGGGGCCACGGTGTTTCTGTGTCTCTATTATGTTGGTGCGGCTTCGGAACTTTTAAGTATCTTGATATATCTCGAGAACTACGCATCTGATCAAAAAATATCATAGAACATAAAAAGTAGGAAACTTAATTCTCTACAAAAAAGGTCTCTTAACATTTTGCCATAGCTCGCTTCGTTTCCGAGATATTTACAGATTCAGCTCAAAGGAACGGGCCTGACGGACATATTTCGAGATATTTCTTCTTCTTGTTGTTCTTCCTCTGCACAGCTAAGCTGGAAGTGGCATTTGCAGTTCGCAATAGTGCAGAGTTATCTCAAAGAGAGGGGCCACGGTGTTTCTGTGTCTCTATTATGTTGGTGCGGCTTCGGAACTTTTAAGTATCTTGATATATCTCGAGAACTACGCATCTGATCAAAAAATATCATAGAACATAAAAAGTAGGAAACTTAATTCTCTACAAAAAAGGTCTCTTAACATTTTGCCATAGCTCGCTTCGTTTCCGAGATATTTGCAGATTTATCTCAAGTGAAGGGGCCTGACGGACATATTTCGAGATATTTCTTCTTCTTGTTGTCCTTCTTCTGCACAGCTAAGCTGGAAGTGGCATTTGCGGCTCGCACTAGTGCAGAGTTATCTCAAAGAAAGGGGCCACGGTGTTTCTGTATCTCTATTATGTTGGTGCGGCTTCGGAACTTTTGAATATCTCGATATATCTCGAAAACTACGCTTCTGATCAAAAAACATCATAGAAGATAAATTGTAGGAAACATAATTCTCTACAAAAAACGTCTCTTAAGATTTTGCCATAGCTCGCTTCGTTTCCGAGATATTTGCAGATTTATATCAAGGGAAGGGGCCTGACGGACATATTTCGAGATATTTCTTCTTCTTGTTGTTCTTCTTCTGCACAGCTAAGCTGGAAGTGGCATTTGTGGCTCGCACTAGTGCAGAGTTATCTCAAAGAAAGGGGCCACGGTGTTTCTGTATCTCTATTATGTTGGTGCGGCTTCGGAACTTTTAAATATCTCGATATATCTCGAAAACTACGCTTCTGATCAAAAAATATCATAGAACATAAAAAGTAGGAAACTTAATTCTCTACAAAAAAGGTCTCTTAACATTTTGCCATAGCTCGCTTCGTTTCCGAGATATTTGCAGATTTATCTCAAGGGAAGGGGCCTAACGGACATATTTCGAGATATTTCTTCTTCTTGTTGTTCTTCTTCTGCACAGCTAAACTGGAAGTGGCATTTCCAGCTCGCAATAGTGCAGAGTTATCTCAAAGAGAGGGGCCACGGTGTTTCTGTATCTCTATTATGTTGGTGCGGCTTCGGAACTTTTAAATATCTTGATATATCTCGAGAACTACGCATCTGATCAAAAGATATCATAGAACATAAAAAGTAGGAAACTTAATTCTCTACAAAAAAGGTCTCTTAACATTTTGCCATAGCTCGCTTCGTTTCCGAGATATTTGCAGATTTATCTCAAGGGAAGGGGCCTGACGGACATATTTCGAGATATTTCTTCTTCTTGTTGTTCTTCTTCTGCACAGCTAAGCTGGAAGTGGCATTTGCAGCTCGCAATAGTGCAGAGTTATCGCAAAGAAAGGGGACACGGTGTTTCTGTATCTCTATTATGTTGGTGCGGCTTCGGAACTTTTAAATATCTTGATATATCTCGAGAACTATGCATCTGATCAAAAAATATCATAGAACATAAAAAGTAGGAAACTTAATTCTCTACAAAAAAGGTCTCTTAACATTTTGCCATAGCTCGCTTCGTTTCCGAGATATTTGCAGATTTATCTGAAGGGAAGGGGCCTGACGGACATATTTCGAGATATTTCTTCTTCTTGTTGTTCTTCTTCTGCACAGCTAAGCTGGAAGTGGCATTTGCGGCTCGCATTAGTGCAGAGTTATCTCAAAGAAAGGGGCCACGGTGTTTCTGTATCTCTATTATGTTGGTGCGGCTTCGGAACTTTTAAATATCTTGATATATCTCGAGAACTACGCATCTGATCAAAAAATATCATAGAACATAAAAAGTAGGAAACTTAATTCTCTACAAAAAAGGTCTCTTAACATTTTGCCATAGCTCGCTTTGTTTCCGAGATATTTGCAGATTTATCTCAAGGGAAGGGGCCTGACGGACATATTTCGAGATATTTCTTCTTCTTGTTGTTCTTCTTCTGCACAGCTAAGCTGGAAGTGGCATTTGCGGCTCGCGCTAGTGCAGAGTTATCTCAAAGAAAGGGGCCACGGTGTTTCTGTATCTCTATTATGTTGGTGCGGCTTCTGAACTTTTAAATATCTCGATATATCTCGAAAACTACGCTTCTGATCAAAAAATATCATAGCACACAAATTGTAGGAAACATAATTCTCTACAAAAAACGTCTCTTAACATTTTGCCATAGCTCGCTTCGTTTCCGAGATATTTGCAGATTTATCTCAAGGGAAGGGGCCTGACGGACATATTTCGAGATATTTCTTCTTCTTGTTGTTCTTCTTCTGCACAGCTAAGCTGGAAGTGGCATTTGCGGCTCGCACTAGTGCAGAGTTATCTCAAAGAAAGGGGCCACGGTGTTTCTGTATCTCTATTATGTTGGTGCGGCTCCGGAACTTTTAAATATCTTGATATATCTCGAGAACTACGCATCTGATCAAAAAATATCATAGAACATAAAAAGTAGGAAACTTAATTCTCTACAAAAAAGGTCCCTCAACATTTTGCCATAGCTCGCTTCGTTTCCGAGATATTTGCACATTTATCTCAAGGGAAGCGGCCTAACGGACATATTTCGAGATATTTCTTCTTCTTGTTGTTCTTCTTCTGCACAGCTAAGCTGGAAGTGGCATTTGCGGCTCGCACTAGTGCAGAGTTATCTCAAAGAAAGGGGCCACGGTGTTTCTGTATCTCTATTATGTTGGTGCGGCTTCGGAACTTTTAAATATCTCGATATATCTCGAAAACTACGCTTCTGATCAAAAAATATCATAGAACATAAATTGTAGGAAACATAATTCTGTACAAAAAACGTCTCATAACATTTTGCCATAGCTCGCTTCGTTTCCGAGATATGTGCAGATTCAGCTCAAAGGAACGGGCCTGACGGACATATTTCGAGATATTTCTTCTTCTTGTTGTTCTTCTTCTGCACAGCTAAGCTGGAAGTGGCATTTGCGGCTCGCACTAGTGCAGAGTTATCTCAAAGAAAGGGGCCACGGTGTTTCTGTATCTCTATTATGTTGGTGCGGCTTCGGAACTTTTAAATATCTCGATATATCTCGAAAACTACGCTTCTGATCAAAAAATATCATAGCACATAAATTGTAGGAAACATAATTCTCTACAAAAAACGTCTCTTAACATTTTGCCATAGCTCGCTTCGTTTCCGAGATATTTGCAGATTTATCTCAAGGGAAGGGGCCTGACGGACATATTTCGAGATATTTCTTCTTCTTGTTGTTCTTCTTCTGCACAGCTAAGCTGGAAGTGGCATTTGCGGCTCGCACTAGTGCAGAGTTATCTCAAAGAAAGGGGCCACGGTGTTTCTGTATCTCTATTATGTTGGTGCGGCTTCGGAACTTTTAAATATCTTGATATATCTCGAGAACTACGCATCTGATCAAAAAATATCATAGAACATAAAAAGTAGGAAACTTAATTCTCTACAAAAAAGGTCTCTTAACATTTTGCCATAGCTCGCTTCGTTTCCGAGATATTTACAGATTCAGCTCAAAGGAACGGGCCTGACGGACATATTTCGAGATATTTCTTCTTCTTGTTGTTCTTCCTCTGCACAGCTAAGCTGGAAGTGGCATTTGCAGTTCGCAATAGTGCAGAGTTATCTCAAAGAGAGGGGCCACGGTGTTTCTGTGTCTCTATTATGTTGGTGCGGCTTCGGAACTTTTAAGTATCTTGATATATCTCGAGAACTACGCATCTGATCAAAAAATATCATAGAACATAAAAAGTAGGAAACTTAATTCTCTACAAAAAAGGTCTCTTAACATTTTGCCATAGCTCGCTTCGTTTCCGAGATATTTACAGATTCAGCTCAAAGGAACGGGCCTGACGGACATATTTCGAGATATTTCTTCTTCTTGTTGTTCTTCCTCTGCACAGCTAAGCTGGAAGTGGCATTTGCAGTTCGCAATAGTGCAGAGTTATCTCAAAGAGAGGGGCCACGGTGTTTCTGTGTCTCTATTATGTTGGTGCGGCTTCGGAACTTTTAAGTATCTTGATATATCTCGAGAACTACGCATCTGATCAAAAAATATCATAGAACATAAAAAGTAGGAAACTTAATTCTCTACAAAAAAGGTCTCTTAACATTTTGCCATAGCTCGCTTCGTTTCCGAGATATTTGCAGATTTATCTCAAGTGAAGGGGCCTGACGGACATATTTCGAGATATTTCTTCTTCTTGTTGTCCTTCTTCTGCACAGCTAAGCTGGAAGTGGCATTTGCGGCTCGCACTAGTGCAGAGTTATCTCAAAGAAAGGGGCCACGGTGTTTCTGTATCTCTATTATGTTGGTGCGGCTTCGGAACTTTTGAATATCTCGATATATCTCGAAAACTACGCTTCTGATCAAAAAACATCATAGAAGATAAATTGTAGGAAACATAATTCTCTACAAAAAACGTCTCTTAAGATTTTGCCATAGCTCGCTTCGTTTCCGAGATATTTGCAGATTTATATCAAGGGAAGGGGCCTGACGGACATATTTCGAGATATTTCTTCTTCTTGTTGTTCTTCTTCTGCACAGCTAAGCTGGAAGTGGCATTTGTGGCTCGCACTAGTGCAGAGTTATCTCAAAGAAAGGGGCCACGGTGTTTCTGTATCTCTATTATGTTGGTGCGGCTTCGGAACTTTTAAATATCTCGATATATCTCGAAAACTACGCTTCTGATCAAAAAATATCATAGAACATAAAAAGTAGGAAACTTAATTCTCTACAAAAAAGGTCTCTTAACATTTTGCCATAGCTCGCTTCGTTTCCGAGATATTTGCAGATTTATCTCAAGGGAAGGGGCCTAACGGACATATTTCGAGATATTTCTTCTTCTTGTTGTTCTTCTTCTGCACAGCTAAACTGGAAGTGGCATTTCCAGCTCGCAATAGTGCAGAGTTATCTCAAAGAGAGGGGCCACGGTGTTTCTGTATCTCTATTATGTTGGTGCGGCTTCGGAACTTTTAAATATCTTGATATATCTCGAGAACTACGCATCTGATCAAAAAATATCATAGAACATAAAAAGTAGGAAACTTAATTCTCTACAAAAAAGGTCTCTTAACATTTTGCCATAGCTCGCTTCGTTTCCGAGATATTTGCAGATTTATCTCAAGGGAAGGGGCCTGACGGACATATTTCGAGATATTTCTTCTTCTTGTTGTTCTTCCTCTGCACAGCTAAGCTGGAAGTGGCATTTGCAGTTCGCAATAGTGCAGAGTTATCTCAAAGAGAGGGGCCACGGTGTTTCTGTGTCTCTATTATGTTGGTGCGGCTTCGGAACTTTTAAGTATCTTGATATATCTCGAGAACTACGCATCTGATCAAAAAATATCATAGAACATAAAAAGTAGGAAACTTAATTCTCTACAAAAAAGGTCTCTTAACATTTTGCCATAGCTCGCTTCGTTTCCGAGATATTTGCAGATTTATCTCAAGTGAAGGGGCCTGACGCACATATTTCGAGATATTTCTTCTTCTTGTTGTCCTTCTTCTGCACAGCTAAGCTGGAAGTGGCATTTGCGGCTCGCATTAGTGCAGAGTTATCTCAAAGAAAGGGGCCACGGTGTTTCTGTATCTCTATTATGTTGGTGCGGCTTCGGAACTTTTAAATATCTTGATATATCTCGAGAACTACGCATCTGATCAAAAAATATCATAGAACATAAAAAGTAGGAAACTTAATTCTCTACAAAAAAGGTCTCTTAACATTTTGCCATAGCTCGCTTCGTTTCCGAGATATTTGCAGATTTATCTCAAGGGAAGGGGCCTGACGGACATATTTCGAGATATTTCTTCTTCTTGTTGTTCTTCTTCTGCACAGCTAAGCTGGAAGTGGCATTTGCGGCTCGCACTAGTGCAGAGTTATCTCAAAGAAAGGGGCCACGGTGTTTCTGTATCTCTATTATGTTGGTGCGGCTTCGGAACTTTTAAATATCTCGATATATCTCGAAAACTACGCTTCTGATCAAAAAATATCATAGCACATAAATTGTAGGAAACATAATTCTCTACAAAAAACGTCTCTTAACATTTTGCCATAGCTCGCTTCGTTTCCGAGATATTTGCAGATTTATCTCAAGGGAAGGGGCCTGACGGACATATTTCGAGATATTTCTTCTTCTTGTTGTTCTTCTTCTGCACAGCTAAGCTGGAAGTGGCATTTGCGGCTCGCACTAGTGCAGAGTTATCTCAAAGAAAGGGGCCACGGTGTTTCTGTATCTCTATTATGTTGGTGCGGCTTCGGAACTTTTAAATATCTCGATATATCTCGAAAACTGCGCTTCTGATCAAAAAATATCATAGAACATAAATTGTAGGAAACATAATTCTGTACAAAAAACGTCTCTTAACATTTTGCCATAGCTCGCTTCGTTTCCGAGATATGTGCAGATTCAGCTCAAAGGAACGGGCCTGACGGACATATTTCGAGATACTTCTTCTTCTTGTTGTTCTTCCTCTGCACAGCTAAGCTGGGAGTGGCATTTGCAGCTCGCAATAGTGCAGAGTTATCTCAAAGAAAGGGGCCACGGTGTTTCTGTATCTCTATTATGTTGGTGCGGCTTCGGAACTTTTAAATATCTTGATATATCTCGAGAACTACGCATCTGATCAAAAAATATCATAGAACATAAAAAGTAGGAAACTTAATTCTCTACAAAAAAGGTCTCTTAACATTTTGCCATAGCTCGCTTCGTTTCCGAGATATTTACAGATTCACCTCAAAGGAACGGGCCTGACGGACATATTTCGAGATATTTCTTCTTCTTGTTGTTCTTCCTCTGCACAGCTAAGCTGGAAGTGGCATTTGCAGCTCGCAATAGTGCAGAGTTATCTCAAAGAGAGGGGCCACGGTGTTTCTGTGTCTCTATTATGTTGGTGCGGCTTCGGAACTTTTAAGTATCTTGATATATCTCGAGAACTACGCATCTGATCAAAAAATATCATAGAACATAAAAAGTAGGAAACTTAATTCTCTACAAAAAAGGTCTCTTAACATTTTGCCATAGCTCGCTTCGTTTCCGAGATATTTGCAGATTTATCTCAAGTGAAGGGGCCTGACGGACATATTTCGAGATACTTCTTCTTCTTGTTGTCCTTCTTCTGCACAGCTAAGCTGGAAGTGGCATTTGCGGCTCGCACTAGTGCAGAGTTATCTCAAAGAAAGGGGCCACGGTGTTTCTGTATCTCTATTATGTTGGTGCGGCTTCGGAACTTTTGAATATCTCGATATATCTCGAAAACTACGCTTCTGATCAAAAAACATCATAGAACATAAATTGTAGGAAACATAATTCTCTACAAAAAACGTCTCTTAACATTTTGCCATAGCTCGCTTCGTTTCCGAGATATTTGCAGATTTATCTCAAGGGAAGGGGCCTGACGGACATATTTCGAGATATTTCTTCTTCTTGTTGTTCTTCTTCTGCACAGCTAAGCTGGAAGTGGCATTTGCGGCTCGCACTAGTGCAGAGTTATCTCAAAGAAAGGGGCCACGGTGTTTCTGTATCTCTATTATGTTGGTGCGGCTTCGGAACTTTTAAATATCTTGATATATCTCGAGAACTACGCATCTGATCAAAAAATATCATAGAACATAAAAAGTAGGAAACTTAATTCTCTACAAAAAAGGTCTCTTAACATTTTGCCATAGCTCGCTTCGTTTCCGAGATATTTGCAGATTTATCTCAAGGGAAGGGGCCTGACGGACATATTTCGAGATATTTCTTCTTCTTGTTGTTCTTCTTCTGCACAGCTAAGCTGGAAGTGGCATTTGCAGCTCGCAATAGTGCAGAGTTATCGCAAAGAAAGGGGACACGGTGTTTCTGTATCTCTATTATGTTGCTGCGGCTTCGGAACTTTTAAATATCTTGATATATCTCGAGAACTACGCATCTGATCAAAAAATATCATAGAACATAAAAAGTAGGAAACTTAATTCTCTACAAGAAAGGTCTCTTAACATTTTGCCATAGCTCGCTTGGTTTCCGAGATATTTGCAGATTTATCTCAAGGGATGGGGCCTGACGGACATATTTCGAGATATTTCTTCTTCTTGTTGTTCTTCTTCTGCACAGCTAAGCGGGAAGTGGCATTTGCAGCTCGCAATAGTGCAGAGTTATCTCAAAGAAAGAGGCCACGGTGTTTCTCTACCTCTATTATGTTGGTGCAGCTTCGGAACTTTTAAATATCTTGATATATCTCGAGATCTACGCATCTGATCAAAAAATATCATAGAACATAAAAAGTAGGAAACGTAATTCTCTACAAAAAAGGTCTCTTAACATTTTGCCATAGCTCGCTTCGTTTCCGAGATATTTGCAGATATATCTCAAGGGAAGGGGCCTAACGGACATATTTCGTGTTATTTCTTCTTCTTGTTGTTCTTCTTCTGCACAGCTAAGCTGGAAGTGGCATTTGCAGCTCGCAATAGTGCAGAGTTATCTCAAAGAAAGGGGCCACGGTGTTTCTGTATCTCTATTATGTTGGTGCGGCTTCGGAACTTTTAAATATCTTGATATATCTCGAGAACAACGCATCTGATCAAAACATATCATAGAACATAAAAAGTAGGAAACTTAATTCTCTACAACAAAGGTCTCTTAACATTTTCCCATAGCTGGCATCGTTTCCGAGATATTTGCAGATTTATCACGAGGGAAGGGGCCTGACGGACATATTTCGAGATATTTCTTCTTCTTGTTGTTCTTCTTCTGCACAGCTAAGCTGGAAGTGGCATTTGCGGCTCGCACTAGTGCAGAGTTATCTCAAAGAAAGGGGCCACGGTGTTTCTGGATCTCTATTATGTTGGTGCGGCTTCGGAACTTTTAAATATCTCGATATATCTCGAAAACTACGCTTCTGATCAAAAAATATCATAGAACATAAATTGTAGGAAACATAATTCTCTACAAAAAAGGTCTCTTAACATTTTGCCATAGCTCGTTTCGTTTCCGAGATATTTGCAGATATATCTCAAGGGAAGGGGCCTGACGGACATATTTCGAGATATTTCTTCTTCTTGTTGTTCTTCTTCTGCACAGCTAAACTGGAAGTGGCATTTCCAGCTCGCAATAGTGCAGAGTTATCTCAAAGAAAGGGGCCACGGTGTTTCTGTATCTCTATTATGTTGGTGCGGCTTCGGAACTTTTAAATATCTTGATATATCTCGAGAACTACGCATCTTATCAAAAAATATCATAGAACATAAAAAGTAGGAAACTTAATTCTTTACAAATAAGGTCTCTTAACATTTTGCCATAGCCCGCTTCGTTTCCGAGATATTTGCAGATTTATCTCAAGGGAAGGGGCCTGACGGACATATTTCGAGATATTTCTTCTTCTTGTTGTTATTCTTCTGCACAGCTAAGCTGGAAGTGGCATTTGCAGCTCGCAATAGTGCAGAGTTATCGCAAAGAAAGGGGCCACGGTGTTTCTGTATCTCTATTATGTTGGTGCGGCTTCGGAACTTTTAAATATCTTGATATATCTCGAGAACTACGCATCTGATCAAAAAATATCATAGAACATAAAAAGTAGGAAACTTAATTCTCTACAAGAAAGGTCTCTTAACATTTTGCCATAGCTCGCTTCGTTTCCGAGATATTTGCAGATTTATCTCAAGGGAAGGGGCCTGACGGACATATTTCGAGATATTTCTTCTTATTGTTGTTCTTCTTCTGCACAGCTAAGCTGGAAGTGGCATTTGCAGCTCGCAATAGTGCAGAGTTATCTCAAAGAAAGGGGCCACGGTGTTTCTGTATCTCTATTATGTTGGTGCAGCTTCGGAACTTTTAAATATCTTGATATATCTCGAGATCTACGCATCTGATCAAAAAATATCATAGAACATAAAAAGTAGGAAACTTAATTCTCTACAAAAAAGGTCTCTTAACATTTTGCCATAGCTCGCTTCGTTTCCGAAATATTTGCAGATTTATCTCAAGGGAAGGGGCCTGACGGACATATTTCGAGATATTTCTTCTTCTTGTTGTTCTTCTTCTGCACAGCTAAGCTGGAAGTGGCAATTGCAGCTCGCAATAGTGCATAGTTATCTCGAAGAAAGGGGCCACGGTGTTTCTGTATCTCTATTATGTTGGTGCGGCTTCGGAACTTTTAAATATCTTGATATATCTCGAGAACTACGCATCTGATCAAAAAATATCATAGAACATAAAAAGTAGGAAACTTAATTCTCTACAAAAAAGGTCTCTTAACATTTTGCCATAGCTCGCTTCGTTTCCGAGATATTTGCAGATATATCTCAAGGGAAGGGGCCTAACGGACATATTTCGTGTTATTTCTTCTTCTTGTTGTTCTTCTTCTGCACAGCTAAGCTGGAAGTGGCATTTGCAGCTCGCAATAGTGCAGAGTTATCTCAAAGAAAGGGGCCACGGTGTTTCTGTATCTCTATTATGTTGGTGCGGCTTCGGAACTTTTAAATATCTTGATATATCTCGAGAACAACGCATCTGATCAAAAAATATCATAGAACATAAAAGGTAGGAAACTTAATTCTCTACAAAAAAGGTCTCTTAACATTTTGCCATAGCTCGCTTCGTTTCCGAGATATTTGCAGATATATCTCAAGGGAAGGGGCCTAACGGACATATTTCGTGTTATTTCTTCTTCTTGTTGTTCTTCTTCTGCACAGCTAAGCTGGAAGTGGCATTTGCAGCTCGCAATAGTGCAGAGTTATCTCAAAGAAAGGGGCCACGGTGTTTCTGTATCTCTATTATGTTGGTGCGGCTTCGGAACTTTTAAATATCTTGATATATCTCGAGAACAACGCATCTGATCAAAAAATATCATAGAACATAAAAGGCAGGAAACTTAATTCTCTACAACAAAGGTCTCTTAACATTTTGCCATAGCTCGCTTCGTTTCCGAGATATTTGCAGATTTATCTCGAGGGAAGGGGCCTGACGGACATATTTCGAGATATTTCTTCTTCTTGTTGTTCTTCTTCTGCACAGCTAAGCTGGAACTGGCATTTGCGGCTCGCACTAGTGCAGAGTTATCTCAAAGAAAGGGGCCACGGTGTTTCTGTATCTCTATTATGTTGGTGCGGCTTCGGAACTTTTGAATATCTCGATATATCTCGAAAACTACGCTTCTGATCAAAAAACATCATAGAACATAAATTGTAGGAAACATAATTCTCTACAAAAAACGTCTCTTAACATTTTGCCATAGCTCGCTTCGTTTCCGAGATATTTGCAGATTTATATCAAGGGAAGGGGCCTGACGGACATATTTCGAGATATTTCTTCTTCTTGTTGTTCTTCTTCTGCACAGCTAAGCTGGAAGTGGCAATTGCAGCTCGCAATAGTGCATAGTTATCTCGAAGAAAGGGGCCACGGTGTTTCTGTATCTCTATTATGTTGGTGCGGCTTCGGAACTTTTAAATATCTTGATATATCTCGAGAACTACGCATCTGATCAAAAAATATCATAGAACATAAAAAGTAGGAAACTTAATTCTCTACAAAAAAGGTCTCTTAACATTTTGCCATAGCTCGCTTCGTTTCCGAGATATTTGCAGATATATCTCAAGGGAAGGAGCCTAACGGACATATTTCGTGTTATTTCTTCTTCTTGTTGTTCTTCTTCTGCACAGCTAAGCTGGAAGTGGCATTTGCAGCTCGCAATAGTGCAGAGTTATCTCAAAGAAAGGGGCCACGGTGTTTCTGTATCTCTATTATGTTGGTGCGGCTTCGGAACTTTTAAATATCTTGATATATCTCGAGAACAACGCATCTGATCAAAAAATATCATAGAACATAAAAGGTAGGAAACTTAATTCTCTACAACAAAGGTCTCTTAACATTTTGCCATAGCTCGCTTCGTTTCCGAGATATTTGCAGATATATCTCAAGGGAAGGGGCCTAACGGACATATTTCGTGTTATTTCTTCTTCTTGTTGTTCTTCTTCTGCACAGCTAAGCTGGAAGTGGCATTTGCAGCTCGCAATAGTGCAGAGTTATCTCAAAGAAAGGGGCCACGGTGTTTCTGTATCTCTATTATGTTGGTGCGGCTTCGGAACTTTTAAATATCTTGATATATCTCGAGAACAACGCATCTGATCAAAAAATATCATAGAACATAAAAGGTAGGAAACTTAATTCTCTACAACAAAGGTCTCTTAACATTTTGCCATAGCTCGCTTCGTTTCCGAGATATTTGCAGATTTATCTCGAGGGAAGGGGCCTGACGGACATATTTCGAGATATTTCTTCTTCTTGTTGTTCTTCTTCTGCACAGCTAAGCTGGAACTGGCATTTGCGGCTCGCACTAGTGCAGAGTTATCTCAAAGAAAGGGGCCACGGTGTTTCTGTATCTCTATTATGTTGGTGCGGCTTCGGAACTTTTGAATATCTCGATATATCTCGAAAACTACGCTTCTGATCAAAAAACATCATAGAACATAAATTGTAGGAAACGTAATTCTCTACAAAAAACGTCTCTTAACATTTTGCCATAGCTCGCTTCGTTTCCGAGATATTTGCAGATTTATCTCAAGGGAAGGGGCCTGACGGACATATTTCGAGATATTTCTTCTTCTTGTTGTTCTTCTTCTGCACAGCTAAGCTGGAAGTGGCATTTGCAGCTCGCAATAGTGCAGAGTTATCGCAAAGAAAGGGGACACGGTGTTTCTGTATCTCTATCATGTTGCTGCGGCTTCGGAACTTTTAAATATCTTGATATATCTCGAGAACTACGCATCTGATCAAAAAATATCATAGAACATAAAAAGTAGGAAACTTAATTCTCTACAAGAAAGGTCTCTTAACATTTTGCCATAGCTCGCTTGGTTTCCGAGATATTTGCAGATTTATCTCAAGGGATGGGGCCTGACGGACATATTTCGAGATATTTCTTCTTCTTGTTGTTCTTCTTCTGCACAGCTAAGCGGGAAGTGGCATTTGCAGCTCGCAATAGTGCAGAGTTATCTCAAAGAAAGAGGCCACGGTGTTTCTCTACCTCTATTATGTTGGTGCAGCTTCGGAACTTTTAAATATCTTGATATATCTCGAGATCTACGCATCTGATCAAAAAATATCATAGAACATAAAAAGTAGGAAACTTAATTCTCTACAAAAAAGGTCTCTTAACATTTTGCCATAGCTCGCTTCGTTTCCGAGATATTGGCAGATTTATCTCAAGGGAAGGGGCCTGACGGGCATATTTCGAGATATTTCTTCTTCTTGTTGTTCTTCTTCTGCACAGCTAAGCTGGAAGTGGCATTTGCGGCTCGCACTAGTGCAGAGTTATCTCAAAGAAAGGGGCCACGGTGTTTCTGTATCTCTATTATGTTGGTGCGGCTTCGGAACTTTTAAATATCTTGATATATCTCGAGAACTACGCATCTGATCAAAAAATATCATAGAACATAAAAAGTAGGAAACTTAATTCTCTACAAGAAAGGTCTCTTAACATTTTGCCATAGCTCGCTTCGTTTCCGAGATATTTGCAGATTTATCTCAAGGGAAGGGGCCTGACGGACATATTTCGAGATATTTCTTCTTCTTGTTGTTCTTCTTCTGCACAGCTAAGCTGGAAGTGGCATTTGCAGCTCGCAATAGTGCATAGTTATCTCAAAGAAAGGGGCCACGGTGTTTCTGTATCTCTATTATGTTGGTGCGGCTTCGGAACTTTTAAATATCTTGATATATCTCGAGAACTACGCATCTGATCAAAAAATATCATAGAACATAAAAAGTAGGAAACGTAATTCTCTACAAAAAAGGTCTCTTAACATTTTGCCATAGCTCGCTTCGTTTCCGAGATATTTGCAGATATATCTCAAGGGAAGGGGCCTAACGGACATATTTCGTGTTATTTCTTCTTCTTGTTGTTCTTCTTCTGCACAGCTAAGCTGGAAGTGGCATTTGCAGCTCGCAATAGTGCAGAGTTATCTCAAAGAAAGGGGCCACGGTGTTTCTGTATCTCTATTATGTTGGTGCGGCTTCGGAACTTTTAAATATCTTGATATATCTCGAGAACAACGCATCTGATCAAAACATATCATAGAACATAAAAAGTAGGAAACTTAATTCTCTACAACAAAGGTCTCTTAACATTTTCCCATAGCTGGCATCGTTTCCGAGATATTTGCAGATTTATCACGAGGGAAGGGGCCTGACGGACATATTTCGAGATATTTCTTCTTCTTGTTGTTCTTCTTCTGCACAGCTAAGCTGGAAGTGGCATTTGCGGCTCGCACTAGTGCAGAGTTATCTCAAAGAAAGGGGCCACGGTGTTTCTGGATCTCTATTATGTTGGTGCGGCTTCGGAACTTTTAAATATCTCGATATATCTCGAAAACTACGCTTCTGATCAAAAAATATCATAGAACATAAATTGTAGGAAACATAATTCTCTACAAAAAAGGTCTCTTAACATTTTGCCATAGCTCGTTTCGTTTCCGAGATATTTGCAGATATATCTCAAGGGAAGGGGCCTGACGGACATATTTCGAGATATTTCTTCTTCTTGTTGTTCTTCTTCTGCACAGCTAAACTGGAAGTGGCATTTCCAGCTCGCAATAGTGCAGAGTTATCTCAAAGAAAGGGGCCACGGTGTTTCTGTATCTCTATTATGTTGGTGCGGCTTCGGAACTTTTAAATATCTTGATATATCTCGAGAACTACGCATCTTATCAAAAAATATCATAGAACATAAAAAGTAGGAAACTTAATTCTTTACAAATAAGGTCTCTTAACATTTTGCCATAGCCCGCTTCGTTTCCGAGATATTTGCAGATTTATCTCAAGGGAAGGGGCCTGACGGACATATTTCGAGATATTTCTTCTTCTTGTTGTTCTTCTTCTGCACAGCTAAGCTGGAAGTGGCATTTGCAGCTCGCAATAGTGCAGAGTTATCTCAAAGAAAGGGGCCACGGTGTTTCTGTATCTCTATTATGTTGGTGCGGCTTCGGAACTTTTAAATATCTTGATATATCTCGAGAACAACGCATCTGATCAAAAAATATCATAGAACATAAAAGGTAGGAAACATAATTCTCTACAACAAAGTTCTCTTAACATTTTGCCATAGCTCGCTTCGTTTCCGAGATATTTGCAGATATATCTCAAGGGAAGGGGCCTGACGGACATATTTCGAGATATTTCTTCTTATTGTTGTTCTTCTTCTGCACAGCTAAGCTGGAAGTGGCATTTGCAGCTCGCAATAGTGCAGAGTTATCTCAAAGAAAGGGGCCACGGTGTTTCTGTATCTCTATTATGTTGGTGCAGCTTCGGAACTTTTAAATATCTTGATATATCTCGAGAACTACGCATCTGATCAAAAAATATCATGGAACATAAAAAGTAGAAAACTTAATTCTCTACAAAAAAGGTCTCTGAACATTTTGCCATAGCTCGCTTCGTTTCCGAAATATTTGCAGATTTATCTCAAGGGAAGGGGCCTGACGGACATATTTCGAGATATTTCTTCTTCTTGTTGTCCTTCTTCTGCACAGCTAAGCTGGAAGTGGCAATTGCAGCTCGCAATAGTGCATAGTTATCTCGAAGAAAGGGGCCACGGTGTTTCTGTATCTCTATTATGTTGGTGCGGCTTCGGAACTTTTAAATATCTTGATATATCTCGAGAACTACGCATCTGATCAAAAAATATCATAGAACATAAAAAGTAGGAAACTTAATTCTCTACAAAAAAGGTCTCTTAACATTTTGCCATAGCTCGCTTCGTTTCCGAGATATTTGCAGATATATCTCAAGGGAAGGGGCCTAACGGACATATTTCGTGTTATTTCTTCTTCTTGTTGTTCTTCTTCTGCACAGCTAAGCTGGAAGTGGCATTTGCAGCTCGCAATAGTGCAGAGTTATCTCAAAGAAAGGGGCCACGGTGTTTCTGTATCTCTATTATGTTGGTGCGGCTTCGGAACTTTTAAATATCTTGATATATCTCGAGAACAACGCATCTGATCAAAAAATATCATAGAACATAAAAGGTAGGAAACTTAATTCTCTACAACAAAGGTCTCTCAACATTTTGCCATAGCTCGCTTCGTTTCCGAGATATTTGCAGATATATCTCAAGGGAAGGGGCCTAACGGACATATTTCGTGTTATTTCTTCTTCTTGTTGTTCTTCTTCTGCACAGCTAAGCTGGAAGTGGCATTTGCAGCTCGCAATAGTGCATAGTTATCTCAAAGAAAGGGGCCACGGTGTTTCTGTATCTCTATTATGTTGGTGCGGCTTCGGAACTTTTAAATATCTTGATATATCTCGAGAACTACGCATCTGATCAAAAAATATCATAGAACATAAAAAGTAGGAAACTTAATTCTCTACAAAAAAGGTCTCTTAACATTTTGCCATAGCTCGCTTCGTTTCCGAGTTATTTGCAGATATATCTCAAGGGAAGGGGCCTAACGGACATATTTCGTGTTATTTCTCCTTCTTGTTGTTCTTCTTCTGCACAGCTAAGCTGGAAGTGGCATTTGCAGCTCGCAATAGTGCAGAGTTATCTCAAAGAAAGGGGCCACGGTGTTTCTGTATCTCTATTATGTTGGTGCGGCTTCGGAACTTTTAAATATCTCGATATATCTCGAAAACTACGCTTCTGATCAAAAAATATCATAGAACATAAATTGTAGGAAACATAATTCTCTACAAAAAAGGTCTCTTAACATTTTGCCATAGCTCGTTTCGCTTCCGAGATATTTGCAGATATATCTCAAGGGAAGGGGCCTGACGGACATATTTCGAGATATTTCTTCTTCTTGTTGTTCTTCTTCTGCACAGCTATACTGGAAGTGGCATTTCCAGCTCGCAATAGTGCAGAGTTATCTCAAAGAAAGGGGCCACGGTGTTTCTGTATCTCTATTATGTTGGTGCGGCTTCGGAACTTTTAAATATCTTGATATATCTCGAGAACTACGCATCTGATCAAAAAATATCATAGAACATAAAAAGTAGGAAACTTAATTCTCTACAAAAAAGGTCTCTTAACATTATGCCATAGCCCGCTTCGTTTCCGAGATATTTGCTGATTTATCTCAAGGGAAGGGGCCTGACGGACATATTTCGAGATATTTGTTCTTCTTGTTGTTCTTCTTCTGCACAGCTAAACTGGAAGTGGCATTTCCAGCTCGCAATAGTGCAGAGTTATCTCAAAGAAAGGGTCCACGGTGTTTCTGTATCTCTATTATGTTGGTGCGGCTTCGGAACTTTTAAATATCTTGATATATCTCGAGAACTACGCATCTGATCAAAAAATATCATAGAACATAAAAAGTAGGGAACTTAATTCTCTACAAGAAAGGTCTCTTAACATTTTGCCATAGCTCGCTTCGTTTCCGAGATATTTGCAGATCTATCTCAAGGGATGGGGCCTGACGGACATATTTCGAGATATTTCTTCTTCTTGTTGTTCTTCTTCTGCACATCTAAGCTGGAAGTGGCATTTGCGGCTCGCACTAGTGCAGAGTTATCTCAAAGAAAGGGGCCACGGTGTTTCTGTATCTCTATTATGTTGGTGCGGCTTCGGAACTTTTAAATATCTTGATATATCTCGAGAACTACGCATCTGATCAAAAAATATCATACTACATAAAAAGTAGGAAACTTAATTCTCTACAAGAAAGGTCTCTTAACATTTTGCCATAGCTCGCTTCGTTTTCGAGGTATTTGCAGATTTATCTCAAGGGAAGGGGCCTGACGGACATATTTCGAGATATTTCTTCTTCTTGTTGTTCTTCTTCTGCACAGCTAAGCTGGAAGTGGCATTTGCAGCTCGCAATAGTGCATAGTTATCTCAAAGAAAGGGGCCACGGTGTTTCTGTATCTCTAATATGTTGGTGCGGCTTCGGAACTTTTAAATATCTTGATATATCTCGAGAACAACGCATCTGATCAAAAAATATCATCGAACATAAAAAGTAGGAAACTTAATTCTCTACAACAAAGGTCTCTTAACATTTTGCCATAGCTCGCTTCGTTTCCGAGATATTTGCAGATTTATCTCGAGGGAAGGGGCCTGACGGACATATTTCGAGATATTTCTTCTTCTTGTTGTTCTTCTTCTGCACAGCTAAGCTGGAAGTGGCATTTGCGGCTCGCACTAGTGCAGAGTTATCTCAAAGAAAGGGGCCACGGTGTTTCTGGATCTCTATTATGTTGGTGCGGCTTCGGAACTTTTAAATATCTCGATATATCTCGAAAACTACGCTTCTGATCAAAAAATATCATAGAACATAAATTGTAGGAAACATTATTCTCTACAAAAAAGGTCTCTTAACATTTTGCCATAGCTCGTTTCGCTTCCGAGATATTTGCAGATATATCTCAAGGGAAGGGGCCTGACGGACATATTTCGAGATATTTCTTCTTCTTGTTGTTCTTCTTCTGCACAGCTATACTGGAAGTGGCATTTCCAGCTCGCAATAGTGCAGAGTTATCTCAAAGAAAGGGGCCACGGTGTTTCTGTATCTCTATTATGTTGGTGCGGCTTCGGAACTTTTAAATATCTTGATATATCTCGAGAACTACGCATCTGATGAAAAAATATCATAGAACATAAAAAGTAGGAAACTTAATTCTCTACAAAAAAGGTCTCTTAACATTATGCCATAGCTCGCTTCGTTTCCGAGATATTTGCTGATTTATCTCAAGGGAAGGGGCCTGACGGACATATTTCGAGATATTTCTTCTTCTTGTTGTTCTTCTTCTGCACAGCTAAACTGGAAGTGGCATTTCCAGCTCGCAACAGTGCAGAGTTATCTCAAAGAAAGGGTCCACGGTGTTTCTGTATCTCTATTATGTTGGTGCGGCTTCGGAACTTTTAAATATCTTGATATATCTCGAGAACTACGCATCTGATCAAAAAATATCATAGAACATAAAAAGTAGGGAACTTAATTCTCTACAAGAAAGGTCTCTTAACATTTTGCCATAGCTCGCTTCGTTTCCGAGATATTTGCAGATCTATCTCAAGGGATGGGGCCTGACGGACATATTTCGAGATATTTCTTCTTCTTGTTGTTCTTCTTCTGCACATCTAAGCTGGAAGTGGCATTTGCAGCTCGCAATAGTGCAGAGTTATCTCAAAGAAAGCGGCCACGGTGTTTCTGTACCTCTATTATGTTGGTGCAGGTTCGGAACTTTTAAATATCTTGATATATCTCGAGATCTACGCATCTGATCAAAAAATATCATAGAACACGAAAAGTAGGAAAGTTAATTCTCTACAAAAAAGGTCTCTTAACATTTTGCCATAGCTCGCTTTGTTTCCGAGATATTGGCAGATTTATCTCAAGGGAAGGGGCCTGACGGACATATTTCGAGATATTTCTTCTTCTTGTTGTTCTTCTTCTGCACAGCTAAGCTGGAAGTGGCATTTGCGGCTCGCACTAGTGCAGAGTTATCTCAAAGAAAGGGGCCACGGTGTTTCTGTATCTCTATTATGTTGGTGCGGCTTCGGAACTTTTAAATATCTTGATATATCTCGAGAACTACGCATCTGATCAAAAAATATCATACTACATAAAAAGTAGGAAACTTAATTCTCTACAAGAAAGGTCTCTTAACATTTTGCCATAGCTCGCTTCGTTTTCGAGGTATTTGCAGATTTATCTCAAGGGAAGGGGCCTGACGGACATATTTCGAGATATTTCTTCTTCTTGTTGTTCTTCTTCTGCACAGCTAAGCTGGAAGTGGCATTTGCAGCTCGCAATAGTGCATAGTTATCTCAAAGAAAGGGGCCACGGTGTTTCTGTATCTCTATTATGTTGGTGCGGCTTCGGAACTTTTAAATATCTTGATATATCTCGAGAACTACGCATCTGATCAAAAAATATCATAGAACATAAAAGGTAGGAAACTTAATTCTCTACAAAAAAGGTCTCTTAACATTTTGCCATAGCTCGCTTCGTTTCCGAGATATTTGCAGATTTATCTCAAGGGAAGGGGCCTAACGGACATATTTCGTGATATTTCTTCTTCTTGTTGTTCTTCTTCTGCACAGCTAAGCTGGAAGTGGCATTTGCAGCTCGCAATAGTGCAGAGTTATCTCAAAGAAAGGGGCCACGGTGTTTCTGTATCTCTATTATGTTGGTGCGGCTTCGGAACTTTTAAATATCTTGATATATCTCGAGAACAACGCATCTGATCAAAAAATATCATAGAACATAAAAAGTAGGAAACTTAATTCTCTACAACAAAGGTCTCTTAACATTTTGCCATAGCTCGTTTCGTTTCCGAGATATTTGCAGATTTATCTCGAGGGAAGGGGCCTGACGGACATATTTCGAGATATTTCTTCTTCTTGTTGTTCTTCTTCTGCACAGCTAAGCTGGAAGTGGCATTTGCGGCTCGCACTAGTGCAGAGTTATCTCAAAGAAAGGGGCCACGGTGTTTCTGGATCTCTATTATGTTGGTGCGGCTTCGGAACTTTTAAATATCTCGATATATCTCGAAAACTACGCTTCTGATCAAAAAATATCATAGAACATAAATTGTAGGAAACATAATTCTCTACAAAAAAGGTCTCTTAACATTTTGCCATAGCTCGTTTCGTTTCCGAGATATTTGCAGATATATCTCAAGGGAAGGGGCCTGACGGACATATTTCGAGATATTTCTTCTTCTTGTTGTTCTTCTTCTGCACATCTAAGCTGGAAGTGGCATTTGCAGCTCGCAATAGTGCAGAGTTATCTCAAAGAAAGCGGCCACGGTGTTTCTGTACCTCTATTATGTTGGTGCAGCTTCGGAACTTTTAAATATCTTGATATATCTCGAGATCTACGCATCTGATCAAAAAATATCATAGAACATGAAAAGTAGGAAACTTAATTCTCTACAAAAAAGGTCTCTTAACATTTTGCCATAGCTCGCTTCGTTTCCGAGATATTGGCAGATTTATCTCAAGGGAAGGGGCCTGACGGACATATTTCGAGATATTTCTTCTTCTTGTTGTTCTTCTTCTGCACAGCTAAGCTGGAAGTGGCATTTGCGGCTCGCACTAGTGCAGAGTTATCGCAAAGAAAGGGGCCACGGTGTTTCTGTATCTCTATTATGTTGGTGCGGCTTCGTAACTTTTAAATATCTTGATATATCTCGAGAACTACGCATCTGATCAAAAAATATCATACTACATAAAAAGTAGGAAACTTAATTCTCTACAAGAAAGGTCTCTTAACATTTTGCCATAGCTCGCTTCGTTTTCGAGGTATTTGCAGATTTATCTCAAGGGAAGGGGCCTGACGGACATATTTCCAGATATTTCTTCTTCTTGTTGTTCTTCTTCTGCACAGCTAAGCTGGAAGTGGCATTTGCAGCTCGCAATAGTGCATAGTTATCTCAAAGAAAGGGGCCACGGTGTTTCTGTATCTCTATTATGTTGGTGCGGCTTCGGAACTTTTAAATATCTTGATATATCTCGAGAACTACGCATCTGATCAAAAAATATCATAGAACATAAAAAGTAGGAAACCTAATTCTCTACAAAAAAGGTCTCTTAACATTTTGCCATAGCTCGCTTCGTTTCCGAGATATTTGCAGATTTATCTCAAGGGAAGGGGCCTATCGGACATATTTCGTGATATTTCTTCTTCTCGTTGTTCTTCTTCTGCACAGCTAAGCTGGAAGTGGCATTTGCAGCTCGCAATAGTGCAGAGTTATCTCAAAGAAAGGGGCCACGGTGTTTCTGTATCTCTATTATGTTGGTGCGGCTTCGGAACTTTTAAATATCTTGATATATCTCGAGAACAACGCATCTGATCAAAAAATATCATAGAACTTCAAAAGTAGGAAACGTAATTCTCCACAAAAAAGGTCTTTTAACATTTTGCCATAGCTCGGATTGTTTGCGAGATATTTGGAGATTTAGCTCAAGGGAAGGGGCCTGACGTACATATTCGGAGATATTTCTTGATCTTGTTGTGCTTCTTCTGCACAGCTAAGCTGGAACTGGCATTTGCTGCTCGCAAAAGTGCAGAGTTATCTCAAAGAAAGGGGCCACGGTGTTTCTGTATCTCTATTATGTTGGTGCGGCTTCGGAACCTTTAAATATCTCGATATATCTCGAAAAATACGCTTCTGATCAAAAAATATCATAGAAAGTAAATTGTCGGAAACATAATTCTCTACAAAAAAGGTCTCTTAACATTTTGCCATAGCTCGCTTCGTTTCCGAGATATTTGCAGATTTATCTCAAGGGAAGGGGTCTGACGGACATATTTCGAGATATTTCTTCTTCTTGTTGTTCTTCTTCTGCAGAGCTAAGCTGGAAGTGGCATTTGCAGCTCGCAATAGTGCAGAGTTATCTCAAAGAAAGAGGCCACGGTGTTTCTGTACCTCTATTATGTTGGTGCGGCTTCGGAATTTTTAAATATCTCGATATATCTCGAAAACTACGCTTCTGATCAAAAAATATCATAGAACATAAATTGTAGGAAACATAATTCTCTACAAAAAAGGTCTCTTAACATTTTGCCATAGCTCGCTTCGTTTCCGAGATATTTGCAGATTTATCTCAAGGGAAGGGGCCTGACGTACATATTCGGAGATATTTCTTGATCTTGTTGTGCTTCTTCTGCACAGCTAAGCCTGAACTGGCATTTGCTGCTCGCAAAAGTGCAGAGTTATCTCAAAGAAAGGGGCCACGGTGTTTCTGTATCTCTATTATGTTGGTGCGGCTTCGGAACCTTTAAATATCTCGATATATCTCGAAAACTACGCTTCTGATCAAAAAATATCATAGAAAGTAAATTGTAGGAAACATAATTCTCTACAAAAAAGGTCTCTTAATATCTTGCCATAGCTCGCTTCGTTTCCGAGATATTTGCAGATTTATCTCAAGGGAAGGGGTCTGACGGACATATTTCGAGATATTTCTTCTTCTTGTTGTTCTTCTTCTGCACAGCTAAGCTCGAAGTGGCATTTGCAGCTCGCAATAGTGCAGAGTTATCTCAAAGAAAGGGGCCACGGTGTTTCTGTATCTCTATTATGTTGGTGCGGCTTCGGAACTTTTAAATATCTTGATATATCTCGAGAACTACGCATCTGATCAAAAAATATCATAGAACATAAAAAGTAGGAAACTTAATTCTCTACAAAAAAGGTCTCTTAACGTTTTGCCATAGCTCGCTTCGTTTCCGAGATATTTGCAGATTTATCTCAAGGGAAGGGGCCTGACGGACATATTTCCAGATATTTCTTCTTCTTGTTGTTCTTCTTCTGCACAGCTAAGCTGGAAGTGGCATTTGCAGCTCGCAATAGTGCAGAGTTATCTCAAAGAAAGAGGCCACGGTGTTTCTGTACCTCTATTATGTTGGAGCGGCTTCGGAATTTTTAAATATCTCGATATATCTCGAAAACTACGCTTCTGATCAAAAAATATCATAGAACATAAATTGTAGGAAACATAATTCTCTACAAAAAAGGTCTCTTAACATTTTGCCATAGCTCGCTTCGTTTCCGAGCTATTTGCAGATTTATCTCAAGGGAAGGGGCCTGACGGACATATTTCGAGATATTTCTTCTTCTTGTTGTTCTTCTTCTGCACAGCTAAGCTGGAAGTGGCATTTGCAGGTCGCAATAGTGCAGAGTTATCTCAAAGAAAGGGGCCACGGTGTTTCTGTATCTCTATTATGTTGGTGCGGCTTCGGAACCTTTAAATATCTCGATATATCTCGAAAACTACGCTTCTGATCAAAAAATATCATAGAACTTAAAAAGTAGGAAACGTAATTCTCTACAAAAAAGGTCTCTTAACATTTTGCCATAGCTCGCTTCGTTTCCGAGATATTGGCAGATTTATCTCAAGGGAAGGGGCCTGACGGACATATTTCGAGATATTTCTTCTTCTTGTTGTTCTTCTTCTGCACAGCTAAGCTGGAAGTGGCATTTGCGGCTCGCACTAGTGCAGAGTTATCGCAAAGAAAGGGGCCACGGTGTTTCTGTATCTATTATGTTGGTGCGGCTTCGTAACTTTTAAATATCTTGATATATCTCGAGAACTACGCATCTGATCAAAAAATATCATACTACATAAAAAGTAGGAAACTTAATTCTCTACAAGAAAGGTCTCTTAACATTTTGCCATAGCTCGCTTCGTTTTCGAGGTATTTGCAGATTTATCTCAAGGGAAGGGGCCTGACGGACATATTTCCAGATATTTCTTCTTCTTGTTGTTCTTTTTCTGCACAGCTAAGCTGGAAGTGGCATTTGCAGCTCGCAATAGTGCATAGTTATCTCAAAGAAAGGGGCCACGGTGTTTCTGTATCTCTATTATGTTGGTGCGGCTTCGGAACTTTTAAATATCTTGATATATCTCGAGAAATACGAATCTGATCAAAAAATATCATACAACATAAAATGTAGGAACCTTAATTCTCTACAAAAAAGGTCTCTTAACATTTTGCCATAGCTAGCTTCGTTTTCGAGATATTTGCAGATTTATCTCAAGGGAAGGGGCCTGACGGACATATTTCGAGATATTTCTTCTTCTTGTTGTTCTTCTTCTGCACAGCTAAGCTGGAAGTGGCATTTGCAGGTCGCAATAGTGCAGAGTTATCTCAAAGAAAGGGGCCACGGTGTTTCTGTATCTCTATTATGTTGGTGCGGCTTCGGAACTTTTAAATATCTCGATATATCTCGAAAACTACGCTTCTGATCAAAAAATATCATAGAACATAAATTATAGGAAACATAATTCTCTACAAAAAAGGTCTCTTAACATTTTGCCATAGCTCGTTTCGTTTCCGAGATATTTGCAGATATATCTCAAGGGATGGGGCCTGACGGACATATTTCGAGATATTTCTTCTTCTTGTTGTTCTTCTTCTGCACAGCTAAACTGGAAGTGGCGTTTCCAGCTCGCAATAGCGCAGAGTTATCTCAAAGAAAGGGGCCACGGTGTTTCTGTATCTCTATTATGTTGGTGCGGCTTCGGAACTTTTAAATATCTTGATATATCTCGAGAACTACGCATCTGATCAAAAAATATCATAGAACATAAAAAGTAGGAAACTTAATTCTCTACAAATAAGGTCTCTTAACATTTTGCCATAGCTCGCTTCGTTTCCGAGATATTTGCAGATTTATCTCAAGGGAAGGGGCCTGCCGGACATATTCCGAGATATTTCTTCTTCTTGTTGTTCCTCTTCTGCACAGCTAAGCTGGAAGTGGCATTTGCAGCTCGCAATAGTGCAGAGTTATCTCAAAGAAAGGGGCCACGGTGTTTCTGTATCTCTATTATGTTGGTGCGGGTTCGGAACTTTTAAATATCTTGATATATCTCGAGAACTACGCCTCTGATCGAAAAATATCATAGAACATAAAAAGTAGGAAACATAATTCTCTACAAAAAAGGTCTCTATACATTTTGCCATAGCTCGCTTCGTTTCCGAGATATTTGCAGATTTATCTCAAGGGAAGTGGCCTGACGGACATATTTCGAGATATTTCATCTTCTTGTTGTTCTTCTTCTGCACAGCTAAGCTGGAAGTGGCATTTGCAGCTCGCAATAGTGCAGGGTTATCTCAAAGGAAGAGGCCACGGTGTTTCTGTACCTCTATTATGTTGGTGCAGCTTCGGAACTTTTAAATATCTTGATATATCTCGAAAACTACGCTTCTGATCAAAAAATATCATAGAACATAAAAAGTAGGAAACTTAATTCTCTACAAAAAAGGTCTCTTAACATTTTCCCATAGCTGGCATCGTTTCCGAGATATTTGCAGATTTATCTCAAGGGAAGGGGCCTGACGGACATATTTCGAGATATTTCTTCTTCTTGTTGTTCTTCTTTTTCACAGCTAAGCTGGAAGTGGCATTTGCAGCGCGCAATAGTGCAGAGTTATCTCAAAGAAAGAGGCCACGGTGTTTCTGTATCTCTATTATGTTGGTGCGGCTTCGGAACTTTTAATTATCTTGATATATCTCGAGAACTACGCATCTGATCAAAAAATATCATTGAACATAAAAAGTAGGAAACTTAATTCTCTACAAAAAAGGTCTCTTAACATTTTCCCATAGCTGGCATCGTTTCCGAGATATTTGCAGATTTAGCTCAAGGGAAGGGGCCTGACGGACATATTCCGAGATATTTCTTCTTCTTGTTGTTCTTCTTCTTCACAGCTAAGCTGGAAGCGGCATTTGCAGCTCGCAACAGTGCAGAGTTATCTCAAAGAAAGGGGCCACGGTGTTTCTGTATCTCTATTATGTTGGTGCGGCTTCGGAACTTTTAAATATCTCGATATATCTCGAAAACTACGCTTCTGATCAAAAAATATCATAGAACATAAATTGTAGGAAACATAATTCTCTACAAAAAAGGTTTCTTAACGTTTTGCCATAGCTCGCTTCGTTTCCGAGATATTTGCAGATTTATCTCAAGGGAAGGGGCCTGACGGACATATTTCGAGATATTTCTTCTTCTTGTTGTTCTTCTTCTGCACAGCTAAGCTGGAAGTGGCATTTGCAGCGCGCAATAGTGCAGAGTTATCTCAAAGAAAGAGGCCACGGTGTTTCTGTATCTCTATTATGTTGGTGCGGCTTCGGAACTTTTAAATATCTTGATATATCTCGAGAACTACGCATCTGATCAAAAAATATCATTGAACATAAAAAGTAGGAAACTTAATTCTCTACAAAAAAGGTCTCTTAACATTTTCCCATAGCTGGCATCGTTTCCGAGATATTTGCAGATTTAGCTCAAGGGAAGGGGCCTGACGGACATATTCCGAGATATTTCTTCTTCTTGTTGTTCCTCTTCTGCACAGCTAAGATGGAAGTGGCATTTGCAGCTCGCAATAGTGCAGAGTTATCTCAAAGAAAGAGGCCACGGTGTTTCTGTATCTCTATTATGTTGGTGCGGCTTCGGACCTTTTATATATCTCGATATATCTCGAAAACTACGCTTCTGATCAAAAAATATCAGAGAACGTAAATTGTAGGAAACATAATTCTCTACAAAAAAGGTCTCTTAACATTTTGCCATAGCTCGCTTCGTTTCCGAGATATTTGCAGATTTATCTCAAGGGAAGGGGCCTGACGGACATATTTCGAGATATTTCTTCTTCTTGTTGTTCTTCTTCTGCACAGCTAAGCTGGAAGTGGCATTTGCAGGTCGCAATAGTGCAGAGTTATCTCAAAGAATGGGGCCACGGTGTTTCTGTATCTCTATTATGTTGCTGCGGCTTCGGAACTTTTAAATATCTTGATATATCTCGAGAAATACGAATCTGATCAAAAAATATCATACAACATAAAATGTAGGAACCTTAATTCTCTACAAAAAAGGTCTCTTAACATTTTGCCATAGCTAGCTTCGTTTTCGAGATATTTGCAGATTTATCTCAAGGGAAGGGGCCTGACGGACATATTTCGAGATATTTCTTCTTCTTGTTGTTCTTCTTCTGCACAGCTAAGCTGGAAGTGGCATTTGCAGGTCGCAATAGTGCAGAGTTATCTCAAAGAAAGGGGCCACGGTGTTTCTGTATCTCTATTATGTTGGTGCGGCTTCGGAACTTTTAAATATCTCGATATATCTCGAAAACTACGCTTCTGATCAAAAAATATCATAGAACATAAATTATAGGAAACATAATTGTCTACAAAAAAGGTCTCTTAACATTTTCCCATAGCTGGCATCGTTTCCGAGATATTTGCAGATTTATCTCAAGGGAAGCGGCCTGACGGACATATTTCGAGATATTTCTTCTTCTTGTTGTTCTTCTTTTTCACAGCTAAGCTGGAAGTGGCATTTGCAGCGCGCAATAGTGCAGAGTTATCTCAAAGAAAGAGGCCACGGTGTTTCTGTATCTCTATTATGTTGGTGCGGCTTCGGAACTTTTAATTATCTTGATATATCTCGAGAACTACGCATCTGATCAAAAAATATCATTGAACATAAAAAGTAGGAAACTTAATTCTCTACAAAAAAGGTCTCTTAACATTTTCCCATAGCTGGCATCGTTTCCGAGATATTTGCAGATTTAGCTCAAGGGAAGGGGCCTGACGGACATATTCCGAGATATTTCTTCTTCTTGTTGTTCTTCTTCTTCACAGCTAAGCTGGAAGCGGCATTTGCAGCTCGCAACAGTGCAGAGTTATCTCAAAGAAAGGGGCCACGGTGTTTCTGTATCTCTATTATGTTGGTGCGGCTTCGGAACTTTTAAATATCTCGATATATCTCGAAAACTACGCTTCTGATCAAAAAATATCATAGAACATAAATTGTAGGAAACATAATTCTCTACAAAAAAGGTTTCTTAACGTTTTGCCATAGCTCGCTTCGTTTCCGAGATATTTGCAGATTTATCTCAAGGGAAGGGGCCTGACGGACATATTTCGAGATATTTCTTCTTCTTGTTGTTCTTCTTCTGCACAGCTAAGCTGGAAGTGGCATTTGCAGCGCGCAATAGTGCAGAGTTATCTCAAAGAAAGAGGCCACGGTGTTTCTGTATCTCTATTATGTTGGTGCGGCTTCGGAACTTTTAAATATCTTGATATATCTCGAGAACTACGCATCTGATCAAAAAATATCATTGAACATAAAAAGTAGGAAACTTAATTCTCTACAAAAAAGGTCTCTTAACATTTTCCCATAGCTGGCATCGTTTCCGAGATATTTGCAGATTTAGCTCAAGGGAAGGGGCCTGACGGACATATTCCGAGATATTTCTTCTTCTTGTTGTTCCTCTTCTGCACAGCTAAGATGGAAGTGGCATTTGCAGCTCGCAATAGTGCAGAGTTATCTCAAAGAAAGAGGCCACGGTGTTTCTGTATCTCTATTATGTTGGTGCGGCTTCGGACCTTTTATATATCTCGATATATCTCGAAAACTACGCTTCTGATCAAAAAATATCAGAGAACGTAAATTGTAGGAAACATAATTCTCTACAAAAAAGGTCTCTTAACATTTTGCCATAGCTCGCTTCGTTTCCGAGATATTTGCAGATTTATCTCAAGGGAAGGGGCCTGACGGACATATTTCGAGATATTTCTTCTTCTTGTTGTTCTTCTTCTGCACAGCTAAGCTCGAAGTGGCATTTGCAGGTCGCAATAGTGCAGAGTTATCTCAAAGAATGGGGCCACGGTGTTTCTGTATCTCTATTATGTTGCTGCGGCTTCGGAACTTTTAAATATCTTGATATATCTCGAGAAATACGAATCTGATCAAAAAATATCATACAACATAAAATGTAGGAACCTTAATTCTCTACAAAAAAGGTCTCTTAACATTTTGCCATAGCTAGCTTCGTTTTCGAGATATTTGCAGATTTATCTCAAGGGAAGGGGCCTGACGGACATATTTCGAGATATTTCTTCTTCTTGTTGTTCTTCTTCTGCACAGCTAAGCTGGAAGTGGCATTTGCAGGTCGCAATAGTGCAGAGTTATCTCAAAGAAAGGGGCCACGGTGTTTCTGTATCTCTATTATGTTGGTGCGGCTTCGGAACTTTTAAATATCTCGATATATCTCGAAAACTACGCTTCTGATCAAAAAATATCATAGAACATAAATTATAGGAAACATAATTGTCTACAAAAAAGGTCTCTTAACATTTTGCCATAGCTCGTTTCGTTTCCGAGATATTTGCAGATATATCTCAAGGGATGGGGCCTGACGGACATATTTCGAGATATTTCTTCTTCTTGTTGTTCTTCTTCTGCACAGCTAAACTGGAAGTGGCGTTTCCAGCTCGCAATAGCGCAGAGTTATCTCAAAGAAAGGGGCCACGGTGTTTCTGTATCTCTATTATGTTGGTGCGGCTTCGGAACTTTTAAATATCTTGATATATCTCGAGAACTACGCATCTGATCAAAAAATATCATAGAACATAAAAAGTAGGAAACTTAATTCTCTACAAATAAAGTCTCTTAACATTTTGCCATAGCTCGCTTCGTTTGCGAGATATTTGCAGATTTATCTCAAGGGAAGGGGCCTGACGGACATATTTCGAGATATTTCTTCTTCTTGTTGTTCTTCTTCTGCACAGCTAAGCTGGAAGTGGCATTTGCAGCTCGCAATAGTGCAGAGTTATCTCAAAGAAAGAGGCCACGGTGTTTCTGTACCTCTATTATGTTGGTGCAGCTTCGGAACTTTTAAATATCTTGATATATCTCGAGAACAGCGCATCTGATCAAAAAATATCATACAACATAAAAAGTAGAAAACTTAATTCTCTACAAAAAAGGTCTCTTAACATTTTGCCATAGCTCGCTTCGTTTCCGAGATATTTGCAGATTTATCTCGAGGGAAGGGGCCTGACGGACATATTTCGAGATATTTCTTCTTCTTGTTGTTCTTCTTCTGCACAGCTAAGCTGGAAGTGGCTTTTGCGGCTAGCACTAGTGCAGAGTTATCTCAAAGAAAGGGGCCACGGTGTTTCTGTATCTCTATTATGTTGGTGCGGCTTCGGAACTTTTAAATATCTCGATATATCTCGAAAACTACGCTTCTGATCAAAAGATATCATACAACATAAATTGTAGGAAACATAATTCTCTACAAAAAAGGTCTCTTAAGATTTTGCCATAGCTCGTTTCGTTTCCGAGATATTTGCAGATATATCTCAAGGGAAGGGGCCTGACGGACATATTTCGAGATATTTCTTCTTCTTGTTGTTCTTCTTCTGCACAGCTAAGCTGGAAGTGGCATTTGCAGCTCGCAATAGTGCAGAGTTATCTCAAAGAAAGAGGCCACGGTGTTTCTGTATCTCTATTATGTTGGTGCGGCTTCGGAACTTTTAAATATCTTGATATACCTCGAGAACTACGCATCTGATCAAAAAATATCATAGAACATAAAAAGTAGGAAACTTAATTCTCTACAAAAAAGGTCTCTTAACATTTTGCCATAGCTCGCTTCGTTTCCGAGATATTTGCAGATTTATCTCAAGGGAAGGGGCCTGACGGACATATTTCGAGATATTTCTTCTTCTTGTTGTTCTTCTTCTGCACAGCTAAACTGGAAGTGGCATTTCCAGCTCGCAATAGTGCAGAGTTATCTCAAAGAAAGGGGCCACGGTGTTTCTGTATCTCTATTATGTTGGTGCGGCTTCGGAACTTTTAAATATCTTGATATATCTCGGGAACTACGCATCTGATAAAAAAATATCATAGAACATAAAAAGTAGGAAACTTAATTCTCTACAAATAATGTCTCTAAACATCTTGCCATAGCTCGCTTCGTTTCCGAGATATTCGCAGATTTATCTCAAGGGAAGGGGCCTGACGGACATATTTCGAGATATTTCTTCTTCTTGTTGTTCTTCTTCTGCACAGCTAAGCTGGAAGTGGCATTTGCAGCTCGCAATAGTGCAGAGTTATCTCAAAGAAAGGGGCCACGGTGTTTCTGTATCTCTATTATGTTGGTGCGGCTTCGGAGCTTTTAAATATCTTGATATATCTCGAGAACTACGCATCTGATCAAAAAATATCATAGAACATGAAAAGTAGGAAACTTAATTCTCTACAAAAAAGGTCTCTTAACATTTTGCCATAGCTCGCTTCGTTTCCGAGATATATGCAGATTTATCTCAAGGGAAGGGGCCTGACGGACATATTTCGAGATATTTCTTCTTCTTGTTGTTCTTCTTCTGCACAGCTAAGCTGGAAGTGGCATTTGCAGCTCGCAATAGTGCAGAGTTATCTCAAAGAAAGAGGCCACGGTGTTTCTGTACCTCTATTATGTTGGTGCAGCTTCGGAACTTTTAAATATCTTGATATATCTCGAGAACAACGCATCTGATCAAAAAATATCATAGAACATAAAAAGTAGAAAACTTAATTCTCTACAAAAAAGGTCTCTTAACATTTTGCCATAGCTCGCTTCGTTTCCGAGATATGTGCAGATTTATCTCAAGGGAAGTGGCCTGACGGACATATTTCGAGATATTTCATCTTCTTGTTGTTCTTCTTCTGCACAGCTAAGCTGGAAGTGGCATTTGCAGCTCGCAATAGTGCAGAGTTATCTCAAAGGAAGAGGCCACGGTGTTTCTGTACCTCTATTATGTTGGTGCAGCTTCGGAACTTTTAAATATCTTGATATATCTCGAAAACTACGCTTCTGATCAAAAAATATCATAGAACATAAAAAGTAGGAAACTTAATTCTCTACAAAAAAGGTCTCTTAACATTTTCCCATAGCTGGCATCGTTTCCGAGATATTTGCAGATTTATCTCAAGGGAAGGGGCCTGACGGACATATTTCGAGATATTTCTTCTTCTTGTTGTTCTTCTTTTTCACAGCTAAGCTGGAAGTGGCATTTGCAGCGCGCAATAGTGCAGAGTTATCTCAAAGAAAGAGGCCACGGTGTTTCTGTATCTCTATTATGTTGGTGCGGCTTCGGAACTTTTAATTATCTTGATATATCTCGAGAACTACGCATCTGATCAAAAAATATCATTGAACATAAAAAGTAGGAAACTTAATTCTCTACAAAAAAGGTCTCTTAACATTTTCCCATAGCTGGCATCGTTTCCGAGATATTTGCAGATTTAGCTCAAGGGAAGGGGCCTGACGGACATATTCCGAGATATTTCTTCTTCTTGTTGTTCTTCTTCTTCACAGCTAAGCTGGAAGCGGCATTTGCAGCTCGCAACAGTGCAGAGTTATCTCAAAGAAAGGGGCCACGGTGTTTCTGTATCTCTATTATGTTGGTGCGGCTTCGGAACTTTTAAATATCTCGATATATCTCGAAAACTACGCTTCTGATCAAAAAATATCATAGAACATAAATTGTAGGAAACATAATTCTCTACAAAAAAGGTTTCTTAACGTTTTGCCATAGCTCGCTTCGTTTCCGAGATATTTGCAGATTTATCTCAAGGGAAGGGGCCTGACGGACATATTTCGAGATATTTCTTCTTCTTGTTGTTCTTCTTCTGCACAGCTAAGCTGGAAGTGGCATTTGCAGCGCGCAATAGTGCAGAGTTATCTCAAAGAATGGGGCCACGGTGTTTCTGTATCTCTATTATGTTGCTGCGGCTTCGGAACTTTTAAATATCTTGATATATCTCGAGAAATACGAATCTGATCAAAAAATATCATACAACATAAAATGTAGGAACCTTAATTCTCTACAAAAAAGGTCTCTTAACATTTTGCCATAGCTAGCTTCGTTTTCGAGATATTTGCAGATTTATCTCAAGGGAAGGGGCCTGACGGACATATTTCGAGATATTTCTTCTTCTTGTTGTTCTTCTTCTGCACAGCTAAGCTGGAAGTGGCATTTGCAGGTCGCAATAGTGCAGAGTTATCTCAAAGAAAGGGGCCACGGTGTTTCTGTATCTCTATTATGTTGGTGCGGCTTCGGAACTTTTAAATATCTCGATATATCTCGAAAACTACGCTTCTGATCAAAAAATATCATAGAACATAAATTATAGGAAACATAATTCTCTACAAAAAAGGTCTCTTAACATTTTGCCATAGCTCGTTTCGTTTCCGAGGTATTTGCAGATATATCTCAAGGGATGGGGCCTGACGGACATATTTCGAGATATTTCTTCTTCTTGTTGTTCTTCTTCTGCACAGCTAAACTGGAAGTGGCGTTTCCAGCTCGCAATAGCGCAGAGTTATCTCAAAGAAAGGGGCCACGGTGTTTCTGTATCTCTATTATGTTGGTGCGGCTTCGGAACTTTTAAATATCTTGATATATCTCGAGAACTACGCATCTGATCAAAAAATATCATAGAACATAAAAAGTAGGAAACTTAATTCTCTACAAATAAGGTCTCTTAACATTTTGCCATAGCTCGCTTCGTTTCCGAGATATTTGCAGATTTATCTCAAGGGAAGGGGCCTGCCGGACATATTCCGAGATATTTCTTCTTCTTGTTGTTCCTCTTCTGCACAGCTAAGCTGGAAGTGGCATTTGCAGCTCGCAATAGTGCAGAGTTATCTCAAAGAAAGGGGCCACGGTGTTTCTGTATCTCTATGTTGGTGCGGTTTCGGAACTTTTAAATATCTTGATATATCTCGAGAACTACGCATCTGATCAAAAAATATTATAGAACATAAAAAGTAGGAAACTTAATTCTCTACAAATAAAGTCTCTCAACATTTTGCCATAGCTCGCTTCGTTTCCGAGATATTTGCAGGTTTATCTCAAGGGAAGGGGCCTAACGGACATATTTCGAGATATTTCTTCTTCTTGTTGTTCTTCTTCTGCACAGCTAAGCTGGAAGTGGCATTTGCGGCTCGCACTAGTGCAGAGTTATCTCAAAGAAAGGGGCCACGGTGTTTCTGTATCTCTATTATGTTGGTGCGGCTTCGAAACTTTTAAATATCTCGATATATCTCGAAAACTACGCTTCTGATCAAAAAATATCATAGAACATAAATTGTAGGAAACATAATTCTCTACAAAAAAGGTCTCTTAACATTTTGCCATAGCTCGCTTCGTTTCCAAGATATTTGCAGATATATGTCAAGGGAAGGGGCCTGACGGACATATTTCGAGATATTTCTTCTTCTTGTTGTACTTCTTCTGCACAGCTAAGCTGGAAGTGGCATTTACAGCTCGCAATAGTGCAAAGTTATCTCAAAGAAAGGGGCGACGGTGTTTCTGTATCTCTATTATGTTGGTGCGGCTTCGGAACTTTTAAATATCTTGATATATCTCGAGAACTACGCATCTGATCAAAAAATATCATAGAACATAAAAAGTAGGAAACTTAATTCTCTACAAAAAAGGTCTCTTAACATTTTGCCATAGCTCGCTTCGTTTCCGAGATATTTGCAGATTTATCTCAAGGGAAGGGGCCTGACGGACATATTTCGAGATATTACTTCTTCTTGTTGTTCTTCTTCTGCACAGCTAAGCTGGAAGTGGCATTTGCGGCTCGCACTAGTGCAGAGTTATCTCAAAGAAAGGGGCCACGGTGTTTCTGTATCTCTATTATGTTGGTGCGGCTTCGGAACTTTTAAATATCTTGATATATCTCGAGAACTACGCATCTGATCAAAAAATATCATAGAACATAAAAAGTAGGAAACTTAATTCTCTACAAAAAAGGTCTCTTAACATTTTGCCATAGCTCGCTTCGTTTCCGAGATATTTGCAGATTTATCCCAAGGGAAGGGGCCTGACGGACATATTTCGATATATTTCTTCTTCTTGTTGTTCTTCTTCTGCACAGCTAAGCTGGAAGTGGCATTTGCGGCTCGCACTAGTGCAGAGTTATCTCAAAGAAAGGGGCCACGGTGTTTCTGTATCTCTATTATGTTGGTGCGGCTTCGGAACTTTTAAATATCTCGATATATCTCGAAAACTACGCTTCTGATCAAAAAATATCATAGAACATAAATTGTAGGAAACATAATTCTCTACAAAAAAGGTCTCTTAGCATTTTGCCATAGCTCGCTTCGTTTCCGAGATATTTGCAGATTTATCTGAAGGGAAAGGGCGTGACGGACATATTTCGAGATATTTCTTCTTCTTGTTGTTCTTCTTCTGCACAGCTAAGCTGGAAGTGGCATTTGCAGCTCGCAATAGTGCAGAGTTATCTCAAAGAAAGGGGCCACGGTGTTTCTGTATCTCTATTATGTTGGTGCGGCTTCGGAACTTTTAAATATCTCGATATATCTCGAAAACTACGCTTGTCATCAAAAAATATCATAGAACATAAATTGTAGGAAACATAATTCTCTACAAAAAAGGTCTCTTAACATTTTGCCATAGCTCGCTTCGTTTCCGAGATATTTGCAGATTTATCTGAAGGGAAAGGGCGTGACGGACATATTTCGAGATATTTCTTCTTCTTGTTGTTCTTCTTCTGCACAGCTAAGCTGGAAGTGGCATTTGCAGCTCGCAATAGTGCAGAGTTATCTCAAAGAAAGGGGCCACGGTGTTTCTGTATCTCTATTATGTTGGTGCGGCTTCGGAACTTTTAAATATCTCGATATATCTCGAAAACTACGCTTGTCATCAAAAAATATCATAGAACATAGATTGTAGGAAACATAATTCTCTACAAAAAAGGTCTCTTAACATTTTGCCATAGCTCGCGTCGTTTCCGAGATATTTGCAGATTTATCTCAAGGGAAGGGGCCTGACGGACATATTTCGAGATATTTCTTCTTCTTGTTGTTCTTCTTCTGCACAGCTAAGCTGGAAGTGGCATTTGCGGCTCGCACTAGTGCAGAGTTATCTCAAAGAAAGGGGCCACGGTGTTTCTGTATCTCTATTATGTTGGTGCGGCTTCGGAACTTTTAAATATCTCGATATATCTCGAAAACTACGCTTCTGATCAAAAAATATCATAGAACATAAAAAGTAGGAAACTTAATTCTCTACAAAAAATGTCTCTCAACATTTTGCCATTGCTCGCTTCGTTTCCGAGATATTTGCAGATTTATCTCAAGGGAAGGGGCCTAACGGACATATTTCGAGATATTTCTTCTTCTTGTTGTTCTTCTTCTGCACAGCTAAGCTGGAAGTGGCATTTCAGCTCGCAATAGTGCAGAGTTATCTCAAAGAGAGGGGCCACGGTGTTTCTGTATCTCTATTATGTTGGTGCGGCTTCGGAACTTTTAAATATCTCGATATATCTCGAAAACTACGCTTCTGATCAAAAAATATCATAGAACATAAATTGTAGGAAACATAATTCTCTACAAAAAACGTCTCTTAACATTTTGCCATAGCTCGCTTGGTTTCCGAGATATTTGCAGATTCAGCTCAAAGGAACTGGCCTGACGGACATATTTCGAGATATTTCTTCTTCTTGTTGTTCTTCTTCTGCACAGCTAAGCTGGAAGTGGCATTTACAGCTCGCAATAGTGCAGAGTTATCTCAAAGAGAGGGGCCACGGTGTTTCTGTATCTCTATTATGTTGGTGCGGCTTCGGAACTTTTAAATATCTTGATATATCTGGAGAACTACGCATCTGATCAAAAAATATCATAGAAGATAAAAAGTAGGAAACTTAATTCTCTACAAAAAAGGTCTCTTAACATTTTGCCATAGCTCGCTTCGTTTCCGAGATATTTGCAGATTTATCTCAAGGGAAGGGGCCTGACGGACATATTTCGAGATATTTCTTCTTCTTGTTGTTCTTCTTCTGCCCAGCTAAGCTGGAAGTGGCATTTGCGGCTCGCACTAGTGCAGAGTTATCTCAAAGAAAGGGGCCACGGTGTTTCTGTATCTCTATTATGTTGGTGCGGCTTCGGAACTTTTAAATATATTGATATATCTCGAGAACTACGCATCTGATCAAAAAATATCATAGAACGTCAAAAGTAGGAAACTTAATTCTCTACAAAAAAGGTCTCTTAACATTTTGCCATAGCTCGCTTCGTTTCCGAGATATTTGCAGATTTATCTCAAGGGAAGGGGCCTAACGGACATATTTCGAGATATTTCTTCTTCTTGTTGTTCTTCTTCTGCACAGCTAAGCTGGAAGTGGCATTTGCAGCTCGCAATAGTGTAGAGTTATCTCAAAGAAAGGGGCCACGGTGTTTCTGTATCTCTATTATGTTGGTGCGGCTTCGGAACTTTTAAATATCTTGATATATCTCGAGAACTGCGCATCTGATCAAAAAATATCATAGAACATAAAAAGTAGGAAACTTAATTCTCTACAAAAAAGGTCTCTTAACATTTTGCCATAGCTCGCTTCGTTTCCGAGATATTTGCAGATTTATCTCAAGGGAAGGGGCCTGACGGACATATTTCGAGATATTTCTTCTTCTTGTTGTTCTTCTTCTGCACAGCAAAGCTGGAAGTGGCATTTGCGGCTCGCACTAGTGCAGAGTTATCTCAAAGAAAGGGGCCACGGTGTTTCTGTATCTCTATTATGTTGGTGCGGCTTCGGAACTTTTAAATATCTCGATATATCTCGAAAACTACGCTTCTGATCAAAAAATATCATAGAACATAAATTGTAGGAAACATAATTCTCTACAAAAAAGGTCTCTCAACATTTTGCCATAGCTCACTTCGTTTCCGAGATATTTGCAGATATATCTCAAGGGATGGGGCCTGACGGACATATTTCGAGATATTTCTTCTTCTTGTTGTTCTTCTTCTGCACAGCTAAGCTGGAAGTGGCATTTCCAGCTCGCAATAGTGCAGAGTTATCTCAAAGAGAGGGGCCACGGTGTTTCTGTATCTCTATTATGTTGGTGCGGCTTCGGAACTTTTAAATATCTTGATATATCTCGAGAACTACGCATCTGATCAAAAAATATCATAGAACATGAAAAGTAGGAAACTTAATTCTCTACAAAAAAGGTCTCTTAACATTTTGCCATAGCTCTCTTCGTTTCCGAGATATTTGCTGATTTATCTCAAGGGAAGGGGCCTGACGGACATATTTCGAGATATTTCTTCTTCTTGTTGTTCTTCTTCTGCACAGCTAAGCTGGAAGTGGCATTTGCAGCTCGCAATAGTGCAGAGTTATCTCAAAGAAAGGGGCCACGGTGTTTCTGTATCTCTATTATGTTGGTGCGGCTTCGGAACTTTTAAATATCTCGATATATCTCGAAAACTACGCTTCTGATCAAAAAATATCATAGAACATAAATTGTAGGAAACATAATTCTCTACAAAAAAGGTCTCTCAACATTTTGCCATAGCTCACTTCGTTTCCGAGATATTTGCAGATATATCTCAAGGGATGGGGCCTGACGGACATATTTCGAGATATTTCTTCTTCTTGTTGTTCTTCTTCTGCACAGCTAAGCTGGAAGTGGCATTTCCAGCTCGCAATAGTGCAGAGTTATCTCAAAGAGAGGGGCCACGGTGTTTCTGTATCTCTATTATGTTGGTGCGGCTTCGGAACTTTTAAATATCTTGATATATCTCGAGAACTACGCATCTGATCAAAAAATATCATAGAACATGAAAAGTAGGAAACTTAATTCTCTACAAAAAAGGTCTCTTAACATTTTGCCATAGCTCTCTTCGTTTCCGAGATATTTGCTGATTTATCTCAAGGGAAGGGGCCTGACGGACATATTTCGAGATATTTCTTCTTCTTGTTGTTCTTCTTCTGCACAGCTAAGCTGGAAGTGGCATTTGCAGCTCGCAATAGTGCAGAGTTATCTCAAAGAAAGGGGCCACGGTGTTTCTGTATCTCTATTATGTTGGTGCGGCTTCGGAACTTTTAAATATCTTGATATATCTCGAGAACTACGCATCTGATCAAAAAATATCATAGAACATAAAAAGTAGGAAACTTAATTCTCTACCAAAAAGGTCTCTCAACATTTTGCCATTGCTCGCTTCGTTTCCGAGATATTTGCAGATTTATCTCAAGGGAAGGGGCCTAACGGACATATTTCGAGATATTTCTTCTTCTTGTTGTTCTTCTTCTGCACAGCTAAGCTGGAAGTGGCATTTGCAGCTCGTAATAGTGTAGAGTTATCTCAAAGAAAGGGGCCACGGTGTTTCTGTATCTCTATTATGTTGGTGCGGCTTCGGAACTTTTAAATATCTTGATATATCTCGAGAACTGCGCATCTGATCAAAAAATATCATAGAACATAAAAAGTAGGAAACTTAATTCTCTACAAAAAAGGTCTCTTAACATTTTGCCATAGCTCGCTTCGTTTCCGAGATATTTGCAGATTTATCTCAAGGGAAGGGGCCTGACGGACATATTTCGAGATATTTCTTCTTCTTGTTGTTCTTCTTCTGCACAGCAAAGCTGGAAGTGGCATTTGCGGCTCGCACTAGTGCAGAGTTATCTCAAAGAAAGGGGCCACGGTGTTTCTGTATCTCTATTATGTTGGTGCGGCTTCGGAACTTTTAAATATCTCGATATATCTCGAAAACTACGCTTCTGATCAAAAAATATCATAGAACATAAATTGTAGGAAACATAATTCTCTACAAAAAAGGTCTCTCAACATTTTGCCATAGCTCACTTCGTTTCCGAGATATTTGCAGATATATCTCAAGGGAAGGGGCCTGACGGACATATTTCGAGATATTTCTTCTTCTTGTTGTTCTTCTTCTGCACAGCTAAGCTGGAAGTGGCATTTCCAGCTCGCAATAGTGCAGAGTTATCTCAAAGAGAGGGGCCACGGTGTTTCTGTATCTCTATTATGTTGGTGCGGCTTCGGAACTTTTAAATATCTTGATATATCTCGAGAACTACGCATCTGATCAAAAAATATCATAGAACATGAAAAGTAGGAAACATAATTCTCTACAAAAAAGGTCTCTTAACATTTTGCCATAGCTCTCTTCGTTTCCGAGATATTTGCTGATATATCTCAAGGGAAGGGGCCTGACGGACATATTTCGGGATATTTCTTCTTCTTGTTGTTCTTCTTCTGCACAGCTAAGCTGGAAGTGGCATTTGCAGCTCGCAATAGTGCAGAGTTATCTCAAAGAAAGGGGCCACGGTGTTTCTGTATCTCTATTATGTTGGTGCGGCTTCGGAACTTTTAAATATCTTGATATATCTCGAGAACTACGCATCTGATCAAAAAATATCATAGAACATAAAAAGATGGAAACTTAATTCTCTACCAAAAAGGTCTCTCAACATTTTGCCATTGCTCGCTTCGTTTCCGAGATATTTGCAGATTTATCTCAAGGGAAGGGGCCTAACGGACATATTTCGAGATATTTCTTCTTCTTGTTGTTCTTCTTCTGCACAGCTAAACTGGAAGTGGCATTTCAGCTCGCAATAGTGCAGAGTTATCTCAAAGAGAGGGGCCACGGTGTTTCTGTATCTCTATTATGTTGGTGCGGCTTCGGAACTTTTAAATATCTTGATATATCTCGAGAACTACGCATCTGATCAAAAAATATCATAGAAGGTAAAAAGTAGGAAACTTAATTCTCTACAAAAAAGGTCTCTTAATATTTTGCCATAACTCGCTTCGTTTCCGAGATATTTGCAGATTTATCTCAAGGGAAGGGGCCTGACGGACATATTTCGAGATATTTCTTCTTCTTGTTGTTCTTCTTCTGCACAGCTAAGCTGGAAGTGGCATTTGCGGCTCGCACTAGTGCAGAGTTATCTCAAAGAAAGGGGCCACGGTGTTTCTGTATCTCTATTATGTTGGTGCGGCATCGGAACTTTTAAATATCTCGATATATCTCGAAAACTACGCTTCTGATCAAAAAATATCATAGAACATAAATTGTAGGAAACATAATTCTCTACAAAAAACGTCTCTTAACATTTTGCCATAGCTCGCTTCGTTTCCGAGATATTTGCAGATTCAGCTCAAAGGAACTGGCCTGACGGACATATTTCGAGATATTTCTTCTTCTTGTTGTTCTTCCTCTGCACAGCTAAGCTGGAAGTGGCATTTGCAGCTCGCAATAGTGCAGAGTTATCTCAAAGAAAGGGGCCACGGTGTTTCTGTATCTCTATTATGATGGTGCGGCTTCGGAACTTTTAAATATCTCGATATATCTCGAAAACTACGCTTCTGATCAAAAAATATCATAGAACGTAAATTGTAGGAAACACAATTCTCTACAAAAAAGGTCTCTTAACATTTTGCCATAGCTCGCTTCGTTTCCGAGATATTTGCAGATATATCTCAAGGGAAGGGGCCTGACGGACATATTTCGAGATATTTCTTCTTCTTGTTGTTCTTCTTCTGCACAGCTAAGCTGGAAGTGGCATTTACAGCTCGCAATAGTGCAGAGTTATCTCAAAGAAAGGGGTCACGGTGTTTCTGTATCTCTATTATGTTGGTGCGGCTTCGGAACTTTTAAATATCTTGATATATCTCGAGAACTACGCATCTGATCAAAAAATATCATAGAACATAAAAAGTAGGAAACTTAATTCTGTACAAAAAAGGTCTCTTAACATTTTGCCATAGCTCGCTTCGTTTCCGAGATATTTGCACATTTATCTCAAGGGAAGGGGCCTAACGGACATATTTCGAGATATTTCTTCTTCTTGTTGTTCTTCTTCTGCACAGCTAAACTGGAAGTGGCATTTCCAGCTCGCAATAGTGCAGAGTTATCTCAAAGAGAGGGGCCACGGTGTTTCTGTATCTCTATTATGTTGGTGCGGCTTCGGAACTTTTAAATATCTTGATATATCTCGAGAACTACGCATCTGATCAAAAAATATCATAGAAGATAAAAAGTAGGAAACTTAATTCTCTACAAAAAAGGTCTCTTAACATTTTGCCATAGCTCGCTTCGTTTCCGAGATATTTGCAGATTTATCTCAAGGGAAGGGGCCTGACGGACATATTTCGAGATATTTCTTCTTCTTGTTGTTCTTCTTCTGCACAGCTAAGCTGGAAGTGGCATTTGCGGCTCGCACTAGTGCAGAGTTATCTCAAAGAAAGGGGCCACGGTGTTTCTGTATCTCTATTATGTTGGTGCGGCATCGGAACTTTTAAATATCTCGATATATCTCGAAAACTACGCTTCTGATCAAAAAATATCATAGAACATAAATTGTAGGAAACATAATTCTCTACAAAAAACGTCTCTTAACATTTTGCCATAGCTCGCTTCGTTTCCGAGATATTTGCAGATTCAGCTCAAAGGAACTGGCCTGACGGACATATTTCGAGATATTTCTTCTTCTTGTTGTTCTTCCTCTGCACAGCTAAGCTGGAAGTGGCATTTGCAGCTCGCAATAGTGCAGAGTTATCTCAAAGAAAGGGGCCACGGTGTTTCTGTATCTCTATTATGATGGTGCGGCTTCGGAACTTTTAAATATCTCGATATATCTCGAAAACTACGCTTCTGATCAAAAAATATCATAGAACGTAAATTGTAGGAAACATAATTCTCTACAAAAAAGGTCTCTTAACATTTTGCCATAGCTCGCTTCGTTTCCGAGATATTTGCAGATATATCTCAAGGGAAGGGGCCTGACGGACATATTTCGAGATATTTCTTCTTCTTGTTGTTCTTCTTCTGCACAGCTAAGCTGGAAGTGGCATTTACAGCTCGCAATAGTGCAGAGTTATCTCAAAGAAAGGGGTCACGGTGTTTCTGTATCTCTATTATGTTGGTGCGGCTTCGGAACTTTTAAATATCTTGATATATCTCGAGAACTACGCAACTGATCAAAAAATATCATAGAACATAAAAAGTAGGAAACTTAATTCTCTACAAAAAAGGTCTCTTAACATTTTGCCATAGCTCGCTTCGTTTCCGAGATATTTGCACATTTATCTCAAGGGAAGGGGCCTAACGGACATATTTCGAGATATTTCTTCTTCTTGTTGTTCTTCTTCTGCACAGCTGAACTGGAAGTGGCATTTCCAGCTCGCAATAGTGCAGAGTTATCTCAAAGAGAGGGGCCACGGTGTTTCTGTATCTCTATTATGTTGGTGCGGCTTCGGAACTTTTAAATATCTTGATATATCTCGAGAACTACGCATCTGATCAAAAAATATCATAGAAGATAAAAAGTAGGAAACTTAATTCTCTACAAAAAAGGTCTCTTAACATTTTGCCATAGCTCGCTTCGTTTCCGAGATATTTGCAGATTTATCTCAAGGGAAGGGGCCTGACGTACATATTTCGAGATATTTCTTCTTCTTGTTGTTCTTCTTCTGCACAGCTAAGCTGGAAGTGGCATTTGCGGCTCGCACTAGTGCAGAGTTATCTCAAAGAAAGGGGCCACGGTGTTTCTGTATCTCTATTATGTTGGTGCGGCATCGGAACTTTTAAATATCTCGATATATCTCGAAAACTACGCTTCTGATCAAAAAATATCATAGAACATAAATTGTAGGAAACATAATTCTCTACAAAAAACGTCTCTTAACATTTTGCCATAGCTCGCTTCGTTTCCGAGATATTTGCAGATTCAGCTCAAAGGAACTGGCCTGACGGACATATTTCGAGATATTTCTTCTTCTTGTTGTTCTTCCTCTGCACAGCTAAGCTGGAAGTGGCATTTGCAGCTCGCAATAGTGCAGAGTTATCTCAAAGAAAGGGGCCACGGTGTTTCGGTATCTCTATTATGATGGTGCGGCTTCGGAACTTTTAAATATCTCGATATATCTCGAAAACTACGCTTCTGATCAAAAAATATCATAGAACGTAAATTGTAGGAAACATAATTCTCTACAAAAAAGGTCTCTTAACATTTTGCCATAGCTCGCTTCGTTTCCGAGATATTTGCAGATATATCTCAAGGGAAGGGGCCTGACGGACATATTTCGAGATATTTCTTCTTCTTGTTGTTCTTCTTCTGCACAGCTAAGCTGGAAGTGGCATTTACAGCTCGCAATAGTGCAGAGTTATCTCAAAGAAAGGGGTCACGGTGTTTCTGTATCTCTATTATGTTGGTGCGGCTTCGGAACTTTTAAATATCTTGATATATCTCGAGAACTACGCATCTGATCAAAAAATATCATAGAACATAAAAAGTAGGAAACTTAATTCTCTACAAAAAAGGTCTCTTAACATTTTGCCATAGCTCGCTTCGTTTCCGAGATATTTGCACATTTATCTCAAGGGAAGGGGCCTAACGGACATATTTCGAGATATTTCTTCTTCTTGTTGTTCTTCTTCTGCACAGCTAAACTGGAAGTGGCATTTCCAGCTCGCAATAGTGCAGAGTTATCTCAAAGAGAGGGGCCACGGTGTTTCTGTATCTCTATTATGTTGGTGCGGCTTCGGAACTTTTAAATATCTTGATATATCTCGAGAACTACGCATCTGATCAAAAAATATCATAGAAGATAAAAAGTAGGAAACCTAATTCTCTACAAAAAAGGTCTCTTAACATTTTGCCATAGCTCGCGTCGTTTCCGAGATATTTGCAGATTTATCTCAAGGGAAGGGGCCTGACGGACATATTTCGAGATATTTCTTCTTCTTGTTGTTCTTCTTCTGCACAGCTAAGCTGGAAGTGGCATTTCAGCTCGCAATAGTGCAGAGTTATCTCAAAGAGAGGGGCCACGGTGTTTCTGTATCTCTATTATGTTGGTGCGGCTTCGGAACTTTTAAATATCTCGATATATCTCGAAAACTACGCTTCTGATCAAAAAATATCATAGAACATAAATTGTAGGAAACATAATTCTCTACAAAAAACGTCTCTTAACATTTTGCCATAGCTCGCTTCGTTTCCGAGATATTTGCAGATTCAGCTCAAAGGAACTGGCCTGACGGACATATTTCGAGATATTTCTTCTTCTTGTTGTTCTTCTTCTGCACAGCTAAGCTGGAAGTGGCATTTACAGCTCGCAATAGTGCAGAGTTATCTCAAAGAGAGGGGCCACGGTGTTTCTGTATCTCTATTATGTTGGTGCGGCTTCGGAACTTTTAAATATCTTGATATATCTCGAGAACTACGCATCTGATCAAAAAATATCATAGAAGATAAAAAGTAGGAAACTTAATTCTCTACAAAAAAGGTCTCTTAACATTTTGCCATAGCTCGCTTCGTTTCCGAGATATTTGCAGATTTATCTCAAGGGAAGGGGCCTGACGGACATATTTCGAGATATTTCTTCTTCTTGTTGTTCTTCTTCTGCCCAGCTAAGCTGGAAGTGGCATTTGCGGCTCGCACTAGTGCAGAGTTATCTCAAAGAAAGGGGCCACGGTGTTTCTGTATCTCTATTATGTTGGTGCGGCTTCGGAACTTTTAAATATCTCGATATATCTCGAAAACTACGCTTCTGATCAAAAAATATCATAGAACATAAATTGTAGGAAACATAATTCTCTACAAAAAACGTCTCTTAACATTTTGCCATAGCTCGCTTCGTTTCCGAGATATTTGCAGATTCAGCTCAAAGGAACTGGCCTGACGGACATATTTCGAGATATTTCTTCTTCTTGTTGTTCTTCTTCTGCACAGCTAAGCTGGAAGTGGCATTTACAGCTCGCAATAGTGCAGAGTTATCTCAAAGAGAGGGGCCACGGTGTTTCTGTATCTCTATTATGTTGGTGCGGCTTCGGAACTTTTAAATATCTTGATATATCTCGAGAACTACGCATCTGATCAAAAAATATCATAGAAGATAAAAAGTAGGAAACTTAATTCTCTACAAAAAAGGTCTCTTAACATTTTGCCATAGCTCGCTTCGTTTCCGAGATATTTGCAGATTTATCTCAAGGGAAGGGGCCTGACGGACATATTTCGAGATATTTCTTCTTCTTGTTGTTCTTCTTCTGCACAGCTAAGCTGGAAGTGGCATTTGCGGCTCGCACTAGTGCAGAGTTATCTCAAAGAAAGGGGCCACGGTGTTTCTGTATCTCTATTATGTTGGTGCGGCATCGGAACTTTTAAATATCTCGATATATCTCGAAAACTACGCTTCTGATCAAAAAATATCATAGAACATAAATTGTAGGAAACATAATTCTCTACAAAAAACGTCTCTTAACATTTTGCCATAGCTCGCTTCGTTTCCGAGATATTTGCAGATTCAGCTCAAAGGAACTGGCCTGACGGACATATTTCGAGATATTTCTTCTTCTTGTTGTTCTTCCTCTGCACAGCTAAGCTGGAAGTGGCATTCGCAGCTCGCAATAGTGCAGAGTTATCTCAAAGAAAGGGGCCACGGTGTTTCTGTATCTCTATTATGATGGTGCGGCTTCGGAACTTTTAAATATCTCGATATATCTCGAAAACTACGCTTCTGATCAAAAAATATCATAGAACATAAATTGTAGGAAACATAATTCTCTACAAAAAAGGTCTCTTAACATTTTGCCATAGCTCGCTTCGTTTCCGAGATATTTGCAGATATATCTCAAGGGAAGGGGCCTGACGGACATATTTCGAGATATTTCTTCTTCTTGTTGTTCTTCTTCTGCACAGCTAAGCTGGAAGTGGCATTTACAGCTCGCAATAGTGCAGAGTTATCTCAAAGAAAGGGGTCACGGTGTTTCTGTATCTCTATTATGTTGGTGCGGCTTCGGAACTTTTAAATATCTTGATATATCTCGAGAACTACGCATCTGATCAAAAAATATCATAGAACGTCAAAAGTAGGAAACTTAATTCTCTACAAAAAAGGTCTCTTAACATTTTGCCATAGCTCGCTTCGTTTCCAAGATATTTGCGGATTTATCTCAAGGGAAGGGGCCTAACGGACATATTTCGAGATATTTCTTCTTCTTGTTGTTCTTCTTCTGCACAGCTAAGCTGGAAGTGGCATTTGCAGCTCGCAATAGTGTAGAGTTATCTCAAAGAAAGGGGCCACGGTGTTTCTGTATCTCTATTATGTTGGTGTGGCTTCGGAACTTTTAAATATCTTGATATATCTCGAGAACTGCGCATCTGATCAAAAAATATCATAGAACATAAAAAGTAGGAAACTTAATTCTCTACAAAAAAGGTCTCTTAACATTTTGCCATAGCTCGCTTCGTTTCCGAGATATTTGCAGATTTATCTCAAGGGAAGGGGCCTGACGGACATATTTCGAGATATTTCTGCTTCTTGTTGTTCTTCTTCTGCACAGCTAAACTGGAAGTGGCATTTCCAGCTCGCAATAGTGCAGAGTTATCTCAAAGAGAGGGGCCACGGTGTTTCTGTATCTCTATTATGTTGGTGCGGCTTCGGAACTTTTAAATATCTTGATATATCTCGAAAACTACGCTTCTGATCAAAAAATATCATAGAACATAAATTGTAGGAAACATAATTCTCTACAAAAAACGTCTCTTAACATTTTGCCATAGCTCGCTTCGTTTCCGAGATATTTGCAGATTCAGCTCAAGGGAAGGGGCCTAACGGACATATTTCGAGATATTTCTTCTTCTTGTTGTTCTTCTTCTGCACAGCTAAGCTGGAAGTGGCATTTGCAGCTCGCAATAGTGCAGAGTTATCTCAAAGAAAGGGGCCACGGTGTTTCTGTATCTCTATTATGTTGGTGCGGCTTCGGAACTTTTAAATATCTTGATATATCTCGAGAACTACGCATCTGATCAAAAAATATCATAGAACATAAAAAGTAGGAAACTTAATTCTCTACAAAAAAGGTCTCTTAACATTTTGCCATAGCTCGCTTCGTTTCCGAGATATTTGCACATTTATCTCAAGGGAAGGGGCCTAACGGACATATTTCGAGATATTTCTTCTTCTTGTTGTTCTTCTTCTGCACAGCTAAACTGGAAGTGGCATTTCCAGCTCGCAATAGTGCAGAGTTATCTCAAAGAGAGGGGCCACGGTGTTTCTGTATCCCTATTATGTTGGTGCGGCTTCGGAACTTTTAAATATCTTGATATATCTCGAGAACTGCGCATCTGATCAAAAAATATCATAGAACATAAAAAGTAGGAAACTTAATTCTCTACAAAAAAGGTCTCTTAACATTTTGCCATAGCTCGCTTCGTTTCCGAGATATTTGCAGATTCAGCTCAAAGGAACTGGCCTGACGGACATATTTCGAGATATTTCTTCTTCTTGTTGTTCTTCCTCTGCACAGCTAAGCTGGAAGTGGCATTTGCAGCTCGCAATAGTGCAGAGTTATCTCAAAGAAAGGGGCCACGGTGTTTCTGTACCTCTATTATGTTGGTGCGGCTTCGGAACTTTTAAATATCTCGATATATCTCGAAAACTACGCTTCTGATCAAAAAATATCATAGAACATAAAAAGTAGGAAACTTAATTCTCTACAAAAAACGTCTCTTAACATTTTGCCATAGCTCGCTTCGTTTCCGAGATATTTGCACATTTATCTCAAGGGAAGGGGCCTAACGGACATATTTCGAGATATTTCTTCTTCTTGTTGTTCTTCTTCTGCACAGCTAAACTGGAAGTGGCATTTCCAGCTCGCAATAGTGCAGAGTTATCTCAAAGAGAGGGGCCACGGTGTTTCTGTATCCCTATTATGTTGGTGCGGCTTCGGAACTTTTAAATATCTTGATATATCTCGAAAACTACGCTTCTGATCAAAAAATATCATAGAACATAAATAGTAGGAAACATAATTCTCTACAAAAAACGTCTCTTAACATTTTGCCATAGCTCTCTTCGTTTCCGAGATATTTGCAGATTTATCTCAAGGGAAGGGGCCTGACGGACATATTTCGAGATATTTCTTCTTCTTGTTGTTCTTCTTCTGCACAGCTAAGCTGGAAGTGGCATTTGCAGCTCGCAATAGTGCAGAGTTATCTCAAAGAAAGGGGCCACGGTGTTTCTGTATCTCTATTATGTTGGTGCGGCTTCGGAACTTTTAAATATCTTGATATATCTCGAGAACTGCGCATCTGATCAAAAAATGTCATAGAACATAGAAAGTAGGAAACTTAATTCTCTACAAAAAAGGTCTCTTAACATTTTGCCATAGCTCGCTTCGTTTCCGAGATATTTGCAGATATATCTCAAGGGAAGGGGCCTGACGGACATATTTCGAGATATGTCTTCTTCTTGTTGTTCTTCTTCTGCACAGCTAAGCTGGAAGTGGCATTTGCAGCTCGCAATAGTGCAGAGTTATCTCAAAGAAAGGGGCCACGGTGTTTCTGTATCTCTATTATGTTGGTGCGGCTTCGGAACTATTAAATATCTTGATATATCTCGAGAACTACGCATCTGATCACAAAATATCATAGAAGATAAAAAGTAGGAAACTTAATTCTCTACAAAAACGGTCTCTTAACATTTTGCCATAGCTCGCATTGTTTCCGAGATATTTGCAGATTTATCTCAAGGGAAGGGGCCTGACGGACATATTTCGAGATATTTCTTCTTCTTGTTGTTCTTCTTCTGCACAGCTGAGCTGGAAGTGGCATTTGCAGGTCGCAATAGTGCAGAGTTATCTCAAAGAAAGGGGCCACGGTGTTTCTGTATCTCTATTATGTTGGTGCGGCTTCGGAACTTTTAAATATCTTGATATATCTCGAGAACTACGCATCTGATCAAAAAATATCATAGAACATAAAAAGTAGGAATCTTAATTCTCTACAAAAAAGGTCTCTTAACATTTTGCCATAGCTCGCTTCGTTTCCGAGATATTTGCAGATTTATCTCAAGGGAAGGGGCCTGACGGACATATTTCGAGATATTTCTTCTTCTTGTTGTTCTTCTTCTGCACAGCTGAGCTGGAAGTGGCATTTGCAGGCCGCAATAGTGCAGAGTTATCTCAAAGAAAGGGGCCACGGTGTTTCTGTATCTCTATTATGTTGTTGCGGCTTCGGAACTTTTAAATATCTCGGTATATCTCGAAAACTACGCTTCTGATCAAAAAATATCATAGAACGTAAATTGTAGGAAACATTATTCTCTACAAAAAAGGTCTCTTAATATTTTGCCATAGCTCGCTTCGTTTCCGAGATATTTGCAGATATATCTCAAGGGAAGGGGCCTGACGGACATATTTCGAGATATTTCTTCTTCTTGTTGTTCTTCTTCTGCACAGCTAAGCTGGAAGTGGCATTTGCGGCTCGCACTAGTGCAGAGTTATCTCAAAGAAAGGGGCCACGGTGTTTCTGTATCTCTATTATGTTGGTGCGGCTTCGGAACTTTTGAATATCTCGATATATCTCGAAAACTACGCTTCTGATCAAAAAATCTGATAGAACATAAATTGTAGGAAACATAATTCTCTACAAAAAACGTCTCTTAACATTTTGCCATAGCTCGCTTCGTTTCCGAGATATTTGCAGATTCAGCTCAAAGGAACGGGCCTGACGGACATATTTCGAGATACTTCTTCTTCTTGTTGTTCTTCCTCTGCACAGCTAAGCTGGAAGTGGCATTTGCAGCTCGCAATAGTGCAGAGTTATCTGTAAGAAAGGGGCCACGGTGTTTCTGTATCTCTATTATGTTGGTGCGGCTTCGGAACTTTTAAATATCTTGATATATCTCGAGAACTACGCATCTGATCAAAAAATATCATAGAACATAAAAAGTAGGAAACTTAATTCTGTACAAAAAAGGTCTCTTAACATTTTGCCATAGCTCGCTTCGTTTCCGAGATATTTGCACATTTATCTCAAGGGAAGGGGCCTAACGGACATATTTCGAGATATTTCTTCTTCTTGTTGTTCTTCTTCTGCACAGCTAAACTGGAAGTGGCATTTCCAGCTCGCAATAGTGCAGAGTTATCTCAAAGAGAGGGGCCACGGTGTTTCTGTATCTCTATTATGTTGGTGCGGCTTCGGAACTTTTAAATATCTTGATATATCTCGAGAACTACGCATCTGATCAAAAAATATCATAGAAGATAAAAAGTAGGAAACTTAATTCTCTACAAAAAAGGTCTCTTAACATTTTGCCATAGCTCGCTTCGTTTCCGAGATATTTGCAGATTTATCTCAAGGGAAGGGGCCTGACGGACATATTTCGAGATATTTCTTCTTCTTGTTGTTCTTCTTCTGCACAGCTAAGCTGGAAGTGGCATTTGCGGCTCGCACTAGTGCAGAGTTATCTCAAAGAAAGGGGCCACGGTGTTTCTGTATCTCTATTATGTTGGTGCGGCATCGGAACTTTTAAATATCTCGATATATCTCGAAAACTACGCTTCTGATCAAAAAATATCATAGAACATAAATTGTAGGAAACATAATTCTCTACAAAAAACGTCTCTTAACATTTTGCCATAGCTCGCTTCGTTTCCGAGATATTTGCAGATTCAGCTCAAAGGAACTGGCCTGACGGACATATTTCGAGATATTTCTTCTTCTTGTTGTTCTTCCTCTGCACAGCTAAGCTGGAAGTGGCATTTGCAGCTCGCAATAGTGCAGAGTTATCTCAAAGAAAGGGGCCACGGTGTTTCGGTATCTCTATTATGATGGTGCGGCTTCGGAACTTTTAAATATCTCGATATATCTCGAAAACTACGCTTCTGATCAAAAAATATCATAGAACGTAAATTGTAGGAAACATAATTCTCTACAAAAAAGGTCTCTTAACATTTTGCCATAGCTCGCTTCGTTTCCGAGATATTTGCAGATATATCTCAAGGGAAGGGGCCTGACGGACATATTTCGAGATATTTCTTCTTCTTGTTGTTCTTCTTCTGCACAGCTAAGCTGGAAGTGGCATTTACAGCTCGCAATAGTGCAGAGTTATCTCAAAGAAAGGGGTCACGGTGTTTCTGTATCTCTATTATGTTGGTGCGGCTTCGGAACTTTTAACTATCTTGATATATCTCGAGAACTACGCATCTGATCAAAAAATATCATAGAACATAAAAAGTAGGAAACTTAATTCTCTACAAAAAAGGTCTCTTAACATTTTGCCATAGCTCGCTTCGTTTCCGAGATATTTGCACATTTATCTCAAGGGAAGGGGCCTAACGGACATATTTCGAGATATTTCTTCTTCTTGTTGTTCTTCTTCTGCACAGCTAAACTGGAAGTGGCATTTCCAGCTCGCAATAGTGCAGAGTTATCTCAAAGAGAGGGGCCACGGTGTTTCTGTATCTCTATTATGTTGGTGCGGCTTCGGAACTTTTAAATATCTTGATATATCTCGAGAACTACGCATCTGATCAAAAAATATCATAGAAGATAAAAAGTAGGAAACCTAATTCTCTACAAAAAAGGTCTCTTAACATTTTGCCATAGCTCGCGTCGTTTCCGAGATATTTGCAGATTTATCTCAAGGGAAGGGGCCTGACGGACATATTTCGAGATATTTCTTCTTCTTGTTGTTCTTCTTCTGCACAGCTAAGCTGGAAGTGGCATTTCAGCTCGCAATAGTGCAGAGTTATCTCAAAGAGAGGGGCCACGGTGTTTCTGTATCTCTATTATGTTGGTGCGGCTTCGGAACTTTTAAATATCTCGATATATCTCGAAAACTACGCTTCTGATCAAAAAATATCATAGAACATAAATTGTAGGAAACATAATTCTCTACAAAAAACGTCTCTTAACATTTTGCCATAGCTCGCTTCGTTTCCGAGATATTTGCAGATTCAGCTCAAAGGAACTGGCCTGACGGACATATTTCGAGATATTTCTTCTTCTTGTTGTTCTTCTTCTGCACAGCTAAGCTGGAAGTGGCATTTACAGCTCGCAATAGTGCAGAGTTATCTCAAAGAGAGGGGCCACGGTGTTTCTGTATCTCTATTATGTTGGTGCGGCTTCGGAACTTTTAAATATCTTGATATATCTCGAGAACTACGCATCTGATCAAAAAATATCATAGAAGATAAAAAGTAGGAAACTTAATTCTCTACAAAAAAGGTCTCTTAACATTTTGCCATAGCTCGCTTCGTTTCCGAGATATTTGCAGATTTATCTCAAGGGAAGGGGCCTGACGGACATATTTCGAGATATTTCTTCTTCTTGTTGTTCTTCTTCTGCCCAGCTAAGCTGGAAGTGGCATTTGCGGCTCGCACTAGTGCAGAGTTATCTCAAAGAAAGGGGCCACGGTGTTTCTGTATCTCTATTATGTTGGTGCGGCTTCGGAACTTTTAAATATCTCGATATATCTCGAAAACTACGCTTCTGATCAAAAAATATCATAGAACATAAATTGTAGGAAACATAATTCTCTACAAAAAACGTCTCTTAACATTTTGCCATAGCTCGCTTCGTTTCCGAGATATTTGCAGATTCAGCTCAAAGGAACTGGCCTGACGGACATATTTCGAGATATTTCTTCTTCTTGTTGTTCTTCTTCTGCACAGCTAAGCTGGAAGTGGCATTTACAGCTCGCAATAGTGCAGAGTTATCTCAAAGAGAGGGGCCACGGTGTTTCTGTATCTCTATTATGTTGGTGCGGCTTCGGAACTTTTAAATATCTTGATATATCTCGAGAACTACGCATCTGATCAAAAAATATCATAGAAGATAAAAAGTAGGAAACTTAATTCTCTACAAAAAAGGTCGCTTAACATTTTGCCATAGCTCGCTTCGTTTCCAAGATATTTGCGGATTTATCTCAAGGGAAGGGGCCTAACGGACATATTTCGAGATATTTCTTCTTCTTGCTGTTCTTCTTCTGCACAGCTAAGCTGGAAGTGGCATTTGCAGCTCGCAATAGTGTAGAGTTATCTCAAAGAAAGGGGCCACGGTGTTTCTGTATCTCTATTATGTTGGTGTGGCTTCGGAACTTTTAAATATCTTGATATATCTCGAGAACTGCGCATCTGATCGAAAAATATCATAGAACATAAAAAGTAGGAAACTTAATTCTCTACAAAAAAGGTCTCTTAACATTTTGCCAAAGCTCGCTTCGTTTCCGAGATATTTGCAGATTTATCTCAAGGGAAGGGGCCTGACGGACATATTTCGAGATATTTCTGCTTCTTGTTGTTCTTCTTCTGCACAGCTAAACTGGAAGTGGCATTTCCAGCTCGCAATAGTGCAGAGTTATCTCAAAGAGAGGGGCCACGGTGTTTCTGTATCTCTATTATGTTGGTGCGGCTTCGGAACTTTTAAATATCTTGATATATCTCGAGAACTACGCATCTGATCAAAAAATATCATAGAAGATAAAAAGTAGGAAACTTAATTCTCTACAAAAAAGGTCTCTTAACATTTTGCCATAGCTCGCTTCGTTTCCGAGATATTTGCAGATTTATCTCAAGGGAAGGGGCCTGACGGACATATTTCGAGATATTTCTGCTTCTTGTTGTTCTTCTTCTGCACAGCTAAACTGGAAGTGGCATTTCCAGCTCGCAATAGTGCAGAGTTATCTCAAAGAGAGGGGCCACGGTGTTTCTGTATCCCTATTATGTTGGTGCGGCTTGGGAACTTTTAAATATCTTGATATATCTCGAGAACTACGCATCTGATCAAAAAATATCATAGAACATAAAAAGTAGGAAACTTAATTCTCTACAAAAAAGGTCTCTTAACATTTTGCCATAGCTCGCTTCGTTTCCGAGATATTTGCAGATTCAGCTCAAAGGAACTGGCCTGACGGACATATTTCGAGATATTTCTTCTTCTTGTTGTTCTTCCTCTGCACAGCTAAGCTGGAAGTGGCATTTGCAGCTCGCAATAGTGCAGAGTTATCTCAAAGAAAGGGGCCACGGTGTTTCTGTATCTCTATTACGTTGGTGCGGCTTCGGAACTTTTAAATATCTCGATATATCTCGAAAACTACGCTTCTGATCAAAAAATATCATAGAACATAAATTGTAGGAAACATAATTCTCTACAAAAAACGTCTCTTAACATTTTGCCATAGCTCGCTTCGTTTCCGAGATATTTGCAGATTCAGCTCAAGGGAAGGGGCCTAACGGACATATTTCGAGATATTTCTTCTTCTTGTTGTTCTTCTTCTGCACAGCTAAGCTGGAAGTGGCATTTGCAGCTCGCAATAGTGCAGAGTTATCTCAAAGAAAGGGGCCACGGTGTTTCTGTATCTCTATTATGTTGGTGCGGCTTCGGAACTTTTAAATATCTCGATATATCTCGAAAACTACGCTTCTGATCAAAAAATATCATAGAACATAAAAAGTAGGAAACTTAATTCTCTACAAAAAACGTCTCTTAACATTTTGCCATAGCTCGCTTCGTTTCCGAGATATTTGCACATTTATCTCAAGGGAAGGGGCCTAACGGACATATTTCGAGATATTTCTTCTTCTTGTTGTTCTTCTTCTGCACAGCTAAACTGGAAGTGGCATTTCCAGCTCGCAATAGTGCAGAGTTATCTCAAAGAGAGGGGCCACGGTGTTTCTGTATCCCTATTATGTTGGTGCGGCTTCGGAACTTTTAAATATCTTGATATATCTCGAGAACTACGCATCTGATCAAAAAATATCATAGAACATAAAAAGTAGGAAACTTAATTCTCTACAAAAAAGGTCTCTTAACATTTTGCCATAGCTCGCTTCGTTTCCGAGATATTTGCAGATTTATCTCAAGGGAAGGGGCCTAACGGACATATTTCGAGATATTTCTGCTTCTTGTTGTTCTTCTTCTGCACAGCTAAACTGGAAGTGGCATTTCCAGCTCGCACTAGTGCAGCGTTATCTCAAAGAAAGGGGCCACGGTGTTTCTGTATCTCCATTATGTTGGTGCGGCTTCGGAACTTTTAAATATCTCGATATATCTCGAAAACTACGCTTCTGATCAAAAAATATCATAGAACATAAATTGTAGGAAACATAATTCTCTACAAAAAACGTCTCTTAACATTTTGCCATAGCTCTCTTCGTTTCCGAGATATTTGCAGATTTATCTCAAGGGAAGGGGCCTGACGGACATATTTCGAGATATTTCTTCTTCTTGTTGTTCTTCTTCTGCACAGCTAAACTGGAAGTGGCATTTGCAGCTCGCAATAGTGCAGAGTTATCTCAAAGAAAGGGGCCACGGTGTTTCTGTATCTCTATTATGTTGGTGCGGCTTCGGAACTTTTAAATATCTTGATATATCTCGAGAACTGCGCATCTGATCAAAAAATATCATAGAACATAGAAAGTAGGAAACTTAATTCTCTACAAAAAAGGTCTCTTAACATTTTGCCATAGCTCGCTTCGTTTCCGAGATATTTGCATATATATCTCAAGGGAAGGGGCCTGACGGACATATTTCGAGATATTTCTTCTTCTTGTTGTTCTTCTTCTGCACAGCTAAGCTGGAAGTGGCATTTGCGGCTCGCACTAGTGCAGAGTTATCTCAAAGAAAGGGGCCACGGTGTTTCTGTATCTCTATTATGTTGGTGCGGCTTCGGAACTTTTAAATATCTCGATATATCTCGAAAACTACGCTTCTGATCAAAAAATATCATACAACATAAAAAGTAGGAAACTTAATTCTCTACAAAAAAGGTCTCTTAACATTTTGCCATAGCTCGCTTCGTTTCCGAGATATTTGCAGATTTATCTCAAGGGAAGGGGCCTAACGGACATATTTCGAGATATTTCTTCTTCTTGTTGTTCTTCTTCTGCACAGCTAAACTGGAAGTGGCATTTCCAGCTCGCAATAGTGCAGAGTTATCTCAAAGAAAGGGGCCACGGTGTTTCTGTATCTCTATTATGTTGGTGCGGTTTCGGAACTTTTAAATATCTTGATATATCTCGAGAACTACGCATCTGATCAAAAAATATTATAGAACATAAAAAGTAGGAAACTTAATTCTCTACAAAAAAGGTCTCTTATCATTTTGCCATAGCTCGCTTCGTTTCCGAGATATTTGCAGATTTATCTCAAGGGAAGGGGCCTGACGGACATATTTCGAGATATTTCTTCTTCTTGTTGTTCTTCTTCTGCACAGCTGAGCTGGAAGTGGCATTTGCAGGTCGCAATAGTGCAGAGTTATCTCAAAGAAAGGGGCCACGGTGTTTCTGTATCTCTATTATGTTGGTGCGGTTTCGAAAACTTTTAAATATCTTGATATATCTCGAGAACTACGCATCTGATCAAAAAATATCATAGAACATAAAAAGTAGGAAACTTAATTCTCTACAAAAAAGGTCTCTTAACATTTTGCCATAGCTCGCTTCGTTTCCGAGATATTTGCAGATTTATCTCAAGGGAAGGGGCCTGACGGACATATTTCGAGATATTTCTTCTTCTTGTTGTTCTTCTTCTGCACAGCTGAGCTGGAAGTGGCATTTGCAGGTCGCAATAGTGCAGAGTTATCTCAAAGAAAGGGGCCACGGTGTTTCTGTATCTCTATTATGTTGGTGCGGCTTCGGAACTTTTAAATATCTCGATATATCTCGAAAACTACGCTTCTGATCAAAAAATATCATAGAACATAAATTATAGGAAACATAATTCTCTACAAAAAACGTCTCTTAACATTTTGCCATAGCTCGCTTCGTTTCCGAGATATTTGCAGATTCAGCTCAAAGGAACTGGCCTGACGGACATATTTCGAGATATTTCTTCTTCTTGTTGTTCTTCCTCTGCACAGCTAAGCTGGAAGTGGCATTCGCAGCTCGCAATAGTGCAGAGTTATCTCAAAGAAAGGGGCCACGGTGTTTCTGTATCTCTATTATGATGGTGCGGCTTCGGAACTTTTAAATATCTCGATATATCTCGAAAACTACGCTTCTGATCAAAAAATATCATAGAACATAAATTGTAGGAAACATAATTCTCTACAAAAAAGGTCTCTTAACATTTTGCCATAGCTCGCTTCGTTTCCGAGATATTTGCAGATATATCTCAAGGGAAGGGGCCTGACGGACATATTTCGAGATATTTCTTCTTCTTGTTGTTCTTCTTCTGCACAGCTAAGCTGGAAGTGGCATTTACAGCTCGCAATAGTGCAGAGTTATCTCAAAGAAAGGGGTCACGGTGTTTCTGTATCTCTATTATGTTGGTGCGGCTTCGGAACTTTTAAATATCTTGATATATCTCGAGAACTACGCATCTGATCAAAAAATATCATAGAAGATAAAAAGTAGGAAACTTAATTCGCTACAAAAAAGGTCTCTTAACATTTTGCCATAGATCAGTTCGTTTCCGAGATATTTGGAGATTTATCTCAAGGGAAGTGGCCTGACGGACATATTTCGAGATATTTCTTCTTCTTGTTGTTCTTCTTCTGCACAGCTAAGCTGGAAGTGGCATTTGCGGCTCGCACTAGTGCAGAGTTATCTCAAAGAAAGGGGCCACGGTGTTTCTGTATCTCTATTATGTTGGTGCGGCTTCGGAACTTTTAAATATCTTGATATATCTCGAGAACTACGCATCTGATCAAAAAATATCATAGAACGTCAAAAGTAGGAAACTTAATTCTCTACAAAAAAGGTCTCTTAACATTTTGCCATAGCTCGCTTCGTTTCCAAGATATTTGCGGATTTATCTCAAGGGAAGGGGCCTAACGGACATATTTCGAGATATTTCTTCTTCTTGTTGTTCTTCTTCTGCACAGCTAAGCTGGAAGTGGCATTTGCAGCTCGCAATAGTGTAGAGTTATCTCAAAGAAAGGGGCCACGGTGTTTCTGTATCTCTATTATGTTGGTGTGGCTTCGGAACTTTTAAATATCTTGATATATCTCGAGAACTGCGCATCTGATCAAAAAATGTCATAGACCATAAAAAGTAGGAAACTTAATTCTCTACAAAAAAGGTCTCTTAACATTTTGCCATAGCTCGCTTCGTTTCCGAGATATTTGCAGATTTATCTCAAGGGAAGGGGCCTGACGGACATATTTCGAGATATTTCTGCTTCTTGTTGTTCTTCTTCTGCACAGCTAAACTGGAAGTGGCATTTCCAGCTCGCAATAGTGCAGAGTTATCTCAAAGAGAGGGGCCACGGTGTTTCTGTATCTCTATTATGTTGGTGCGGCTTCGGAACTTTTAAATATCTTGATATATCTCGAGAACTACGCATCTGATCAAAAAATATCATAGAAGATAAAAAGTAGGAAACTTAATTCTCTACAAAAAAGGTCTCTTAACATTTTGCCATAGCTCGCTTCGTTTCCGAGATATTTGCAGATTTATCTCAAGGGAAGGGGCCTGACGGACATATTTCGAGATATTTCTGCTTCTTGTTGTTCTTCTTCTGCACAGCTAAACTGGAAGTGGCATTTCCAGCTCGCAATAGTGCAGAGTTATCTCAAAGAGAGGGGCCACGGTGTTTCTGTATCCCTATTATGTTGGTGCGGCTTCGGAACTTTTAAATATCTTGATATATCTCGAGAACTACGCATCTGATCAAAAAATATCATAGAACATAAAAAGTAGGAAACTTAATTCTCTACAAAAAAGGTCTCTTAACATTTTGCCATAGCTCGCTTCGTTTCCGAGATATTTGCAGATTCAGCTCAAAGGAACTGGCCTGACGGACATATTTCGAGATATTTCTTCTTCTTGTTGTTCTTCCTCCGCACAGCTAAGCTGGAAGTGGCATTTGCAGCTCGCAATAGTGCAGAGTTATCTCAAAGAAAGGGGCCACGGTGTTTCTGTATCTCTATTACGTTGGTGCGGCTTCGGAACTTTTAAATATCTCGATATATCTCGAAAACTACGCTTCTGATCAAAAAATATCATAGAACATAAATTGTAGGAAACATAATTCTCTACAAAAAACGTCTCTTAACATTTTGCCATAGCTCGCTTCGTTTCCGAGATATTTGCAGATTCAGCTCAAGGGAAGGGGCCTAACGGACATATTTCGAGATATTTCTTCTTCTTGTTGTTCTTCTTCTGCACAGCTAAGCTGGAAGTGGCATTTGCAGCTCGCAATAGTGCAGAGTTATCTCAAAGAAAGGGGCCACGGTGTTTCTGTATCTCTATTATGTTGGTGCGGCTTCGGAACTTTTAAATATCTTGATATATCTCGAGAACTACGCATCTGATCAAAAAATATCATAGAACATAAAAAGTAGGAAACTTAATTCTCTACAAAAAAGGTCTCTTAACATTTTGCCATAGCTCGCTTCGTTTCCGAGATATTTGCACATTTATCTCAAGGGAAGGGGCCTAACGGACATATTTCGAGATATCTCTTCTTCTTGTTGTTCTTCTTCTGCACAGCTAAACTGGAAGTGGCATTTCCAGCTCGCAATAGTGCAGAGTTATCTCAAAGAGAGGGGCCACGGTGTTTCTGTATCCCTATTATGTTGGTGCGGCTTCGGAACTTTTAAATATCTTGATATATCTCGAGAACTGCGCATCTGATCAAAAAATATCATAGAACATAAAAAGTAGGAAACTTAATTCTCTACAAAAAAGGTCTCTTAACATTTTGCCATAGCTCGCTTCGTTTCCGAGATATTTGCAGATTCAGCTCAAAGGAACTGGCCTGACGGACATATTTCGAGATATTTCTTCTTCTTGTTGTTCTTCCTCTGCACAGCTAAGCTGGAAGTGGCATTTGCAGCTCGCAATAGTGCAGAGTTATCTCAAAGAAAGGGGCCACGGTGTTTCTGTATCTCTATTATGTTGGTGCGGCTTCGGAACTTTTAAATATCTCGATATATCTCGAAAACTACGCTTCTGATCAAAAAATATCATAGAACATAAAAAGTAGGAAACTTAATTCTCTACAAAAAACGTCTCTTAACATTTTGCAATAGCTCGCTTCGTTTCCGAGATATTTGCACATTTATCTCAAGGGAAGGGGCCTAACGGACATATTTCGAGATATTTCTTCTTCTTGTTGTCCTTCTTCTGCACAGCTAAACTGGAAGTGGCATTTCCAGCTCGCAATAGTGCAGAGTTATCTCAAAGAGAGGGGCCACGGTGTTTCTGTATCCCTACTATGTTGGTGCGGCTTCGGAACTTTTAAATATCTTGATATATCTCGAGAACTACGCATCTGATCAAAAAATATCATAGAACATAAAAAGTAGGAAACTTAATTCTCTACAAAAAAGGTCTCTTAACATTTTGCCATAGCTCGCTTCGTTTCCGAGATATTTGCAGATTTATCTCAAGGGAAGGGGCCTAACGGACATATTTCGAGATATTTCTGCTTCTTGTTGTTCTTCTTCTGCACAGCTAAACTGGAAGTGGCATTTCCAGCTCGCACTAGTGCAGCGTTATCTCAAAGAAAGGGGCCACGGTGTTTCTGTATCTCCATTATGTTGGTGCGGCTTCGGAACTTTTAAATATCTCGATATATCTCGAAAACTACGCTTCTGATCAAAAAATATCATAGAACATAAATTGTAGGAAACATAATTCTCTACAAAAAACGTCTCTTAAGATTTTGCCATAGCTCTCTTCGTTTCCGAGATATTTGCAGATTTATCTCAAGGGAAGGGGCCTGACGGACATATTTCGAGATATTTCTTCTTCTTGTTGTTCTTCTTCTGCACAGCTAAGCTGGAAGTGGCATTTGCAGCTCGCAATAGTGCAGAGTTATCTCAAAGAAAGGGGCCACGGTGTTTCTGTATCTCTATTATGTTGGTGCGGCTTCGGAACTTTTAAATATCTTGATATATCTCGAGAACTGCGCATCTGATCAAAAAATATCATAGAACATAAAAAGTAGGAAACTTAATTCTCTACAAAAAAGGTCTCTTAACATTTTGCCATAGCTCGCTTCGTTTCCGAGATATTTGCATATATATCTCAAGGGAAGGGGCCTGACGGACATATTTCGAGATATTTCTTCTTCTTGTTGTTCTTCTTCTGCACAGCTAAGCTGGAAGTGGCATTTGCGGCTCGCACTAGTGCAGAGTTATCTCAAAGAAAGGGGCCACGGTGTTTCTGTATCTCTATTATGTTGGTGCGGCTTCGGAACTTTTAAATATCTCGATATATCTCGAAAACTACGCTTCTGATCAAAAAATATCATACAACATAAAAAGTAGGAAACTTAATTCTCTACAAAAAAGGTCTCTTAACATTTTGCCATAGCTCGCTTCGTTTCCGAGATATTTGCAGATTTATCTCAAGGGAAGGGGCCTAACGGACATATTTCGAGATATTTCTTCTTCTTGTTGTTCTTCTTCTGCACAGCTAAACTGGAAGTGGCATTTCCAGCTCGCAATAGTGCAGAGTTATCTCAAAGAAAGGGGCCACGGTGTTTCTGTATCTCTATTATGTTGGTGCGGTTTCGGAACTTTTAAATATCTTGATATATCTCGAGAACTACGCATCTGATCAAAAAATATCATAGAACATAAAAAGTAGGAAACTTAATTCTCTACAAAAAAGGTCTCTTAACATTTTGCCATAGCTCGCTTCGTTTCCGAGATATTTGCAGATTTATCTCAAGGGAAGGGGCCTGACGGACATATTTCGAGATATTTCTTCTTCTTGTTGTTCTTCTTCTGCACAGCTGAGCTGGAAGTGGCATTTGCAGGTCGCAATAGTGCAGAGTTATCTCAAAGAAAGGGGCCACGGTGTTTCTGTATCTCTATTATGTTGGTGCGGCTTCGGAACTTTTAAATATCTCGATATATCTCGAAAACTACGCTTCTGATCAAAAAATATCATACAACATAAAAAGTAGGAAACTTAATTCTCTACAAAAAAGGTCTCTTAACATTTTGCCATAGCTCGCTTCGTTTCCGAGATATTTGCAGATTTATCTCAAGGGAAGGGGCCTAACGGACATATTTCGAGATATTTCTTCTTCTTGTTGTTCTTCTTCTGCACAGCTAAACTGGAAGTGGCATTTCCAGCTCGCAATAGTGCAGAGTTATCTCAAAGAAAGGGGCCACGGTGTTTCTGTATCTCTATTATGTTGGTGCGGTTTCGGAACTTTTAAATATCTTGATATATCTCGAGAACTACGCATCTGATCAAAAAATATCATAGAACATAAAAAGTAGGAAACTTAATTCTCTACAAAAAAGGTCTCTTAACATTTTGCCATAGCTCGCTTCGTTTCCGAGATATTTGCAGATTTATCTCAAGGGAAGGGGCCTGACGGACATATTTCGAGATATTTCTTCTTCTTGTTGTTCTTCTTCTGCACAGCTGAGCTGGAAGTGGCATTTGCAGGTCGCAATAGTGCAGAGTTATCTCAAAGAAAGGGGCCACGGTGTTTCTGTATCTCTATTATGTTGGTGCGGTTTCGGAACTTTTAAATATCTTGATATATCTCGAGAACTACGCATCTGATCAAAAAATATCATAGAACATAAAAAGTAGGAAACTTAATTCTCTACAAAAAAGGTCTCTTAACATTTTGCCATAGCTCGCTTCGTTTCCGAGATATTTGCAGATTTATCTCAAGGGAAGGGGCCTGACGGACATATTTCGAGATATTTCTTCTTCTTGTTGTTCTTCTTCTGCACAGCTGAGCTGGAAGTGGCATTTGCAGGTCGCAATAGTGCAGAGTTATCTCAAAGAAAGGGGCCACGGTGTTTCTGTATCTCTATTATGTTGGTGCGGCTTCGGAACTTTTAAATATCTCGATATATCTCGAAAACTACGCTTCTGATCAAAAAATATCATAGAACATAAATTGTAGGAAACATTATTCTCTACAAAAAAGGTCTCTTAACATTTTGCCATAGCTCGCTTCGTTTCCGAGATATTTGCAGATTCATCTCAAGGGAAGGGGTCTGACGGACATATTTCGAGATATTTCTTCTTCTTGTTGTTCTTCTTCTGCACAGCTGAGCTGGAAGTGGCATTTGCAGGTCGCAATAGTGCAGAGTTATCTCAAAGAAAGGGGCCACGGTGTTTCTGTATCTCTATTATGTTGGTGCGGCTTCGGAACTTTTAAATATCTCGATATATCTCGAAAACTACGCTTCTGATCAAAAAATATCATAGAACGTAAATTGTAGGAAACATTATTCTCTAGAAAAAAGGTCTCTTAACATTTTGCCATAGCTCGCTTCGTTTCCGAGATATTTGCAGATTTATCTCAAGGGAAGGGGCCTAACGGACATATTTCGAGATATTTCTTCTTCTTGTTGTTCTTCTTCTGCACAGCTAAACTGGAAGTGGCATTTCCAGCTCGCAATAGTGCAGAGTTATCTCAAAGAAAGGGGCCACGGTGTTTCTGTATCTCTATTATGTTGGTGCGGTTTCGGAACTTTTAAATATCTTGATATATCTCGAGAACTACGCATCTGATCAAAAAATATCATAGAACATAAAAAGTAGGAAACTTAATTCTCTACAAAAAAGGTCTCTTAACATTTTGCCATAGCTCGCTTCGTTTCCGAGATATTTGCAGATTTATCTCAAGGGAAGGGGCCTGACGGACATATTTCGAGATATTTCTTCTTCTTGTTGTTCTTCTTCTGCACAGCTGAGCTGGAAGTGGCATTTGCAGGTCGCAATAGTGCAGAGTTATCTCAAAGAAAGGGGCCACGGTGTTTCTGTATCTCTATTATGTTGGTGCGGCTTCGGAACTTTTAAATATCTCGATATATCTCGAAAACTACGCTTCTGATCAAAAAATATCATACAACATAAAAAGTAGGAAACTTAATTCTCTACAAAAAAGGTCTCTTAACATTTTGCCATAGCTCGCTTCGTTTCCGAGATATTTGCAGATTTATCTCAAGGGAAGGGGCCTAACGGACATATTTCGAGATATTTCTTCTTCTTGTTGTTCTTCTTCTGCACAGCTAAACTGGAAGTGGCATTTCCAGCTCGCAATAGTGCAGAGTTATCTCAAAGAAAGGGGCCACGGTGTTTCTGTATCTCTATTATGTTGGTGCGGTTTCGGAACTTTTAAATATCTTGATATATCTCGAGAACTACGCATCTGATCAAAAAATATCATAGAACATAAAAAGTAGGAAACTTAATTCTCTACAAAAAAGGTCTCTTAACATTTTGCCATAGCTCGCTTCGTTTCCGAGATATTTGCAGATTTATCTCAAGGGAAGGGGCCTGACGGACATATTTCGAGATATTTCTTCTTCTTGTTGTTCTTCTTCTGCACAGCTGAGCTGGAAGTGGCATTTGCAGGTCGCAATAGTGCAGAGTTATCTCAAAGAAAGGGGCCACGGTGTTTCTGTATCTCTATTATGTTGGTGCGGTTTCGGAACTTTTAAATATCTTGATATATCTCGAGAACTACGCATCTGATCAAAAAATATCATAGAACATAAAAAGTAGGAAACTTAATTCTCTACAAAAAAGGTCTCTTAACATTTTGCCATAGCTCGCTTCGTTTCCGAGATATTTGCAGATTTATCTCAAGGGAAGGGGCCTGACGGACATATTTCGAGATATTTCTTCTTCTTGTTGTTCTTCTTCTGCACAGCTGAGCTGGAAGTGGCATTTGCAGGTCGCAATAGTGCAGAGTTATCTCAAAGAAAGGGGCCACGGTGTTTCTGTATCTCTATTATGTTGGTGCGGCTTCGGAACTTTTAAATATCTCGATATATCTCGAAAACTACGCTTCTGATCAAAAAATATCATAGAACATAAATTGTAGGAAACATTATTCTCTACAAAAAAGGTCTCTTAACATTTTGCCATAGCTCGCTTCGTTTCCGAGATATTTGCAGATTCATCTCAAGGGAAGGGGTCTGACGGACATATTTCGAGATATTTCTTCTTCTTGTTGTTCTTCTTCTGCACAGCTGAGCTGGAAGTGGCATTTGCAGGTCGCAATAGTGCAGAGTTATCTCAAAGAAAGGGGCCACGGTGTTTCTGTATCTCTATTATGTTGGTGCGGCTTCGGAACTTTTAAATATCTCGATATATCTCGAAAACTACGCTTCTGATCAAAAAATATCATAGAACGTAAATTGTAGGAAACATTATTCTCTAGAAAAAAGGTCTCTTAACATTTTGCCATAGCTCGCTTCGTTTCCGAGATATTTGCAGATTCATCTCAAGGGAAGGGGTCTGACGGACATATTTCGAGATATTTCTTCTTCTTGTTGTTCTTCTTCTGCACAGCTAAGCTCGAAGCGGCATTTGCAGCTCGCAATAGTGCAGAGTTGTCTCAAAGAAAGAGGCCACGGTGTTTCTGTACCTCTATTATGTTGGTGCAGCTTCGGAACTTTTAAATATCTTGATATATCTCGAGAACTACGCATCTGATCAAAAAATATCATCGAACATAAAAAGTAGGAAACTTAATTCTCTACAAAAAAGGTCTCTTAACATTTTGCCATAGCTCGCTTCGTTTCCGAGATATTTGCATATTTATCTCAAGGGAAGGGGCCTGACGGACATATTTCGAGATATTTCTTCTTCTTGTTGTTCTTCTTCTGCACAGCTAAGCTGGAAGTGGCATTTGCGGCTCTCACTAGTGCAGAGTTATCTCAAAGAAAGGGGCCACGGTGTTTCTGTATCTCTATTATGTTGGTGCGGCTTCGGAACTTTTAAATATCTCGATATATCTCGAAAACTACGCTTCTGATCAAAAAATATCATAGAACATAAATTGTAGGAAACATAATTCTCTACAAAAAAGGTCTCTTAACATTTTGCCATAGCTCGCTTCGTTTCCGAGATATTTGCAGATATATCTCAAGGGAAGGGGCCTGACGGACATATTTCGAGATATTTCTTCTTCTTGTTGTTCTTCTTCTGCACAGCTAAGCTGGAAGTGGCATTTACAGCTCGCAATAGTGCAGAGTTATCTCAAAGAAAGGGGCCACGGTGTTTCTGTATCTCTATTATGTTGGTGCGGCTTCGGAACTTTTAAATATCTCGATATATCTCGAGAACTACGCATCTGATCAAAAAATATCATAGAACATAAAAAGTAGGAAACTTAATTCTCTACAAAAAAGGTCTCTTAACATTTTGCCATAGCTCGCTTCGTTTCCGAGATATTTGCATATTTATCTCAAGGGAAGGGGCCTGACGGACATATTTCGAGATATTTCTTCTTCTTGTTGTTCTTCTTCTGCACAGCTAAGCTGGAAGTGGCATTTGCGGCTCTCACTAGTGCAGAGTTATCTCAAAGAAAGGGGCCACGGTGTTTCTGTATCTCTATTATGTTGGTGCGGCTTCGGAACTTTTAAATATCTCGATATATCTCGAAAACTACGCTTCTGATCAAAAAATATCATAGAACATAAATTGTAGGAAACATAATTCTCTACAAAAAAGGTCTCTTAACATTTTGCCATAGCTCGCTTCGTTTCCGAGATATTTGCAGATGTATCTCAAGGGAAGGGGCCTGACGGACATATTTCGAGATATTTCTTCTTCTTGTTGTTCTTCTTCTGCACAGCTAAGCTGGAAGTGGCATTTGCGGCTCGCACTAGTGCAGAGTTATCTCAAAGAAAGGGGCCACGGTGTTTCTGTATCCCTATTATGTTGGTGCGGCTTCGGAACTTTTAAATATCTCGATATATCTCGAAAACTACGCTTCTGATCAAAAAATATCATAGAACATAAATTGTAGGAAACATAATTCTCTACAAAAAAGGTCTCTTAACATTTTGCCATAGCTCGCTTCGTTTCCGAGATATTTGCAGATTCAGCTCAAGGGAACTGGCCTGACGGACATATTTCGAGATATTTCTTCTTCTTGTTGTTCCTCCTCTGCACAGCTAAGCTGGAAGTGGCATTTGCAGCTCGCAATAGTGCAGAGTTATCTTAAAGAAAGGGGCCACGGTGTTTCTGTATCTCTATTATGTTGGTGCGGCTTCGGAACTTTTAAATATCTTGATATATCTCGAGAACTACGCATCTGATCAAAAAATGTCGTAGAACATAAAATGTAGGAAACTTAATTCTCTACAAAAAAGGTCTCTTAACATTTTGCCATAGCTCGCTTCGTTTCCGAGATATTTGCATATTTATCTCAAGGGAAGGGGCCTGACGGACATATTTCGAGATATTTCTTCTTCTTGTTGTTCTTCTTCTGCACAGCTAAGCTGGAAGTGGCATTTGCGGCTCGCACTAGTGCAGAGTTATCTCAAAGAAAGGGGCCACGGTGTTTCTGTATCTCTATTATGTTGGTGCGGCTTCGGAACTTTTAAATATCTCGATATATCTCGAAAACTACGCTTCTGATCAAAAAATATCATAGAACATAAATTGTAGGAAACATAATTCTCTACAAAAAAGGTCTCTTAACATTTTGCCATAGCTCGCTTTGTTTCCGAGATATTTGCAGATGTATCTCAAGGGAAGGGGCCTGACGGACATATTTCGAGATATTTCTTCTTCTTGTTGTTCTTCTTCTGCACAGCTAAGCTGGAAGTGGCATTTGCGGCTCGCACTAGTGCAGAGTTATCTCAAAGAAAGGGGCCACGGTGTTTCTGTATCCCTATTATGTTGGTGCGGCTTCGGAACTTTTAAATATCTCGATATATCTCGAAAACTACGCTTCTGATCAAAAAATATCATAGAACATAAATTGTAGGAAACATAATTCTCTACAAAAAACGTCTCTTAACATTTTGCCATAGCTTGCTTCGTTTCCAAGATATTTGCAGATTCAGCTCAAAGGAACTGGCCTGACGGACATATTTCGAGATATTTCTTCTTCTTGTTGTTCTTCCTCTGCACAGCTAAGCTGGAAGTGGCATTTGCAGCTCGCAATAGTGCAGAGTTATCTCAAAGAAAGGGGCCACGGTGTTTCTGTATCTCTATTATGTTGGTGCGGCTTCGGAACTTTTAAATATCTCGATATATCTCGAAAACTACGCTTCTGATCAAAAAATATCATAGAACATAAATTGTAGGAAACATAATTCTCTACAAAAAAGGTCTCTTAACATTTTGCCATAGCTCGCTTCGTTTCCGAGATATTTGCAGATGTATCTCAAGGGAAGGGGCCTGACGGACATATTTCGAGATATTTCTTCTTCTTGTTGTTCTTCTTCTGCACAGCTAAGCTGGAAGTGGCATTTGCGGCTCGCACTAGTGCAGAGTTATCTCAAAGAAAGGGGCCACGGTGTTTCTGTATCCCTATTATGTTGGTGCGGCTTCGGAACTTTTAAATATCTCGATATATCTCGAAAACTACGCTTCTGATCAAAAAATATCATAGAACATAAATTGTAGGAAACATAATTCTCTACAAAAAACGTCTCTTAACATTTTGCCATAGCTCGCTTCGTTTCCAAGATATTTGCAGATTCAGCTCAAAGGAACTGGCCTGACGGACATATTTCGAGATATTTCTTCTTCTTGTTGTTCTTCCTCTGCACAGCTAAGCTGGAAGTGGCATTTGCAGCTCGCAATAGTGCAGAGTTATCTCAAAGAAAGGGGCCACGGTGTTTCTGTATCTCTATTATGTTGGTGCGGCTTCGGAACTTTTAAATATCTTGATATATCTCGAGAACTACGCATCTGATCAAAAAATATCATAGAACATAAAAAGTAGGAAACTTAATTCTCTACAAAAAAGGTCTCTTAACATTTTGCCATAGCTCGCTTCGTTTCCGAGATATTTGCATATTTATCTCAAGGGAAGGGGCCTGACGGACATATTTCGAGATATTTCTTCTTCTTGTTGTTCTTCTTCTGCACAGCTAAGCTGGAAGTGGCATTTGCGGCTCGCACTAGTGCAGAGTTATCTCAAAGAAAGGGGCCACGGTGTTTCTGTATCTCTATTATGTTGGTGCGGCTTCGGAACTTTTAAATATCTCGATATATCTCGAAAACTACGCTTCTGATCAAAAAATATCATACAACATAAATTGTAGGAAACATAATTCTCTACAAAAAAGGTCTCTTAACATTTTGCCATAGCTCGCTTCGTTTCCGAGATATTTGCAGATTCAGCTCAAGGGAACTGGCCTGACGGACATATTTCGAGATATTTCTTCTTCTTGTTGTTCCTCCTCTGCACAGCTAAGCTGGAAGTGGCATTTGCAGCTCGCAATAGTGCAGAGTTATCTTAAAGAAAGGGGCCACGGTGTTTCTGTATCTCTATTATGTTGGTGCGGCTTCGGAACTTTTAAATATCTTGATATATCTCGAGAACTACGCATCTGATCAAAAAATGTCGTAGAACATAAAATGTAGGAAACTTAATTCTCTACAAAAAAGGTCTCTTAACATTTTGCCATAGCTCGCTTCGTTTCCGAGATATTTGCATATTTATCTCAAGGGAAGGGCCCTGACGGACATATTTCGAGATATTTCTTCTTCTTGTTGTTCTTCTTCTGCACAGCTAAGCTGGAAGTGGCATTTGCGGCTCGCACTAGTGCAGAGTTATCTCAAAGAAAGGGGCCACGGTGTTTCTGTATCTCTATTATGTTGGTGCGGCTTCGGAACTTTTAAATATCTCGATATATCTCGAAAACTACGCTTCTGATCAAAAAATATCATAGAACATGAAAAGTAGGAAACTTAATTCTCTACAAAAAAGGTCTCTTAACATTTTGCCATAGCTCGCTTCGTTTCCGAGAGATTTGCAGATTCAGCTCAAGGGAACTGGCCTGACGGACATATTTCGAGATATTTCTTCTTCTTGTTGTTCCTCCTCTGCACAGCTAAGCTGGAAGTGGCATTTGCAGCTCGCAATAGTGCAGAGTTATCTTAAAGAAAGGGGCCACGGTGTTTCTGTATCTCTATTATGTTGGTGCGGCTTCGGAACTTTTAAATATCTCGATATATCTCGAGAACTACGCATCTGATCAAAAAATGTCATAGAACATAAAAAGTAGGAAACTTAATTCTCTACAAAAAAGGTCTCTTAACATTTTGCCATAGCTCGCTTCGTTTCCGAGATATTTGCATATTTATCTCAAGGGAAGGGGCCTGACGGACATATTTCGAGATATTTCTTCTTCTTGTTGTTCTTCTTCTGCACAGCTAAGCTGGAAGTGGCATTTGCGGCTCGCACTAGTGCAGAGTTATCTCAAAGAAAGGGGCCACGGTGTTTCTGTATCTCTATTATGTTGGTGCGGCTTCGGAACTTTTAAATATCTCGATATATCTCGAAAACTACGCTTCTGATCAAAAAATATCATAGAACATAAAAAGTAGGAAACTTAATTCTCTACAAAAAAGGTCTCTTAACATTTTGCCATAGCTCGCTTCGTTTCCGAGATATTTGCAGATTTATCTCAAGGGAAGGGGCCTAACGGACATATTTCGAGATATTTCTTCTTCTTGTTGTTCTTCTTCTGCACAGCTAAACTGGAAGTGGCATTTCCAGCTCGCAATAGTGCAGAGTTATCTCAAAGAAAGGGGCCACGGTGTTTCTGTATCTCTATTATGTTGGTGCGGCTTCGGAACTTTTAAATATCTCGATATATCTCGAAAACTACGCTTCTCATCAAAAAATATCATAGAACATAAAAAGTAGGAAACTTAATTCTCTACAAAAAAGGTCTCTTAACATTTTGCCATAGCTCGCTTCGTTTCCGAGATATTTGCAGATTTATCTCAAGGGAAGGGGCCTGACGGACGTATTTCGAGATATTTCTTCTTCTTGTTGTTCTTCTTCTGCACAGCTGAGCTGGAAGTGGCATTTGCAGGTCGCAATAGTGCAGAGTTATCTCAAAGAAAGGGGCCACGGTGTTTCTGTATCTCTATTATGTTGGTGCGGCTTCGGAACTTTTAAATATCTCGATATATCTCGAAAACTACGCTTCTCATCAAAAAATATCATAGAACGTAAATTGTAGGAAACATTATTCTCTACAAAAAAGGTCTCTTAACATTTTGCCATAGCTCGCTTCGTTTCCGAGATATTTGCATATTTATCTCAAGGGAAGGGGCCTGACGGACATATTTCGAGATATTTCTTCTTCTTGTTGTTCTTCTTCTGCACAGCTAAGCTGGAAGTGGCATTTGCGGCTCGCACTAGTGCAGAGTTATCCCAAAGAAAGGGGCCACGGTGTTTCTGTATCTCTATTATGTTGGTGCGGCTTCGGAACTTTTAAATATCTTGATATATCTCGAGAACTACGCATCTGATCAAAAAATATCATACTACATAAAAAGTAGGAAACTTAATTCTCTACAAGAAAGGTCTCTAAATCATTTTGCCATAGCTCGCTTCGTTTCCGAGATATTTGCAGATTTATCTCAAGGGAAGGGGCCTGACGGACATATTTCGAGATATTTCTTCTTCTTGTTGTTCTTCTTCTGCACAGCTAAGCTGGAAGTGGCATTTGCAGCTCGCAATAGTGCAGAGTTATCTCAAAGAGAGGGGCCACGGTGTTTCTGTATCTCTATTATGTTGGTGCGGCTTCGGAACTTTTGAATATCTTGATATATCTCGAGAACTACGCATCTGATCAAAAAATATCATAGAACATAAAAAGTAGGAAACTTAATTCTCTACAAAAGAGGTCTCTTAACATTTTGCCATAGCTCGCTTCGTTTCCGAGATATTTGCAGATTTATCTCACGGGAAGGGGCCTAACGGACATATTTCGAGATATTTCTTCTTCTTGTTGTTCTTCTTCTGCACAGCTAAACTGGAAGTGGCATTTCCAGCTCGCAATAGTGCAGAGTTATCTCAAAGAAAGGGGCCACGGTGTTTCTGTATCCCTATTATGTTGGTGCGGCTTCGGAACTTTCAAATATCTCGATATATCTCGAAAACTACGCTTCTGATCAAAAAATATCATAGAACATAAATTGTAGGAAACATAATTCTCTATAAAAAACGTCTCTTAACATTTTGCCATAGCTCGCTTCGTTTCCGAGATATTTGCAGATTTATCTCAAGGGAAGGGGCCTGACGGACATATTTCGAGATATTTCTTCTTCTTGTTGCTCTTCTTCTGCACAGCTAAGCTGGAAGTGGCATTTGCGGCTCGCAATAGTGCAGAGTTATCTCAAAGAAAGGGGCCACGGTGTTTCTGTATCCCTATTATGTTGGTGCGGCTTCGGAACTTTTAAATATCTCGATATATCTCGAAAACGACGCTTCTGATCAAAAAATATCATAGAACATAAATTGTAGGAAACATAATTCTCTATAAAAAACGTCTCTTAACATTTTGTCATAGCTCGCTTCGTTTCCGAGATATTTGCAGATTCAGCTCAAAGGAACTGGCCTGACGGACATATTTCGAGATATTTCTTCTTCTTGTTGTTCTTCCTCTGCACAGCTAAGCTGGAAGTGGCATTTGCAGCTCGCAATAGTGCAGAGTTATCTCAAAGAAAGGGGCCACGCTGTTTCTGTATCTCTATTATGTTGGTGCGGCTTCGGAACTTTTAAATATCTGGATATATCTCGAGAACTACGCATCTGATCAAAAAATATCATAGAACATAAAAAGTAGGAAACTTAATTCTCTACAAAAAAGGTCTCTTAACATTTTGCCATAGCTCGCTTCGTTTCCGAGATATTTGCAGATTTATCTCAAGGGAAGGGGCCTGACGGACATATTTCGAGATATTTCTTCTTCTTGTTGTTCTTCTTCTGCACAGCTAAGCTGGAAGTGGCATTTGCGGCTCGCACTAGTGCAGAGTTATCTCAAAGAAAGGGGCCACGGTGTTTCTGTATCTCTATTATGTTGGTGCGGCTTCGGAACTTTTAAATATCTCGATGTATCTCGAAAACTACGCTTCTGATCAAAAAATATCATAGAACATAAATTGTAGGAAACATAATTCTCTACAAAAAAGGTCTCTTAACATTTTGCCATAGCTCGCTTCGTTTCCGAGATATTTGCAGATTTATCTCAAGGGAAGGGGCCTGACGGACATATTTCGAGATATTTCTTCTTCTTGTTGCTCTTCTTCTGCACAGCTAAGCTGGAAGTGGCATTTGCGGCTCGCAATAGTGCAGAGTTATCTCAAAGAAAGGGGCCACGGTGTTTCTGTATCCCTATTATGTTGGTGCGGCTTCGGAACTTTTAAATATCTCGATATATCTCGAAAACTACGCTTCTGATCAAAAAATATCATAGAACATAAATTGTAGGAAACATAATTCTCTATAAAAAACGTCTCTTAACATTTTGTCATAGCTCGCTTCGTTTCCGAGATATTTGCAGATTCAGCTCGAAGGAACTGGCCTGACGGACATATTTCGAGATATTTCTTCTTCTTGTTGTTCTTCCTCTGCACAGCTAAGCTGGAAGTGGCATTTGCAGCTCGCAATAGTGCAGAGTTATCTCAAAGAAAGGGGCCACGGTGTTTCTGTATCTCTATTATGTTGGTGCGGCTTCGGAACTTTTAAATATCTTGATATATCTCGAGAACTACGCATCTGATCAAAAAATATCATAGAACATAAAAAGTAGGAAACTTAATTCTCTACAAAAAAGGTCTCTTAACATTTTGCCATAGCTCGCTTCGTTTCCGAGATATTTGCAGATTTATCTCAAGGGAAGGGGCCTGACGGACATATTTCGAGATATTTCTTCTTCTTGTTGTTCTTCTTCTGCACAGCTAAGCTGGAAGTGGCATTTGCGGCTCGCACTAGTGCAGAGTTATCTCAAAGAAAGGGGCCACGGTGTTTCTGTATCTCTATTATGTTGGTGCGGCTTCGGAACTTTTAAATATCTCGATGTATCTCGAAAACTACGCTTCTGATCAAAAAATATCATAGAACATAAATTGTAGGAAACATAATTCTCTACAAAAAAGGTCTCTTAACATTTTGCCATAGCTCGCTTCGTTTCCGAGATATTTGCTGATATATCTCAATGGAAGGGGCCTGACGGACATATTTCGAGATATTTCTTCTTCTTGTTGTTCTTCTTCTGCACAGCTAAGCTGGAAGTGGCATTTCCAGCTCGCAATAGTGCAGAGTTATCTCAAAGAAAGGGGCCACGGTGTTTCTGTATCTCTATTATGTTGGTGCGGCTTCGGAACTTTTAAATATCTTGATATATCTCGAGAACTACGCATCAGATCAAAAAATATCATAGAACATAAAAAGTAGGAAACTTAATTCTCTACAAAAAAAGTCTCTTAACATTTTGCCATAGCTCTCTTCGTTTCCGAGATATTTGCAGATTTATCTCAAGGGAAGGGGCCTGACGGACATATTTCGAGATATTTCTTCTTCTTGTTGTTCTTCTGCACAGCTAAGCTGGAAGTGGCATTTGCAGCTCGCAATAGTGCATAGTTATCTGAAAGAAAGGGGCCACGGTGTTTCTGTATCTCTATTATGTTGGTGCGGCTTCGGAACTTTTAAATATCTTGATATATCTCGAGAACTACGCATCTGATCAAAAAATATCATAGAACATAAAAAGTAGGAAACTTAATTCTCTACAAAAAAGGTCTCTTAACATTTTGCCATAGCTCTCTTCGTTTCCGAGATATTTGCAGATTTATCTCAAGGGAAGGGGCCTGACGGACATATTTCGAGATATTTCTTCTTCTTGTTGTTCTTCTTCTGCACAGCTAAGCTGGAAGTGGCATTTGCAGCTCGCAATAGTGCAGAGTTATCTCAAAGAAAGGGGCCACGGTGTTTCTGTATCTCTATTATGTTGGTGCGGCTTCGGAACTCTTAAATATCTTGATATATCTCGAGAACTACGCATCTGATCAAAAAATATCATAGAACATAAAAAGTAGGAAACTTAATTCTCTACAAAAGAGGTCTCTTAACATTTTGCCATAGCTCGCTTCGTTTCCGAGATATTTGCAGATTTATCTCACGGGAAGGGGCCTAACGGACATATTTCGAGATATTCCTTCTTCTTGTTGTTCTTCCTCTGCACAGCTAAGCTGGAAGTGGCATTTGCAGCTCGCAATAGTGCAGAGTTATCTCAAAGAAAGGGGCCACGGTGTTTCTGTATCTCTATTATGTTGGTGCGGCTTCGGAACTTTTAAATATCTTGATATATCTCGAGAACTACGCATCTGATCAAAAAATATCATAGAACATAAAAAGTAGGAAACTTAATTCTCTACAAAAAAGGTCTCTTAACATTTTGCCATAGCTCGCTTCGTTTCCGAGATATTTGCAGATTTATCTCAAGGGAAGGGGCCTGACGGACATATTTCGAGATATTTCTTCTTCTTGTTGTTCTTCTTCTGCACAGCTAAGCTGGAAGTGGCATTTGCGGCTCGCACTAGTGCAGAGTTATCTCAAAGAAAGGGGCCACGGTGTTTCTGTATCTCTATTATGTTGGTGCGGCTTCGGAACTTTTAAATATCTTGATATATCTCGAGAACTACGCATCTGATCAAAAAATATCATAGAACATAAAAAGTAGGAAACTTAATTCTCTACAAAAAAGGTCGCTTAACATTTTGCCATAGCTCGCTTCGTTTCCGAGATATTTGCAGATATATCTCAAGGGAAGGGGCCTGACGGACATATTTCGAGATATTTCTTCTTCTTGTTGTTCTTCTTCTGCACAGCTAAGCTCGAAGTGGCATTTGCGGCTCGCACTAGTGCAGAGTTATCTCAAAGAAAGGGGCCACGGTGTTTCTGTATCTCTATTATGTTGGTGCGGCTTCGGAACTTTTAAATATCTCGATGTATCTCGAAAACTACGCTTCTGATCAAAAAATATCATAGAACATAAATTGTAGGAAACATAATTCACTACAAAAAAGGTCTCTTAACATTTTGCCATAGCTCGCTTCGTTTCCGAGATACTTGCTGATATATCTCAAGGGAAGGGGCCTGACGGACATATTTCGAGATATTTCTTCTTCTTGTTGTTCTTCTTCTGCACAGCTAAGCTGGAAGTGGCATTTCCAGCTCGCAATAGTGCAGAGTTATCTCAAAGAAAGGGGCCACGGTGTTTCTGTATCTCTATTATGTTGGTGCGGCTTCGGAACTTTTAAATATCTTGATATATCTCGAGAACTACGCATCAGATCAAAAAATATCATAGAACATAAAAAGTAGGAAACTTAATTCTCTACAAAAAAAGTCTCTTAACATTTTGCCATAGCTCTCTTCGTTTCCGAGATATTTGCAGATTTATCTCAAGGGAAGGGGCCTGACGGACATATTTCGAGATATTTCTTCTTCTTGTTGTTCTTCTGCACAGCTAAGCTGGAAGTGGCATTTGCAGCTCGCAATAGTGCATAGTTATCTGAAAGAAAGGGGCCACGGTGTTTCTGTATCTCTATTATGTTGGTGCGGCTTCGGAACTTTTAAATATCTTGATATATCTCGAGAACTACGCCTCTGATCGAAAAATATCATAGAACATAAAAAGTAGGAAACTTAATTCTCTACAAAAAAGGTCTCTTAACATTTTGCCATAGCTCGCTTCGTTTCCGAGATATTTGCAGATTTATCTCAAGGGAAGGGGCCTGACGGACATATTTCGAGATATTTCTTCTTCTTGTTGTTCTTCTTCTGCACAGCTAAGCTGGAAGTGGCATTTGCGGCTCGCACTAGTGCAGAGTTATCTCAAAGAAAGGGGCCACGGTGTTTCTGTATCCCTATTATGTTGGTGCGGCTTCGGAACTTTTAAATATCTCGATATATCTCGAAAACTACGCATCTGATCAAAAAATATCATAGAACATAAATTGTAGGAAACATAATTCTCTACAAAAAAGGTCTCTTAACATTTTGCCATAGCTCGCTTCGTTTCCGAGATATGTGCTGATATATCTCAAGGGAAGGGGCCTGACGGACATATTTCGAGATATTTCTTCTTCTTGTTGTTCTTCTTCTGCACAGCTAAGCTGGAAGTGGCATTTCCAGCTCGCAATAGTGCAGAGTTATCTCAAAGAAAGGGGCCACGGTGTTTCTGTATCTCTATTATGTTGGTGCGGCTTCGGAACTTTTAAATATCTTGATATATCTCGAGAACTACGCATCAGATCAAAAAATATCATAGAACATAAAAAGTAGGAAACTTAATTCTCTACAAAAAAAGTCTCTTAACATTTTGCCATAGCTCTCTTCGTTTCCGAGATATTTGCAGATTTATCTCAAGGGAAGGGGCCTGACGGACATATTTCGAGATATTTCTTCTTCTTGTTGTTCTTCTGCACAGCTAAGCTGGAAGTGGCATTTGCAGCTCGCAATAGTGCATAGTTATCTGAAAGAAAGGGGCCACGGTGTTTCTGTATCTCTATTATGTTGGTGCGGCTTCGGAACTTTTAAATATCTCGATGTATCTCGAAAACTACGCTTCTGATCAAAAAATATCATAGAACATAAATTGTAGGAAACATAATTCTCTACAAAAAAGGTCTCTTAACATTTTGCCATAGCTCGCTTCGTTTCCGAGATATTTGCAGATATATCTCAAGGGAAGGGGCCTGACGGACATATTTCGAGATATTTCTTCTTCTTGTTGCTCTTCTTCTGCACAGCTAAGCTGGAAGTGGCATTTGCGGCTCGCAATAGTGCAGAGTTATCTCAAAGAAAGGGGCCACGGTGTTTCTGTATCCCTATTATGTTGGTGCGGCTTCGGAACTTTTAAATATCTCGATATATCTCGAAAACTACGCTTCTGATCAAAAAATATCATAGAACATAAATTGTAGGAAACATAATTCTCTATAAAAAACGTCTCTTAACATTTTGTCATAGCTCGCTTCGTTTCCGAGATATTTGCAGATTCAGCTCAAAGGAACTGGCCTGACGGACATATTTCGAGATATTTCTTCTTCTTGTTGTTCTTCCTCTGCACAGCTAAGCTGGAAGTGGCATTTGCAGCTCGCAATAGTGCAGAGTTATCTCAAAGAAAGGGGCCACGGTGTTTCTGTATCTCTATTATGTTGGGGCGGCTTCGGAACTTTTAAATATCTTGATATATCTCGAGAACTACGCATCTGATCAAAAAGTATCATAGAACATAAAAAGTAGGAAACTTAATTCTCTACAAAAAAGGTCTCTTAACATTTTGCCATAGCTCGCTTCGTTTCCGAGATATTTGCAGATTTATCTCAAGGGAAGGGGCCTGACGGACATATTTCGAGATATTTCTTCTTCTTGTTGTTCTTCTTCTGCACAGCTAAGCTGGAAGTGGCATTTGCGGCTCGCACTAGTGCAGAGTTATCTCAAAGAAAGGGGCCACGGTGTTTCTGTATCTCTATTATGTTGGTGCGGCTTCGGAACTTTTAAATATCTCGATGTATCTCGAAAACTACGCTTCTGATCAAAAAATATCATAGAACATAAATTGTAGGAAACATAATTCTCTACAAAAAAGGTCTCTTAACATTTTGCCATAGCTCGCTTCGTTTCCGAGATATTTGCAGATATATCTCAAGGGAAGGGGCCTGACGGACATATTTCGAGATATTTCTTCTTCTTGTTGTTCTTCTTCTGCACAGCTAAGCTGGAAGTGGCATTTGCGGCTCGCACTAGTGCAGAGTTATCTCAAAGAAAGGGGCCACGGTGTTTCTGTATCTCTATTATGTTGGTGCGGCTTCGGAACTTTTAAATATCTCGATGTATCTCGAAAACTACGCTTCTGATCAAAAAATATCATAGAACATAAATTGTAGGAAACATAATTCTCTACAAAAAAGGTCTCTTAACATTTTGCCATAGCTCGCTTCGTTTCCGAGATATGTGCTGATATATCTCAAGGGAAGGGGCCTGACGGACATATTTCGAGATATTTCTTCTTCTTGTTGTTCTTCTTCTGCACAGCTAAGCTGGAAGTGGCATTTCCAGCTCGCAATAGTGCAGAGTTATCTCAAAGAAAGGGGCCACGGTGTTTCTGTATCTCTATTATGTTGGTGCGGCTTCGGAACTTTTAAATATCTTGATATATCTCGAGAACTACGCATCAGATCAAAAAATATCATAGAACATAAAAAGTAGGAAACTTAATTCTCTACAAAAAAAGTCTCTCAACATTTTGCCATAGCTCTCTTCGTTTCCGAGATATTTGAAGATTTATCTCAAGGGAAGGGGCCTGACGGACATATTTCGAGATATTTCTTCTTCTTGTTGTTCTTCTGCACAGCTAAGCTGGAAGTGGCATTTGCAGCTCGCAATAGTGCATAGTTATCTGAAAGAAAGGGGCCACGGTGTTTCTGTATCTCTATTATGTTGGTGCGGCTTCGGAACTTTTCAATATCTCGATATATCTCGAAAACTACGCTTCTGATCAAAAAATATCATAGAACATAAATTGTAGGAAACAGAATTCTCTACAAAAAAGGTCTCTTAACATTTTGCCATAGCTCGCTTCGTTTCCGAGATATTTGCAGATATATCTCAAGGGAAGGGGCCTGACGGACATATTTCGAGATATTTCTTCTTCTTGTTGTTCTTCTTCTGCACAGCTAAGCTGGAAGTGGCATTTGCGGCTCGCACTAGTGCAGAGTTATCTCAAAGAAAGGGGCCACGGTGTTTCTGTATCTCTATTATGTTGGTGCGGCTTCGGAACTTTTAAATATCTCGATGTATCTCGAAAACTACGCTTCTGATCAAAAAATATCATAGAACATAAATTGTAGGAAACATAATTCTCTACAAAAAAGGTCTCTTAACATTTTGCCATAGCTCGCTTCGTTTCCGAGATATTTGCAGATATATCTCAAGGGAAGGGGCCTGACGGACATATTTCGAGATATTTCTTCTTCTTGTTGTTCTTCTTCTGCACAGCTAAGCTGGAAGTGGCATTTGCGGCTCGCACTAGTGCAGAGTTATCTCAAAGAAAGGGGCCACGGTGTTTCTGTATCTCTATTATGTTGGTGCGGCTTCGGAACTTTTAAATATCTCGATGTATCTCGAAAACTACGCTTCTGATCAAAAAATATCATAGAACATAAATTGTAGGAAACATAATTCTCTACAAAAAAGGTCTCTTAACATTTTGCCATAGCTCGCTTCGTTTCCGAGATATGTGCTGATATATCTCAAGGGAAGGGGCCTGACGGACATATTTCGAGATATTTCTTCTTCTTGTTGTTCTTCTTCTGCACAGCTAAGCTGGAAGTGGCATTTCCAGCTCGCAATAGTGCAGAGTTATCTCAAAGAAAGGGGCCACGGTGTTTCTGTATCTCTATTATGTTGGTGCGGCTTCGGAACTTTTAAATATCTTGATATATCTCGAGAACTACGCATCAGATCAAAAAATATCATAGAACATAAAAAGTAGGAAACTTAATTCTCTACAAAAAAAGTCTCTTAACATTTTGCCATAGCTCTCTTCGTTTCCGAGATATTTGAAGATTTATCTCAAGGGAAGGGGCCTGACGGACATATTTCGAGATATTTCTTCTTCTTGTTGTTCTTCTTCTGCACAGCTAAGCTGGAAGTGGCATTTGCGGCTCGCACTAGTGCAGAGTTATCTCAAAGAAAGGGGCCACGGTGTTTCTGTATCCCTATTATGTTGGTGCGGCTTCGGAACTTTTAAATATCTCGATATATCTCGAAAACTACGCATCTGATCAAAAAATATCATAGAACATAAATTGTAGGAAACATAATTCTCTATAAAAAACGTCTCTTAACATTTTGTCATAGCTCGCTTCGTTTCCGAGATATTTGCAGATTCAGCTCAAAGGAACTGGCCTGACGGACATATTTCGAGATATTTCTTCTTCTTGTTGTTCTTCCTCTGCACAGCTAAGCTGGAAGTGGCATTTGCAGCTCGCAATAGTGCAGAGTTATCTCAAAGAAAGGGGCCACGGTGTTTCTGTATCTCTATTATGTTGGTGCGGCTTCGGAACTTTTAAATATCTTGATATATCTCGAGAACTACGCATCTGATCAAAAAATATCATAGAACATAAAAAGTAGGAAACTTAATTCTCTACAAAAAAGGTCTCTTAACATTTTGCCATAGCTCCCTTCGTTTCCGAGATATTTGCAGATTTATCTCAAGGGAAGGGGCCTGACGGACATATTTCGAGATATTTCTTCTTCTTGTTGTTCTTCTTCTGCACAGCTAAGCTGGAAGTGGCATTTGCAGCTCGCAATAGTGCAGAGTTATCTCAAAGAAAGGGGCCACGGTGTTTCTGTATCTCTATTATGTTGGTGCGGCTTCGGAACTCTTAAATATCTTGATATATCTCGAGAACTACGCATCTGATCAAAAAATATCATAGAACATAAAAAGTAGGAAACTTAATTCTCTACAAAAGAGGTCTCTTAACATTTTGCCATAGCTCGCTTCGTTTCCGAGATATTTGCAGATTTATCTCACGGGAAGGGGCCTAACGGACATATTTCGAGATATTTCTTCTTCTTGTTGTTCTTCTTCTGCACAGCTAAACTGGAAGTGGCATTTCCAGCTCGCAATAGTGCAGAGTTATCTCAAAGAAAGGGGCCACGGTGTTTCTGTATCTCTATTATGTTGGTGCGGCTTCGGAACTTTTAAATATCTCGATATATCTCGAAAACTACGCTTCTGATCAAAAAATATCATAGAACATAAATTGTAGGAAACATAATTCTCTACAAAAAAGGTCTCTTAACATTTTGCCATAGCTCGCTTCGTTTCCGAGATATTTGCAGATTCAACTCAAAGGAACTGGCCTGACGGACATATTTCGAGATATTTCTTCTTCTTGTTGTTCTTCCTCTGCACAGCTAAGCTGGAAGTGGCATTTGCAGCTCGCAATAGTGCAGAGTTATCTCGAAGAAAGGGGCCACGGTGTTTCTGTATCTCTATTATATTGGTGCGGCTTCGGAACTTTAAAATATCTTTATATATCTCGAGAACTACGCATCTGATTAAAAAATATCATAGAACGTAAAAAGTAGGAAACTTAATTCTCTACAAATAAAGTCGCTTAACATTTTGCCATAACTCGCTTCGTTTCCGAGATATTTGCAGATTTATCTCAAGGGAAGGGGCCTGACGGACATATTTCGAGATATTTCTTCTTCTTGTTGTTCTTCTTCTGCACAGCTAAGCTGGAAGTGGCATTTGCAGCTCGCAATAGTGCAGAGTTATCTCAAAGAAAGGGGCCGCGGTGTTTCTGTATCTCTATTATGTTGGTGCGGCTTCGGAACTTTTAAATATCTTGATATATCTCGAGAACTACGCATCTGATCAAAAAATATCATAGAACATAAAAAGTAGGAAACTTAATTCTCTACAAAAAAGGTCTCTTAACATTTTGCCATAGCTCGCTTCGTTTCCGAGATATTTGCAGATTTATCTCAAGGGAAGGGGCCTGACGGACATATCTCGAGATACTTCTTCTTCTTGTTGTTCTTCTTCTGCACAGCTAAGCTGGAAGTGGCATTTGCAGCTCGCAATAGTGCAGAGTTATCTCAAAGAAAGGGGCCACGGTGTTTCTGTATCTCTATTATGTTGGTGCGGCTTCGGAACTTTTAAATATCTTGATATATCTCGAGAACTACGCATCTGATCAAAAAATATCATAGAACATAAAAAGTAGGAAACTTAATTCTCTACAAAAAAGGTCTCTTAACATTTTGCCATAGCTCGCTTCGTTTCCGAGATATTTGCAGATTTATCTCAAGGGAAGGGGCCTTACGGACATATTTCGAGATATTTCTTCTTCTTGTTGTTCTTCTTCTGCACAGCTAAACTGGAAGTGGCATTTCCAGCTCGCAATAGTGCAGAGTTATCTCAAAGAGAGGGGCCACGGTGTTTCTGTATCTCTATTATGTTGGTGCGGCTTCGGAACTTTTAAATATCTTGATATATCTCGAGAACTACGCATCTGATCAAAAAATATCATAGAAGATAAAAAGTAGGAAACTTAATTCTCTACAAAAAAGGTCGCTTAACATTTTGCCATAGCTCGCTGCGTTTCCGAGATATTTGCAGATTTATCTCAAGAGAAGGGGCCTGACGGACATATTTCGAGATATTTCTTCTTCTTGTTGTTCTTCTTCTGCACAGCTAAGCTGGAAGTGTCATTTGCGGCTCGCACTAGTGCAGAGTTATCTCAAAGAAAGCGGCCACGGTGTTTCTGTATCTCTATTATGTTGGTGCGGCTTCGGAACTTTTAAATATCTCGATATATCTCGAAAACTACGCTTCTGATCAAAAAATATCATAGAACATAAATTGTAGGAAACATAACTCTCTACAAAAAACGTCTCTTAACATTTTGCCATAGCTCGCTTCGTTTCCGAGATATTTGCAGATTCAGCTCAAAGGAACTGGCCTGACGGACATATTTCGAGATATTTCTTCTTCTTGTTGTTCTTCTTCTGCACAGCTAAGCTGGAAGTGGCATTTGCAGCTCGCAATAGTGCAGAGTTATCTCAAAGAAAGGGGCCACGGTGTTTCTGTATCTCTATTATGTTGGTGCGGCTTCGGAACTTTTAAATATCTTGATATATCTCGAGAACTACGCATCTGATCAAAAAATATCATAGAAGATAAAAAGTAGGAAACTTAATTCTCTACAAAAAAGGTCTCTTAACATTTTGCCATAGCTCGCTTCGTTTCCGAGATATTTGCAGATTTATCTCAAGGAAAGGGGCCTAACGGACATACTTCGAGATATTTCTTCTTCTTGTTGTTCTTCTTCTGCACAGCTAAACTGGAAGTGGCATTTCCAGCTCGCAATAGTGCAGAGTTATCTCAAAGAAAGGGGCCACGGTGTTTCTGTATCTCTATTATGTTGGTGCGGCTTCGGAACTTTTAAATATCTTGATATATCTCGAGAACTACGCATCTGATCAAAAAATATCATAGAACATAAAAAGTAGGAAACTTAATTCTCTACAAAAAAGGTCTCTTAACATTTTGCCATAGCTCGCTTCGTTTCCGAGATATTTGCAGATTTATCTCAAGGGAAGGGGCCTGACGGACATATTTCGAGATACTTCTTCTTCTTGTTGTTCTTCTTCTGCACAGCTGAGCTGGAAGTGGCATTTGCAGGTCGCAATAGTGCAGAGTTATCTCAAAGAAAGGGGCCACGGTGTTTCTGTATCTCTATTATGTTGGTGCGGCTTCGGAACTTTTAAATATCTTGATATATCTCGAGAACTACGCCTCTGATCGAAAAATATCATAGAACATAAAAAGTAGGAAACTTAATTCTCTACAAAAAAGGTCTCTCAACATTTTGCCATAGCTCGCGTCGTTTCCGAGATACTTGCCGATTTATCTCAAGGGAAGGGGCCTGACGGACATATTTCGAGATATTTCTTCTTCTTGTTGTTCTTCTTCTGCACAGCTAAGCTGGAAGTGGCATTTGCAGCTCGCAATTGTGCAGAGTTATCTCAAAGAGAGGGGCCACGGTGTTTCTGTATCTCTATTATGTTGGTGCGGCTTCGGAACTTTTAAATATCTTGATATATCTCGAGAACTACGCATCTGATCAAAAAATATCATAGAACATAAAAAGTAGGAACCTTAATTCTGTACAAAAAAGGTCTCTTAACATTTTGCCATAGCTCGCTTCGTTTGCGAGATATTTGCAGATTTATCTCAAGGGAAGGGGCCTGACGGACATATTTCGAGATATTTCTTCTTCTTGTTCTTCTTCTTCTGCACAGCTAAGCTGGAAGTGGCATTTGCGGCTCGCACTAGTGCAGAGTTATCTCAAAGAAAGGGGCCACGGTGTTTCTGTATCTCTATTATGTTGGTGCGGCTTCGGAACTTTTAAATATCTCGATGTATCTCGAAAACTACGCTTCTGATCAAAAAATATCATAGAACATAAATTGTAGGAAACATAATTCTCTACAAAAAAGGTCTCTTAACATTTTGCCATAGCTCGCTTCGTTTCCGAGATATTTGCAGATATATCTCAAGGGAAGGGGCCTGACGGACATATTTCGAGATATTTCTTCTTCTTGTTGTTCTTCTTCTGCACAGCTAAGCTGGAAGTGGCATTTGCGGCTCGCACTAGTGCAGAGTTATCTCAAAGAGAGGGGCCACGGTGTTTCTGTATCTCTATTATGTTGGTGCGGCTTCGGAACTTTTAAATATCTTGATATATCTCGAGAACTACGCATCTGATCAAAAAATATCATAGAAGATAAAAAGTAGGAAACTTAATTCTCTACAAAAAAGGTCTCTTAACATTTTGCCATAGCTCGCTTCGTTTCCGAGATATTTGCAGATTTATCTCAAGGGAAGGGGCCTGACGGACATATTTCGAGATATTTCTTCTTCTTGTTGTTCTTCTTCTGCACAGCTAAACTGGAAGTGGCATTTCCAGCTCGCAATAGTGCAGAGTTATCTCAAAGAAAGGGGCCACGGTGTTTCTGTATCCCTATTATGTTGGTGCGGCTTCGGAACTTTTAAATATCTCGATATATCTCGAAAACTACGCTTCTGATCAAAAAATATCATAGAACATAAATTGTAGGAAACATAATTCTCTATAAAAAACGTCTCTTAACAGTTTGCCATAGCTCGCTTCGTTTCCGAGATATTTGCAGATTCAGCTCAAGGGAAGGGGCCTGACGGACATATTTCGAGATACTTCTTCTTCTTGTTGTTCTTCTTCTGCACAGCTAAGCTGGAAGTGGCATTTGCAGCTCGCAATAGTGCAGAGTTATCTCAAAGAAAGGGGCCACGGTGTTTCTGTATCTCTATTATGTTGGTGCGGCTTCGGAACTTTTAAATATCTTGATATATCTCGAGAACTACGCATCTGATCAAAAAATATCATAGAACATAAAAAGTAGGAAACTTAATTCTCTACAAAAAAGGTCTCTTAACATTTTGCCATAGCTCGCTTCGTTTCCGAGATATTTGCAGATTTATCTCAAGGGAAGGGGCCTTACGGACATATTTCGAGATATTTCTTCTTCTTGTTGTTCTTCTTCTGCACAGCTAAACTGGAAGTGGCATTTCCAGCTCGCAATAGTGCAGAGTTATCTCAAAGAGAGGGGCCACGGTGTTTCTGTATCTCTATTATGTTGGTGCGGCTTCGGAACTTTTAAATATCTTGATATATCTCGAGAACTACGCATCTGATCAAAAAATATCATAGAAGATAAAAAGTAGGAAACTTAATTCTCTACAAAAAAGGTCGCTTAACATTTTGCCATAGCTCGCTGCGTTTCCGAGATATTTGCAGATTTATCTCAAGAGAAGGGGCCTGACGGACATATTTCGAGATATTTCTTCTTCTTGTTGTTCTTCTTCTGCACAGCTAAGCTGGAAGTGTCATTTGCGGCTCGCACTAGTGCAGAGTTATCTCAAAGAAAGCGGCCACGGTGTTTCTGTATCTCTATTATGTTGGTGCGGCTTCGGAACTTTTAAATATCTCGATATATCTCGAAAACTACGCTTCTGATCAAAAAATATCATAGAACATAAATTGTAGGAAACATAACTCTCTACAAAAAACGTCTCTTAACATTTTGCCATAGCTCGCTTCGTTTCCGAGATATTTGCAGATTCAGCTCAAAGGAACTGGCCTGACGGACATATTTCGAGATATTTCTTCTTCTTGTTGTTCTTCTTCTGCACAGCTAAGCTGGAAGTGGCATTTGCAGCTCGCAATAGTGCAGAGTTATCTCAAAGAAAGGGGCCACGGTGTTTCTGTATCTCTATTATGTTGGTGCGGCTTCGGAACTTTTAAATATCTTGATATATCTCGAGAACTACGCATCTGATCAAAAAATATCATAGAAGATAAAAAGTAGGAAACTTAATTCTCTACAAAAAAGGTCTCTTAACATTTTGCCATAGCTCGCTTCGTTTCCGAGATATTTGCAGATTTATCTCAAGGAAAGGGGCCTAACGGACATACTTCGAGATATTTCTTCTTCTTGTTGTTCTTCTTCTGCACAGCTAAACTGGAAGTGGCATTTCCAGCTCGCAATAGTGCAGAGTTATCTCAAAGAAAGGGGCCACGGTGTTTCTGTATCTCTATTATGTTGGTGCGGCTTCGGAACTTTTAAATATCTTGATATATCTCGAGAACTACGCATCTGATCAAAAAATATCATAGAACATAAAAAGTAGGAAACTTAATTCTCTACAAAAAAGGTCTCTTAACATTTTGCCATAGCTCGCTTCGTTTCCGAGATATTTGCAGATTTATCTCAAGGGAAGGGGCCTGACGGACATATTTCGAGATACTTCTTCTTCTTGTTGTTCTTCTTCTGCACAGCTGAGCTGGAAGTGGCATTTGCAGGTCGCAATAGTGCAGAGTTATCTCAAAGAAAGGGGCCACGGTGTTTCTGTATCTCTATTATGTTGGTGCGGCTTCGGAACTTTTAAATATCTTGATATATCTCGAGAACTACGCCTCTGATCGAAAAATATCATAGAACATAAAAAGTAGGAAACTTAATTCTCTACAAAAAAGGTCTCTCAACATTTTGCCATAGCTCGCGTCGTTTCCGAGATACTTGCCGATTTATCTCAAGGGAAGGGGCCTGACGGACATATTTCGAGATATTTCTTCTTCTTGTTGTTCTTCTTCTGCACAGCTAAGCTGGAAGTGGCATTTGCAGCTCGCAATTGTGCAGAGTTATCTCAAAGAGAGGGGCCACGGTGTTTCTGTATCTCTATTATGTTGGTGCGGCTTCGGAACTTTTAAATATCTTGATATATCTCGAGAACTACGCATCTGATCAAAAAATATCATAGAACATAAAAAGTAGGAACCTTAATTCTGTACAAAAAAGGTCTCTTAACATTTTGCCATAGCTCGCTTCGTTTGCGAGATATTTGCAGATTTATCTCAAGGGAAGGGGCCTGACGGACATATTTCGAGATATTTCTTCTTCTTGTTCTTCTTCTTCTGCACAGCTAAGCTGGAAGTGGCATTTGCGGCTCGCACTAGTGCAGAGTTATCTCAAAGAAAGGGGCCACGGTGTTTCTGTATCTCTATTATGTTGGTGCGGCTTCGGAACTTTTAAATATCTCGATGTATCTCGAAAACTACGCTTCTGATCAAAAAATATCATAGAACATAAATTGTAGGAAACATAATTCTCTACAAAAAAGGTCTCTTAACATTTTGCCATAGCTCGCTTCGTTTCCGAGATATTTGCAGATATATCTCAAGGGAAGGGGCCTGACGGACATATTTCGAGATATTTCTTCTTCTTGTTGTTCTTCTTCTGCACAGCTAAGCTGGAAGTGGCATTTGCGGCTCGCACTAGTGCAGAGTTATCTCAAAGAGAGGGGCCACGGTGTTTCTGTATCTCTATTATGTTGGTGCGGCTTCGGAACTTTTAAATATCTTGATATATCTCGAGAACTACGCATCTGATCAAAAAATATCATAGAAGATAAAAAGTAGGAAACTTAATTCTCTACAAAAAAGGTCTCTTAACATTTTGCCATAGCTCGCTTCGTTTCCGAGATATTTGCAGATTTATCTCAAGGGAAGGGGCCTGACGGACATATTTCGAGATATTTCTTCTTCTTGTTGTTCTTCTTCTGCACAGCTAAACTGGAAGTGGCATTTCCAGCTCGCAATAGTGCAGAGTTATCTCAAAGAAAGGGGCCACGGTGTTTCTGTATCCCTATTATGTTGGTGCGGCTTCGGAACTTTTAAATATCTCGATATATCTCGAAAACTACGCTTCTGATCAAAAAATATCATAGAACATAAATTGTAGGAAACATAATTCTCTATAAAAAACGTCTCTTAACAGTTTGCCATAGCTCGCTTCGTTTCCGAGATATTTGCAGATTCAGCTCAAGGGAAGGGGCCTGACGGACATATTTCGAGATATTTCTTCTTCTTGTTGTTCTTCTTCTGCACAGCTAAGCTGGAAGTGGCATTTACAGCTCGCAATAGTGCAGAGATATCTCAAAGAAAGGGGCCACGGTGTTTCTGTATCTCTATTATGTTGGTGCGGCTTCGGAACTTTTAAATATCTTGATATATCTCGAGAACTACGCATCTGATCAAAAAATATCATAGAACATAAAAAGTAGGAAACTTAATTCTCTACAAAAAAGGTCTCTTAACATTTTGCCATAGCTCGCTTCGTTTCCGAGATATTTGCAGATTTATCTCAAGGGAAGGGGCCTGACGGACATATTTCGAGATATTTCTTCTTCTTGTTGTTCTTCTTCTGCACAGCTAAGCTGGAAGTGGCATTTGCGGCTCGCACTAGTGCAGAGTTATCTCAAAGAAAGGGGCCACGGTGTTTCTGTATCCCTATTATGTTGGTGCGGCTTCGGAACTTTTAAATATCTCGATATATCTCGAAAACTACGCTTCTGATCAAAAAATATCATAGAACATAAATTGCAGGAAACTTAATTCTCTACAAAAAAGGTCTCTTAACATTTTGCCATAGCTCGCTTCGTTTCCGAGATATTTGCAGATTTATCTCAAGGGAAGGGGCCTGACGGACATATTTCGAGATATTTCTTCTTCTTGTTGTTCTTCTTCTGCACAGCTAAGCTGGAAGTGGCATTTGCGGCTCGCACTAGTGCAGAGTTATCTCAAAGAAAGGGGCCACGGTGTTTCTGTATCCCTATTATGTTGGTGCGGCTTCGGAACTTTTAAATATCTCGATGTATCTCGAAAACTACGCTTCTGGTCAAAAAATATCATAGAACATAAATTGTAGGAAACATAATTCTCTACAAAAAAGGTCTCTTAACATTTTGCCATAGCTCGCTTCGTTTCCGAGATATTTGCAGATATATCTCAAGGGAAGGGGCCTGACGGACATATTTCGAGATATTTCTTCTTCTTGTTGTTCTTCTTCTGCACAGCTAAGCTGGAAGTGGCATTTACAGCTCGCAATAGTGCAGAGTTATCTCAAAGAAAGGGGCCACGGTGTTTCTGTATCTCTATTATGTTGGTGCGGCTTCGGAACTTTTAAATATCTTGATATATCTCGAGAACTACACATCTGATCAAAAAATATCATAGAACATAAAAAGTAGGAAACTTAATTCTCTACAAAAAAGGTGTCTTAACATTTTGCCATAGCTCGCTTCGTTTCCGAGATATTTGCAGATTTATCTCAAGGGAAGGGGCCTGACGGACATATTTCGAGATATTTCTTCTTCTTGTTGTTCTTCTTCTGCACAGCTAAGCTGGAAATGGCATTTGCGGCTCGCACTAGTGCAGAGTTATCTCAAAGAAAGGGGCCACGGTGTTTCTGTATCCCTATTATGTTGGTGCGGCTTCGGAACTTTTAAATATCTTGATATATCTCGAGAACTACGCATCTGATCAAAAAATATCATAGAAGATAAAAAGTAGGAAACTTAATTCTCTACAAAAAAGGTCTCTTAACATTTTGCCATAGCTCGCTTCGTTTCCGAGATATTTGCAGATTTATCTCAAGGGAAGGGGCCTGACGGACATATTTCGAGATATTTCTTCTTCTTGTTGTTCTTCTTCTGCACAGCTAAACTGGAAGTGGCATTTCCAGCTCGCAATAGTGCAGAGTTATCTCAAAGAAAGGGGCCACGGTGTTTCTGTATCCCTATTATGTTGGTGCGGCTTCGGAACTTTTAAATATCTCGATATATCTCGAAAACTACGCTTCTGATCAAAAAATATCATAGAACATAAATTGTAGGAAACATAATTCTCTATAAAAAACGTCTCTTAACAGTTTGCCATAGCTCGCTTCGTTTCCGAGATATTTGCAGATTCAGCTCAAGGGAAGGGGCCCGACGGACATATTTCGAGATATTTCTTCTTCTTGTTGTTCTTCTTCTGCACAGCTAAGCTGGAAGTGGCATTTACAGCTCGCAATAGTGCAGAGTTATCTCAAAGAAAGGGGCCACGGTGTTTCTGTATCTCTATTATGTTGGTGCGGCTTCGGAACTTTTAAATATCTTGATATATCTCGAGAACTACGCATCTGATCAAAAAATATCATAGAACATAAAAAGTAGGAAGCTTAATTCTCTACAAAAAAGGTCTCTTAACATTTTGCCATAGCTCGCTTCGTTTCCGAGATATTTGCAGATTTATCTCAAGGGAAGGGGCCTGACGGACATATTTCGAGATATTTCTTCTTCTTGTTGTTCTTCTTCTGCACAGCTAAGCTGGAAGTGGCATTTGCGGCTCGCACTAGTGCAGAGTTATCTCAAAGAAAGGGGCCACGGTGTTTCTGTATCCCTATTATGTTGGTGCGGCTTCGGAACTTTTAAATATCTCGATATATCTCGAAAACTACGCTTCTGATCAAAAAATATCATAGAACATAAATTGTAGGAAACATAATTCTCTATAAAAAACGTCTCTTAACATTTTGCCATAGCTCGCTTCCTTTCCGAGATATTTGCAGATTCAGCTCAAAGGAACTGGCCTGACGGACATATTTCGAGATATTTCTTCTTCTTGTTGTTCTTCCTCTGCACAGCTAAGCTGGAAGTGGCATTTGCAGCTCGCAATAGTGCAGAGTTATCTCAAAGAAAGGGGCCACGGTGTTTCTGTATCTCTATTATGTTGGTGCGGCTTCGGAACTTTTAAATATCTTGATATATCTCGAGAACTACGCATCTGATCAAAAAATATCATAGAAGATAAAAAGTAGGAAACTTAATTCTCTACAAAAAAGGTCTCTTAACATTTTGCCATAGCTCGCTTCGTTTCCGAGATATTTGCAGATTCAGCTCAAAGGAACTGGCCTGACGGACATATTTCGAGATATTTCTTCTTCTTGTTGTTCTTTTTCTGCACAGCTAAGCTGGAAGTGGCATTTGCAGCTCGCAATAGTGCAGGGTTATCTCAAAGAAAGGGGCCACGGTGTTTCTGTATCTCTATTATGTTGGTGCGGCTTCGGAACTTTTAAATATCTTGATATATCTCGAGAACTACGCATCTGATCAAAAAATATCATAGAACATAAAAAGTAGGAAACTTAATTCTCTACAAAAGAGGTCTCTTAACATTTTGCCATAGCTCGCTTCGTTTCCGAGATATTTGCAGATATATCTCAAGGGAAGGGGCCTGACGGACATATTTCGAGATATTTCTTCTTCTTGTTGTTCTTCTTCTGCACAGCTAAGCTGGAAGTGGCATTTACAGCTCGCAATAGTGCAGAGTTATCTCAAAGAAAGGGGCCACGGTGTTTCTGTATCTCTATTATGTTGGTGCGGCTTCGGAACTTTTAAATATCTCGATATATCTCGAAAACTACGCTTCTGATCAAAAAATATCATAGAACATAAATTGTAGGAAACATAATTCTCTATAAAAAACGTCTCTTAACATTTTGCCATAGCTCGCTTCGTTTCCGAGATATTTGCAGATTCAGCTCAAAGGAACTGGCCTGACGGACATATTTCGAGATATTTCTTCTTCTTGTTGTTCTTCTTCTGCACAGCTAAGCTGGAAGTAGCATTTGCAGCTCGCAATAGTGCAGAGTTATCTCAAAGAAAGGGGCCACGGTGTTTCTGTATCTCTATTATGTTGGTGCGGCTTCGGAGCTTTTAAATATCTTGATATATCTCGAGAACTACGCATCTGATCAAAAAATATCATAGAACATAAAAAGTAGGAAACTTAATTCTCTACAAAAAAGCTTTCTTAACATTTTGCCATAGCTCGCTTCGTTTCCGAGATATTTGCAGATTTATCTCAAGGGAAGGGGCCTGACGGACATATTTCGAGATATTTCTTCTTCTTGTTGTTCTTCTTCTGCACAGCTAAGCTGGAAGTGGCTTTTGCGGCTCGCACTAGTGCAGAGTTATCTCAAAGAAAGGGGCCACGGTGTTTCTGTATCTCTATTATGTTGGTGCGGCTTCGGAACTTTTAAATATCTCGATGTATCTCGAAAACTACGCTTCTGATCAAAAAATATCATAGAACATAAATTGTAGGAAACTTAATTCTCTACAAAAAAGGTCTCTTAACATTTTGCCATAGCTCGCTTCGTTTCCGAGATATTTGCAGATTTATCTCAAGGGAAGGGGCCTGACGGACATATTTCGAGATATTTCTTCTTCTTGTTGTTCTTCTTCTGCACAGCTAAGCTGGAAGTGGCATTTGCGGCTCGCACTAGTGCAGAGTTATCTCAAAGAAAGGGGCCACGGTGTTTCTGTATCCCTATTATGTTGGTGCGGCTTCGGAACTTTTAAATATCTCGATGTATCTCGAAAACTACGCTTCTGATCAAAAAATATCATAGAACATAAATTGTAGGAAACATAATTCTCTACAAAAAAGGTCTCTTAACATTTTGCCATAGCTCGCTTCGTTTCCGAGATATTTGCAGATATATCTCAAGGGAAGGGGCCTGACGGACATATTTCGAGATATTTCTTCTTCTTGTTGTTCTTCTTCTGCACAGCTAAGCTGGAAGTGGCATTTACAGCTCGCAATAGTGCAGAGTTATCTCAAAGAAAGGGGCCACGGTGTTTCTGTATCTCTATTATGTTGGTGCGGCTTCGGAACTTTTAAATATCTTGATATATCTCGAGAACTACGCATCTGATCAAAAAATATCATAGAACATAAAAAGTAGGAAACTTAATTCTCTACAAAAAAGGTGTCTTAACATTTTGCCATAGCTCTCTTCGTTTACGAGATATTTGCAGATTTATCTCAAGGGAAGGGGCCTGACGGACATATTTCGAGATATTTCTTCTTCTTGTTGTTCTTCTTCTGCACAGCTAAACTGGAAGTGGCATTTCCAGCTCGCAATAGTGCAGAGTTATCTCAAAGAAAGGGGCCACGGTGTTTCTGTATCCCTATTATGTTGGTGCGGCTTCGGAACTTTTAAATATCTCGATATATCTCGAAAACTACGCTTCTGATCAAAAAATATCATAGAACATAAATTGTAGGAAACATAATTCTCTATAAAAAACGTCTCTTAACATTTTGTCATAGCTCGCTTCGTTTCCGAGATATTTGCAGATTCAGCTCAAAGGAACTGGCCTGACGGACATATTTCGACATATTTCTTCTTCTTGTTGTTCTTCCTCTGCACAGCTAAGCTGGAAGTGGCATTTGCAGCTCGCAATAGTGCAGAGTTATCTCAAAGAAAGGGGCCACGGTGTTTCTGTATCTCTATTATGTTGGTGCGGCTTCGGAACTTTTAAATATCTTGATATATCTCGAGAACTAAGCATCTGATCAAAAAATATCATAGAACATAAAAAGTAGGATACTTAATTCTCTACAAAAAAGGTCTCCTAACATTTTGCCATAGCTCGCTTCGTTTCCGAGATATTTGCAGATTTATCTCAAGGGAAGGGGCCTGACGGACATATTTCGAGATATTTCTTCTTCTTGTTGTTCTTCTTCTGCACAGCTAAGCTGGAAGTGGCATTTGCGGCTCGCACTAGTGCAGAGTTATCTCAAAGAAAGGGGCCACGGTGTTTCTGTATCCCTATTATGTTGGTGCGGCTTCGGAACTTTTAAATATCTCGATATATCTCGAAAACTACGCTTCTGATCAAAAAATATCATAGAACATAAATTGTAGGAAACATAATTCTCTATAAAAAACGTCTCTTAACATTTTGCCATAGCTCGCTTCGTTTCCGAGATATTTGCAGATTCAGCTCAAAGGAACTGGCCTGACGGACATATTTCGAGATATTTCTTCTTCTTGTTGTTCTTCCTCTGCACAGCTAAGCTGGAAGTGGCATTTGCAGCTCGCAATAGTGCAGAGTTATCTCAAAGAAAGGGGCCACGGTGTTTCTGTATCTCTATTATGTTGGTGCGGCTTCGGAACTTTTAAATATCTTGATATATCTCGAGAACTACGCATCTGATCAAAAAATATCATAGAACATAAAAAGTAGGAAACTTAATTCTCTACAAAAAAGGTCTCTTAACATTTCGCCATAGCTCGCTTCGTTTCCGAGATATTTGCAGATTTATCTCAAGGGAAGGGGCCTGACGGACATATTTCGAGATATTTCTTCTTCTTGTTGTTCTTCTTCTGCACAGCTAAGCTGGAAGTGGCATTTGCGGCTCGCACTAGTGCAGAGTTATATCTAAGAAAGGGGCCACCGTGTTTCTGTATCTCTATTATGTTGGTGCGGTTTCGGAACTATTAAATATCTTGATATATCTCGAGAACTACGCATCTGATCAAAAAATATCATAGAACATAAAAAGTAGGAAACTTAATTCTCTGCAAATAAGGTCTCTTAACATTTTGCCATAGCTCGCTTCGTGTCCGAGATATTTGCAGATTTATCTCAAGGGAAGGGGCCTGACGGACATATTTCGAGATATTTCTTCTTCTTGTTGTTCTTCTTCTGCACAGCTAAGCTGGAAGTGGCATTTGCGGCTCGCACTAGTGCAGAGTTATCTCAAAGAAAGGGGCCACCGTGTTTCTGTATCTCTATTATGTTGGTGCGGTTTCGGAACTTTTAAATATCTTGATATATCTCGAGAACTACGCATCTGATCAAAAAATATCATAGAACATAAAAAGTAGGAAACTTAATTCTCTGCAAATAAGGTCTCTCAACATTTTGCCATAGCTCGCTTCGTTTCCGAGATATTTGCAGATTTATCTCAAGGGAAGGGGCCTGACGGACATATTTCGAGATATTTCTTCTTCTTGTTGTTCTTCTTCTGCGCAGCTAAGCTGGAAGTGGCATTTGCAGCTCGCAATAGTGCAGAGATATCTCAAAGAAAGGGGCCACGCTGTTTCTGTATCTCTATTATGTTGGTGCGGCTTCGGAACTTTTAAATATCTTGATATATCTCGAGAGCTACGCGTCTGATCAAAAAATATCATAGAACATAAAAAGTAGGAAACATAATTCTCTACAAAAAAGGTCTCTTAACATTTTGCCATAGCTCGCTTCGTTTCCGAGATATTTGCAGATTTATCTCAAGGGAAGTGGCCTGACGGACATATTTCGAGATATTTCTTCTTCTTGTTGTTCTTCTTCTGCACAGCTAAGCTGGAAGTGGCATTTGCAGCTCGCAATAGTGCAGAGTTATCCCAAAGAAAGGGGCCACGGTGTTTCTGTATCTCTATTATGTTGGTGCGGCTTCGGAACTTTTAGATATCTTGATATATCTCGAGAACTACGCATCTGATCAAAAAATATCATACAACATAAAAAGTAGAAAACTTAATTCTCTACAAAAAAGGTCTCTTAACATTTTGCCATAGCTCTCTTCGTTTCCGAGATATTTGCAGATTTATCTCGAGGGAAGGGGCCTGACGGACATATTTCGAGATATTTCTTCTTCTTGTTGTTCCTCTTCTGCACGGCTAAGCTGGAAGCGGCATTTGCGGCTCGCACTAGTGCAGAGTTATCTCAAAGAAAGGGGCCACGGTGTTTCTTTATCTCTATTATGTTGGTGCAGCTTCGGATCTTTTAAATATCTCGATATATCTCGAAAACTACGCTTCTGATCAAAAAATATCATAGAACATAAATCGTAGGAAACATAATTCTCTACAAAAAAGGTCTCTTAACATTTTGCCTTAGCTCGTTTCGTTTCCGAGATATTTGCAGATATATCTCAAGGGAAGGGGCCTGACGGACATATTTCGAGATATTTCCTCTTCTTGTTGTTCTTCTTCTGCACAGCTAAACTGGAAGTGGCATTTCCAGCTCGCAATAGCGCAGAGTTATCTCAAAGAAAGGGGCCACGGTGTTGCTGTATCTCTATTATGTTGGTGCGGCTTCGGAACTTTTAAATATCTTGATATATCTCGAGAACTACGCTTCTGATCAAAAAATATCATAGAACATAAAAAGTAGGAAACTTAATTCTCTACAAAAAAGGTCTCTTAACATTTTGCCATAGCTCTCTTCGTTTCCGAGATATTTGCAGATTTATCTCAAGGGAAGGGGCCTGACGGACATATTTCGAGATATTTCTTCTTCTTGTTGTTCTTCTTCTGCACAGGTAAGCTGGAAGTGGCATTTGCAGCTCGCAATAGTGCAGAGTTATCTCAACGAAAGGGGCCACGGTATTTCTGTATCTCTATTATGTTGGTGCGGCTTCGGAACTTTTAAATATCTTGATATATCTCGAGAACTACGCATCCGATCAAAAAATATCATAGAACAGAAAAAGTAGGAAACTTAATTCTCTGCAAATAAGGTCTCTTAACATTTTGCCATAGCTCGCTTCGTTTCCGAGATATTTGCAGATTTATCTCAAGGGAAGGGGCCTGACGGACATATTTCGAGATATTTCTTCTTCTTGTTGTTCTTCTTCTGCGCAGCTAAGCTGGAAGTGGCATTTGCAGCTCGCAATAGTGCAGAGATATCTCAAAGAAAGGGGCCACGCTGTTTCTGTATCTCTATTATGTTGGTGCGGCTTCGGAACTTTTAAATATCTTGATATATCTCGAGAGCTACGCGTCTGATCAAAAAATATCATAGAACATAAAAAGTAGGAAACATAATTCTCTACAAAAAAGGTCTCTTAACATTTTGCCATAGCTCGCTTCGTTTCCGAGATATTTGCAGATTTATCTCAAGGGAAGTGGCCTGACGGACATATTTCGAGATATTTCTTCTTCTTGTTGTTCTTCTTCTGCACAGCTAAGCTGGAAGTGGCATTTGCAGCTCGCAATAGTGCAGAGTTATCCCAAAGAAAGGGGCCACGGTGTTTCTGTATCTCTATTATGTTGGTGCGGCTTCGGAACTTTTAGATATCTTGATATATCTCGAGAACTACGCATCTGATCAAAAAATATCATACAACATAAAAAGTAGAAAACTTAATTCTCTACAAAAAAGGTCTCTTAACATTTTGCCATAGCTCTCTTCGTTTCCGAGATATTTGCAGATTTATCTCGAGGGAAGGGGCCTGACGGACATATTTCGAGATATTTCTTCTTCTTGTTGTTCCTCTTCTGCACGGCTAAGCTGGAAGCGGCATTTGCGGCTCGCACTAGTGCAGAGTTATCTCAAAGAAAGGGGCCACGGTGTTTCTTTATCTCTATTATGTTGGTGCAGCTTCGGATCTTTTAAATATCTCGATATATCTCGAAAACTACGCTTCTGATCAAAAAATATCATAGAACATAAATCGTAGGAAACATAATTCTCTACAAAAAAGGTCTCTTAACATTTTGCCTTAGCTCGTTTCGTTTCCGAGATATTTGCAGATATATCTCAAGGGAAGGGGCCTGACGGACATATTTCGAGATATTTCCTCTTCTTGTTGTTCTTCTTCTGCACAGCTAAACTGGAAGTGGCATTTCCAGCTCGCAATAGCGCAGAGTTATCTCAAAGAAAGGGGCCACGGTGTTGCTGTATCTCTATTATGTTGGTGCGGCTTCGGAACTTTTAAATATCTTGATATATCTCGAGAACTACGCTTCTGATCAAAAAATATCATAGAACATAAAAAGTAGGAAACTTAATTCTCTACAAAAAAGGTCTCTTAACATTTTGCCATAGCTCTCTTCGTTTCCGAGATATTTGCAGATTTATCTCAAGGGAAGGGGCCTGACGGACATATTTCGAGATATTTCTTCTTCTTGTTGTTCTTCTTCTGCACAGGTAAGCTGGAAGTGGCATTTGCAGCTCGCAATAGTGCAGAGTTATCTCAACGAAAGGGGCCACGGTATTTCTGTATCTCTATTATGTTGGTGCGGCTTCGGAACTTTTAAATATCTTGATATATCTCGAGAACTACGCATCCGATCAAAAAATATCATAGAACAGAAAAAGTAGGAAACTTAATTCTCTACAAAAAAGGTCTCTTAACATTTTGTCATAGCTCGCTTCGTTTCCGAGATATTTGCAGATATATCTCAAGGGAAGGGGCCTGACGGACATATTTCGAGATATTTCTTCTTCTTGTTGTTCTTCTTCTGCACAGCTAAGCTGGAAGTGGCATTTACAGCGCGCAATAGTGCAGAGTTATCTCAAAGAAAGGGGCCACGGTGTTTCTGTATCTCTATTATGTTGGTGCGGCTTCGGAACTTTTAAATATCTTGATATATCTCGAGAACTACGCATCTGATCAAAAAATATCATAGAACATAAAAAGTAGGAAGCTTAATTCTCTACAAAAGGGGTCTCTTATGATTTTGCCATAGCTCGCTTCGTTTCCGAGATATTTGCAGATTTATCTCAAGGGAAGGGGCCTAACGGACATATTTCGAGATATTTCTTCTTCTTGTTGTTCTTCTTCTGCACAGCTAAACTGGAAGTGGCATTTCCAGCTCGCAGTAGTGCAGAGTTATCTCAAAGAGAGGGGCCACGGTGTTTCTGTATCTCTATTATGTTGGTGCGGCTTCGGAACTTTTAAATATCTCGATATATCTCGAAAACTCCGCTTCTGATCAAAAAATATCATAGAACATAAATTGTAGGAAACATAATTCTCTACAAAAAAGGTCTCTTAACATTTTGCCATAGCTCGCTTTGTTTCCGAGATATTTGCAGATATATCTCAAGGGAAGGGGCCTGACGGACATATTTCGAGATATTTCTTCTTCTTGTTGTTCTTCTTCTGCACAGCTAAGCTGGAAGTGGCATTTGCGGCTCGCACTAGTGCAGAGTTATCTCAAAGAAAGGGGCCACGGTGTTTCTGTATCTCTATTATGTTGGTGCGGCTTTGGAACTTTTAAATATCTCGATGTATCTCGAAAACTACGCTTCTGACCAAAAAATATCATAGAACATAAATTGTACGAAACATAATTCTCTACAAAAAAGGTCTCTTAACATTTTGCCATAGCTCGCTTCCTTTCCGAGATATTTGCAGATATATCTCAAGGGAAGGGGCCTGACGGACATATTTCGAGATATTTCTTCTTCTTGTTGTTCTTCTTCTGCACAGCTAAGCTGGAAGTGGCATTTACAGCGCGCAATAGTGCAGAGTTATCTCAAAGAAAGGGGCCACGGTGTTTCTGTATCTCTATTATGTTGGTGGGGCTTCGGAACTTTTAAATATCTTGATATATCTCGAGAACTACGCATCTGATCAAAAAATATCATAGAACATAAAAAGTAGGAAGCTTAATTCTCTACAAAAGGGGTCTCTTATGATTTTGCCATAGCTCGCTTCGTTTCCGAGATATTTGCAGATTTATCTCAAGGGAAGGGGCCTAACGGACATATTTCGAGATATTTCTTCTTCTTGTTGTTCTTCTTCTGCACAGCTAAACTGGAAGTGGCATTTCCAGCTCGCAGTAGTGCAGAGTTATCTCAAAGAGAGGGGCCACGGTGTTTCTGTATCTCTATTATGTTGGTGCGGCTTCGGAACTTTTAAATATCTCGATATATCTCGAAAACTACGCTTCTGATCAAAAAATATCATAGAACATAAATTGTAGGAAACATAATTCTCTACAAAAAAGGTCTCTTAACATTTTGCCATAGCTCGCTTTGTTTCCGAGATATTTGCAGATATATCTCAAGGGAAGGGGCCTGACGGACATATTTCGAGATATTTCTTCTTCTTGTTGTTCTTCTTCTGCACAGCTAAGCTGGAAGTGGCATTTGCGGCTCGCACTAGTGCAGAGTTATCTCAAAGAAAGGGGCCACGGTGTTTCTGTATCTCTATTATGTTGGTGCGGCTTTGGAACTTTTAAATATCTCGATATATCTCGAAAACTACGCTTCTGACCAAAAAATATCATAGAACATAAATTGTACGAAACATAATTCTCTACAAAAAAGGTCTCTTAACATTTTGCCATAGCTCGCTTCGTTTCCGAGATATTTGCAGATATATCTCAAGGGAAGGGGCCTGACGGACATATTTCGAGATATTTCTTCTTCTTGTTGTTCTTCTTCTGCACAGCTAAGCTGGAAGTGGCATTTACAGCGCGCAATAGTGCAGAGTTATCTCAAAGAAAGGGGCCACGGTGTTTCTGTATCTCTATTATGTTGGTGCGGCTTCGGAACTTTTAAATATCTTGATATATCTCGAGAACTACGCATCTGATCAAAAAATATCATAGAACATAAAAAGTAGGAAGCTTAATTCTCTACAAAAGAGGTCTCTTATCATTTTGCCATAGCTCGCTTCGTTTCCGAGATATTTGCAGATTTATCTCAAGGGAAGGGGCCTAACGGACATATTTCGAGATATTTCTTCTTCTTGTTGTTCTTCTTCTGCACAGCTAAACTGGAAGTGGCATTTCCAGCTCGCAGTAGTGCAGAGTTATCTCAAAGAGAGGGGCCACGGTGTTTCTGTATCTCTATTATGTTGGTGCGGCATCGGAACTTTTAAATATCTCGATATATCTCGAAAACTACGCTTCTGATCAAAAAATATCATAGAACATAAATTGTAGGAAACATAATTCTCTACAAAAAAGGTCTCTTAACATTTTGCCATAGCTCGCTTCGTTTCCGAGATATTTGCAGATATATCTCAAGGGAAGGGGCCTGACGGACATATTTCGAGATATTTCTTCTTCTTGTTGTTCTTCTTCTGCACAGCTAAGCTGGAAGTGGCATTTGCGTCTCGCACTAGTGCAGAGTTATCTCAAAGAAAGGGGCCACGGTGTTTCTGTATCTCTATTATGTTGGTGCGGCTTTGGAACTTTTAAATATCTCGATATATCTCGAAAACTACGCTTCTGACCAAAAAATATCATAGAACATAAATTGTACGAAACATAATTCTCTACAAAAAAGGTCTCTTGACATTTTGCCATAGCTCGCTTCGTTTCCGAGATATTTGCAGATATATCTCAAGGGAAGGGGCCTGACGGACATATTTCGAGATATTTCTTCTTCTTGTTGTTCTTCTTCTGCACAGCTAAGCTGGAAGTGGCATTTACAGCTCGCAATAGTGCAGAGTTATCTCAAAGAAAGGGGCCACGGTGTTTCTGTATCTCTATTATGTTGGTGCGGCTTCGGAACTTTTAAATATCTTGATATATCTCGAGAACTACGCATCTGATCAAAAAATATCATAGAACATAAAAAGTAGGAAACTTAATTCTCTACAAAAAAGGTCTCTTAACATTTTACCATAGCTCGCTTCGTTTCCGAGATATTTGCAGATTTATCTCGAGGGAAGGGGCCTGACGGACATATTTCGAGATATTTCTTCTTCTTGTTGTTCCTCTTCTGCACAGCTAAGCTGGAAGCGGCATTTGCGGCTCGCACTAGTGCAGAGTTATCTCAAAGAAAGGGGCCACGGTGTTTCTTTATCTCTATTATGTTGGTGCAGCTTCGGATCTTTTAAATATCTCGATATATCTCGAAAACTACGCTTCTGATCAAAAAATATCATAGAACATAAATCGTAGGAAACATAATGTTCTACAAAAAAGGTCTCTTAACATTTTGCCTTAGCTCGTTTCGTTTCCGAGATATTTGCAGATATATCTCAAGGGAAGGGGCCTGACGGACATATTTCGAGATATTTCTTCTTCTTGTTGTTCTTCTTCTGCACAGCTAAGCTGGAAGTGGCATTTGCGTCTCGCACTAGTGCAGAGTTATCTCAAAGAAAGGGGCCACGGTGTTTCTGTATCTCTATTATGTTGGTGCGGCTTTGGAACTTTTAAATATCTCGATATATCTCGAAAACTACGCTTCTGACCAAAAAATATCATAGAACATAAATTGTACGAAACATAATTCTCTACAAAAAAGGTCTCTTAACATTTTGCCATAGCTCGCTTCGTTTCCGAGATATTTGCAGATATATCTCAAGGGAAGGGGCCTGACGGACATATTTCGAGATATTTCTTCTTCTTGTTGTTCTTCTTCTGCACAGCTAAGCTGGAAGTGGCATTTACAGCTCGCAATAGTGCAGAGTTATCTCAAAGAAAGGGGCCACGGTGTTTCTGTATCTCTATTATGTTGGTGCGGCTTCGGAACTTTTAAATATCTTGATATATCTCGAGAACTACGCATCTGATCAAAAAATATCATAGAACATAAAAAGTAGGAAACTTAATTCTCTACAAAAAAGGTCTCTTAACATTTTGCCATAGCTCGCTTCGTTTCCGAGATATTTGCAGATTTATCTCGAGGGAAGGGGCCTGACGGACATATTTCGAGATATTTCTTCTTCTTGTTGTTCCTCTTCTGCACAGCTAAGCTGGAAGCGGCATTTGCGGCTCGCACTAGTGCAGAGTTATCTCAAAGAAAGGGGCCACGGTGTTTCTTTATCTCTATTATGTTGGTGCAGCTTCGGATCTTTTAAATATCTCGATATATCTCGAAAACTACGCTTCTGATCAAAAAATATCATAGAACATAAATCGTAGGAAACATAATTCTCTACAAAAAAGGTCTCTTAACATTTTGCCTTAGCTCGTTTCGTTTCCGAGATATTTGCAGATATATCTCAAGGGAAGGGGCCTGACGGACATATTTCGAGATATTTCCTCTTCTTGTTGTTCTTCTTCTGCACAGCTAAACTGGAAGTGGCATTTCCAGCTCGCAATAGCGCAGAGTTATCTCAAAGAAAGGGGCCACGGTGTTGCTGTATCTCTATTATGTTGGTGCGGCTTCGGAACTTTTAAATATCTTGATATATCTCGAGAACTACGCTTCTGATCAAAAAATATCATAGAACATAAATTGTAGGAAACTGAATTCTCTACAAAAAAGGTCTCTTAACATTTTGCCATAGCTCTCTTCGTTTCCGAGATATTTGCAGATTTATCTCAAGGGAAGGGGCCTGACGGACATATTTCGAGATATTTCTTCTTCTTGTTGTTCTTCTTCTGCACAGGTAAGCTGGAAGTGGCATTTGCAGCTCGCAATAGTGCAGAGTTATCTCAACGAAAGGGGCCACGGTATTTCTGTATCTCTATTATGTTGGTGCGGCTTCGGAACTTTTAAATATCTTGATATATCTCGAGAACTACGCATCCGATCAAAAAATATCATAGAACAGAAAAAGTAGGAAACTTAATTCTCTACAAAAAAGGTCTCTTAACATTTTGTCATAGCTCGCTTCGTTTCCGAGATATTTGCAGATATATCTCAAGGGAAGGGGCCTGACGGACATATTTCGAGATATTTCTTCTTCTTGTTGTTCTTCTTCTGCACAGCTAAGCTGGAAGTGGCATTTACAGCGCGCAATAGTGCAGAGTTATCTCAAAGAAAGGGGCCACGGTGTTTCTGTATCTCTATTATGTTGGTGCGGCTTCGGAACTTTTAAATATCTTGATATATCTCGAGAACTACGCATCTGATCAAAAAATATCATAGAACATAAAAAGTAGGAAGCTTAATTCTCTACAAAAGGGGTCTCTTATGATTTTGCCATAGCTCGCTTCGTTTCCGAGATATTTGCAGATATATCTCAAGGGAAGGGGCCTGACGGACATATTTCGAGATATTTCTTCTTCTTGTTGTTCTTCTTCTGCACAGCTAAGCTGGAAGTGGCATTTGCGTCTCGCACTAGTGCAGAGTTATCTCAAAGAAAGGGGCCACGGTGTTTCTGTATCTCTATTATGTTGGTGCGGCTTTGGAACTTTTAAATATCTCGATATATCTCGAAAACTACGCTTCTGACCAAAAAATATCATAGAACATAAATTGTACGAAACATAATTCTCTACAAAAAAGGTCTCTTAACATTTTGCCATAGCTCGCTTCGTTTCCGAGATATTTGCAGATATATCTCAAGGGAAGGGGCCTGACGGACATATTTCGAGATATTTCTTCTTCTTGTTGTTCTTCTTCTGCACAGCTAAGCTGGAAGTGGCATTTACAGCTCGCAATAGTGCAGAGTTATCTCAAAGAAAGGGGCCACGGTGTTTCTGTATCTCTATTATGTTGGTGCGGCTTCGGAACTTTTAAATATCTTGATATATCTCGCGAACTACGCATCTGATCAAAAAATATCATAGAACATAAAAAGTAGGAAACTTAATTCTCTACAAAAAAGGTCTCTTAACATTTTGCCATAGCTCGCTTCGTTTCCGAGATATTTGCAGATTTATCTCGAGGGAAGGGGCCTGACGGACATATTTCGAGATATTTCTTCTTCTTGTTGTTCCTCTTCTGCACAGCTAAGCTGGAAGCGGCATTTGCGGCTCGCACTAGTGCAGAGTTATCTCAAAGAAAGGCGCCACGGTGTTTCTTTATCTCTATTATGTTGGTGCAGCTTCGGATCTTTTAAATATCTCGATATATCTCGAAAACTACGCTTCTGATCAAAAAATATCATAGAACATAAATCGTAGGAAACATAATTCTCTACAAAAAAGGTCTCTTAACATTTTGCCTTAGCTCGTTTCGTTTCCGAGATATTTGCAGATATATCTCAAGGGAAGGGGCCTGACGGACATATTTCGAGATATTTCTTCTTCTTGTTGTTCTTCTTCTGCACAGCTAAGCTGGAAGTGGCATTTGCGTGTCGCACTAGTGCAGAGTTATCTCAAAGAAAGGGGCCACGGTGTTTCTGTATCTCTATTATGTTGGTGCGGCTTTGGAACTTTTAAATATCTCGATATATCTCGAAAACTACGCTTCTGACCAAAAAATATCATAGAACATAAATTGTACGAAACATAATTCTCTACAAAAAAGGTCTCTTAACATTTTGCCATAGCTCGCTTCGTTTCCGAGATATTTGCAGATATATCTCAAGGGAAGGGGCCTGACGGACATATTTCGAGATATTTCTTCTTCTTGTTGTTCTTCTTCTGCACAGCTAAGCTGGAAGTGGCATTTACAGCTCGCAATAGTGCAGAGTTATCTCAAAGAAAGGGGCCACGGTGTTTCTGTATCTCTATTATGTTGGTGCGGCTTCGGAACTTTTAAATATCTTGATATATCTCGAGAACTACGCATCTGATCAAAAAATATCATAGAACATAAAAAGTAGGAAACTTAATTCTCTACAAAAAAGGTCTCTTAACATTTTGCCATAGCTCGCTTCGTTTCCGAGATATTTGCAGATTTATCTCGAGGGAAGGGGCCTGACGGACATATTTCGAGATATTTCTTCTTCTTGTTGTTCCTCTTCTGCACAGCTAAGCTGGAAGCGGCATTTGCGGCTCGCACTAGTGCAGAGTTATCTCAAAGAAAGGGGCCACGGTGTTTCTTTATCTCTATTATGTTGGTGCAGCTTCGGATCTTTTAAATATCTCGATATATCTCGAAAACTACGCTTCTGATCAAAAAATATCATAGAACATAAATCGTAGGAAACATAATTCTCTACAAAAAAGGTCTCTTAACATTTTGCCTTAGCTCGTTTCGTTTCCGAGATATTTGCAGATATATCTCAAGGGAAGGGGCCTGACGGACATATTTCGAGATATTTCCTCTTCTTGTTGTTCTTCTTCTGCACAGCTAAACTGGAAGTGGCATTTCCAGCTCGCAATAGCGCAGAGTTATCTCAAAGAAAGGGGCCACGGTGTTGCTGTATCTCTATTATGTTGGTGCGGCTTCGGAACTTTTAAATATCTTGATATATCTCGAGAACTACGCTTCTGATCAAAAAATATCATAGAACATAAATTGTAGGAAACTGAATTCTCTACAAAAAAGGTCTCTTAACATTTTGCCATAGCTCTCTTCGTTTCCGAGATATTTGCAGATTTATCTCAAGGGAAGGGGCCTGACGGACATATTTCGAGATATTTCTTCTTCTTGTTGTTCTTCTGCACAGCTAAGCTGGAAGTGGCATTTGCAGCTCGCAATAGTGCATAGTTATCTGAAAGAAAGGGGCCACGGTGTTTCTGTATCTCTATTATGTTGGTGCGGCTTCGGAACTTTTAAATATCTTGATATATCTCGAGAACTACGCATCTAATCAAAAAATATCATAGAACATAAAAAGTAGGAAACTTAATTCTCTACAAAAAAGGTCTCTTAACATTTTGCCATAGCTCTCTTCGTTTCCGAGATATTTGCAGATTTATCTCAAGGGAAGGGGCCTGACGGACATATTTCGAGATATTTCTTCTTCTTGTTGTTCTTCTTCTGCACAGGTAAGCTGGAAGTGGCATTTGCAGCTCGCAATAGTGCAGAGTTATCTCAACGAAAGGGGCCACGGTATTTCTGTATCTCTATTATGTTGGTGCGGCTTCGGAACTTTTAAATATCTTGATATATCTCGAGAACTACGCATCTGATCAAAAAATATCATAGAACATAAAAAGTAGGAAACTTAATTCTCTACAAAAAAGGTCTCTTAACATTTTGCCATAGCTCGCTTCGTTTCCGAGATATTTGCAGATTTATCTCGAGGGAAGGGGCCTGACGGACATATTTCGAGATATTTCTTCTTCTTGTTGTTCCTCTTCTGCACAGCTAAGCTGGAAGCGGCATTTGCGGCTCGCACTAGTGCAGAGTTATCTCAAAGAAAGGGGCCACGGTGTTTCTTTATCTCTATTATGTTGGTGCAGCTTCGGATCTTTTAAATATCTCGATATATCTCGAAAACTACGCTTCTGATCAAAAAATATCATAGAACATAAATCGTAGGAAACATAATTCTCTACAAAAAAGGTCTCTTAACATTTTGCCTTAGCTCGTTTCGTTTCCGAGATATTTGCAGATATATCTCAAGGGAAGGGGCCTGACGGACATATTTCGAGATATTTCCTCTTCTTGTTGTTCTTCTTCTGCACAGCTAAACTGGAAGTGGCATTTCCAGCTCGCAATAGCGCAGAGTTATCTCAAAGAAAGGGGCCACGGTGTTGCTGTATCTCTATTATGTTGGTGCGGCTTCGGAACTTTTAAATATCTTGATATATCTCGAGAACTACGCTTCTGATCAAAAAATATCATAGCACATAAATTGTAGGAAACTGAATTCTCTACAAAAAAGGTCTCTTAACATTTTGCCATAGCTCTCTTCGTTTCCGAGATATTTGCAGATTTATCTCAAGGGAAGGGGCCTGACGGACATATTTCGAGATATTTCTTCTTCTTGTTGTTCTTCTTCTGCACAGGTAAGCTGGAAGTGGCATTTGCAGCTCGCAATAGTGCAGAGTTATCTCAACGAAAGGGGCCACGGTATTTCTGTATCTCTATTATGTTGGTGCGGCTTCGGAACTTTTAAATATCTTGATATATCTCGAGAACTACGCATCCGATCAAAAAATATCATAGAACAGAAAAAGTAGGAAACTTAATTCTCTACAAAAAAGGTCTCTTAACATTTTGTCATAGCTCGCTTCGTTTCCGAGATATTTGCAGATATATCTCAAGGGAAGGGGCCTGACGGACATATTTCGAGATATTTCTTCTTCTTGTTGTTCTTCTTCTGCACAGCTAAGCTGGAAGTGGCATTTACAGCGCGCAATAGTGCAGAGTTATCTCAAAGAAAGGGGCCACGGTGTTTCTGTATCTCTATTATGTTGGTGCGGCTTCGGAACTTTTAAATATCTTGATATATCTCGAGAACTACGCATCTGATCAAAAAATATCATAGAACATAAAAAGTAGGAAGCTTAATTCTCTACAAAAGGGGTCTCTTATGATTTTGCCATAGCTCGCTTCGTTTCCGAGATATTTGCAGATTTATCTCAAGGGAAGGGGCCTAACGGACATATTTCGAGATATTTCTTCTTCTTGTTGTTCTTCTTCTGCACAGCTAAACTGGAAGTGGCATTTCCAGCTCGCAGTAGTGCAGAGTTATCTCAAAGAGAGGGGCCACGGTGTTTCTGTATCTCTATTATGTTGGTGCGGCTTCGGAACTTTTAAATATCTCGATATATCTCGAAAACTCCGCTTCTGATCAAAAAATATCATAGAACATAAATTGTAGGAAACATAATTCTCTACAAAAAAGGTCTCTTAACATTTTGCCATAGCTCGCTTTGTTTCCGAGATATTTGCAGATATATCTCAAGGGAAGGGGCCTGGCGGACATATTTCGAGATATTTCTTCTTCTTGTTGTTCTTCTTCTGCACAGCTAAGCTGGAAGTGGCATTTGCGGCTCGCACTAGTGCAGAGTTATCTCAAAGAAAGGGGCCACGGTGTTTCTGTATCTCTATTATGTTGGTGCGGCTTTGGAACTTTTAAATATCTCGATATATCTCGAAAACTACGCTTCTGACCAAAAAATATCATAGAACATAAATTGTACGAAACATAATTCTCTACAAAAAAGGTCTCTTAACATTTTGCCATAGCTCGCTTCGTTTCCGAGATATTTGCAGATATATCTCAAGGGAAGGGGCCTGACGGACATATTTCGAGATATTTCTTCTTCTTGTTGTTCCTCTTCTGCACAGCTAAGCTGGAAGCGGCATTTGCGGCTCGCACTAGTGCAGAGTTATCTCAAAGAAAGGGGCCACGGTGTTTCTTTATCTCTATTATGTTGGTGCAGCTTCGGATCTTTTAAATATCTCGATATATCTCGAAAACTACGCTTCTGATCAAAAAATATCATAGAACAGAAAAAGTAGGAAACTTAATTCTCTACAAAAAAGGTCTCTTAACATTTTGTCATAGCTCGCTTCGTTTCCGAGATATTTGCAGATATATCTCAAGGGAAGGGGCCTGACGGACATATTTCGAGATATTTCTTCTTCTTGTTGTTCTTCTTCTGCACAGCTAAGCTGGAAGTGGCATTTACAGCGCGCAATAGTGCAGAGTTATCTCAAAGAAAGGGGCCACGGTGTTTCTGTATCTCTATTATGTTGGTGCGGCTTCGGAACTTTTAAATATCTTGATATATCTCGAGAACTACGCATCTGATCAAAAAATATCATAGAACATAAAAAGTAGGAAGCTTAATTCTCTACAAAAGGGGTCTCTTATGATTTTGCCATAGCTCGCTTCGTTTCCGAGATATTTGCAGATTTATCTCAAGGGAAGGGGCCTAACGGACATATTTCGAGATATTTCTTCTTCTTGTTGTTCTTCTTCTGCACAGCTAAACTGGAAGTGGCATTTCCAGCTCGCAGTAGTGCAGAGTTATCTCAAAGAGAGGGGCCACGGTGTTTCTGTATCTCTATTATGTTGGTGCGGCTTCGGAACTTTTAAATATCTCGATATATCTCGAAAACTCCGCTTCTGATCAAAAAATATCATAGAACATAAATTGTAGGAAACATAATTCTCTACAAAAAAGGTCTCTTAACATTTTGCCATAGCTCGCTTTGTTTCCGAGATATTTGCAGATATATCTCAAGGGAAGGGGCCTGGCGGACATATTTCGAGATATTTCTTCTTCTTGTTGTTCTTCTTCTGCACAGCTAAGCTGGAAGTGGCATTTGCGGCTCGCACTAGTGCAGAGTTATCTCAAAGAAAGGGGCCACGGTGTTTCTGTATCTCTATTATGTTGGTGCGGCTTTGGAACTTTTAAATATCTCGATATATCTCGAAAACTACGCTTCTGACCAAAAAATATCATAGAACATAAATTGTACGAAACATAATTCTCTACAAAAAAGGTCTCTTAACATTTTGCCATAGCTCGCTTCGTTTCCGAGATATTTGCAGATATATCTCAAGGGAAGGGGCCTGACGGACATATTTCGAGATATTTCTTCTTCTTGTTGTTCCTCTTCTGCACAGCTAAGCTGGAAGCGGCATTTGCGGCTCGCACTAGTGCAGAGTTATCTCAAAGAAAGGGGCCACGGTGTTTCTTTATCTCTATTATGTTGGTGCAGCTTCGGATCTTTTAAATATCTCGATATATCTCGAAAACTACGCTTCTGATCAAAAAATATCATAGAACATAAATCGTAGGAAACATAATTCTCTACAAAAAAGGTCTCTTAACATTTTGCCTTAGCTCGTTTCGTTTCCGAGATATTTGCAGATATATCTCAAGGGAAGGGGCCTGACGGACATATTTCGAGATATTTCCTCTTCTTGTTGTTCTTCTTCTGCACAGCTAAACTGGAAGTGGCATTTCCAGCTCGCAATAGCGCAGAGTTATCTCAAAGAAAGGGGCCACGGTGTTGCTGTATCTCTATTATGTTGGTGCGGCTTCGGAACTTTTAAATATCTTGATATATCTCGAGAACTACGCTTCTGATCAAAAAATATCATAGAACATAAATTGTAGGAAACTGAATTCTCTACAAAAAAGGTCTCTTAATATTTTGCCATAGCTCTCTTCGTTTCCGAGATATTTGCAGATTTATCTCAAGGGAAGGGGCCTGACGGACATATTTCGAGATATTTCTTCTTCTTGTTGTTCTTCTGCACAGCTAAGCTGGAAGTGGCATTTGCAGCTCGCAATAGTGCATAGTTATCTGAAAGAAAGGGGCCACGGTGTTTCTGTATCTCTATTATGTTGGTGCGGCTTCGGAACTTTTAAATATCTTGATATATCTCGAGAACTACGCATCTAATCAAAAAATATCATAGAACATAAAAAGTAGGAAACTTAATTCTCTACAAAAAAGGTCTCTTAACATTTTGCCATAGCTCTCTTCGTTTCCGAGATATTTGCAGATTTATCTCAAGGGAAGGGGCCTGACGGACATATTTCGAGATATTTCTTCTTCTTGTTGTTCTTCTTCTGCACAGGTAAGCTGGAAGTGGCATTTGCAGCTCGCAATAGTGCAGAGTTATCTCAACGAAAGGGGCCACGGTATTTCTGTATCTCTATTATGTTGGTGCGGCTTCGGAACTTTTAAATATCTTGATATATCTCGAGAACTACGCATCCGATCAAAAAATATCATAGAACAGAAAAAGTAGGAAACTTAATTCTCTACAAAAAAGGTCTCTTAACATTTTGTCATAGCTCGCTTCGTTTCCGAGATATTTGCAGATATATCTCAAGGGAAGGGGCCTGACGGACATATTTCGAGATATTTCTTCTTCTTGTTGTTCTTCTTCTGCACAGCTAAGCTGGAAGTGGCATTTACAGCGCGCAATAGTGCAGAGTTATCTCAAAGAAAGGGGCCACGGTGTTTCTGTATCTCTATTATGTTGGTGCGGCTTCGGAACTTTTAAATATCTTGATATATCTCGAGAACTACGCATCTGATCAAAAAATATCATAGAACATAAAAAGTAGGAAGCTTAATTCTCTACAAAAGGGGTCTCTTATTATTTTGCCATAGCTCGCTTCGTTTCCGAGATATTTGCAGATTTATCTCAAGGGAAGGGGCCTAACGGACATATTTCGAGATATTTCTTCTTCTTGTTGTTCTTCTTCTGCACAGCTAAACTGGAAGTGGCATTTCCAGCTCGCAGTAGTGCAGAGTTATCTCAAAGAGAGGGGCCACGGTGTTTCTGTATCTCTATTATGTTGGTGCGGCTTCGGAACTTTTAAATATCTCGATATATCTCGAAAACTCCGCTTCTGATCAAAAAATATCATAGAACATAAATTGTAGGAAACATAATTCTCTACAAAAAAGGTCTCTTAACATTTTGCCATAGCTCGCTTCGTTTCCGAGATATTTGCAGATTCAGCTCAAAGGAACTGGCCTGACGGACATATTTCGAGATATTTCTTCTTCTTGTTGTTCTTCCTCTGCACAGCTAAGCTGGAAGTGGCATTTGCGGCTCGCACTAGTGCAGAGTTATCTCAAAGAAAGGGGCCACGGTGTTTCTGTATCTCTATTATGTTGGTGCGGCTTTGGAACTTTTAAATATCTCGATATATCTCGAAAACTACGCTTCTGACCAAAAAATATCATAGAACATAAATTGTACGAAACATAATTCTCTACAAAAAAGGTCTCTTAACATTTTGCCATAGCTCGCTTCGTTTCCGAGATATTTGCAGATATATCTCAAGGGAAGGGGCCTGACGGACATATTTCGAGATATGTCTTCTTCTTGTTGTTCTTCTTCTGCACAGCTAAGCTGGAAGTGGCATTTACAGCTCGCAATAGTGCAGAGTTATCTCAAAGAAAGGGGCCACGGTGTTTCTGTATCTCTATTATGTTGGTGCGGCTTCGGAACTTTTAAATATCTTGATATATCTCGAGAACTACGAATCAGATCAAAAAATATCATAGAACATAAAAAGTAGGAAACTTAGTTCTCTACAAAAAAGGTCTCTTAACATTTTGCCATAGCTCTCTTCGTTTCCGAGATATTTGCAGATTTATCTCAAGGGAAGGGGCCTGACGGACATATTTCGAGATATTTCTTCTTCTTGATGTTCTTCTTCTGCACAGCTAAGCTGGAAGTGGCATTTGCAGCTCGCAGTAGTGCAGAGTTATCTCAAAGAAAGGGGCCACGGTGTTTCTGTATCTCTATTATGTTGGTGCGGCTTCGGAACTTTTAAATATCTTGATATATCTCGAGAACTACGCATCAGATCAAAAAATATCATAGAACATAAAAAGTAGGAACCTTAATTCTCTACGAAAAAGGTCTCTTAACATTTTGCCATAGCTCTCTTCGTTTCCGAGATATTTGCAGATTTATCTCAAGGGAAGGGGCCTGACGGACATATTTCGAGATATTTCTTCTTCTTGATGTTCTTCTTCTGCACAGCTAAGCTGGAAGTGGCATTTGCAGCTCGCAATAGTGCAGAGTTATCTCAAAGAAAGGGGCCACGGTGTTTCTGTATCTCTATTATGTTGGTGCGGCTTCGGAACTTTTAAATATCTTGATATATCTCGAGAACTACGCATCAGATCAAAAAATATCATAGAACATAAAAAGTAGGAAACTTAATTCTCTACAAAAAAGGTCTCTTAACATTTTGCCATAGCTCTCTTCGTTTCCGAGATATTTGCAGATTTATCTCAAGGGAAGGGGCCTGACGGACATATTTCGAGATATTTCTTCTTCTTGATGTTCTTCTTCTGCACAGCTAAGCTGGAAGTGGCATTTGCAGCTCGCAATAGTGCAGAGTTATCTCAAAGAAAGGGGCCACGGTGTTTCTGTATCTCTATTATGTTGGTGCGGCTTCGGAACTTTTAAATATCTTGATATATCTCGAGAACTACGCATCACATCAAAAAATATCATAGAACATAAATTGTAGGAAACATAATTCTCTACAAAAAAGGTCTCTTAACATTTTGCCATAGCTCGCTTCGTTTCCGAGATATTTGCAGATATATCTCAAGGGAAGGGGCCTGACGGACATATTTCGAGATATGTCTTCTTCTTGTTGTTCTTCTTCTGCACAGCTAAGCTGGAAGTGGCATTTACAGCTCGCAATAGTGCAGAGTTATCTCAAAGAAAGGGGCCACGGTGTTTCTGTATCTCTATTATGTTGGTGCGGCTTCGGAACTTTTAAATATCTTGATATATCTCGCGAACTACGCATCTGATCAAAAAATATCATAGAACATGAAAAGTAGGAAACTTAATTCTCTACAAAAAAGGTCTCTTAACATTTTGCCATAGCTCGCTTCGTTTCCGAGATATTTGCAGATTTATCTCAAGGGAAGGGGCCTAACGGACATATTTCGAGATATTTCTTCTTCTTGTTGTTCTTCTTCTGCACAGCTAAACTGGAAGTGGCATTTCCAGCTCGCAATAGTGCAGAGTTATCTCAAAGAGAGGGGCCACGGTGTTTCTGTATCTCTATTATGTTGGTGCGGCTTCGGAACTTTTAAATATCTTGATATATCTCGAGAGCTACGCGTCTGATCAAAAAATATCATAGAACATAAAAAGTAGGAAACATAATTCTCTACAAAAAAGGTCTCTTAAAATTTTGCCATAGCTCGCTTCGTTTCCGAGATATTTGCAGATTCAGCTCAAAGGAACTGGCCTGACGGACATATTTCGAGATATTTGTTCTTCTTGTTGTTCTTCTTCTGCACAGCTAAGCTGGAAGTGGCATTTGCGGCTCGCACTAGTGCAGAGTTATCTCAAACAAAGGGGCCACGGTGTTTCTGTATCTCTATTATGTTGGTGCGGCTTCGGAACTTTTAAATATCTTGATATATCTCGAGAACTACGCATCTGATCAAAAAATATCATAGAACATAAAAAGTAGGAAACTTAATTCTCTACAAAAAAGGTCTCTTAACATTTTGCCATAGCTCGCTTCGTTTCCGAGATATTTGCAGATTTATCTCAAGGGAAGGGGCCTGACGGACATATTTCGAGATATTTCTTCTTCTTGTTGTTCTTCTTCTGCACAGCTAAGCTGGAAGTGGCATTTGCGGCTCGCACTAGTGCAGAGTTATCTCAAAGAAAGGGGCCACGGTGTTTCTGTATCTCTATTATGTTGGTGCGGCTTTGGAACTTTTAAATATCTCGATATATCTCGAAAACTACGCTTCTGACCAAAAAATATCATAGAACATAAATTGTACGAAACATAATTCTCTACAAAAAAGGTCTCTTAACATTTTGCCATAGCTCGCTTCGTTTCCGAGATATTTGCAGATATATCTCAAGGGAAGGGGCCTGACGGACATATTTCGAGATATTTCTTCTTCTTGTTGTTCTTCTTCTGCACAGCTAAGCTGGAAGTGGCATTTACAGCGCGCAATAGTGCAGAGTTATCTCAAAGAAAGGGGCCACGGTGTTTCTGTATCTCTATTATGTTGGTGCGGATTCGGAACTTTTAAATATCTTGATATATCTCGAGAACTACGCATCTGATCAAAAAATATCATAGAACATAAAAAGTAGGAAGCTTAATTCTCTACAAAAGAGGTCTCTTATCATTTTGCCATAGCTCGCTTCGTTTCCGAGATATTTGCAGATTTATCTCAAGGGAAGGGGCCTAACGGACATATTTCGAGATATTTCTTCTTCTTGTTGTTCTTCTTCTGCACAGCTAAACTGGAAGTGGCATTTCCAGCTCGCAGTAGTGCAGAGTTATCTCAAAGAGAGGGGCCACGGTGTTTCTGTATCTCTATTATGTTGGTGCGGCTTCGGAACTTTTAAATATCTCGATATATCTCGAAAACTACGCTTCTGATCAAAAAATATCATAGAACATAAATTGTAGGAAACATAATTCTCTACAAAAAAGGTCTCTTAACATTTTGCCATAGCTCGCTTCGTTTCCGAGATATTTGCAGATATATCTCAAGGGAAGGGGCCTGACGGACATATTTCGAGATATTTCTTCTTCTTGTTGTTCTTCTTCTGCACAGCTAAGCTGGAAGTGGCATTTGCGGCTCGCACTAGTGCAGAGTTATCTCAAAGAAAGGGGCCACGGTGTTTCTGTATCTCTATTATGTTGGTGCGGCTTTGGAACTTTTAAATATCTCGATATATCTCGAAAACTACGCTTCTGACCAAAAAATATCATAGAACATAAATTGTACGAAACATAATTCTCTACAAAAAAGGTCTCTTAACATTTTGCCATAGCTCGCTTCGTTTCCGAGATATTTGCAGATATATCTCAAGGGAAGGGGCCTGACGGACATATTTCGAGATATTTCTTCTTCTTGTTGTTCTTCTTCTGCACAGCTAAGCTGGAAGTGGCATTTACAGCTCGCAATAGTGCAGAGTTATCTCAAAGAAAGGGGCCACGGTGTTTCTGTATCTCTATTATGTTGGTGCGGCTTCGGAACTTTTAAATATCTTGATATATCTCGAGAACTACGCATCTGATCAAAAAATATCATAGAACATAAAAAGCAGGAAACTTAATTCTCTACAAAAAAGGTCTCTTAACATTTTGCCATAGCTCGCTTCGTTTCCGAGATATTTGCAGATTCAGCTCAAAGGAACTGGCCTGACGGACATATTTCGAGATATTTCTTCTTCTTGTTGTTCTTCCTCTGCACAGCTAAGCTGGAAGTGGCATTTGCGGCTCGCACTAGTGCAGAGTTATCTCAAAGAAAGGGGCCACGGTGTTTCTGTATCTCTATTATGTTGGTGCGGCTTTGGAACTTTTAAATATCTCGATATATCTCGAAAACTACGCTTCTGACCAAAAAATATCATAGAACATAAATTGTACGAAGCACAATTCTCTACAAAAAAGGTCTCTTAACATTTTGCCATAGCTCGCTTCGTTTCCGAGATATTTGCAGATATATCTCAAGGGAAGGGGCCTGACGGACATATTTCGAGATATTTCTTCTTCTTGTTGTTCTTCTTCTGCACAGCTAAGCTGGAAGTGGCATTTACAGCTCGCAATAGTGCAGAGTTATCTCAAAGAAAGGGGCCACGGTGTTTCTGTATCTCTATTATGTTGGTGCGGCTTCGGAACTTTTAAATATCTTGATATATCTCGAGAACTACGCATCTGATCAAAAAATATCATAGAACATAAAAAGTAGGAAACTTAATTCTCTACAAAAAAGGTCTCTTAACATTTTGCCATAGCTCGCTTCGTTTCCGAGATATTTGCAGATTCAGCTCAAAGGAACTGGCCTGACGGACATATTTCGAGATATTTCTTCTTCTTGTTGTTCTTCCTCTGCACAGCTAAGCTGGAAGTGGCATTTGCGGCTCGCACTAGTGCAGAGTTATCTCAAAGAAAGGGGCCACGGTGTTTCTGTATCTCTATTATGTTGGTGCGGCTTTGGAACTTTTAAATATCTCGATATATCTCGAAAACTACGCTTCTGACCAAAAAATATCATAGAACATAAATTGTACGAAACATAATTCTCTACAAAAAAGGTCTCTTAACATTTTGCCATAGCTCGCTTCGTTTCCGAGATATTTGCAGATATATCTCAAGGGAAGGGGCCTGACGGACATATTTCGAGATATGTCTTCTTCTTGTTGTTCTTCTTCTGCACAGCTAAGCTGGAAGTGGCATTTACAGCTCGCAATAGTGCAGAGTTATCTCAAAGAAAGGGGCCACGGTGTTTCTGTATCTCTATTATGTTGGTGCGGCTTCGGAACTTTTAAATATCTTGATATATCTCGAGAACTACGCATCAGATCAAAAAATATCATAGAACATAAAAAGTAGGAAACTTAGTTCTCTACAAAAAAGGTCTCTGAACATTTTGCCATAGCTCTCTTCGTTTCCGAGATATTTGCAGATTTATCTCAAGGGAAGGGGCCTGACGGACATATTTCGAGATATTTCTTCTTCTTGATGTTCTTCTTCTGCACAGCTAAGCTGGAAGTGGCATTTGCAGCTCGCAATAGTGCAGAGTTATCTCAAAGAAAGGGGCCACGGTGTTTCTGTATCTCTATTATGTTGGTGCGGCTTCGGAACTTTTAAATATCTTGATATATCTCGAGAACTACGCATCAGATCAAAAAATATCATAGAACATAAAAAGTAGGAAACTTAATTCTCTACGAAAAAGGTCTCTTAACATTTTGCCATAGCTCTCTTCGTTTCCGAGATATTTGCAGATTTATCTCAAGGGAAGGGGCCTGACGGACATATTTCGAGATATTTCTTCTTCTTGATGTTCTTCTTCTGCACAGCTAAGCTGGAAGTGGCATTTGCAGCTCGCAATAGTGCAGAGTTATCTCAAAGAAAGGGGCCACGGTGTTTCTGTATCTCTATTATGGTGGTGCGGCTTCGGAACTTTTAAATATCTTGATATATCTCGAGAACTACGCATCAGATCAAAAAATATCATAGAACATAAAAAGTAGGAAACTTAATTCTCTACAAAAAAGGTCTCTTAACATTTTGCCATAGCTCTCTTCGTTTCCGAGATATTTGCAGATTTATCTCAAGGGAAGGGGCCTGACGGACATATTTCGAGATATTTCTTCTTCTTGATGTTCTTCTTCTGCACAGCTAAGCTGGAAGTGGCATTTGCAGCTCGCAATAGTGCAGAGTTATCTCAAAGAAAGGGGCCACGGTGTTTCTGTATCTCTATTATGTTGGTGCGGCTTCGGAACTTTTAAATATCTTGATATATCTCGAGAACTACGCATCAGATCAAAAAATATCATAGAACATAAATTGTAGGAAACATAATTCTCTACAAAAAAGGTCTCTTTACATTTTGCCATAGCTCGCTTCGTTTCCGAGATATTTGCAGATTTATCTCAAGGGAAGGGGCCTAACGGACATATTTCGAGATATTTCTTCTTCTTGTTGTTCTTCTTCTGCACAGCTAAACTGGAAGTGGCATTTCCAGCTCGCAATAGTGCAGAGTTATCTCAAAGAGAGGGGCCACGGTGTTTCTGTATCTCTATTATGTTGGTGCGGCTTCGGAACTTTTAAATATCTTGATATATCTCGAGAGCTACGCGTCTGATCAAAAAATATCATAGAACATAAAAAGTAGGAAACATAATTCTCTACAAAAAAGGTCTCTTAAAATTTTGCCATAGCTCGCTTCGTTTCCGAGATATTTGCAGATTCAGCTCAAAGGAACTGGCCTGACGGACATATTTCGAGATATTTGTTCTTCTTGTTGTTCTTCTTCTGCACAGCTAAGCTGGAAGTGGCATTTGCGGCTCGCACTAGTGCAGAGTTATCTCAAACAAAGGGGCCACGGTGTTTCTGTATCTCTATTATGTTGGTGCGGCTTCGGAACTTTTAAATATCTTGATATATCTCGAGAACTACGCATCTGATCAAAAAATATCATAGAACATAAAAAGTAGGAAACTTAATTCTCTACAAAAAAGGTCTCTTAACATTTTGCCATAGCTCGCTTCGTTTCCGAGATATTTGCAGATTTATCTCAAGGGAAGGGGCCTGACGGACATATTTCGAGATATTTCTTCTTCTTGTTGTTCTTCTTCTGCACAGCTAAGCTGGAAGTGGCATTTGCGGCTCGCACTAGTGCAGAGTTATCTCAAAGAAAGGGGCCACAGTGTTTCTGTATCTCTATTATGTTGGTGCGGCTTTGGAACTTTTAAATATCTCGATATATCTCGAAAACTACGCTTCTGACCAAAAAATATCATAGAACATAAATTGTACGAAACATAATTCTCTACAAAAAAGGTCTCTTAACATTTTGCCATAGCTCGCTTCGTTTCCGAGATATTTGCAGATATATCTCAAGGGAAGGGGCCTGACGGACATATTTCGAGATATTTCTTCTTCTTGTTGTTCTTCTTCTGCACAGCTAAGCTGGAAGTGGCATTTACAGCGCGCAATAGTGCAGAGTTATCTCAAAGAAAGGGGCCACGGTGTTTCTGTATCTCTATTATGTTGGTGCGGATTCGGAACTTTTAAATATCTTGATATATCTCGAGAACTACGCATCTGATCAAAAAATATCATAGAACATAAAAAGTAGGAAGCTTAATTCTCTACAAAAGAGGTCTCTTATCATTTTGCCATAGCTCGCTTCGTTTCCGAGATATTTGCAGATTTATCTCAAGGGAAGGGGCCTAACGGACATATTTCGAGATATTTCTTCTTCTTGTTGTTCTTCTTCTGCACAGCTAAACTGGAAGTGGCATTTCCAGCTCGCAGTAGTGCAGAGTTATCTCAAAGAGAGGGGCCACGGTGTTTCTGTATCTCTATTATGTTGGTGCGGCTTCGGAACTTTTAAATATCTCGATATATCTCGAAAACTACGCTTCTGACCAAAAAATATCATAGAACATAAATTGTACGAAGCATAATTCTCTACAAAAAAGGTCTCTTAACATTTTGCCATAGCTCGCTTCGTTTCCGAGATATTTGCAGATATATCTCAAGGGAAGGGGCCTGACGGACATATTTCGAGATATTTCTTCTTCTTGTTGTTCTTCTTCTGCACAGCTAAGCTGGAAGTGGCATTTACAGCTCGCAATAGTGCAGAGTTATCTCAAAGAAAGGGGCCACGGTGTTTCTGTATCTCTATTATGTTGGTGCGGCTTCGGAACTTTTAAATATCTTGATATATCTCGAGAACTACGCATCTGATCAAAAAATATCATAGAACATAAAAAGTAGGAAACTTAATTCTCTACAAAAAAGGTCTCTTAACATTTTGCCATAGCTCGCTTCGTTTCCGAGATATTTGCAGATTCAGCTCAAAGGAACTGGCCTGACGGACATATTTCGAGATATTTCTTCTTCTTGTTGTTCTTCCTCTGCACAGCTAAGCTGGAAGTGGCATTTGCGGCTCGCACTAGTGCAGAGTTATCTCAAAGAAAGGGGCCACGGTGTTTCTGTATCTCTATTATGTTGGTGCGGCTTTGGAACTTTTAAATATCTCGATATATCTCGAAAACTACGCTTCTGACCAAAAAATATCATAGAACATAAATTGTACGAAACATAATTCTCTACAAAAAAGGTCTCTTAACATTTTGCCATAGCTCGCTTCGTTTCCGAGATATTTGCAGATATATCTCAAGGGAAGGGGCCTGACGGACATATTTCGAGATATTTCTTCTTCTTGTTGTTCTTCTTCTGCACAGCTAAGCTGGAAGTGGCATTTACAGCTCGCAATAGTGCAGAGTTATCTCAAAGAAAGGGGCCACGGTGTTTCTGTATCTCTATTATGTTGGTGCGGCTTCGGAACTTTTAAATATCTTGATATATCTCGAGAACTACGCATCTGATCAAAAAATATCATAGAACATAAAAAGTAGGAAACTTAATTCTCTACAAAAAAGGTCTCTTAACATTTTGCCATAGCTCGCTTCGTTTCCGAGATATTTGCAGATTCAGCTCAAAGGAACTGGCCTGACGGACATATTTCGAGATATTTCTTCTTCTTGTTGTTCTTCCTCTGCACAGCTAAGCTGGAAGTGGCATTTGCAGATCGCAATAGTGCAGAGTTATCTCAAAGAAAGGGGCCACGGTGTTTCTGTATCTCTATTATGTTGGTGCGGCTTTGGAACTTTTAAATATCTCGATATATCTCGAAAACTGCGCTTCTGATCAAAAAATATCATAGAACATAAATTGTAGGAAACATAATTCTCTACAAAAAAGGTCTCTTAACATTTTGCCATAGCTCGCTTCGTTTCCGAGATATTTGCAGATATATCTCAAGGGAAGGGGCCTGACGGACATATTTCGAGATATGTCTTCTTCTTGTTGTTCTTCTTCTGCACAGCTAAGCTGGAAGTGGCATTTACAGCTCGCAATAGTGCAGAGTTATCTCAAAGAAAGGGGCCACGGTGTTTCTGTATCTCTATTATGTTGGTGCGGCTTCGGAACTTTTAAATATCTTGATATATCTCGAGAACTACGCATCAGATCAAAAAATATCATAGAACATAAAAAGTAGGAAACTCAGTTCTCTACAAAAAAGGTCTCTTAACATTTTGCCATAGCTCTCTTCGTTTCCGAGATATTTGCAGATTTATCTCAAGGGAAGGGGCCTGACGGACATATTTCGAGATATTTCTTCTTCTTGATGTTCTTCTTCTGCACAGCTAAGCTGGAAGTGGCATTTGCAGCTCGCAATAGTGCAGAGTTATCTCAAAGAAAGGGGCCACGGTGTTTCTGTATCTCTATTATGTTGGTGCGGCTTCGGAACTTTTAAATATCTTGATATATCTCGAGAACTACGCATCAGATCAAAAAATATCATAGAACATAAAAAGTAGGAAACTTAATTCTCTACAAAAAAGGTCTCTTAACATTTTGCCATAGCTCGCTTCGTTTCCGAGATATTTGCAGATTTATCTCAAGGGAAGGGGCCTGACGGACATATTTCGAGATATTTCTTCTTCTTGTTGTTCTTCTTCTGCACAGCTAAGCTGGAAGTGGCATTTGCGGCTCGCACTAGTGCAGAGTTATCTCAAAGAAAGGGGCCACGGTGTTTCTGTATCCCTATTATGTTGGTGCGGCTTCGGAACTTTTAAATATCTCGATATATCTCGAAAACTACGCTTCTGATCAAAAAATATCATAGAACATAAATTGTAGGAAACATAATTCTCTACAAAAAACGTCTCTTAACATTTTGCCATAGCTCGCTTCGTTTCCGAGATATTTGCAGATTCAGCTCAAAGGAACTGGCCTGACGGACATATTTCGAGATATTTCTTCTTCTTGTTGTTCTTCTTCTGCACAGCTAAACTGGAAGTGGCATTTCCAGCTCGCAATAGTGCAGAGTTATCTCAAAGAAAGGGGCCACGGTGTTTCTGTATCTCTATTATGTTGGTGCGGCTTCGGAACTTTTAAATATCTTGATATATCTCGAGAACTACGCATCTGATCAAAAAATATCATAGAACCTGAAAAGTAGGAAACTTAATTCTCTACAAAAAAGGTCTCTTAACATTTTGCCATAGCTCGCTTCGTTTCCGAGATATTTGCAGATTTATCTGAAGGGAAGGGGCCTACCGGACATATTTCGAGATATTTCTTCTTCTTGTTGTTCTTCTTCTGCACAGCTAAACTGGAAGTGGCATTTCCAGCTCGCAATAGTGCAGAGTTATCTCAAAGAAAGGGGCCACGGTGTTTCTGTATCTCTATTATGTTGGTGCGGCTTCGGAACTTTTAAATATCTTGATATATCTCGAGAACTACGCATCTGATCAAAAAATATCATAGAACATAAAAAGTAGGAAACTTAATTCTCTACAAAAAAGGTCTCTTAACATTTTGCCATAGCTCGCTTCGTTTCCGAGATATTTGCAGATTTATCTCAAGGGAAGGGGCCTGACGGACATATTTCGAGATATTTCTTCTTCTTGTTGTTCTTCTTCTGCACAGCTGAGCTGGAAGTGGCATTTGCAGGTCGCAATAGTGCAGAGTTATCTCAAAGAAAGGGGCCACGGTGTTTCTGTATCTCTATTATGTTGGTGCGGCTTCGGAACTTTTAAATGTCTCGATATATCTCGAAAACTACGCTTCTGATCAAAAAATATCATAGAACATAAAAAGTAGGAAACTTAATTCTCTACAAAAAAGGTCTCTTAACATTTTGCCATAGCTCGCTGCGTTTCCGAGATATTTGCAGATTTATCTCAAGGGAAGGGGCCTAACGGACATATTTCGAGATATTTCTTCTTCTTGTTGTTCTTCTTCTGCACAGCTAAACTGGAAGTGGCATTTCCAGCTCGCAATAGTGCAGAGTTATCTCAAAGAAAGAGGCCACGGTGTTTCTGTACCTCTATTATGTTGGTGCAATTCCGGAACTTTTAAATATCTTGATATATCTCGAGAACTACGCATCTGATCAAAAAATATCATACTACATAAAAAGTAGGAAACTTAATTCTCTACAAGAAAGGTCTCGAAACATTTTGCCATAGCTCGCTTCGTTTCCGAGATATTTGCAGATTTATCTGAAGGGAAGGGGCCTGACGGACATATTTCGAGATATTTCTTCTTCTTGATGTTCTTCTTCTGCACAGCTAAGCTGGAAGTGGCATTTGCAGCTCGCAATAGTGCAGAGTTATCTCAAAGAAAGGGGCCACGGTGTTTCTGTATCTCTATTATGTTGGTGCGGCTTCGGAACTTTTAAATATCTTGATATATCTCGAGAACTACGCATCAGATCAAAAAATATCATAGAACATAAATTGTAGGAAACATAATTCTCTACAAAAAAGGTCTCTTAACATTTTGCCATAGCTCGCTTCGTTTCCGAGATATTTGCAGATATATCTCAAGGGAAGGGGCCTGACGGACATATTTCGAGATATGTCTTCTTCTTGTTGTTCTTCTTCTGCACAGCTAAGCTGGAAGTGGCATTTACAGCTCGCAATAGTGCAGAGTTATCTCAAAGAAAGGGGCCACGGTGTTTCTGTATCTCTATTATGTTGGTGCGGCTTCGGAACTTTTAAATATCTTGATATATCTCGCGAACTACGCATCTGATCAAAAAATATCATAGAACATGAAAAGTAGGAAACTTAATTCTCTACAAAAAAGGTCTCTTAACATTTTGCCATAGCTCGCTTCGTTTCCGAGATATTTGCAGATTTATCTCAAGGGAAGGGGCCTAACGGACATATTTCGAGATATTTCTTCTTCTTGTTGTTCTTCTTCTGCACAGCTAAACTGGAAGTGGCATTTCCAGCTCGCAATAGTGCAGAGTTATCTCAAAGAGAGGGGCCACGGTGTTTCTGTATCTCTATTATGTTGGTGCGGCTTCGGAACTTTTAAATATCTTGATATATCTCGAGAGCTACGCGTCTGATCAAAAAATATCATAGAACATAAAAAGTAGGAAACATAATTCTCTACAAAAAAGGTCTCTTAAAATTTTGCCATAGCTCGCTTCGTTTCCGAGATATTTGCAGATTCAGCTCAAAGGAACTGGCCTGACGGACATATTTCGAGATATGTCTTCTTCTTGTTGTTCTTCTTCTGCACAGCTAAGCTGGAAGTGGCATTTACAGCTCGCAATAGTGCAGAGTTATCTCAAAGAAAGGGGCCACGGTGTTTCTGTATCTCTATTATGTTGGTGCGGCTTCGGAACTTTTAAATATCTTGATATATCTCGCGAACTACGCATCTGATCAAAAAATATCATAGAACATGAAAAGTAGGAAACTTAATTCTCTACAAAAAAGGTCTCTTAACATTTTGCCATAGCTCGCTTCGTTTCCGAGATATTTGCAGATTTATCTCAAGGGAAGGGGCCTAACGGACATATTTCGAGATATTTCTTCTTCTTGTTGTTCTTCTTCTGCACAGCTAAACTGGAAGTGGCATTTCCAGCTCGCAATAGTGCAGAGTTATCTCAAAGAGAGGGGCCACGGTGTTTCTGTATCTCTATTATGTTGGTGCGGCTTCGGAACTTTTAAATATCTTGATATATCTCGAGAGCTACGCGTCTGATCAAAAAATATCATAGAACATAAAAAGTAGGAAACATAATTCTCTACAAAAAAGGTCTCTTAAAATTTTGCCATAGCTCGCTTCGTTTCCGAGATATTTGCAGATTCAGCTCAAAGGAACTGGCCTGACGGACATATTTCGAGATATTTGTTCTTCTTGTTGTTCTTCTTCTGCACAGCTAAGCTGGAAGTGGCATTTGCGGCTCGCACTAGTGCAGAGTTATCTCAAACAAAGGGGCCACGGTGTTTCTGTATCTCTATTATGTTGGTGCGGCTTCGGAACTTTTAAATATCTTGATATATCTCGAGAACTACGCATCTGATCAAAAAATATCATAGAACATAAAAAGTAGGAAACTTAATTCTCTACAAAAAAGGTCTCTTAACATTTTGCCATAGCTCGCTTCGTTTCCGAGATATTTGCAGATTTATCTCAAGGGAAGGGGCCTGACGGACATATTTCGAGATATTTCTTCTTCTTGTTGTTCTTCTTCTGCACAGCTAAGCTGGAACTGGCATTTGCGGCTCGCACTAGTGCAGAGTTATCTCAAAGAAAGGGGCCACAGTGTTTCTGTATCTCTATTATGTTGGTGCGGCTTTGGAACTTTTAAATATCTCGATATATCTCGAAAACTACGCTTCTGACCAAAAAATATCATAGAACATAAATTGTACGAAACATAATTCTCTACAAAAAAGGTCTCTTAACATTTTGCCATAGCTCGCTTCGTTTCCGAGATATTTGCAGATATATCTCAAGGGAAGGGGCCTGACGGACATATTTCGAGATATTTCTTCTTCTTGTTGTTCTTCTTCTGCACAGCTAAGCTGGAAGTGGCATTTACAGCGCGCAATAGTGCAGAGTTATCTCAAAGAAAGGGGCCACGGTGTTTCTGTATCTCTATTATGTTGGTGCGGATTCGGAACTTTTAAATATCTTGATATATCTCGAGAACTACGCATCTGATCAAAAAATATCATAGAACATAAAAAGTAGGAAGCTTAATTCTCTACAAAAGAGGTCTCTTATCATTTTGCCATAGCTCGCTTCGTTTCCGAGATATTTGCAGATTTATCTCAAGGGAAGGGGCCTAACGGACATATTTCGAGATATTTCTTCTTCTTGTTGTTCTTCTTCTGCACAGCTAAACTGGAAGTGGCATTTCCAGCTCGCAGTAGTGCAGAGTTATCTCAAAGAGAGGGGCCACGGTGTTTCTGTATCTCTATTATGTTGGTGCGGCTTCGGAACTTTTAAATATCTCGATATATCTCGAAAACTACGCTTCTGATCAAAAAATATCATAGAACATAAATTGTAGGAAACATAATTCTCTACAAAAAAGGTCTCTTAACATTTTGCGATAGCTCGCTTCGTTTCCGAGATATTTGCAGATATATCTCAAGGGAAGGGGCCTGACGGACATATTTCGAGATATTTCTTCTTCTTGTTGTTCTTCTTCTGCACAGCTAAGCTGGAAGTGGCATTTGCGGCTCGCACTAGTGCAGAGTTATCTCAAAGAAAGGGGCCACGGTGTTTCTGTATCTCTATTATGTTGGTGCGGCTTTGGAACTTTTAAATATCTCGATATATCTCGAAAACTACGCTTCTGACCAAAAAATATCATAGAACATAAATTGTACGAAACATAATTCTCTACAAAAAAGGTCTCTTAACATTTTGCCATAGCTCGCTTCGTTTCCGAGATATTTGCAGATATATCTCAAGGGAAGGGGCCTGACGGACATATTTCGAGATATTTCTTCTTCTTGTTGTTCTTCTTCTGCACAGCTAAGCTGGAAGTGGCATTTACAGCTCGCAATAGTGCAGAGTTATCTCAAAGAAAGGGGCCACGGTGTTTCTGTATCTCTATTATGTTGGTGCGGCTTCGGAACTTTTAAATATCTTGATATATCTCGAGAACTACGCATCTGATCAAAAAATATCATAGAACATAAAAAGCAGGAAACTTAATTCTCTACAAAAAAGGTCTCTTAACATTTTGCCATAGCTCGCTTCGTTTCCGAGATATTTGCAGATTCAGCTCAAAGGAACTGGCCTGACGGACATATTTCGAGATATTTCTTCTTCTTGTTGTTCTTCCTCTGCACAGCTAAGCTGGAAGTGGCATTTGCGGCTCGCACTAGTGCAGAGTTATCTCAAAGAAAGGGGCCACGGTGTTTCTGTATCTCTATTATGTTGGTGCGGCTTTGGAACTTTTAAATATCTCGATATATCTCGAAAACTACGCTTCTGACCAAAAAATATCATAGAACATAAATTGTACGAAGCATAATTCTCTACAAAAAAGGTCTCTTAACATTTTGCCATAGCTCGCTTCGTTTCCGAGATATTTGCAGATATATCTCAAGGGAAGGGGCCTGACGGACATATTTCGAGATATTTCTTCTTCTTGTTGTTCTTCTTCTGCACAGCTAAGCTGGAAGTGGCATTTACAGCTCGCAATAGTGCAGAGTTATCTCAAAGAAAGGGGCCACGGTGTTTCTGTATCTCTATTATGTTGGTGCGGCTTCGGAACTTTTAAATATCTTGATATATCTCGAGAACTACGCATCTGATCAAAAAATATCATAGAACATAAAAAGTAGGAAACTTAATTCTCTACAAAAAAGGTCTCTTAACATTTTGCCATAGCTCGCTTCGTTTCCGAGATATTTGCAGATTCAGCTCAAAGGAACTGGCCTGACGGACATATTTCGAGATATTTCTTCTTCTTGTTGTTCTTCCTCTGCACAGCTAAGCTGGAAGTGGCATTTGCGGCTCGCACTAGTGCAGAGTTATCTCAAAGAAAGGGGCCACGGTGTTTCTGTATCTCTATTATGTTGGTGCGGCTTTGGAACTTTTAAATATCTCGATATATCTCGAAAACTACGCTTCTGACCAAAAAATATCATAGAACATAAATTGTACGAAACATAATTCTCTACAAAAAAGGTCTCTTAACATTTTGCCATAGCTCGCTTCGTTTCCGAGATATTTGCAGATATATCTCAAGGGAAGGGGCCTGACGGACATATTTCGAGATATTTCTTCTTCTTGTTGTTCTTCTTCTGCACAGCTAAGCTGGAAGTGGCATTTACAGCTCGCAATAGTGCAGAGTTATCTCAAAGAAAGGGGCCACGGTGTTTCTGTATCTCTATTATGTTGGTGCGGCTTCGGAACTTTTAAATATCTTGATATATCTCGAGAACTACGCATCTGATCAAAAAATATCATAGAACATAAAAAGTAGGAAACTTAATTCTCTACAAAAAAGGTCTCTTAACATTTTGCCATAGCTCGCTTCGTTTCCGAGATATTTGCAGATTCAGCTCAAAGGAACTGGCCTGACGGACATATTTCGAGATATTTCTTCTTCTTGTTGTTCTTCCTCTGCACAGCTAAGCTGGAAGTGGCATTTGCGGCTCGCACTAGTGCAGAGTTATCTCAAAGAAAGGGGCCACGGTGTTTCTGTATCTCTATTATGTTGGTGCGGCTTTGGAACTTTTAAATATCTCGATATATCTCGAAAACTACGCTTCTGACCAAAAAATATCATAGAACATAAATTGTACGAAACATAATTCTCTACAAAAAAGGTCTCTTAACATTTTGCCATAGCTCGCTTCGTTTCCGAGATATTTGCAGATATATCTCAAGGGAAGGGGCCTGACGGACATATTTCGAGATATTTCTTCTTCTTGTTGTTCTTCTTCTGCACAGCTAAGCTGGAAGTGGCATTTACAGCTCGCAATAGTGCAGAGTTATCTCAAAGAAAGGGGCCACGGTGTTTCTGTATCTCTATTATGTTGGTGCGGCTTCGGAACTTTTAAATATCTTGATATATCTCGAGAACTACGCATTTGATCAAAAAATATCATAGAACATAAAAAGTAGGAAACTTAATTCTCTACAAAAAAGGTCTCTTAACATTTTGCCATAGCTCGCTTCGTTTCCGAGATATTTGCAGATTCAGCTCAAAGGAACTGGCCTGACGGACATATTTCGAGATATTTCTTCTTCTTGTTGTTCTTCCTCTGCACAGCTAAGCTGGAAGTGGCATTTGCAGATCGCAATAGTGCAGAGTTATCTCAAAGAAAGGGGCCACGGTGTTTCTGTATCTCTATTATGTTGGTGCGGCTTTGGAACTTTTAAATATCTCGATATATCTCGAAAACTGCGCTTCTGATCAAAAAATATCATAGAACATAAATTGTAGGAAACATAATTCTCTACAAAAAAGGTCTCTTAACATTTTGCCATAGCTCGCTTCGTTTCCGAGATATTTGCAGATATATCTCAAGGGAAGGGGCCTGACGGACATATTTCGAGATATGTCTTCTTCTTGTTGTTCTTCTTCTGCACAGCTAAGCTGGAAGTGGCATTTACAGCTCGCAATAGTGCAGAGTTATCTCAAAGAAAGGGGCCACGGTGTTTCTGTATCTCTATTATGTTGGTGCGGCTTCGGAACTTTTAAATATCTTGATATATCTCGAGAACTACGCATCAGATCAAAAAATATCATAGAACATAAAAAGTAGGAAACTTAGTTCTCTACAAAAAAGGTCTCTTAACATTTTGCCATAGCTCTCTTCGTTTCCGAGATATTTGCAGATTTATCTCAAGGGAAGGGGCCTGACGGACATATTTCGAGATATTTCTTCTTCTTGATGTTCTTCTTCTGCACAGCTAAGCTGGAAGTGGCATTTGCAGCTCGCAATAGTGCAGAGTTATCTCAAAGAAAGGGGCCACGGTGTTTCTGTATCTCTATTATGTTGGTGCGGCTTCGGAACTTTTAAATATCTTGATATATCTCGAGAACTACGCATCAGATCAAAAAATATCATAGAACATAAAAAGTAGGAAACTTAATTCTCTACAAAAAAGGTCTCTTAACATTTTGCCATAGCTCGCTTCGTTTCCGAGATATTTGCAGATTTATCTCAAGGGAAGGGGCCTGACGGACATATTTCGAGATATTTCTTCTTCTTGTTGTTCTTCTTCTGCACAGCTAAGCTGGAAGTGGCATTTGCGGGTCGCACTAGTGCAGAGTTATCTCAAAGAAAGGGGCCACGGTGTTTCTGTATCCCTATTATGTTGGTGCGGCTTCGGAACTTTTAAATATCTCGATATATCTCGAAAACTACGCTTCTGATCAAAAAATATCATAGAACATAAATTGTAGGAAACATAATTCTCTACAAAAAACGTCTCTTAACATTTTGCCATAGCTCGCTTCGTTTCCGAGATATTTGCAGATTCAGCTCAAAGGAACTGGCCTGACGGACATATTTCGAGATATTTCTTCTTCTTGTTGTTCTTCTTCTGCACAGCTAAACTGGAAGTGGCATTTCCAGCTCGCAATAGTGCAGAGTTATCTCAAAGAAAGGGGCCACGGTGTTTCTGTATCTCTATTATGTTGGTGCGGCTTCGGAACTTTTAAATATCTTGATATATCTCGAGAACTACGCATCTGATCAAAAAATATCATAGAACATAAAAAATAGGAAACTTAATTCTCTACAAAAAAGGTCTCTTAACATTTTGCCATAGCTCGCTTCGTTTCCGAGATATTTGCAGATTTATCTCAAGGGAAGGGGCCTGACGGACATATTTCGAGATATTTCTTCTTCTTGTTGTTCTTCTTCTGCACAGCTGAGCTGGAAGTGGCATTTGCAGGTCGCAATAGTGCAGAGTTATCTCAAAGAAAGGGGCCACGGTGTTTCTGTATCTCTATTATGTTGGTGCGGCTTCGGAACTTTTAAATATCTCGATATATCTCGAAAACTACGCTTCTGATCAAAAAATATCATAGAACGTAAATTGTAGGAAACATTATTCTCTACAAAAAAGGTCTCTTAACATTTTGCCATAGCTCGCTTCGTTTCCGGGATATTTGCAGATTCATCTCAAGGGAAGGGGTCTGACCGACATATTTCGAGATATTTCTTCTTCTTGTTGTTCTTCTTCTGCACAGCTAAGCTCGAAGCGGCATTTGCAGCTCGCAATAGTGCAGAGTTATCTCAAAGAAAGAGGCCACGGTGTTTCTGTACCTCTATTATGTTGGTGCAGCTTCGGAACTTTTAAATATCCTGATATATCTCGAGAACTACGCATCTGATCAAAAAATATCGTCGAACATAAAAAGTAGGAAACTTAATTCTCTACAAAAAAGGTCTCTTAACATTTTGCCATAGCTCGCTTCGTTTCCGAGATATTTGCAGATTTATCTCAAGGGAAGTGGCCTGACGGACATATTTCGAGATATTTCTTCTTCTTGTTGTTCTTCTTCTGCACAGCTAAGCTGGAAGTGGCATTTCCAGCTCGCAATAGTGCAGAGTTATCTCAATGAAAGGGGCCACGGTGTTTCTGTATCTCTATTATGTTGGTGCGGCTTCGGAACTTTTAAATATCTTGATATATCTCGAGAACTACGCATCTGATCAAAAAATATCATAGAACATAAAAAGTAGGAAACCTAATTCTCTACAAAAAAGGTCTCTTAACATTTTGCCATAGCTCGCTTCGTTTCCGAGATATTTGCATATTTATCTCAAGGGATGGGGCCTGACGGACATATTTCGAGATATTTCTTCTTCTTGTTGTTCTTCTTCTGCACAGCTAAGCTGGAAGTGGCATTTGCAGCTCGCAATAGTGCAGAGTTATCTCAACGAAAGGGGCCACGGTGTTTCTGTATCTCTATTATGTTGGTGCGGCTTCGGAACTTTTAAATATCTCGATATATCTCGAGAACTACGCATCTGATCAAAAAATATCATAGAACATAAAAAGTAGGAAACTTAATTCTCTACAAAAAAGGTCTCTTAACATTTTGCCATAGCTCGCTTCGTTTCCGAGATATTTGCAGATTTATCTGAAGGGAAGGGGCCTAACGGACATATTTCGAGATATTTCTTCTTCTTGTTGTTCTTCTTCTGCACAGCTAAACTGGAAGTGGCATTTCCAGCTCGCAATAGTGCAGAGTTATCTCAAAGAAAGGGGCCACGGTGTTTCTGTATCTCTATTATGTTGGTGCGGCTTCGGAACTTTTAAATATCTTGATATATCTCGAGAACTACGCATCTGATCAAAAAATATCATAGAACATAAAAAGTAGGAAACTTAATTCTCTACAAAAAAGGTCTCTTAACATTTTGCGATAGCTCGCTTCGTTTCCGAGATATTTGCAGATTTATCTCAAGGGAAGGGGCCTGACGGACATATTTCGAGATATTTCTTCTTCTTGTTGTTCTTCTTCTGCACAGCTGAGCTGGAAGTGGCATTTGCAGGTCGCAATAGTGCAGAGTTATCTCAAAGAAAGGGGCCACGGTGTTTCTGTATCTCTATTATGTTGGTGCGGCTTCGGAACTTTTAAATATCTCGATATATCTCGAAAACTACGCTTCTGATCAAAAAATATCATAGAACATAAAAAGTAGGAAACTTAATTCTCTACAAAAAAGGTCTCTTAACATTTTGCCATAGCTCGCTTCGTTTCCGAGATATTTGCAGATTTATCTCAAGGGAAGGGGCCTAACGGACATATTTCGAGATATTTCTTCTTCTTGTTGTTCTTCTTCTGCACAGCTAAACTGGAAGTGGCATTTCCAGCTCGCAATAGTGCAGAGTTATCTCAAAGAAAGGGGCCACGGTGTTTCTGTATCTCTATTATGTTGGTGCGGCTTCGGAACTTTTAAATATCTTGATATATCTCGAGAACTACGCATCTGATCAAAAAATATCATAGAACATAAAAAATAGGAAACTTAATTCTCTACAAAAAAGGTCTCTTAACGTTTTGCCATAGCTCGCTTCGTTTCCGAGATATTTGCAGATTTATCTCAAGGGAAGGGGCCTGACGGACATATTTCGAGATATTTCTTCTTCTTGTTGTTCTTCTTCTGCACAGCTGAGCTGGAAGTGGCATTTGCAGGTCGCAATAGTGCAGAGTTATCTCAAAGAAAGGGGCCACGGTGTTTCTGTATCTCTATTATGTTGGTGCGGCTTCGGAACTTTTAAATATCTCGATATATCTCGAAAACTACGCTTCTGATCAAAAAATATCATAGAACGTAAATTGTAGGAAACATTATTCTCTACAAAAAAGGTCTCTTAACATTTTGCCATAGCTCGCTTCGTTTCCGGGATATTTGCAGATTCATCTCAAGGGAAGGGGTCTGACGGACATATTTCGAGATATTTCTTCTTCTTGTTGTTCTTCTTCTGCACAGCTAAGCTCGAAGCGGCATTTGCAGCTCGCAATAGTGCAGAGTTATCTCAAAGAAAGAGGCCACGGTGTTTCTGTACCTCTATTATGTTGGTGCAGCTTCGGAACTTTTAAATATCCTGATATATCTCGAGAACTACGCATCTGATCAAAAAATATCGTCGATCATAAAAAGTAGGAAACTTAATTCTCTACAAAAAAGGTCTCTTAACATTTTGCCATAGCTCGCTTCGTTTCCGAGATATTTGCAGATTTATCTCAAGGGAAGGGGCCTGACGGACATATTTCGAGATATTTCTTCTTCTTGTTGTTCTTCTTCTGCACAGCTAAGCTGGAAGTGGCATTTGCAGCTCGCAATAGTGCAGAGTTATCTCAACGAAAGGGGCCACGGTGTTTCTGTATCTCTATTATGTTGGTGCGGCTTCGGAACTTTTAAATATCTCGATATATCTCGAGAACTACGCATCTGATCAAAAAATATCATAGAATATAAAAAGTAGGAAACTTAATTCTCTACAAAAAAGGTCTCTCAACATTTTGCCATAGCTCGCTTCGTTTCCGAGATATTTGCAGATATATCTCAAGGGAAGGGGCCTGACGGACATATTTCGAGATATTTCTTCTTCTTGTTGTTCTTCTTCTGCACAGCTAAGCTGGAAGTGGCATTTGCGGCTCTCACTAGTGCAGAGTTATCTCAAAGAAAGGGGCCACGGTGTTTCTGTATCTCTATTATGTTGGTGCGGCTTCGGAACTTTTAAATATCTCGATATATCTCGAAAACTACGCTTCTGATCAAAAAATATCATAGAACATAAATTGTAGGAAACATAATTCTCTACAAAAAAGGTCTCTCAACATTTTGCCATATCTCGCTTCGTTTCCGAGATATTTGCAGATATATCTCAAGGGAAGGGGCCTGACGGACATATTTCGAGATATTTCTTCTTCTTGTTGTTCTTCTTCTGCACAGCTAAGCTGGAAGTGGCATTTACAGCTCGCAATAGTGCAGAGTTATCTCAAAGAAAGGGGCCACGGTGTTTCTGTATCTCTATTATGTTGGTGCGGCTTCGGAACTTTTAAATATCTTGATATATCTCGAGAACTACGCATCTGATCAAAAAATATCATAGAACCTGAAAAGTAGGAAACTTAATTCTCTACAAAAAAGGTCTCTTAACATTTTGCCATAGCTCGCTTCGTTTCCGAGATATTTGCAGATTTATCTGAAGGGAAGGGGCCTAACGGACATATTTCGAGATATTTCTTCTTCTTGTTGTTCTTCTTCTGCACAGCTGAGCTGGAAGTGGCATTTGCAGGTCGCAATAGTGCAGAGTTATCTCAAAGAAAGGGGCCACGGTGTTTCTGTATCTCTATTATGTTGGTGCGGCTTCGGAACTTTTAAATATCTCGATATATCTCGAAAACTACGCTTCTGATCAAAAAATATCATAGAACATAAATTGTAGGAAACATAATTCTCTACAAAAAACGTATCTTAACATTTTGCCATAGCTCGCTTCGTTTCCGAGATATTTGCAGATTTATCTCAAGGGAAGGGGCCTGACGGACATATTTCGAGATATTTCTTCTTCTTGTTGTTCTTCCTCTGCACAGCTAAGCTGGAAGTGGCATTTGCGGCTCGCAATAGTGCAGAGTTATCTCAAAGAAAGGGGCCACGGTGTTTCTGTATCTCTATTATGTTGGTGCGGCTTCGGAACTTTTAAATATCTTGATATATCTCGAGAACTACGCATCTGATCAAAAAATATCATAGAACATAAAAAGTAGGAAACTTAATTCTCTACAAAAAAGGTCTCTTAACATTTTGCCATAGCTCGCTTCGTTTCCGAGATATTTGCAGATATATCTCAAGGGAAGGGGCCTGACGGACATATTTCGAGATATTTCTTCTTCTTGTTGTTCTTCTTCTGCACAGCTAAGCTGGAAGTGGCATTTACAGCTCGCAATAGTGCAGAGTTATCTCAAAGAAAGGGGCCACGGTGTTTCTGTATCTCTATTATGTTGGTGCGGCTTCGGAACTTTTAAATATCTTGATATATCTCGAGAACTACGCATCTGATCAAAAAATATCATAGAACATGAAAAGTAGGAAACTTAATTCTCTACAAAAAAGGTCTCTTAACATTTTGCCATAGCTCGCTTCGTTTCCGAGATATTTGCAGATTTATCTGAAGGGAAGGGGCCTAACGGACATATTTCGAGATATTTCTTCTTCTTGTTGTTCTTCTTCTGCACAGCTAAACTGGAAGTGGCATTTCCAGCTCGCAATAGTGCAGAGTTATCTCAAAGAAAGGGGCCACGGTGTTTCTGTATCTCTATTATGTTGGTGCGGCTTCGGAACTTTTAAATATCTTGATATATCTCGAGAACTACGCATCTGATCAAAAAATATCATAGAACATAAAAAGTAGGAAACTTAATTCTCTACAAAAAAGGTCTCTTAAGATTTTGCCATAGCTCGCTTCGTTTCCGAGATATTTGCAGATTCAGCTCAAAGGAACTGGCCTGACGGACATATTTCGAGATATTTCTTCTTCTTCTTGTTCTTCTTCTGCACAGCTAAACTGGAAGTGGCATTTCCAGCTCGCAATAGTGCAGAGTTATCTCAAAGAAAGGGGCCACGGTGTTTCTGTATCTCTATTATGTTGGTGCGGTTTCGGAACTTTTAAATATCTTGATATATCTCGAGAACTACGCATCTGATCAAAAAATATCATAGAACATAAAAAGTAGGAAACTTAATTCTCTACAAAAAAGGTCTCTTAACATTTTGCCATAGCTCGCTTCGTTTCCGAGATATTTGCAGATTTATCTCAAGGGAAGGGGCCTGACGGACATATTTCGAGATATTTCTTCTTCTTGTTGTTCTTCTTCTGCACAGCTAAGCTGGAAGTGGCATTTGCGGCTCGCACTGGTGCACAGTTATCTCAAAGAAAGGGGCCACGGTGTTTCTGTATCTCTATTATGTTGGTGCGTCTTCGGAACTTTTAAATATCTCGATATATCTCGAAAACTACGCTTCTGATCAAAAAATATCATAGAACATAAATTGTAGGAAACATAATTCTCTACAAAAAACGTCTCTTAATATTTTGCCATAGCTCGCTTCGTTTACGAGATATTTGCAGATTCAGCTCAAAGGAACTGGCCTGACGGACATATTTCGAGATATTTCTTCTTCTTGTTGTTCTTCCTCTGCACAGCTAAGCTGGAAGTGGCATTTGCAGCTCGCAATAGTGCAGAGTTATCTCAAAGAAAGGGGCCACGGTGTTTCTGTATCTCTATTATGTTGGTGCGGCTTCGGAACTTTTAAATATCTTGATATATCTCGAGAACTACGCATCTGATCAAAAAATATCATCGAACATAAAAAGTAGGAAACTTAATTCTCTACAAAAAAGGTCTCTTAACATTTTGCCATAGCTCGCTTCGTTTCCGAGATATTTGCAGATTTATCTCAAGGGAAGTGGCCTGACGGACATATTTCGAGATATTTCTTCTTCTTGTTGTTCTTCTTCTGCACAGCTAAGCTGGAAGTGGCATTTGCAGCTCGCAATAGTGCAGAGTTATCCCAAAGAAAGGGGCCACGGTGTTTCTGTATCTCTATTATGTTGGTGCGGCTTCGGAACTTTTAAATATCTCGATATATCTCGAAAACTACGCTTCCGATCAAAAAATATCATACAACATAAATTGTAGGAAACATAATTCTCTACAAAAAAGGGCTCTAAACATTTTGCCATAGCTCGCTTCGTTTCCGAGATATTTGCAGATTTATCTCAAGGGAAGGGGCCTGACGGACATATTTCGAGATATTTCTTCTTCTTGTTGTTCTTCTTCTGCACAGCTAAGCTGGAAGTGGCATTTACAGCTCGCAATAGTGCAGAGTTATCTCAAAGAAAGGGGCCACGGTGTTTCTGTATCTCTATTATGTTGGTGCGGCTTCGGAACTTTTAAATATCTTGATATATACGAGAACTACGCACCTGATCAAAAAATATCATAGAACATGAAAAGTAGGAAACTTAATTCTCTACAAAAAAGGTCTCTTAACATTTTGCCATAGCTCGCTTCGTTTCCGAGATATTTGCAGATTTATCTCAAGGGAAGGGGCCTGACGGACATATTTCGAGATATTTCTTCTTCTTGTTGTTCTTCTTCTGCACAGCTAAGCTGGAAGTGGCATTTGCGGCTCGCACTAGTGCAGAGTTATCTCAAAGAAAGGGGCCACGGTGTTTCTGTATCTCTATTATGTTGGTGCGGCTTCGGAACTTTTAATTATCTTGATATATCTCGAGAACTACGCATCTGATCAAAAAATATCATAGAACATGAAAAGTAGGAAACTTAATTCTCTACAAAAAAGGTCTCTTAACATTTTGCCATAGCTCGCTTCGTTTCCGAGATATTTGCAGATTTATCTGAAGGGAAGGGGCCTAACGGACATATTTCGAGATATTTCTTCTTCTTGTTGTTCTTCTTCTGCACAGCTAAACTGGAAGTGGCATTTCCAGCTCGCAATAGTGCAGAGTTATCTCAAAGAAAGGGGCCACGGTGTTTCTGTATCTCTATTATGTTGGTGCGGCTTCGGAACTTTTAAATATCTTGATATATCTCGAGAACTACGCATCTGATCAAAAAATATCATAGAACATAAAAAGTAGGAAACTTAATTCTCTACAAAAAAGGTCTCTTAAGATTTTGCCATAGCTCGCTTCGTTTCCGAGATATTTGCAGATTCAGCTCAAAGGAACTGGCCTGACGGACATATTTCGAGATATTTCTTCTTCTTCTTGTTCTTCTTCTGCACAGCTAAACTGGAAGTGGCATTTCCAGCTCGCAATAGTGCAGAGTTATCTCAAAGAAAGGGGCCACGGTGTTTCTGTATCTCTATTATGTTGGTGCGGTTTCGGAACTTTTAAATATCTTGATATATCTCGAGAACTACGCATCTGATCAAAAAATATCATAGAACATAAAAAGTAGGAAACTTAATTCTCTACAAAAAAGGTCTCTTAACATTTTGCCATAGCTCGCTTCGTTTCCGAGATATTTGCAGATTTATCTCAAGGGAAGGGGGCTGACGGACGTATTTCGAGATATTTCTTCTTCTTGTTGTTCTTCTTCTGCACAGCTGAGCTGGAAGTGGCATTTGCAGGTCGCAATAGTGCAGAGTTATCTCAAAGAAAGGGGCCACGGTGTTTCTGTATCTCTATTATGTTGGTGCGGCTTCGGAACTTTTAAATATCTCGATATATCTCGAAAACTACGCTTCTGATCAAAAAATATCATAGAACGTAAATTGTAGGAAACATTATTCTCTACAAAAAAGGTCTCTTAACATTTTGCCATAGCTCGCTTCGTTTCCGAGATATTTGCAGATTCATCTCAAGGGAAGGGGTCTGACGGACATATTTCGAGATATTTCTTCTTCTTGTTGTTCTTGTTCTGCACAGCTAAGCTGGAAGTGGCATTTGCAGCTCGCAATAGTGCAGAGTTATCCCAAAGAAAGGGGCCACGGTGTTTCTGTATCTCTATTATGTTGGTGCGGCTTCGGAACTTTTAAATATCTTGATATATCTCGAGAACTACGCATCTGATCAAAAAATATCATACTACATAAAAAGTAGGAAACTTAATTCTCCACAAGAAAGGTCTCGAAACATTTTGCCATAGCTCGCTTCGTTTCCGAGATATTTGCAGATTTATCTCAAGGGAAGGGGCCTGACGGACATATTTCGAGATATTTCTTCTTCTTGTTGTTCTTCTTCTGCACAGCTAAGCTGGAAGTGGCATTTGCAGCTCGCAATAGTGCAGAGTTATCTCAAAGAAAGGGGCCACGGTGTTTTTGTATCTCTATTATGTTGGTGCGGCTTCGGAACTTTTAAATATCTTGATATATCTCGAGAACTACGCGTCTGATCAAAAAATATCATAGAACATAAAAAGTAGGAAACATAATTCTCTACAAAAACGGTCTCTTAACATTTTGCCATAGCTCGCTTCGTTTCCGAGATATTTGCAGATATATCTCAAGGGAAGGGGCCTGACGGACATATTTCGAGATATTTCTTCTTCTTGTTGTTCTTCTTCTGCACAGCTAAGCTGGAAGTGGCATTTGCGGCTCGCACTGGTGCACAGTTATCTCAAAGAAAGGGGCCACGGTGTTTCTGTATCTCTATTATGTTGGTGCGTCTTCGGAACTTTTAAATATCTCGATATATCTCGAAAACTACGCTTCTGATCAAAAAATATCATAGAACATAAATTGTAGGAAACATAATTCTCTACAAAAAACGTCTCTTAATATTTTGCCATAGCTCGCTTCGTTTACGAGATATTTGCAGATTCAGCTCAAAGGAACTGGCCTGACGGACATATTTCGAGATATTTCTTCTTCTTGTTGTTCTTCCTCTGCACAGCTAAGCTGGAAGTGGCATTTGCAGCTCGCAATAGTGCAGAGTTATCTCAAAGAAAGGGGCCACGGTGTTTCTGTATCTCTATTATGTTGGTGCGGCTTCGGAACTTTTAAATATCTTGATATATCTCGAGAACTACGCATCTGATCAAAAAATATCATCGAACATAAAAAGTAGGAAACTTAATTCTCTACAAAAAAGGTCTCTTAACATTTTGCCATAGCTCGCTTCGTTTCCGAGATATTTGCAGATTTATCTCAAGGGAAGTGGCCTGACGGACATATTTCGAGATATTTCTTCTTCTTGTTGTTCTTCTTCTGCACAGCTAAGCTGGAAGTGGCATTTGCAGCTCGCAATAGTGCAGAGTTATCCCAAAGAAAGGGGCCACGGTGTTTCTGTATCTCTATTATGTTGGTGCGGCTTCGGAACTTTTAAATATCTCGATATATCTCGAAAACTACGCTTCCGATCAAAAAATATCATACAACATAAATTGTAGGAAACATAATTCTCTACAAAAAAGGGCTCTAAACATTTTGCCATAGCTCGCTTCGTTTCCGAGATATTTGCAGATTTATCTCAAGGGAAGGGGCCTGACGGACATATTTCGAGATATTTCTTCTTCTTGTTGTTCTTCTTCTGCACAGCTAAGCTGGAAGTGGCATTTACAGCTCGCAATAGTGCAGAGTTATCTCAAAGAAAGGGGCCACGGTGTTTCTGTATCTCTATTATGTTGGTGCGGCTTCGGAACTTTTAAATATCTTGATATATACGAGAACTACGCACCTGATCAAAAAATATCATAGAACATGAAAAGTAGGAAACTTAATTCTCTACAAAAAAGGTCTCTTAACATTTTGCCATAGCTCGCTTCGTTTCCGAGATATTTGCAGATTTATCTCAAGGGAAGGGGCCTGACGGACATATTTCGAGATATTTCTTCTTCTTGTTGTTCTTCTTCTGCACAGCTAAGCTGGAAGTGGCATTTGCGTCTCGCACTAGTGCAGAGTTATCTCAAAGAAAGGGGCCACGGTGTTTCTGTATCCCTATTATGTTGGTGCGGCTTCGGAACTTTTAAATATCTTGATATATCTCGAGAACTACGCATCTGGTCAAAAAATATCATAGAACATAAAAAGTAGGAAACTTAATTCTCTACAAAAAAGGTTTCTTAACATTTTGCCATAGCTCTCTTCGTTTCCGAGATATTGGCAGATTTATCTCAAGGGAAGGGGCCTGACGGACATATTTCGAGATATTCCTACTTCTTGTTGTTCTTCTTCTGCACAGCTAAGCTGGAAGTGGCATTTGCAGCTCGCAATAGTGCAGAGTTATCTCAAAGAAAGGGGCCACGGTGTTTTTGTATCTCTATTATGTTGGTGCGGCTTCGGAACTTTTAAATATCTTGATATATCTCGAGAACTACGCGTCTGATCAAAAAATATCATAGAACATAAAAAGTAGGAAACATAATTCTCTACAAAAACGGTCTCTTAACATTTTGCCATAGCTCGCTTCGTTTCCGAGATATTTGCAGATATATCTCAAGGGAAGGGGCCTGACGGACATATTTCGAGATATTTCTTCTTCTTGTTGTTCTTCTTCTGCACAGCTAAGCTGGAAGTGGCATTTGCGGCTCGCACTGGTGCACAGTTATCTCAAAGAAAGGGGCCACGGTGTTTCTGTATCTCTATTATGTTGGTGCGTCTTCGGAACTTTTAAATATCTCGATATATCTCGAAAACTACGCTTCTGATCAAAAAATATCATAGAACATAAATTGTAGGAAACATAATTCTCTACAAAAAACGTCTCTTAATATTTTGCCATAGCTCGCTTCGTTTACGAGATATTTGCAGATTCAGCTCAAAGGAACTGGCCTGACGGACATATTTCGAGATATTTCTTCTTCTTGTTGTTCTTCCTCTGCACAGCTAAGCTGGAAGTGGCATTTGCAGCTCGCAATAGTGCAGAGTTATCTCAAAGAAAGGGGCCACGGTGTTTCTGTATCTCTATTATGTTGGTGCGGCTTCGGAACTTTTAAATATCTTGATATATCTCGAGAACTACGCATCTGATCAAAAAATATCATCGAACATAAAAAGTAGGAAACTTAATTCTCTACAAAAAAGGTCTCTTAACATTTTGCCATAGCTCGCTTCGTTTCCGAGATATTTGCAGATTTATCTCAAGGGAAGTGGCCTGACGGACATATTTCGAGATATTTCTTCTTCTTGTTGTTCTTCTTCTGCACAGCTAAGCTGGAAGTGGCATTTACAGCTCGCAATAGTGCAGAGTTATCTCAAAGAAAGGGGCCACGGTGTTTCTGTATCTCTATTATGTTGGTGCGGCTTCGGAACTTTTAAATATCTTGATATATACGAGAACTACGCATCTGATCAAAAAATATCATAGAACATGAAAAGTAGGAAACTTAATTCTCTACAAAAAAGGTCTCTTAACATTTTGCCATAGCTCGCTTCGTTTCCGAGATATTTGCAGATTTATCTCAAGGGAAGGGGCCTGACGGACATATTTCGAGATATTTCTTCTTCTTGTTGTTCTTCTTCTGCACAGCTAAGCTGGAAGTGGCATTTGCGGCTCGCACTAGTGCAGAGTTATCTCAAAGAAAGGGGCCACGGTGTTTCTGTATCTCTATTATGTTGGTGCGGCTTCGGAACTTTTAAATATCTCGATATATCTCGAAAACTACGCTTCTGATCAAAAAATATCATAGAACATAAATTGTAGGAAACATAATTCTCTACAAAAAAGGTCTCTTAACATTTTGCCATAGCTCGCTTCGTTTCCGAGATATTTGCAGATATATCTCAAGGGAAGGGGCCTGACGGACATATTTCGAGATATTTCTTCTTCTTGTTGTTCTTCTTCTGCACAGCTAAGCTGGAAGTGGCATTTGCAGCTCGCAATAGTGCAGAGTTATCTCAAAGAAAGGGGCCACGGTGTTTTTGTATCTCTATTATGTTGGTGCGGCTTCGGAACTTTTAAATATCTTGATATATCTCGAGAACTACGCATCTGATCAAAAAATATCATAGAACATGGATTGTAGGAAACATAATTCTCTACAAAAAAGGTCTCTTAGCATTTTGCCATAGCTCGCTTCGTTTCCGAGATACTTGCCGATTTATCTCAAGGGAAGGGGCCTGACGGACATATTTCGAGATATTTCTTCTTCTTGTTGTTCTTCTTCTGCACAGCTAAGCTGGAAGTGGCATTTGCAGCTCGCAATTGTGCAGAGTTATCTCAAAGAGAGGGGCCACGGTGTTTCTGTATCTCTATTATGTTGGTGCGGCTTCGGAACTTTTAAATATCTTGATATATCTCGAGAACTACGAATCTGGTCAGAAAATATCATAGAAGATAAAAAGTAGGAAACTTAATTCTCTACAAAAAAGGTCTCTTAACATTTTGCCATAGCTCGCTTCGTTTCCGAGATATTTGCAGATATATCTCAAGGGAAGGGGCCTAACGGACATATTCCGAGATATTTCTTCTTCTTGTTGTTCCTCTTCTGCACAGCTAAGCTGGAAGTGGCATTTCCAGCTCGCAATCGTGCAGAGTTATCTCAAAGAAAGGGGCCACGGTGTTTCTGTATCTCTATTATGTTGGTGCGGCTTCGGAACTTTTAAATATCTTGATATATCTCGAGAACTACGCCTCTGATCGAAAAATATCATAGAACATAAAAAGTAGGAAACTTAATTCTCTACAAAAAAGGTCTCTTAACATTTTGCCGTAGCTCGCTTCGTTTCCGAGATATTTGCAGATTTATCTCAAGGGAAGGGGCCTGACGGACATATTTCGAAATATTTCTTATTCTTGTTGTTCTTCTTCTGCACAGCTAAGCTGGAAGTGGCATTTGCAGCTCGCAATAGTGCAGAGTTATATCAAAGAAAGGGGCCACGGTGTTTCTGTACCTCTATTATGTTGGTGCGGCTTCGGAACTTTTAAATATCTTGAGATATCTCGAGAACTACGCCTCTGATCGAAAAATATCATAGAACATAAAAAGTAGGAAACTGAATTCTCTACAAAAAAGGTCTCTTAACATTTTGCCATAGCTCGCTTCGTTTCCGAGATATTTGCAGATTTATCTCAAGGGAAGGGGCCGACGGACATATTTCGAGATATTTCTTCTTCTTGTTGTTCTTCTTCTGCACAGCTAAGCTGGAAGTGGCATTTGCAGCTCGCAATAGTGCAGAGTTATCTCAAAGAAAGGGGCCACGGTGTTTCTGTACCTCTATTATGTTGGTGCAGCTTCGGAGCTTTTAAATATCTTGATATATCTCGAGAACTACGCATCTGATCAAAAAATATCATAGAACATAAAAAGTAGGAAACTTAATTCTCTACAAAAAAGGTCTCTTAACATTTTGCCATAGCTCGCTTGGTTTCCGAGATATTTGCAGATTTATCTCATGGTAAGGGGCCTGACGGACATATTTCGAGATATTTCTTCTTCTTGTTGTTCTTCTTCTGCACAGCTAAACTGGAAGTGGCATTTCCAGCTCGCAATAGTGCAGAGTTATCTCAAAGAGAGGGGCCACGGTGTTTCTGTATCTCTATTATGTTGGTGCGGCTTCGGAACTTTTAAATATCTTGATATATCTCGAGAACTACGCATCTGATCAAAAAATATCATAGAACATGAATTGTAGGAAACATAATTCTCTACAAAAAAGGTCTCTCAACATTTTGCCATAGCTCGCTTCGTTTCCGAGATACTTGCCGATTTATCTCAAGGGAAGGGGCCTGACGGACATATTTCGAGATATTTCTTCTTCTTGTTGTTCTTCTTCTGCACAGCTAAGCTGGAAGTGGCATTTGCAGCTCGCTATTGTGCAGAGTTATCTCAAAGGGAGGGGCCACGGTGTTTCTGTATCTCTATTATGTTGGTGCGGCTTCGGAACTTTTAAATATCTTGATATATCTCGAGAACTACGAATCTGGTCAGAAAATATCATAGAAGATATAAAGTAGGAAACTTAATTCTCTACAAAAAAGGTCTCTTAACATTTTGCCATAGCTCGCTTCGTTTCCGAGATATTTGGAGATTTATCTCAAGGTAAGGGGCCTGACGGTCATATTTCGAGATATTCCTTCTTCTTGTTGTTCTTCTTCTGCACAGCTAAGCTGGAAGTGGCATTTGCAGCTCGCAATAGTGCATAGTTATCTGAAAGAAAGGGGCCACGGTGTTTCTGTATCTCTATTATGTTGGTGCGGCTTCGGAACTTTTAAATATCTCGATATATCTCGAAAACTACGCTTCTGATCAAAAAATATCATAGAACATAAATTGTAGGAAACATAATTCTCTACAAAAAAGGTCTCTTAACATTTTGCCATAGCTCGCTTTGTTTCCGAGATATTTGCAGATATATCTCAAGGGAAGGGGCCTGACGGACATATTTCGAGATATTTCTTCTTCTTGTTGTTCTTCTTCTGCACAGCTAAGCTGGAAGTGGCATTTACAGCTCGCAATAGTGCAGAGTTATCTCAAAGAAAGGGGCCACGGTGTTTCTGTATCTCTATTATGTTGGTGCGGCTTCGGAACTTTTAAATATCTTGATATATCTCGAGAACTACGCATCTGATCAAAAAATATCATAGAAGATAAAAAGTAGGAAACTTAATTCTCTACAAAAAAGGTTTCTTAACATTTTCCCATAGCTGGCATCGTTTCCGAGATATTTGCAGATTTATCTCAAGGGAAGGGGCCTGACGGACATATTCCGAGATATTTCTTCTTCTTGTTGTTCCTCTTCTGCACAGCTAAGCTGGAAGTGGCATTTCCAGCTCGCAATCGTGCGGAGTTATCTCAAAGAAAGGGGCCACGGTGTTTCTGTATCTCTATTATGTTGGTGCGGCTTCGGAACTTTTAAATATCTTGATATATCTCGAGAACTACGCGTCTGATCAAAAAATATCATAGAACATAAAAAGTAGGAAACTTAATTCTCTACAAAAAAGTCTGTTAACATTTTGCCATAGCTCGCTTCGTTTCCGAGATATTTGCAGATTTATCTCAAGGGAAGGGGCCTAACGGACATATTTCGAGATATTTCTTCTTCTTGTTGTTCTTCTTCTGCACAGCTAAACTGGAAGTGGCATTTCCAGCTCGCAATAGTGCAGAGTTATCTCAAAGAGAGGGGCCACGGTGTTTCTGTATCTCTAATATGTTGGTGCGGCTTCGGAACTTTTAAATATCTTGATATATCTCGAGAACTACGCATCTGATCAAAAAATACCATAGAACATAAAAAGTAGGAAACTTAATTCTCTACACATAAGGTCTCTTAACATTTTGCCATAGCTCGCTTCGTTTCCGAGATATTTGCAGATTTATCTCAAGGGAAGGGGCCTGACGGACATATTTCGAGATATTTCTTCTTCTTGTTGTTCTTCTTCTGCACAGCTAAGCTGGAAGTGGCATTTGCAGCTCGCAATAGTGCAGAGTTATCTCAAAGAAAGGGGCCACGGTGTTTCTGTATCTCTATTATGTTGGTGCGGCTTCGGAACTTTTAAATATCTTGATATATCTCGAGAACTACGCATCTGATCAAAAAATATCATAGAACATAAATTGTAGGAAACATAATTGTCTACAAAAAAGGTCTCTTAACATTTTGCCATAGCTCGCTTCGTTTCCGAGATACTTGCCGATTTATGTCAAGGGAAGGGGCCTGACGGACATATTTCGAGATATTTCTTCTTCTTGTTGTTCTTCTTCTGCACAGCTAAGCTGGAAGTGGCATTTGCAGCTCGCAACTGTGCAGAGTTATCTCAAAGAGAGGGGCCACGGTGTTTCTGTATCTCTATTATGTTGGTGCGGCTTCGGAACTTTTAAATATCTTGATATATCTCGAGAACTACGAATCTGATCAGAAAATATCATAAAAGATAAAAAGTAGGAAACTTAATTCTCTACAAAAAAGGTCTCTTAACATTTTGCCATAGCTCGCTTCGTTTCCGGGATATTTGCAGATTTATCTCATGGTAAGGGGCCTGACGGACATATTTCGAGATATTTCTTCTTCTTGTTGTTCTTCTTCTGCACAGCTAAACTGGAAGTGGCATTTCCAGCTCGCAATAGTGCAGAGTTATCTCAAAGAGAGGGGCCACGGTGTTTCTGTATCTCTATTATGTTGGTGCGGCTTCGGAACTTTTAAATATCTTGATATATCTCGAGAACTACGCATCTGATCAAAAAATATCATAGAACATGAATTGTAGGAAACATAATTCTCTACAAAAAAGGTCTCTTAACATTTTGCCATAGCTCGCTTCGTTTCCGAGATACTTGCCGATTTATCTCAAGGGAAGGGGCCTGACGGACATATTTCGAGATATTTCTTCTTCTTGTTGTTCTTCTTCTGCACAGCTAAGCTGGAAGTGGCATTTGCAGCTCGCAATTGTGCAGAGTTATCTCAAAGAGAGGGGCCACGGTGTTTCTGTATCTCTATTATGTTGGTGCGGCTTCGGAACTTTTAAATATCTTGATATATCTCGAGAACTACGAATCTGGTCAGAAAATATCATAGAAGATATAAAGTAGGAAACTTAATTCTCTACAAAAAAGGTCTCTTAACATTTTGCCATAGCTCGCTTCGTTTCCGAGATATTTGCAGATTTATCTCAAGGTAAGGGGCCTGACGGACATATTTCGAGATATTCCTTCTTCTTGTTGTTCTTCTTCTGCACAGCTAAGCTGGAAGTGGCATTTGCAGCTCGCAATAGTGCATAGTTATCTGAAAGAAAGGGGCCACGGTGTTTCTGTATCTCTATTATGTTGGTGCGGCTTCGGAACTTTTAAATATCTCGATATATCTCGAAAACTACGCTTCTGATCAAAAAATATCATAGAACATAAATTGTAGGAAACATAATTCTCTACAAAAAAGGTCTCTTAACATTTTGCCATAGCTCGCTTTGTTTCCGAGATATTTGCAGATATATCTCATGGGAAGGGGCCTGACGGACATATTTCGAGATATTTCTTCTTCTTGTTGTTCTTCTTCTGCACAGCTAAGCTGGAAGTGGCATTTACAGCTCGCAATAGTGCAGAGTTATCTCAAAGAAAGGGGCCACGGTGTTTCTGTATCTCTATTATGTTGGTGCGGCTTCGGAACTTTTAAATATCTTGATATATCTCGAGAACTACGCATCTGATCAAAAAATATCATAGAAGATAAAAAGTAGGAAACTTAATTCTCTACAAAAAAGGTTTCTTAACATTTTCCCATAGCTGGCATCGTTTCCGAGATATTTGCAGATTTATCTCAAGGGAAGGGGCCTGACGGACATATTCCGAGATATTTCTTCTTCTTGTTGTTCCTCTTCTGCACAGCTAAGCTGGAAGTGGCATTTGCAGCTCGCAATCGTGCGGAGTTATCTCAAAGAAAGGGGCCACGGTGTTTCTGTATCTCTATTATGTTGGTGCGGCTTCGGAACTTTTAAATATCTTGATATATCTCGAGAACTACGCGTCTGATCAAAAAATATCATAGAACATAAAAAGTAGGAAACTTAATTCTCTACAAAAACGGTCTCTTAACATTTTGCCATAGCTCGCTTCGTTTCCGAGATATTTGCAGATATATCTCAAGGGAAGGGGCCTGACGGACATATTTCGAGATATTTCTTCTTCTTGTTGTTCTTCTTCTGCACAGCTAAACTGGAAGTGGCATTTCCAGCTCGCAATAGTGCAGAGTTATCTCAAAGAAAGGGGCCACGGTGTTTCTGTATCTCTATTATGTTGGTGCGTCTTCGGAACTTTTAAATATCTCGATATATCTCGAAAACTACGCTTCTGATCAAAAAATATCATAGAACATAAATTGTAGGAAACATAATTCTCTACAAAAAACGTCTCTTAACATTTTGCCATAGCTCGCTTCGTTTCCGAGATATTTGCAGATTCAGCTCAAAGGAACTGGCCTGACGGACATATTTCGAGATATTTCTTCTTCTTGTTGTTCTTCCTCTGCACAGCTAAGCTGGAAGTGGCATTTGCAGCTCGCAATAGTGCAGAGTTATCTCAAAGAAAGGGGCCACGGTGTTTCTGTATCTCTATTATGTTGGTGCGGCTTCGGAACTTTTAAATATCTTGATATATCTCGAGAACTACGCATCTGATCAAAAAATATCATAGAACATAAAAAGTAGGAAACTTAATTCTCTACAAAAAAGGTCTCTTCACATTTTGCCATAGCTCGCTTCGTTTCCGAGATATGTGCAGATTTATCTCAAGGGAAGGGGCCTGACGGACATATTTCGAGATATTTCTTCTTCTTGTTGTTCTTCTTCTGCACAGCTAAACTGGAAGTGGCATTTCCAGCTCGCAATAGTGCAGAGTTATCTCAAAGAAAGGGGCCACGGTGTTTCTGTATCTCTATTATGTTGGTGCGGCTTCGGAACTTTTAAATATCTCGATATATCTCGAAAACTACGCTTCTGATCAAAAAATATCATAGAACGTAAATTGTAGGAAACATTATTCTCTACAAAAAAGGTCTCTTAACATTTTGCCATAGCTCGCTTCGTTTCCGAGATATTTGCAGATTCATCTCAAGGGAAGGGGTCTGACGGACATATTTCGAGATATTTCTTCTTCTTGTTGTTCTTCTTCTGCACAGCTAAGCTGGAAGTGGCATTTGCAGCTCGCAATAGTGCAGAGTTATCCCAAAGAAAGGGGCCACGGTGTTTCTGTATCTCTATTATGTTGGTGCGGCTTCGGAACTTTTAAATATCTTGATATATCTCGAGAACTACGCATCTGATCAAAAAATATCATAGAACATAAAAAGTAGGAAACTTGATTCTCTACAAAAAAGGTCTCTTAACATTTTGCCATACCTCGCTTCGTTTCCGAGATATTTGCATATTTATCTCAAGGGAAGGGGCCTGACGGACATATTTCGAGATATTTCTTCTTCTTGTTGTTCTTCTTCTGCACAGCTAAGCTGGAAGTGGCATTTGCAGCTCGCAATAGTGCAGAGTTATCTCAAAGAAAGGGGCCACGGTGTTTCTGTATCTCTATTATGTTGGTGCGGCTTCGGAACTTTTAAATATCTTGATATATCTCGAGAACTACGCGTCTGATCAAAAAATATCATAGAACATAAAAAGTAGGAAACTTAATTCTCTACAAAAACGGTCTCTTAACATTTTGCCATAGCTCGCTTCGTTTCCGAGATATTTGCAGATATATCTCAAGGGAAGGGGCCTGACGGACATATTTCGAGATATTTCTTCTTCTTGTTGTTCTTCTTCTGCACAGCTAAGCTGGAAGTGGCATTTGCAGCTCGCAATAGTGCAGAGTTATCTCAAAGAAAGGGGCCACGGTGTTTCTGTATCTCTATTATGTTGGTGCGGCTTCGGAACTTTTAAATATCTTGATATATCTCGAGAACTACGCATCTGATCAAAAAATATCATAGAACATAAATTGTAGGAAACATAATTGTCTACAAAAAAGGTCTCTTAACATTTTGCCATAGCTCGCTTCGTTTCCGAGATACTTGCCGATTTATGTCAAGGGAAGGGGCCTGACGGACATATTTCGAGATATTTCTTCTTCTTGTTGTTCTTCTTCTGCACAGCTAAGCTGGAAGTGGCATTTGCAGCTCGCAACTGTGCAGAGTTATCTCAAAGAGAGGGGCCACGGTGTTTCTGTATCTCTATTATGTTGGTGCGGCTTCGGAACTTTTAAATATCTTGATATATCTCGAGAACTACGAATCTGATCAGAAAATATCATAAAAGATAAAAAGTAGGAAACTTAATTCTCTACAAAAAAGGTCTCTTAACATTTTGCCATAGCTCGCTTCGTTTCCGGGATATTTGCAGATTTATCTCATGGTAAGGGGCCTGACGGACATATTTCGAGATATTTCTTCTTCTTGTTGTTCTTCTTCTGCACAGCTAAACTGGAAGTGGCATTTCCAGCTCGCAATAGTGCAGAGTTATCTCAAAGAAAGGGGCCACGGTGTTTCTGTATCTCTATTATGTTGGTGCGTCTTCGGAACTTTTAAATATCTCGATATATCTCGAAAACTACGCTTCTGATCAAAAAATATCATAGAACATAAATTGTAGGAAACATAATTCTCTACAAAAAACGTCTCTTAACATTTTGCCATAGCTCGCTTCGTTTCCGAGATATTTGCAGATTCAGCTCAAAGGAACTGGCCTGACGGACATATTTCGAGATATTTCTTCTTCTTGTTGTTCTTCCTCTGCACAGCTAAGCTGGAAGTGGCATTTGCAGCTCGCAATAGTGCAGAGTTATCTCAAAGAAAGGGGCCACGGTGTTTCTGTATCTCTATTATGTTGGTGCGGCTTCGGAACTTTTAAATATCTTGATATATCTCGAGAACTACGCATCTGATCAAAAAATATCATAGAACATAAAAAGTAGGAAACTTAATTCTCTACAAAAAAGGTCTCTTCACATTTTGCCATAGCTCGCTTCGTTTCCGAGATATGTGCAGATTTATCTCAAGGGAAGGGGCGTGACGGACATATTTCGAGATATTTCTTCTTCTTGTTGTTCTTCTTCTGCACAGCTAAACTGGAAGTGGCATTTCCAGCTCGCAATAGTGCAGAGTTATCTCAAAGAAAGGGGCCACGGTGTTTCTGTATCTCTATTATGTTGGTGCGGCTTCGGAACTTTTAAATATCTCGATATATCACGAAAACTACGCTTCTGATCAAAAAATATCATAGAACGTAAATTGTAGGAAACATTATTCTCTACAAAAAAGGTCTCTTAACATTTTGCCATAGCTCGCTTCGTTTCCGAGATATTTGCAGATTCATCTCAAGGGAAGGGGTCTGACGGACATATTTCGAGATATTTCTTCTTCTTGTTGTTCTTCTTCTGCACAGCTAAGCTGGAAGTGGCATTTGCAGCTCGCAATAGTGCAGAGTTATCCCAAAGAAAGGGGCCACGGTGTTTCTGTATCTCTATTATGTTGGTGCGGCTTCGGAACTTTTAAATATCTTGATATATCTCGAGAACTACGCATCTGATCAAAAAATATCATAGAACATAAAAAGTAGGAAACTTGATTCTCTACAAAAAAGGTCTCTTAACATTTTGCCATACCTCGCTTCGTTTCCGAGATATTTGCATATTTATCTCAAGGGAAGGGGCCTGACGGACATATTTCGAGATATTTCTTCTTCTTGTTGTTCTTCTTCTGCACAGCTAAGCTGGAAGTGGCATTTGCAGCTCGCAATAGTGCAGAGTTATCTCAAAGAAAGGGGCCACGGTGTTTCTGTATCTCTATTATGTTGGTGCGGCTTCGGAACTTTTAAATATCTTGATATATCTCGAGAACTACGCGTCTGATCAAAAAATATCATAGAACATAAAAAGTAGGAAACTTAATTCTCTACAAAAACGGTCTCTTAACATTTTGCCATAGCTCGCTTCGTTTCCGAGATATTTGCAGATATATCTCAAGGGAAGGGGCCTGACGGACATATTTCGAGATATTTCTTCTTCTTGTTGTTCTTCTTCTGCACAGCTAAGCTGGAAGTGGCATTTGCAGCTCGCAATAGTGCAGAGTTATCTCAAAGAAAGGGGCCACGGTGTTTCTGTATCTCTATTATGTTGGTGCGGCTTCGGAACTTTTAAATATCTTGATATATCTCGAGAACTACGCATCTGATCAAAAAATATCATAGAACATAAATTGTAGGAAACATAATTGTCTACAAAAAAGGTCTCTTAACATTTTGCCATAGCTCGCTTCGTTTCCGAGATACTTGCCGATTTATGTCAAGGGAAGGGGCCTGACGGACATATTTCGAGATATTTCTTCTTCTTGTTGTTCTTCTTCTGCACAGCTAAGCTGGAAGTGGCATTTGCAGCTCGCAACTGTGCAGAGTTATCTCAAAGAGAGGGGCCACGGTGTTTCTGTATCTCTATTATGTTGGTGCGGCTTCGGAACTTTTAAATATCTTGATATATCTCGAGAACTACGAATCTGATCAGAAAATATCATAAAAGATAAAAAGTAGGAAACTTAATTCTCTACAAAAAAGGTCTCTTAACATTTTGCCATAGCTCGCTTCGTTTCCGGGATATTTGCAGATTTATCTCATGGTAAGGGGCCTGACGGACATATTTCGAGATATTTCTTCTTCTTGTTGTTCTTCTTCTGCACAGCTAAACTGGAAGTGGCATTTCCAGCTCGCAATAGTGCAGAGTTATCTCAAAGAGAGGGGCCACGGTGTTTCTGTATCTCTATTATGTTGGTGCGGCTTCGGAACTTTTAAATATCTTGATATATCTCGAGAACTACGCATCTGATCAAAAAATATCATAGAACATGAATTGTAGGAAACATAATTCTCTACAAAAAAGGTCTCTTAACATTTTGCCATAGCTCGCTTCGTTTCCGAGATACTTGCCGATTTATCTCAAGGGAAGGGGCCTGACGGACATATTTCGAGATATTTCTTCTTCTTGTTGTTCTTCTTCTGCACAGCTAAGCTGGAAGTGGCATTTGCAGCTCGCAATTGTGCAGAGTTATCTCAAAGAGAGGGGCCACGGTGTTTCTGTATCTCTATTATGTTGGTGCGGCTTCGGAACTTTTAAATATCTTGATATATCTCGAGAACTACGAATCTGGTCAGAAAATATCATAGAAGATATAAAGTAGGAAACTTAATTCTCTACAAAAAAGGTCTCTTAACATTTTGCCATAGCTCGCTTCGTTTCCGAGATATTTGCAGATTTATCTCAAGGTAAGGGGCCTGACGGACATATTTCGAGATATTCCTTCTTCTTGTTGTTCTTCTTCTGCACAGCTAAGCTGGAAGTGGCATTTGCAGCTCGCAATAGTGCATAGTTATCTGAAAGAAAGGGGCCACGGTGTTTCTGTATCTCTATTATGTTGGTGCGGCTTCGGAACTTTTAAATATCTCGATATATCTCGAAAACTACGCTTCTGATCAAAAAATATCATAGAACATAAATTGTAGGAAACATAATTCTCTACAAAAAAGGTCTCTTAACATTTTGCCATAGCTCGCTTTGTTTCCGAGATATTTGCAGATATATCTCAAGGGAAGGGGCCTGACGGACATATTTCGAGATATTTCTTCTTCTTGTTGTTCTTCTTCTGCACAGCTAAGCTGGAAGTGGCATTTACAGCTCGCAATAGTGCAGAGTTATCTCAAAGAAAGGGGCCACGGTGTTTCTGTATCTCTATTATGTTGGTGCGGCTTCGGAACTTTTAAATATCTTGATATATCTCGAGAACTACGCATCTGATCAAAAAATATCATAGAAGATAAAAAGTAGGAAACTTAATTCTCTACAAAAAAGGTTTCTTAACATTTTCCCATAGCTGGCATCGTTTCCGAGATATTTGCAGATTTATCTCAAGGGAAGGGGCCTGACGGACATATTCCGAGATATTTCTTCTTCTTGTTGTTCTTCTTCTGCACAGCTAAGCTGGAAGTGGCATTTGCAGCTCGCAATCGTGCGGAGTTATCTCAAAGAAAGGGGCCACGGTGTTTCTGTATCTCTATTATGTTGGTGCGGCTTCGGAACTTTTAAATATCTTGATATATCTCGAGAACTACGCGTCTGATCAAAAAATATCATAGAACATAAAAAGTAGGAAACTTAATTCTCTACAAAAACGGTCTCTTAACATTTTGCCATAGCTCGCTTCGTTTCCGAGATATTTGCAGATATATCTCAAGGGAAGGGGCCTGACGGACATATTTCGAGATATTTCTTCTTCTTGTTGTTCTTCTTCTGCACAGCTAAACTGGAAGTGGCATTTCCAGCTCGCAATAGTGCAGAGTTATCTCAAAGAAAGGGGCCACGGTGTTTCTGTATCTCTATTATGTTGGTGCGTCTTCGGAACTTTTAAATATCTCGATATATCTCGAAAACTACGCTTCTGATCAAAAAATATCATAGAACATAAATTGTAGGAAACATAATTCTCTACAAAAAACGTCTCTTAACATTTTGCCATAGCTCGCTTCGTTTCCGAGATATTTGCAGATTCAGCTCAAAGGAACTGGCCTGACGGACATATTTCGAGATATTTCTTCTTCTTGTTGTTCTTCCTCTGCACAGCTAAGCTGGAAGTGGCATTTGCAGCTCGCAATAGTGCAGAGTTATCTCAAAGAAAGGGGCCACGGTGTTTCTGTATCTCTATTATGTTGGTGCGGCTTCGGAACTTTTAAATATCTTGATATATCTCGAGAACTACGCATCTGATCAAAAAATATCATAGAACATAAAAAGTAGGAAACTTAATTCTCTACAAAAAAGGTCTCTTCACATTTTGCCATAGCTCGCTTCGTTTCCGAGATATGTGCAGATTTATCTCAAGGGAAGGGGCCTGACGGACATATTTCGAGATACTTCTTCTTCTTGTTGTTCTTCTTCTGCACAGCTAAACTGGAAGTGGCATTTCCAGCTCGCAATAGTGCAGAGTTATCTCAAAGAAAGGGGCCACGGTGTTTCTGTATCTCTATTATGTTGGTGCGGCTTCGGAACTTTTAAATATCTCGCTATATCTCGAAAACTACGCTTCTGATCAAAAAATATCATAGAACGTAAATTGTAGGAAACATTATTCTCTACAAAAAAGGTCTCTTAACATTTTGCCATAGCTCGCTTCGTTTCCGAGATATTTGCAGATTCATCTCAAGGGAAGGGGTCTGACGGACATATTTCGAGATATTTCTTCTTCTTGTTGTTCTTCTTCTGCACAGCTAAGCTGGAAGTGGCATTTGCAGCTCGCAATAGTGCAGAGTTATCCCAAAGAAAGGGGCCACGGTGTTTCTGTATCTCTATTATGTTGGTGCGGCTTCGGAACTTTTAAATATCTTGATATATCTCGAGAACTACGCATCTGATCAAAAAATATCATAGAACATAAAAAGTAGGAAACTTGATTCTCTACAAAAAAGGTCTCTTAACATTTTGCCATACCTCGCTTCGTTTCCGAGATATTTGCATATTTATCTCAAGGGAAGGGGCCTGACGGACATATTTCGAGATATTTCTTCTTCTTGTTGTTCTTCTTCTGCACAGCTAAGCTGGAAGTGGCATTTGCAGCTCGCAATAGTGCAGAGTTATCTCAAAGAAAGGGGCCACGGTGTTTCTGTATCTCTATTATGTTGGTGCGGCTTCGGAACTTTTAAATATCTTGATATATCTCGAGAACTACGCGTCTGATCAAAAAATATCATAGAACATAAAAAGTAGGAAACTTAATTCTCTACAAAAACGGTCTCTTAACATTTTGCCATAGCTCGCTTCGTTTCCGAGATATTTGCAGATATATCTCAAGGGAAGGGGCCTGACGGACATATTTCGAGATACTTCTTCTTCTTGTTGTTCTTCTTCTGCACAGCTAAGCTGGAAGTGGCATTTGCGGCTCGCACTAGTGCACAGTTATCTCAAAGAAAGGGGCCACGGTGTTTCTGTATCTCTATTATGTTGGTGCGTCTTCGGAACTTTTAAATATCTCGATATATCTCGAAAACTACGCTTCTGATCAAAAAATATCATAGAACATAAATTGTAGGAAACATAATTCTCTACAAAAAACGTCTCTTAACATTTTGCCATAGCTCGCTTCGTTTCCGAGATATTTGCAGATATATCTCAAGGGAAGGGGCCTGACGGACATATTTCGAGATATTTCTTCTTCTTGTTGTTCTTCTTCTGCACAGCTAAGCTGGAAGTGGCATTTGCAGCTCGCAATAGTGCAGAGTTATCTCAAAGAAAGGGGCCACGGTGTTTCTGTATCTCTATTATGTTGGTGCGGCTTCGGAACTTTTAAATATCTTGATATATCTCGAGAACTACGCGTCTGATCAAAAAATATCATAGAACATAAAAAGTAGGAAACTTAATTCTCTACAAAAACGGTCTCTTAACATTTTGCCATAGCTCGCTTCGTTTCCGAGATATTTGCAGATATATCTCAAGGGAAGGGGCCTGACGGACATATTTCGAGATATTTCTTCTTCTTGTTGTTCTTCTTCTGCACAGCTAAGCTGGAAGTGGCATTTGCGGCTCGCACTAGTGCACAGTTATCTCAAAGAAAGGGGCCACGGTGTTTCTGTATCTCTATTATGTTGGTGCGTCTTCGGAACTTTTAAATATCTCGATATATCTCGAAAACTACGCTTCTGATCAAAAAATATCATAGAACATAAATTGTAGGAAACATAATTCTCTACAAAAAACGTCTCTTAACAGTTTGCCATAGCTCGCTTCGTTTCCGAGATATTTGCAGATATATCTCAAGGGAAGGGGCCTGACGGACATATTTCGAGATATTTCTTCTTCTTGTTGTTCTTCTTCTGCACAGCTAAGCTGGAAGTGGCATTTGCAGCTCGCAATAGTGCAGAGTTATCTCAAAGAAAGGGGCCACGGTGTTTCTGTATCTCTATTATGTTGGTGCGGCTTCGGAACTTTTAAATATCATGATATATCTCGAGAACTACGCATCTGATCAAAAAATATCATAGAACATAAAAAGTAGGAAACTTAATTCTCTACAAAAAAGGTCTCTTAACATTTTGCCATAGCTCGCTTCGTTTCCGAGATATTTGCGGATTTATCTCAAGGGAAGGGGCCTAACGGACATATTTCGAGATATTTCTTCTTCTTGTTGTTCTTCTTCTGCACAGCTAAACTGGAAGTGGCATTTCCAGCTCGCAATAGTGCAGAGTTATCTCAAAGAAAGGGGCCACGGTGTTTCTGTATCTCTATTATGTTGGTGCGGCTTCGGAACTTTTAAATATCTCGATATATCTCGAAAACTACGCTTCTGATCAAAAAATATCATAGAACGTAAATTGTAGGAAACATTATTCTCTACAAAAAAGGTCTCTTAACATTTTGCCATAGCTCGCTTCGTTTCCGAGATATTTGCAGATTCATCTCAAGGGAAGGGGTCTGACGGACATATTTCGAGATATTTCTTCTTCTTGTTGTTCTTCTTCTGCACAGCTGAGCTGGAAGTGGCATTTGCAGCTCGCAATAGTGCAGAGTTATCCCAAAGAAAGGGGCCACGGTGTTTCTGTATCTCTATTATGTTGGTGCGGCTTCGGAACTTTTAAATATCTCGATATATCTCGAAAACTACGCTTCTGATCAAAAAATATCATAGAACATAAATTGTAGGAAACATAATTCTCTACAAAAAAGGTCTCTTAACATTTTGCCATAGCTCGCTTCGTTTCCGAGATATTTGCACATTTATCTCAAGGGAAGGGGCCTAACGGACATATTTCGAGATATTTCTTCTTCTTGTTGTTCTTCTTCTGCACAGCTAAACTGGAAGTGGCATTTCCAGATCGCAATAGTGCAGAGTTATCTCAAAGAGAGGGGCCACGGTGTTTCTGTATCTCTATTATGTTGGTGCGGCTTCGGAACTTTTAAGTATCTTGATATATCTCGAGAACTACGCATCTGATCAAAAAATATCATAGAAGATAAAAAGTAGGAAACTTAATTCTCTACACAAAAGGTCTCTTCACATTTTGCCATAGCTCGCTTCGTTTCCGAGTTATGTGCAGATTTATCTCAAGGGAAGGGGCCTGACGGACATATTTCGAGATATTTCTTCTTCTTGTTGTTCTTCTTCTGCACAGCTAAGCTGGAAGTGGCATTTGCGGCTCGCACTAGTGCAGAGTTATCTCAAAGAAAGGGGCCACGGTGTTTCTGTATCTCTATTATGTTGGTGCGGCTTCGGAACTTTTAAATATCTCGATATATCTCGAAAACTACGCTTCTGATAAAAAAATATCATAGAACATAAATTGTAGGAAACATAATTCTCTACAAAAAAGGTCTCTTAACATTTTGCCATAGCTCGCTTCGTTTCCGAGATATTTGCAGATTCAACTCAAAGGAACTGGCCTGACGGACATATTTCGAGATATTTCTTCTTCTTGTTGTTCTTCCTCTGCACAGCTAAGCTGGAAGTGGCATTTGCAGCTCGCAATAGTGCAGAGTTATCTCAAAGAAAGGGGCCACGGTGTTTCTGTATCTCTATTATGTTGGTGCGGCTTCGGAACTTTTAAATATCTTGATATATCTCGAGAACTACGCATCTGATCAAAAAATATCATAGAACATAAAAAGTAGGAAACTTAATTCTCTACAAAAAAGGTCTCTTAACATTTTGCCATAGCTCGCTTCGTTTCCGAGATATTTGCATATTTATCTCAAGGGAAGGGGCCTGACGGACATATTTCGAGATATTTCTTCTTCTTGTTGTTCTTCTTCTGCACAGCTAAGCTGGAAGTGGCATTTGCGGCTCGCACTAGTGCAGAGTTATCTCAAAGAAAGGGGCCACGGTGTTTCTGTATCTCTATTATGTTGGTGCGGCTTCGGAACTTTTAAATATCTTGATATATCTCGAGAACTACGCATCTGATCAAAAAATATCATAGAACATAAAAAGTAGGAAACTTAATTCTCTACAAAAAAGGTCTCTTAACATTTTGCCATAGCTCGCTTCGTTTCCGAGATATTTGCAGATTTATCTCAAGGGAAGGGGCCTAACGGACATATTTCGAGATATTTCTTCTTCTTGTTGTTCTTCTTCTGCACAGCTAAACTGGAAGTGGCATTTCCAGCTCGCAATAGTGCAGAGTTATCTCAAAGAAAGGGGCCACGGTGTTTCTGTATCTCTATTATGTTGGTGCGGCTTCGGAACTTTTAAGTATCTTGATATATCTCGAGAACTACGCATCTGATCAAAAAATATCATAGAAGATAAAAAGTAGGAAACTTAATTCTCTACACAAAAGGTCTCTTCACATTTTGCCATAGCTCGCTTCGTTTCCGAGTTATGTGCAGATTTATCTCAAGGGAAGGGGCCTGACGGACATATTTCGAGATATTTCTTCTTCTTGTTGTTCTTCTTCTGCACAGCTAAGCTGGAAGTGGCATTTGCGGCTCGCACTAGTGCAGAGTTATCTCAAAGAAAGGGGCCACGGTGTTTCTGTATCTCTATTATGTTGGTGCGGCTTCGGAACTTTTAAATATCTTGATATATCTCGAGAACTACGCATCTGATCAAAAAATATCATAGAACATAAAAAGTAGGAAACTTAATTCTCTACAAAAAAGGTCTCTTAACATTTTGCCATAGCTCGCTTCGTTTCCGAGATATTTGCAGATTTATCTCAAGGGAAGGGGCCTAACGGACATATTTCGAGATATTTCTTCTTCTTGTTGTTCTTCTGCACAGCTAAACTGGAAGTGGCATTTCCAGCTCGCAATAGTGCAGAGTTATCTCAAAGAAAGGGGCCACGGTGTTTCTGTATCTCTATTATGTTGGTGCGGCTTCGGAACTTTTAAATATCTCGATATATCTCGAAAACTACGCTTCTGATCAAAAAATATCATAGAACATAAATTGTAGGAAACATAATTCTCTACAAAAAAGGTCTCTTAACATTTTGCCATAGCTCGCTTCGTTTCCGAGATATTTGCAGATTCAACTCAAAGGAACTGGCCTGACGGACATATTTCGAGATATTTCTTCTTCTTGTTGTTCTTCCTCTGCACAGCTAAGCTGGAAGTGGCATTTGCAGCTCGCAATAGTGCAGAGTTATCTCAAAGAAAGGGGCCACGGTGTTTCTGTATCTCTATTATGTTGGTGCGGCTTCGGGACTTTTAAATATCTTGATATATCTCGAGAACTACGCATCTGATCAAAAAATATTATAGAACATAAAAAGTAGGAAACCTAATTCTCTACAAAAAAGGTCTCTTAACATTTTGCCATAGCTCGCTTCGTTTCCGAGATATTTGCATATTTATCTCAAGGGAAGGGGCCTGACGGACATATTTCGAGATATTTCTTCTTCTTGTTGTTCTTCTTCTGCACAGCTAAGCTGGAAGTGGCATTTGCGGCTCGCACTAGTGCAGAGTTATCTCAAAGAAAGGGGCCACGGTGTTTCTGTATCTCTATTATGTTGGTGCGGCTTCGGAACTTTTAAATATCTTGGTATATCTCGAGAACTACGCGTCTGATCAAAAAATATCATAGAACATAAAAAGTAGGAAACTTAATTCTCTACAAAAACGGTCTCTTAACATTTTGCCATAGCTCGCTTCGTTTCCGAGATATTTGCACATATATCTCAAGGGAAGGGGCCTGACGGACATATTTCGAGATATTTCTTCTTCTTGTTGTTCTTCTTCTGCACAGCTAAGCTGGAAGTGGCATTTGCGGCTCGCACTAGTGCACAGTTATCTCAAAGAAAGGGGCCACGGTGTTTCTGTATCTCTATTATGTTGGTGCGTCTTCGGAACTTTTAAATATCTCGATATATCTCGAAAACTACGCTTCTGATCAAATAATATCATAGAACATAAATTGTAGGAAACATAATTCTCTACAAAAAACGTCTCTTAACATTTTGCCATAGCTCGCTTCGTTTCCGAGATATTTGCAGATTCAGCTCAAAGGAACTGGCCTGACGGACATATTCCGAGATATTTCTTCTTCTTGTTGTTCTTCCTCTGCACAGCTAAGCTGGAAGTGGCATTTGCAGCTCGCAATAGTGCAGAGTTATCTCAAAGAAAGGGGCCACGGTGTTTCTGTATCTCTATTATGTTGGTGCGGCTTCGGAACTTTTAAATATCTTGATATATCTCGAGAACTACGCATCTGATCAAAAAATATCATAGAACATAAATAGTAGGAAACTTAATTCTCTACAAAAAAGGTCTCTTAACATTTTGCCATAGCTCGCTTCGTTTCCGAGATATTTGCAGATTTATCTCAAGGGAAGGGGCCTAACGGGCATATTTCGAGATATTTCTTCTTCTTGTTGTTCTTCTTCTGCACAGCTAAACTGGAAGTGGCATTTCCAGCTCGCAATAGTGCAGAGTTATCTCAAAGAAAGGGGCCACGGTGTTTCTGTATCTCTATTATGTTGGTGCGGCTTCGGAACTTTTAAATATCTCGATATATCTCGAAAACTACGCTTCTGATCAAAAAATATCATAGAACATCAATTGTAGGAAGCATAATTCTCTACAAAAAAGGTCTCTCAACATTTTGCCATAGCTCGCTTCGTTTCCGAGATATTTGCAGATATATCTCAAGGGAAGGGGCCTGACGGACATATTTCGAGATATTTCTTCTTCTTGTTGTTCTTCTTCTGCACAGCTAAGCTGGAAGTGGCATTTACAGCTCGCAATAGTGCAGAGTTATCTCAAAGAAAGGGGCCACGGTGTTTCTGTATCTCTATTATGTTGGTGCGGGTTCGGAACTTTTAAATATCTTGATATATCTCGAGAACTACGCGTCTGATCAAAAAATATCATAGAACATAAAAAGTAGGAAACTTAATTCTCTACAAAAACGGTCTCTTAACATTTTGCCATAGCTCGCTTCGTTTCCGAGATATTTGCACATATATCTCAAGGGAAGGGGCCTGACGGACATATTTCGAGATATTTCTTCTTCTTGTTGTTCTTCTTCTGCACAGCTAAGCTGGAAGTGGCATTTGCGGCTCGCACTAGTGCACAGTTATCTCAAAGAAAGGGGCCACGGTGTTTCTGTATCTCTATTATGTTGGTGCGTCTTCGGAACTTTTAAATATCTCGATATATCTCGAAAACTACGCTTCTGATCAAATAATATCATAGAACATAAATTGTAGGAAACATAATTCTCTACAAAAAACGTCTCTTAACATTTTGCCATAGCTCGCTTCGTTTCCGAGATATTTGCAGATTCAGCTCAAAGGAACTGGCCTGACGGACATATTCCGAGATATTTCTTCTTCTTGTTGTTCTTCCTCTGCACAGCTAAGCTGGAAGTGGCATTTGCAGCTCGCAATAGTGCAGAGTTATCTCAAAGAAAGGGGCCACGGTGTTTCTGTATCTCTATTATGTTGGTGCGGCTTCGGAACTTTTAAATATCTTGATATATCTCGAGAACTACGCATCTGATCAAAAAATATCATAGAACATAAAAAGTAGGAAACTTAATTCTCTACAAAAAAGGTCTCTTAACATTTTGCCATAGCTCGCTTCGTTTCCGAGATATTTGCAGATTTATCTCAAGGGAAGGGGCCTAACGGGCATATTTCGAGATATTTCTTCTTCTTGTTGTTCTTCTTCTGCACAGCTAAACTGGAAGTGGCATTTCCAGCTCGCAATAGTGCAGAGTTATCTCAAAGAAAGGGGCCACGGTGTTTCTGTATCTCTATTATGTTGGTGCGGCTTCGGAACTTTTAAATATCTCGATATATCTCGAAAACTACCCTTCTGATCAAAAAATATCATAGAACGTAAATTGTAGGAAACATTATTCTCTACAAAAAAGGTCTCTTAACATTTTGCCATAGCTCGCTTCGTTTCCGAGATATTTGCAGATTCATCTCAAGGGAAGGGGTCTGACGGACATATTTCGAGATATTTCTTCTTCTTGTTGTTCTTCTTCTGCACAGCTAAGCTGGAAGTGGCATTTGCAGCTCGCAATAGTGCAGAGTTATCCCAAAGAAAGGGGCCACGGTGTTTCTGTATCTCTATTATGTTGGTGCGGCTTCGGAACTTTTAAATATCTCGATATATCTCGAAAACTACGCTTCTGATCAAAAAATATCATAGAACATAAATTTTGGAAACATAATTCTCTACAAAAAACGTCTCTTAACATTTTGCCATAGCTCGCTTCGTTTCCGAGATATTTGCAGATTCAGCTCAAAGGAACTGGCCTGACGGACATGTTTCGAGATATTTCTTCTTCTTGTTGTTCTTCCTCTGCACAGCTAGGCTGGAAGTGGCATTTGCAGCTCGCAATAGTGCAGAGTTATCTCAAAGAAAGGGGCCACGGTGTTTCTGTATCTCTATTATGTTGGTGCGGCTTCGGAACTTTTAAATATCTTGATATATCTCGAGAACTACGCATCTGATCAAAAAATATCATAGAATATAAAAAGTAGGAAACTTAATTCTCTACAAAAAAGGTCTCTTAACATTTTGCCATAGCTCGCTTCGTTTCCGAGATATTTGCAGATTTATCTCAAGGGAAGGGGCCTAACGGGCATATTTCGAGATATTTCTTCTTCTTGTTGTTCCTCTTCTGCACAGCTAAACTGGAAGTGGCATTTCCAGCTCGCAATAGTGCAGAGTTATCTCAAAGAAAGGGGCCACGGTGTTTCTGTATCTCTATTATGTTGGTGCGGGTTCGGAACTTTTAAATATCTTGATATATCTCGAGAACTACGCATCTGATCAAAAAATATCATAGAACATGAAAAGTACGAAACTTAATTCTCTACAAAAAAGGTCTCTTAACATTTTGCCATAGCTCTCTTCGTTTCCGAGATATTTGCAGATTTATCTCAAGGGATGGGGCCTGACGGACATATTTCGAGATATTTCTTCTTCTTGTTGTTCTTCTTCTGCACAGCTAAGCTGGAAGTGGCATTTGCAGCTCGCAATAGTGCAGAGTTATCTCAAAGAAAGGGGCCACGGTGTTTCTGTATCTCTATTATGTTGGTGCGGCTTCGGAACTTTTAAATATCTTGATATATCTCGAGAACTACGCGTCTGATCAAAAAATATCATAGATCATAAAAAGTAGGAAACTTAATTCTCTACAAAAACGGTCTCTTAACATTTTGCCATAGCTCGCTTCGTTTCCGAGATATTTGCACATATATCTCAAGGGAAGGGGCCTGACGGACATATTTCGAGATATTTCTTCTTCTTGTTGTTCTTCTTCTGCACAGCTAAGCTGGAAGTGGCATTTGCGGCTCGCACTAGTGCACAGTTATCTCAAAGAAAGGGGCCACGGTGTTTCTGTATCTCTATTATGTTGGTGCGTCTTCGGAACTTTTAAATATCTCGATATATCTCGAAAACTACGCTTCTGATCAAAAAATATCATAGAACATAAATTGTAGGAAACATAATTCTCTACAAAAAACGTCTCTTAACATTTTGCCATAGCTCGCTTCGTTTCCGAGATATTTGCAGATTCAGCTCAAAGGAACTGGCCTGACGGACATATTTCGAGATATTTCTTCTTCTTGTTGTTCTTCCTCTGCACAGCTAAGCTGGAAGTGGCATTTGCAGCTCGCAATAGTGCAGAGTTATCTCAAAGAAAGGGGCCACGGTGTTTCTGTATCTCTATTATGTTGGTGCGGCTTCGGAACTTTTAAATATCTTGATATATCTCGAGAACTACGCTTCTGATCAAAAAATATCATAGAACATAAATTGTAGGAAACATAATTCTCTACAAAAAAGGTCTCTTAACATTTTGCCATAGCTCGCTTCGTTTCCGAGATATTTGCAGATATATCTCAAGGGAAGGGGCCTGACGGACATATTTCGAGATATTTCTTCTTCTTGTTGTTCTTCTTCTGCACAGCTAAGCTGGAAGTGGCATTTACAGCTCGCAATAGTGCAGAGTTATCTCAAAGAAAGGGGCCACGGTGTTTCTGTATCTCTATTATGTTGGTGCGGCTTCGGAACTTTTAAATATCTTGATATATCTCGAGAACTACGCATCTGATCAAAAAATATCATAGAACATAAAAAGTAGCAAACTTAATTCTCTACAAAAAAGGTCTCTTAACATTTTGCCATAGCTCGCTTCGTTTCCGAGATATTTGCAGATTTATCTCAAGGGAAGGGGCCTGACGGACATATTTCGAGATATTTCTTCTTCTTGTTGTTCTTCTTCTGCACAGCTAAGCTGGGAGTGGCATTTGCGGCTCGCACTAGTGCAGGGTTATCTCAAAGAAAGGGGCCACGGTGTTTCTGTATCCCTATTATGTTGGTGCGGCTTCGGAACTTTTAAATATCTCGATATATCTCGAAAACTACGCTTCTGATCAAAAAATATCATAGAACATAAATTGTAGGAAACATAATTCTCTATAAAAAACGTCTCTTAACATTTTGTCATTGCTCGCTTCGTTTCCGAGATATTTGCAGATTCAGCTCAAAGGAACTGGCCTGACGGACATATTTCGAGATATTTCGTCTTCTTGTTGTTCTTCCTCTGCACAGCTAAGCTGGAAGTGGCATTTGCAGCTCGCAATAGTGCAGAGTTATCTCAAAGAAAGGGGCCACGGTGTTTCTGTATCTCTATTATGTTGGTGCGGCTTCGGAACTTTTAAATATCTCGATATATCTCGAAAACTACGCTTCTGATCAAAAAATATCATAAAACATAAATTGTAGGAAACAGAATTCTCTACAAAAAAGGTCTCTTAACATTTTGCCATAGCTCGCTTCGTTTCCGAGATATTTGCAGATATATCTCAAGGGAAGGGGCCTGACGGACATATTTCGAGATATTTCTTCGTCTTGTTGTTCTTCTTCTGCACAGCTAAGCTGGAAGTGGCATTTGCGGCTCGCACTAGTGCAGAGTTATCTCAAAGAAAGGGGCCACGGTGTTTCTGTATCCCTATTATGTTGGTGCGGCTTCGGAACTTTTAAATATCTCGATATATCTCGAAAACTACGCTTCTGATCAAAAAATATCATAGAACATAAATTGTAGGAAACATAATTCTCTATAAAAAACGTCTCTTAACATTTTGTCATTGCTCGCTTCGTTTCCGAGATATTTGCAGATTCAGCTCAAAGGAACTGGCCTGACGGACATATTTCGAGATATTTCTTCTTCTTGTTGTTCTTCCTCTGCACAGCTAAGCTGGAAGTGGCATTTGCAGCTCGCAATAGTGCAGAGTTATCTCAAAGAAAGGGGCCACGGTGTTTCTGTATCTCTATTATGTTGGTGCGGCTTCGGAACTTTTAAATATCTCGATATATCTCGAAAACTACGCTTCTGATCAAAAAATATCATAGAACATAAATTGTAGGAAACAGAATTCTCTACAAAAAAGGTCTCTTAACATTTTGCCATAGCTCGCTTCGTTTCCGAGATATTTGCAGATATATCTCAAGGGAAGGGGCCTGACGGACATATTTCGAGATATTTCTTCGTCTTGTTGTTCTTCTTCTGCACAGCTAAGCTGGAAGTGGCATTTGCGGCTCGCACTAGTGCAGAGTTATCTCAAAGAAAGGGGCCACGGTGTTTCTGTATCTCTATTATGTTGGTGCGGCTTCGGAACTTTTAAATATCTCGATGTATCTCGAAAACTAGGCTTCTGATCAAAAAATATCATAGAACATAAATTGTAGGAAACATAATTCTCTACAAAAAAGGTCTCTTAACATTTTGCCATAGCTCGCTTCGTTTCCGAGATATTTGCTGATATATCTCAAGGGAAGGGGCCTGACGGACATATTTCGAGATATTTCTTCTTCTTGTTGTTCTTCTTCTGCACAGCTAAGCTGGAAGTGGCATTTCCAGCTCGCAATAGTGCAGAGTTATCTCAAAGAAAGGGGCCACGGTGTTTCTGTATCTCTATTATGTTGGTGCGGCTTCGGAACTTTTAAATATCTTGATATATCTCGAGAACTACGCATCTGATCAAAAAATATCATCGAACATAAAAAGTAGGAAACTTAATTCTCTACAAAAAAGGTCTCTTAACATTTTGCCATAGCTCGCTTCGTTTCCGAGATATTTGCAGATTTATCTCAAGGGAAGGGGCCTAACGGACATATTTCGAGATATTTCTTCTTCTTGTTGTTCTTCTTCTGCACAGCTAAGCTGGAAGTGGCATTTCTGACTCGCACTAGTGCAGAGTTATCTCAAAGAAAGGGGCCACGGTGTTTCTGTATCTCTATTATGTTGGTGCGGCTTCGGAACTTTTAAATATCTTGATATATCTCGAGAACTACGCGTCTGATCAAAAAATATCATAGAACATAAAAAGTAGGAAACTTAATTCTCTACAAAAACGGTCTCTTAACATTTTGCCATAGCTCGCTTCGTTTCCGAGATATTTGCAGATATATCTCAAGGGAAGGGGCCTGACGGACATATTTCGAGATATTTCTTCTTCTTGTTGTTCTCCTTCTGCACAGCTAAGCTGGAAGTGGCATTTGCGGCTCGCACTAGTGCACAGTTATCTCAAAGAAAGGGGCCACGGTGTTTCTGTATCTCTATTATGTTGGTGCGGCTTCGGAACTTTTAAATATCTTGATATATCTCGAGAACTACGCATCTGATCAAAAAATATCATAGAACATAAAAAGTAGGAAACTTAATTCTCTACAAAAAAGGTCTCTTAACATTTTGCTATAGCTCGCTTCGTTTCCGAGATATTTGCAGATTTATCTCAAGGGAAGGGGCCTGACGGACATATTTCGAGATATTTCTTCTTCTTGTTGTTCTTCTTCTGCACAGCTACGCTGGGAGTGGCATTTGCGGCTCGCACTAGTGCAGAGTTATCTCAAAGAAAGGGGCCACGGTGTTTCTGTATCCCTATTATGTTGGTGCGGCTTCGGAACTTTTAAATATCTCGATATATCTCGAAAACTACGCTTCTGATCAAAAAATATCATAGAACATAAATTGTAGGAAACATAATTCTCTATAAAAAACGTCTCTTAACATTTTGTCATTGCTCGCTTCGTTTCCGAGATATTTGCAGATTCAGCTCAAAGGAACTGGCCTGACGGACATATTTCGAGATATTTCTTCTTCTTGTTGTTCTTCCTCTGCACAGCTAAGCTGGAAGTGGCATTTGCAGCTCGCAATAGTGCAGAGTTATCTCAAAGAAAGGGGCCACGGTGTTTCTGTATCTCTATTATGTTGGTGCGGCTTCGGAACTTTTAAATATCTCGATATATCTCGAAAACTACGCTTCTGATCAAAAAATATCATAGAACATAAATTGTAGGAAACAGAATTCTCTACAAAAAAGGTCTCTTAACATTTTGCCATAGCTCGCTTCGTTTCCGAGATATTTGCAGATATATCTCAAGGGAAGGGGCCTGACGGACATATTTCGAGATATTTCTTCGTCTTGTTGTTCTTCTTCTGCACAGCTAAGCTGGAAGTGGCATTTGCGGCTCGCACTAGTGCAGAGTTATCTCAAAGAAAGGGGCCACGGTGTTTCTGTATCTCTATTATGTTGGTGCGGCTTCGGAACTTTTAAATATCTCGATGTATCTCGAAAACTACGCTTCTGATCAAAAAATATCATAGAACATAAATTGTAGGAAACATAATTCTCTACAAAAAAGGTCTCTTAACATTTTGCCATAGCTCGCTTCGTTTCCGAGATATTTGCTGATATATCTCAAGGGAAGGGGCCTGACGGACATATTTCGAGATATTTCTTCTTCTTGTTGTTCTTCTTCTGCACAGCTAAGCTGGAAGTGGCATTTCCAGCTCGCAATAGTGCAGAGTTATCTCAAAGAAAGGGGCCACGGTGTTTCTGTATCTCTATTATGTTGGTGCGGCTTCGGAACTTTTAAATATCTTGATATATCTCGAGAACTACGCATCTGATCAAAAAATATCATAGAACATAAAAAGTAGGAAACTTAATTCTCTACAAAAAAGGTCTCTTAACATTTTGCCATAGCTCGCTTCGTTTCCGAGATATTTGCAGATTTATCTCAAGGGAAGGGGCCTAACGGACATATTTCGAGATATTTCTTCTTCTTGTTGTTCTTCTTCTGCACAGCTAAGCTGGAAGTGGCATTTCTGACTCGCACTAGTGCAGAGTTATCTCAAAGAAAGGGGCCACGGTGTTTCTGTATCTCTATTATGTTGGTGCGGCTTCGGAACTTTTAAATATCTTGATATATCTCGAGAACTACGCGTCTGATCAAAAAATATCATAGAACATAAAAAGTAGGAAACTTAATTCTCTACAAAAACGGTCTCTTAACATTTTGCCATAGCTCGCTTCGTTTCCGAGATATTTGCAGATATATCTCAAGGGAAGGGGCCTGACGGACATATTTCGAGATATTTCTTCTTCTTGTTGTTCTTCTTCTGCACAGCTAAGCTGGAAGTGGCATTTGCGGCTCGCACTAGTGCACAGTTATCTCAAAGAAAGGGGCCACGGTGTTTCTGTATCTCTATTATGTTGGTGCGGCTTCGGAACTTTTAAATATCTTGATATATCTCGAGAACTACGCATCTGATCAAAAAATATCATACAACATAAAAAGTAGGAAACTTAATTCTCTACAAAAAAGGTCTCTTAACATTTTGCTATAGCTCGCTTCGTTTCCGAGATATTTGCAGATTTATCTCAAGGGAAGGGGCCTGACGGACATATTTCGAGATATTTCTTCTTCTTGTTGTTCTTCTTCTGCACAGCTACGCTGGGAGTGGCATTTGCGGCTCGCACTAGTGCAGAGTTATCTCAAAGAAAGGGGCCACGGTGTTTCTGTATCCCTATTATGTTGGTGCGGCTTCGGAACTTTTAAATATCTCGATATATCTCGAAAACTACGCTTCTGATCAAAAAATATCATAGAACATAAATTGTAGGAAACATAATTCTCTATAAAAAACGTCTCTTAACATTTTGTCATTGCTCGCTTCGTTTCCGAGATATTTGCAGATTCAGCTCAAAGGAACTGGCCTGACGGACATATTTCGAGATATTTCTTCTTCTCGTTGTTCTTCCTCTGCACAGCTAAGCTGGAAGTGGCATTTGCAGCTCGCAATAGTGCAGAGTTATCTCAAAGAAAGGGGCCACGGTGTTTCTGTATCTCTATTTTGTTGGTGCGGCTTCGGAACTTTTAAATATCTCGATATATCTCGAAAACTACGCTTCTGATCAAAAAATATCATAGAACATAAATTGTAGGAAACAGAATTCTCTACAAAAAAGGTCTCTTAACATTTTGCCATAGCTCGCTTCGTTTCCGAGATATTTGCAGATATATCTCAAGGGAAGGGGCCTGACGGACATATTTCGAGATATTTCTTCGTCTTGTTGTTCTTCTTCTGCACAGCTAAGCTGGAAGTGGCATTTGCGGCTAGCACTAGTGCAGAGTTATCTCAAAGAAAGGGGCCACGGTGTTTCTGTATCTCTATTATGTTGGTGCGGCTTCGGAACTTTTAAATATCTCGATGTATCTCGAAAACTACGCTTCTGATCAAAAAATATCATAGAACATAAATTGTAGGAAACATAATTCTCTACAAAAAAGGTCTCTTAACATTTTGCCATAGCTCGCTTCGTTTCCGAGATATTTGCTGATATATCTCAAGGGAAGGGGCCTGACGGACATATTTCGAGATATTTCTTCTTCTTGTTGTTCTTCTTCTGCACAGCTAAGCTGGAAGTGGCATTTCCAGCTCGCAATAGTGCAGAGTTATCTCAAAGAAAGGGGCCACGGTGTTTCTGTATCTCTATTATGTTGGTGCGGCTTCGGAACTTTTAAATATCTTGATATATCTCGAGAACTACGCATCTGATCAAAAAATATCATAGAACATAAAAAGTAGGAAACTTAATTCTCTACAAAAAAGGTCTCTTAACATTTTGCCATAGCTCGCTTCGTTTCCGAGATATTTGCAGATTTATCTCAAGGGAAGGGGCCTAACGGACATATTTCGAGATATTTCTTCTTCTTGTTGTTCTTCTTCTGCACAGCTAAGCTGGAAGTGGCATTTCTGACTCGCACTAGTGCAGAGTTATCTCAAAGAAAGGGGCCACGGTGTTTCTGTATCTCTATTATGTTGGTGCGGCTTCGGAACTTTTAAATATCTTGATATATCTCGAGAACTACGCGTCTGATCAAAAAATATCATAGAACATAAAAAGTAGGAAACTTAATTCTCTACAAAAACGGTCTCTTAACATTTTGCCATAGCTCGCTTCGTTTCCGAGATATTTGCAGATATATCTCAAGGGAAGGGGCCTGACGGACATATTTCGAGATATTTCTTCTTCTTGTTGTTCTTCTTCTGCACAGCTAAGCTGGAAGTGGCATTTGCGGCTCGCACTAGTGCACAGTTATCTCAAAGAAAGGGGCCACGGTGTTTCTGTATCTCTATTATGTTGGTGCGTCTTCGGAACTTTTAAATATCTCGATATATCTCGAAAACTACGCTTCTGATCAAAAAATATCATAGAACATAAATTGTAGGAAACATAATTCTCTACAAAAAACGTCTCTTAACATTTTGCCATAGCTCGCTTCGTTTCCGAGATATTTGCAGATATATCTCAAGGGAAGGGGCCTGACGGACATATTTCGAGATATTTCTTCTTCTTGTTGTTCTTCTTCTGCACAGCTAAGCTGGAAGTGGCATTTGCAGCTCGCAATAGTGCAGAGTTATCTCAAAGAAAGGGGCCACGGTGTTTCTGTATCTCTATTATGTTGGTGCGGCTTCGGAACTTTTAAATATCTTGATATATCTCGAGAACTACGCATCTGATCAAAAAATATCATAGAACATAAAAAGTAGGAAACTTAATTCTCTACAAAAAAGGTCTCTTAACATTTTGCCATAGCTCGCTTCGTTTCCGAGATATTTGCGGATTTATCTCAAGGGAAGGGGCCTGACGGACATATTTCGAGATATTTCTTCTTCTTGTTGTTCTTCTTCTGCACAGCTAAGCTGGAAGTGGCATTTGCGGCTCGCACTAGTGCACAGTTATCTCAAAGAAAGGGGCCACGGTGTTTCTGTATCTCTATTATGTTGGTGCGTCTTCGGAACTTTTAAATATCTCGATATATCTCGAAAACTACGCTTCTGATCAAAAAATATCATAGAACATAAATTGCAGGAAACATAATTCTCTACAAAAAACATCTCTTAACATTTTGCCATAGCTCGCTTCGTTTCCGAGATATTTGCAGATTCAGCTCAAAGGAACTGGCCTGACGGACATATTTCGAGATATTTCTTCTTCTTGTTGTTCTTCCTCTGCACAGCTAAGCTGGAAGTGGCATTTGCAGCTCGCAATAGTGCAGAGTTATCTCAAAGAAAGGGGCCACGGTGTTTCTGTATCTCTATTATGTTGGTGCGGCTTCGGAACTTTTAAATATCTTGATATATCTCGAGAACTACGCATCTGATCAAAAAATATCATAGAACATAAAAAGTAGGAAACTTAATTCTCTACAAAAAAGGTCTCTTCACATTTTGCCATAGCTCGCTTCGTTTCCGAGATATGTGCAGATTTATCTCAAGGGAAGGGGCCTGACGGACATATTTCGAGATATTTCTTCTTCTTGTTGTTCTTCTTCTGCACAGCTAAACTGGAAGTGGCATTTCCAGCTCGCAATAGTGCAGAGTTATCTCAAAGAAAGGGGCCACGGTGTTTCTGTATCTCTATTATGTTGGTGCGGCTTCGGAACTTTTAAATATCTCGATATATCTCGAAAACTACGCTTCTGATCAAAAAATATCATAGAACGTAAATTGTAGGAAACATTATTCTCTACAAAAAAGGTCTCTTAACATTTTGCCATAGCTCGCTTCGTTTCCGAGATATTTGCAGATTCATCTCAAGGGAAGGGGTCTGACGGACATATTTCGAGATATTTCTTCTTCTTGTTGTTCTTCTTCTGCACAGCTAAGCTGGAAGTGGCATTTGCAGCTCGCAATAGTGCAGAGTTATCCCAAAGAAAGGGGCCACGGTGTTTCTGTATCTCTATTATGTTGGTGCGGCTTCGGAACTTTTAAATATCTTGATATATCTCGAGAACTACGCATCTGATCAAAAAATATCATAGAACATAAAAAGTAGGAAACTTGATTCTCTACAAAAAAGGTCTCTTAACATTTTGCCATACCTCGCTTCGTTTCCGAGATATTTGCATATTTATCTCAAGGGAAGGGGCCTGACGGACATATTTCGAGATATTTCTTCTTCTTGTTGTTCTTCTTCTGCACAGCTAAGCTGGAAGTGGCATTTGCAGCTCGCAATAGTGCAGAGTTATCTCAAAGAAAGGGGCCACGGTGTTTCTGTATCTCTATTATGTTGGTGCGGCTTCGGAACTTTTAAATATCTTGATATATCTCGAGAACTACGCGTCTGATCAAAAACTATCATAGAACATAAAAAGTAGGAAACTTAATTCTCTACAAAAACGGTCTCTTAACATTTTGCCATAGCTCGCTTCGTTTCCGAGATATTTGCAGATATATCTCAAGGGAAGGGGCCTGACGGACATATTTCGAGATATTTCTTCTTCTTGTTGTTCTTCGTCTGCACAGCTAAGCTGGAAGTGGCATTTGCAGCTCGCAATAGTGCAGAGTTATCTCAAAGAAAGGGGCCACGGTGTTTCTGTATCTCTATTATGTTGGTGCGGCTTCGGAACTTTTAAATATCTTGATATATCTCGAGAACTACGCGTCTGATCAAAAACTATCATAGAACATAAAAAGTAGGAAACTTAATTCTCTACAAAAAACGTCTCTTAACATTTTGCCATAGCTCGCTTCGTTTCCGAGATATTTGCAGATATATCTCAAGGGAAGGGGCCTGACGGACATATTTCGAGATATTTCTTCTTCTTGTTGTTCTTCTTCTGCACAGCTAAGCTGGAAGTGGCATTTGCAGCTCGCAATAGTGCAGAGTTATCTCAAAGAAAGGGGCCACGGTGTTTCTGTATCTCTATTATGTTGGTGCGTCTTCGGAACTTTTAAATATCTCGATATATCTCGAAAACTACGCTTCTGATCAAAAAATATCATAGAACATAAATTGTAGGAAACATAATTCTCTACAAAAAACGTCTCTTAACATTTTGCCATAGCTCGCTTCGTTTCCGAGATATTTGCAGATATATCTCAAGGGAAGGGGCCTGACGGACATATTTCGAGATATTTCTTCTTCTTGTTGTTCTTCTTCTGCACAGCTAAGCTGGAAGTGGCATTTGCAGCTCGCAATAGTGCAGAGTTATCTCAAAGAAAGGGGCCACGGTGTTTCTGTATCTCTATTATGTTGGTGCGGCTTCGGAACTTTTAAATATCTTGATATATCTCGAGAACTACGCATCTGATCAAAAAATATCATAGAACATAAAAAGTAGGAAACTTAATTCTCTACAAAAAAGGTCTCTTAACATTTTGCCATAGCTCGCTTCGTTTCCGAGATATTTGCGGATTTATCTCAAGGGAAGGGGCCTAACGGACATATTTCGAGATATTTCTTCTTCTTGTTGTTCTTCTTCTGCACAGCTAAACTGGAAGTGGCATTTCCAGCTCGCAATAGTGCAGAGTTATCTCAAAGAAAGGGGCCACGGTGTTTCTGTATCTCTATTATGTTGGTGCGGCTTCGGAACTTTTAAATATCTCGATATATCTCGAAAACTACGCTTCTGATCAAAAAATATCATAGAACGTAAATTGTAGGAAACATTATTCTCTACAAAAAAGGTCTCTTAACATTTTGCCATAGCTCGCTTCGTTTCCGAGATATTTGCAGATTCATCTCAAGGGAAGGGGTCTGACGGACATATTTCGAGATATTTCTTCTTCTTGTTGTTCTTCTTCTGCACAGCTAAGCTGGAAGTGGCATTTGCAGCTCGCAATAGTGCAGAGTTATCCCAAAGAAAGGGGCCACGGTGTTTCTGTATCTCTATTATGTTGGTGCGGCTTCGGAACTTTTAAATATCTCGATATATCTCGAAAACTACGCTTCTGATCAAAAAATATCATAGAACATAAATTGTAGGAAACATAATTCTCTACAAAAAAGGTCTCTTAACATTTTGCCATAGCTCGCTTCGTTTCCGAGATATTTGCACATTTATCTCAAGGGAAGGGGCCTAACGGACATATTTCGAGATATTTCTTCTTCTTGTTGTTCTTCTTCTGCACAGCTAAACTGGAAGTGGCATTTCCAGATCGCAATAGTGCAGAGTTATCTCAAAGAGAGGGGCCACGGTGTTTCTGTATCTCTATTATATTGGTGCGGCTTCGGAACTTTTAAGTATCTTGATATATCTCGAGAACTACGCATCTGATCAAAAAATATCATAGAAGATAAAAAGTAGGAAACTTAATTCTCTACACAAAAGGTCTCTTCACATTTTGCCATAGCTCGCTTCGTTTCCGAGTTATGTGCAGATTTATCTCAAGGGAAGGGGCCTGACGGACATATTTCGAGATATTTCTTCTTCTTGTTGTTCTTCTTCTGCACAGCTAAGCTGGAAGTGGCATTTGCGGCTCGCACTAGTGCAGAGTTATCTCAAAGAAAGGGGCCACGGTGTTTCTGTATCTCTATTATGTTGGTGCGGCTTCGGAACTTTTAAATATCTCGATATATCTCGAAAACTACGCTTCTGATCAAAAAATATCATAGAACATAAATTGTAGGAAACATAATTCTCTACAAAAAAGGTCTCTTAACATTTTGCCATAGCTCGCTTCGTTTCCGAGATATTTGCAGATTCAACTCAAAGGAACTGGCCTGACGGACATATTTCGAGATATTTCTTCTTCTTGTTGTTCTTCCTCTGCACAGCTAAGCTGGAAGTGGCATTTGCAGCTCGCAATAGTGCAGAGTTATCTCAAAGAAAGGGGCCACGGTGTTTCTGTATCTCTATTATGTTGGTGCGGCTTCGGAACTTTTAAATATCTTGATATATCTCGAGAACTACGCATCTGATCAAAAAATATCATAGAACATAAAAAGTAGGAAACTTAATTCTCTACAAAAAAGGTCTCTTAACATTTTGCCATAGCTCGCTTCGTTTCCGAGATATTTGCATATTTATCTCAAGGGAAGGGGCCTGACGGACATATTTCGAGATATTTCTTCTTCTTGTTGTTCTTCTTCTGCACAGCTAAGCTGGAAGTGGCATTTGCGGCTCGCACTAGTGCAGAGTTATCTCAAAGAAAGGGGCCACGGTGTTTCTGTATCTCTATTATCTTGGTGCGGCTTCGGAACTTTTAAATATCTTGATATATCTCGAGAACTACGCATCTGATCAAAAAATATCATAGAACATAAAAAGTAGGAAACTTAATTCTCTACAAAAAAGGTCTCTTAACATTTTGCCATAGCTCGCTTCGTTTCCGAGATATTTGCAGATTTATCTCAAGGGAAGGGGCCTAACGGACATATTTCGAGATATTTCTTCTTCTTGTTGTTCTTCTTCTGCACAGCTAAACTGGAAGTGGCATTTCCAGCTCGCAATAGTGCAGAGTTATCTCAAAGAAAGGGGCCACGGTGTTTCTGTATCTCTATTATGTTGGTGCGGCTTCGGAACTTTTAAGTATCTTGATATATCTCGAGAACTACGCATCTGATCAAAAAATATCATAGAAGATAAAAAGTAGGAAACTTAATTCTCTACACAAAAGGTCTCTTCACATTTTGCCATAGCTCGCTTCGTTTCCGAGTTATGTGCAGATTTATCTCAAGGGAAGGGGCCTGACGGACATATTTCGAGATATTTCTTCTTCTTGTTGTTCTTCTTCTGCACAGCTAAACTGGAAGTGGCATTTCCAGCTCGCAATAGTGCAGAGTTATCTCAAAGAAAGGGGCCACGGTGTTTCTGTATCTCTATTATGTTGGTGCGGCTTCGGAACTTTTAAATATCTCGATATATCTCGAAAACTACGCTTCTGATCAAAAAATATCATAGAACGTAAATTGTAGGAAACATTATTCTCTACAAAAAAGGTCTCTTAACATTTTGCCATAGCTCGCTTCGTTTCCGAGATATTTGCAGATTCATCTCAAGGGAAGGGGTCTGACGGACATATTTCGAGATATTTCTTCTTCTTGTTGTTCTTCTTCTGCACAGCTAAGCTGGAAGTGGCATTTGCGGCTCGCACTAGTGCAGAGTTATCTCAAAGAAAGGGGCCACGGTGTTTCTGTATCTCTATTATGTTGGTGCGGCTTCGGAACTTTTAAGTATCTTGATATATCTCGAGAACTACGCATCTGATCAAAAAATATCATAGAAGATAAAAAGTAGGAAACTTAATTCTCTACACAAAAGGTCTCTTCACATTTTGCCATAGCTCGCTTCGTTTCCGAGTTATGTGCAGATTTATCTCAAGGGAAGGGGCCTGACGGACATATTTCGAGATATTTCTTCTTCTTGTTGTTCTTCTTCTGCACAGCTAAGCTGGAAGTGGCATTTGCGGCTCGCACTAGTGCAGAGTTATCTCAAAGAAAGGGGCCACGGTGTTTCTGTATCTCTATTATGTTGGTGCGGCTTCGGAACTTTTAAATATCTCGATATATCTCGAAAACTGCGCTTCTGATCAAAAAATATCATAGAACATAAATTGTAGGAAACATAATTCTCTACAAAAAAGGTCTCTCAACATTTTGCCATAGCTCGCTTCGTTTCCGAGATATTTGCAGATTCAACTCAAAGGAACTGGCCTGACGGACATATTTCGAGATATTTCTTCTTCTTGTTGTTCTTCCTCTGCACAGCTAAGCTGGAAGTGGCATTTGCAGCTCGCAATAGTGCAGAGTTATCTCAAAGAAAGGCGCCACGGTGTTTCTGTATCTCTATTATGTTGGTGCGGCTTCGGAACTTTTAAATATCTTGATATATCTCGAGAACTACGCATCTGATCAAAAAATATCATAGAACATAAAAAGTAGGAAACTTAATTCTCTACAAAAAAGGTCTCTTAACATTTTGCCATAGCTCGCTTCGTTTCCGAGATATTTGCATATTTATCTCAAGGGAAGGGGCCTGACGGACATATTTCGAGATATTTCTTCTTCTTGTTGTTCTTCTTCTGCACAGCTAAGCTGGAGGTGGCATTTGCAGCTCGCAATAGTGCAGAGTTATCTCAAAGAAAGGGGCCACGGTGTTTCTGTATCTCTATTATGTTGGTGCGGCTTCGGAACTTTTAAATATCTTGATATATCTCGAGAACTACGCGTCTGATCAAAAAATATCATAGAACATAAAAAGTAGGAAACTTAATTCTCTACAAAAACGGTCTCTTAACATTTTGCCATAGCTCGCTTCGTTTCCGAGATATTTGCAGATATATCTCAAGGGAAGGGGCCTGACGGACATATTTCGAGATATTTCTTCTTCTTGTTGTTCTTCTTCTGCACAGCTAAGCTGGAAGTGGCATTTGCGGCTCGCACTAGTGCACAGTTATCTCAAAGAAAGGGGCCACGGTGTTTCTGTATCTCTATTATGTTGGTGCGTCTTCGGAACTTTTAAATATCTCGATATATCTCGAAAACTACGCTTCTGATCAAAAAATATCATAGAACATAAATTGTAGGAAACATAATTCTCTACAAAAAACGTCTCTTAACATTTTGCCATAGCTCGCTTCGTTTCCGAGATATTTGCAGATATATCTCAAGGGAAGGGGCCTGACGGACATATTTCGAGATATTTCTTCTTCTTGTTGTTCTTCTTCTGCACAGCTAAGCTGGAAGTGGCATTTGCAGCTCGCAATAGTGCAGAGTTATCCCAAAGAAAGGGGCCACGGTGTTTCTGTATCTCTATTATGTTGGTGCGGCTTCGGAACTTTTAAATATCTCGATATATCTCGAAAACTACGCTTCTGATCAAAAAATATCATAGAACATAAATTGTAGGAAACATAATTCTCTACAAAAAAGGTCTCTTAACATTTTGCCATAGCTCGCTTCGTTTCCGAGATATTTGCACATTTATCTCAAGGGAAGGGGCCTAACGGACATATTTCGAGATATTTCTTCTTCTTGTTGTTCTTCTTCTGCACAGCTAAACTGGAAGTGGCATTTCCAGATCGCAATAGTGCAGAGTTATCTCAAAGAGAGGGGCCACGGTGTTTCTGTATCTCTATTATGTTGGTGCGGCTTCGGAACTTTTAAGTATCTTGATATATCTCGAGAACTACGCATCTGATCAAAAAATATCATAGAAGATAAAAAGTAGGAAACTTAATTCTCTACACAAAAGGTCTCTTCACATTTTGCCATAGCTCGCTTCGTTTCCGAGTTATGTGCAGATTTATCTCAAGGGAAGGGGCCTGACGGACATATTTCGAGATATTTCTTCTTCTTGTTGTTCTTCTTCTGCACAGCTAAGCTGGAAGTGGCATTTGCGGCTCGCACTAGTGCAGAGTTATCTCAAAGAAAGGGGCCACGGTGTTTCTGTATCTCTATTATGTTGGTGCGGCTTCGGAACTTTTAAATATCTCGATATATCTCGAAAACTACGCTTCTGATCAAAAAATATCATAGAACATAAATTGTAGGAAACATAATTCTCTACAAAAAAGGTCTCTTAACATTTTGCCATAGCTCGCTTCGTTTCCGAGATATTTGCAGATTCAACTCAAAGGAACTGGCCTGACGGACATATTTCGAGATATTTCTTCTTCTTGTTGTTCTTCCTCTGCACAGCTAAGCTGGAAGTGGCATTTGCAGCTCGCAATAGTGCAGAGTTATCTCAAAGAAAGGGGCCACGGTGTTTCTGTATCTCTATTATGTTGGTGCGGCTTCGGAACTTTTAAAAATCTTGATATATCTCGAGAACTACGCATCTGATCAAAAAATATCATAGAACATAAAAAGTAGGAAACTTAATTCTCTACAAAAAAGGTCTCTTAACATTTTGCCATAGCTCGCTTCGTTTCCGAGATATTTGCAGATTTATCTCAAGGGAAGGGGCCTGACGGACATATTTCGAGATATTTCTTCTTCTTGTTGTTCTTCTTCTGCACAGCTAAGCTGGAAGTGGCATTTGCAGCTCGCAATAGTGCAGAGTTATCTCAAAGAAAGGGGCCACGGTGTTTCTGTATCTCTATTATGTTGGTGCGGCTTCGGAACTTTTAAATATCTTGATATATCTCGAGAACTACGCATCTGATCAAAAAATATCATAGAAGATAAAAAGTAGGAAACTTAGTTCTCTACACAAAAGGTCTCTTCACATTTTGCCATAGCTCGCTTCGTTTCCGAGTTATGTGCAGATTTATCTCAAGGGAAGGGGCCTGACGGACATATTTCGAGATATTTCTTCTTCTTGTTGTTCTTCTTCTGCACAGCTAAGCTGGAAGTGGCATTTGCGGCTCGCACTAGTGCAGAGTTATCTCAAAGAAAGGGGCCACGGTGTTTCTGTATCTCTATTATGTTGGTGCGGCTTCGGAACTTTTAAATATCTCGATATATCGCGAAAACTACGCTTCTGATCAAAAAATATCATAGAACATAAATTGTAGGAAACATAATTCTCTACAAAAAAGGTCTCTTAACATTTTGCCATAGCTCGCTTCGTTTCCGAGATATTTGCAGATTCAGCTCAAAGGAACTGGCCTGACGGACATATTTCGAGATATTTCTTCTTCTTGTTGTTCTTCCTCTGCACAGCTAAGCTGGAAGTGGCATTTGCAGCTCGCAATAGTGCAGAGTTATCTCAAAGAGAGGGGCCACGGTGTTTCTGTATCTCTATTATGTTGGTGCGGCTTCGGAACTTTTAAATATCTTGATATATCTCGAGAACTACGCATCTGATCAAAAAATATCATAGAACATAAAAAGTAGGAAACTTAATTCTCTACAAAAAAGGTCTCTCAACATTTTGCCATAGCTCGCTTCGTTTCCGAGATATTTGCAGATTTATCTCAAGGGAAGGGGCCTGACGGACATATTTCGAGATATTTCTTCTTCTTGTTGTTCTTCTTCTGCACAGCTAAGCTGGAAGTGGCATTTTCAGCTCGCAATAGTGCAGAGTTATCTCAAAGAAAGGGGCCACGGTGTTTCTGTATCTCTATTATGTTGGTGCGGCTTCGGGACTTTTAAATATCTTGATATATCTCGAGAACTACGCATCTGATCAAAAAATATTATAGAACGTAAAAAGTAGGAAACCTAATTCTCTACAAAAAAGGTCTCTTAACATTTTGCCATAGCTCGCTTCGTTTCCGAGATATTTGCATATTTATCTCAAGGGAAGGGGCCTGACGGACATATTTCGAGATATTTCTTCTTCTTGTTGTTCTTCTTCTGCACAGCTAAGCTGGAAGTGGCATTTGCGGCTCGCACTAGTGCAGAGTTATCTCAAAGAAAGGGGCCACGGTGTTTCTGTATCTCTATTATGTTGGTGCGGCTTCGGAACTTTTAAATATCTTGATATATCTCGAGAACTACGCGTCTGATCAAAAAATATCATAGAACATAAAAAGTAGGAAACTTAATTCTCTACAAAAACGGTCTCTTAACATTTTGCCATAGCTCGCTTCGTTTCCGAGATATTTGCACATATATCTCAAGGGAAGGGGCCTGACGGACATATTTCGAGATATTTCTTCTTCTTGTTGTTCTTCTTCTGCACAGCTAAGCTGGAAGTGGCATTTGCGGCTCGCACTAGTGCACAGTTATCTCAAAGAAAGGGGCCACGGTGTTTCTGTATCTCTATTATGTTGGTGCGTCTTCGGAACTTTTAAATATCTCGATATATCTCGAAAACTACGCTTCTGATCAAATAATATCATAGAACATAAATTGTAGGAAACATAATTCTCTACAAAAAACGTCTCTTAACATTTTGCCATAGCTCGCTTCGTTTCCGAGATATTTGCAGATTCATCTCAAGGGAAGGGGTCTGACGGACATATTTCGAGATATTTCTTCTTCTTGTTGTTCTTCTTCTGCACAGCTAAGATCGAAGTGGCATTTGCAGCTCGCAATAGTGCAGAGTTATCTCAAAGAAAGAGGCCACGGTGTTTCTGTACCTCTATTATGTTGGTGCAGCTTCGGAACTTTTAAATATCTTGATATATCTCGAGAACTGCGCATCTGATCAAAAAATATCATCGAACATAAAAAGTAGGAAACATAATTCTGTACCAAAAAGGTCTCTTAACATTTTGCCATAGCTCGCTTCGTTTCCGAGATATTTGCAGATTTATCTCAAGGGAAGTGGCTTAACGGACATATTTCGAGATATTTCTTCTTCTTGTTGTTCTTCTTCTGCACAGCTAAGCTGGAAGTGGCATTTGCAGCTCGCAATAGTGCAGAGTTATCCCAAAGAAAGGGGCCACGGTGTTTCTGTATCTCTATCATGTTGGTGCGGCTTCGGAACTTTTAAATACCTTGATATATCTCGAGAACTACGCATCTGATCAAAAAATATCATAGAACATAAAAAGTAGGAAACTTAATTCTCTACAAAAAAGGTCTCTTAACATTTTGCCATAGCTCGCTTCGTTTCCGAGATATTTGCAGATTTATCTCGAGGGAAGGGGCCTGACGGACATATTTCGAGATATTTCTTCTTCTTGTTGTTCTTCTTCTGCACAGCTAAGCTGGAAGTGGCATTTGCGGCTCGCACTAGTGCAGAGTTATCTCAACGAAAGGGCCCACGGTGTTTCTGTATCTCTATTATGTTGGTGCGGCTTCGGAACTTTTAAATATCTCGATATATCTCGAAAACTACGCTTCTGATCAGAAAATATCATAGAACATCAATTGTAGGAAGCATAATTCTCTACAAAAAAGGTCTCTCAACATTTTGCCATAGCTCGCTTCGTTTCCGAGATATTTGCAGATATATCTCAAGGGAAGGGGCCTGACGGACATATTTCGAGATATTTCTTCTTCTTGTTGTTCTTCTTCTGCACAGCTAAGCTGGAAGTGGCATTTACAGCTCGCAATAGTGCAGAGTTATCTCAAAGAAAGGGGCCACGGTGTTTCTGTATCTCTATTATGTTGGTGCGGGTTCGGAACTTTTAAATATCTTGATATATCTCGAGAACTACGCATCTGATCAAAAAATATCATAGAACATGAAAAGTAGGAAACTTAATTCTCTACAAAAAAGGTCTCTTAACATTTTGCCATAGCTCTCTTTGTTTCCGAGATATTTGCAGATTTATCTCAAGGGATGGGGCCTGACGGACATATTTCGAGATATTTCTTCTTCTTGTTGTTCTTCTTCTGCACAGCTAAGCTGGAAGTGGCATTTTCAGCTCGCAATAGTGCAGAGTTATCTCAAAGAAAGGGGCCACGGTGTTTCTGTATCTCTATTATGTTGGGGCGGCTTCGGAACTTTTAAATATCTTGATATATCTCGAGAACTACGCGTCTGATAAAAAAATATCATAGAACATAAAAAGTAGGTAACTTAATTCTCTACAAAAACGGTCTCTTAACATTTTGCCGTAGCTCGCTTCGTTTCCGAGATATTTGCACATATATCTCAAGGGAAGGGGCCTGACGGACATATTTCGAGATATTTCTTCTTCTTGTTGTTCTTCTTCTGCACATCTAAGCTGGAAGTGGCATTTGCGGCTCGCAATAGTGCAGAGTTATCCCAAAGAAAGGGGCCACGGTGTTTCTGTATCTCTATCATGTTGGTGCGGCTTCGGAACTTTTAAATACCTTGATATATCTCGAGAACTACGCATCTGATCAAAAAATATCATGGAACATAAAAAGTAGGAAACTTAATTCTCTACAAAAAAGGTCTCTTAACATTTTGCCATAGCTCGCTTCGTTTCCGAGATATTTGCAGATTTATCTCAAGGGAAGGGGCCTGACGGACATATTTCGAGATACTTCTTCTTCTTGTTGTTCTTCTTCTGCACAGCTAAGCTGGAAGTGGCATTTGCGGCTCGCACTAGTGCAGAGTTATCTCAACGAAAGGGGCCACGGTGTTTCTGTATCTCTATTATGTTGGTGCGGCTTCGGAACTTTTAAATATCTCGATATATCTCGAAAACTACGCTTCTGATCAAAAAATATCATAGAACATCAATTGTAGGAAGCATAATTCTCTACAAAAAAGGTCTCTCAACATTTTGCCATAGCTCGCTTCGTTTCCGAGATATTTGCAGATATATCTCAAGGGAAGGGGCCTGACGGACATATTTCGAGATATTTCTTCTTCTTGTTGTTCTTCTTCTGCACACCTAAGCTGGAAGTGGCATTTACAGCTCGCAATAGTGCAGAGTTATCTCAAAGAAAGGGGCCACGGTGTTTCTGTATCTCTATTATGTTGGTGCGGGTTCGGAACTTTTAAATATCTTGATATATCTCGAGAACTACGCGTCTGATAAAAAAATATCATAGAACATAAAAAGTAGGTAACTTAATTCTCTACAAAAACGGTCTCTTAACATTTTGCCGTAGCTCGCTTCGTTTCCGAGATATTTGCACATATATCTCAAGGGAAGGGGCCTGACGGACATATTTCGAGATATTTCTTCTTCTTGTTGTTCTTCTTCTGCACAGCTAAGCTGGAAGTGGCATTTGCAGCTCGCAATAGTGCAGAGTTATCTCAAAGAAAGGGGCCACGGTGTTTCTGTATCTCTATTATGTTGGGGCGGCTTCGGAACTTTTAAATATCTTGATATATCTCGAGAACTACGCGTCTGATAAAAAAATATCATAGAACATAAAAAGTAGGTAACTTAATTCTCTACAAAAACGGTCTCTTAACATTTTGCCGTAGCTCGCTTCGTTTCCGAGATATTTGCACATATATCTCAAGGGAAGGGGCCTGACGGACATATTTCGAGATATTTCTTCTTCTTGTTGTTCTTCTTCTGCACATCTAAGCTGGAAGTGGCATTTGCGGCTCGCAATAGTGCAGAGTTATCCCAAAGAAAGGGGCCACGGTGTTTCTGTATCTCTATCATGTTGGTGCGGCTTCGGAACTTTTAAATACCTTGATATATCTCGAGAACTACGCATCTGATCAAAAAATATCATAGAACATAAAAAGTAGGAAACTTAATTCTCTACAAAAAAGGTCTCTTAACATTTTGCCATAGCTCGCTTCGTTTCCGAGATATTTGCAGATTTATCTCAAGGGAAGGGGCCTGACGGACATATTTCGAGATACTTCTTCTTCTTGTTGTTCTTCTTCTGCACAGCTAAGCTGGAAGTGGCATTTGCGGCTCGCACTAGTGCAGAGTTATCTCAACGAAAGGGGCCACGGTGTTTCTGTATCTCTGTTATGTTGGTGCGGCTTCGGAACTTTTAAATATCTCGATATATCTCGAAAACTACGCTTCTGATCAGAAAATATCATAGAACATCAATTGTAGGAAGCATAATTCTCTACAAAAAAGGTCTCTCAACATTTTGCCATAGCTCGCTTCGTTTCCGAGATATTTGCAGATATATCTCAAGGGAAGGGGCCTGACGGACATATTTCGAGATATTTCTTCTTCTTGTTGTTCTTCTTCTGCACAGCTAAGCTGGAAGTGGCATTTACAGCTCGCAATAGTGCAGAGTTATCTCAAAGAAAGGGGCCACGGTGTTTCTGTATCTCTATTATGTTGGTGCGGGTTCGGAACTTTTAAATATCTTGATATATCTCGAGAACTACGCATCTGATCAAAAAATATCATAGAACATGAAAAGTAGGAAACTTAATTCTCTACAAAAAAGGTCTCTTAACATTTTGCCATAGCTCTCTTCGTTTCCGAGATATTTGCAGATTTATCTCAAGGGATGGGGCCTGACGGACATATTTCGAGATATTTCTTCTTCTTGTTGTTCTTCTTCTGCACAGCTAAGCTGGAAGTGGCATTTGCAGCTCGCAATAGTGCAGAGTTATCTCAAAGTAAGGGGCCACGGTGTTTCTGTATCTCTATTATGTTGGTGCGGGTTCGGAACTGTTAAATATCTTGATATATCTCGAGAACTACGCATCTGATCAAAAAATATCATAGAACATGAAAAGTAGGAAACTTAATTCTCTACAAAAAAGGTCTCTTAACATTTTGCCATAGCTCTCTTCGTTTCCGAGATATTTGCAGATTTATCTCAAGGGATGGGGCCTGACGGACATATTTCGAGATATTTCTTCTTCTTGTTGTTCTTCTTCTGCACAGCTAAGCTGGAAGTGGCATTTGCAGCTCGCAATAGTGCAGAGTTATCTCAAAGAAAGGGGCCACGGTGTTTCTGTATCTCTATTATGTTGGGGCGGCTTCGGAACTTTTAAATATCTTGATATATCTCGAGAACTACGCGTCTGATCAAAAAATATCATAGAACATAAAAAGTAGGAAACTTAATTCTCTACAAAAACGGTCTCTTAACATTTTGCCGTAGCTCGCTTCGTTTCCGAGATATTTGCACATATATCTCAAGGGAAGGGGCCTGACGGACATATTTCGAGATATTTCTTCTTCTTGTTGTTCTTCTTCTGCACAGCTAAGCTGGAAGTGGCATTTGCGGCTCGCAATAGTGCAGAGTTATCCCAAAGAAAGGGGCCACGGTGTTTCTGTATCTCTATCATGTTGGTGCGGCTTCGGAACTTTTAAATACCTTGATATATCTCGAGAACTACGCATCTGATCAAAAAATATCATAGAACATAAAAAGTAGGAAACTTAATTCTCTACAAAAAAGGTCTCTTAACATTTTGCCATAGCTCGCTTCGTTTCCGAGATATTTGCAGATTTATCTCAAGGGAAGGGGCCTGACGGACATATTTCGAGATACTTCTTCTTCTTGTTGTTCTTCTTCTGCACAGCTAAGCTGGAAGTGGCATTTGCGGCTCGCACTAGTGCAGAGTTATCTCAACGAAAGGGGCCACGGTGTTTCTGTATCTCTATTATGTTGGTGCGGCTTCGGAACTTTTAAATATCTCGATATATCTCGAAAACTACGCTTCTGATCAAAAAATATCATAGAACATCAATTGTAGGAAGCATAATTCTCTACAAAAAAGGTCTCTCAACATTTTGCCATAGCTCGCTTCGTTTCCGAGATATTTGCAGATATATCTCAAGGGAAGGGGCCTGACGGACATATTTCGAGATATTTCTTCTTCTTGTTGTTCTTCTTCTGCACAGCTAAGCTGGAAGTGGCATTTACAGCTCGCAATAGTGCAGAGTTATCTCAAAGAAAGGGGCCACGGTGTTTCTGTATCTCTATTATGTTGGTGCGGGTTCGGAACTTTTAAATATCTTGATATATCTCGAGAACTACGCATCTGATCAAAAAATATCATAGAACATGAAAAGTAGGAAACTTAATTCTCTACAAAAAAGGTCTCTTAACATTTTGCCATAGCTCTCTTCGTTTCCGAGATATTTGCAGATTTATCTCAAGGGATGGGGCCTGACGGACATATTTCGAGATATTTCTTCTTCTTGTTGTTCTTCTTCTGCACAGCTAAGCTGGAAGTGGCATTTGCAGCTCGCAATAGTGCAGAGTTATCTCAAAGAAAGGGGCCACGGTGTTTCTGTATCTCTATTATGTTGGTGCGGCTTCGGAACTTTTAAATATCTTGATATATCTCGAGAACTACGCATCTGATCAAAAAATATCATAGAACATAAATAGTAGGAAACTTAATTCTCTACAAAAAAGGTCTCTTAACATTTTGCCATAGCTCGCTTCGTTTCCGAGATATTTGCAGATTTATCTCAAGGGAAGGGGCCTAACGGGCATATTTCGAGATATTTCTTCTTCTTGTTGTTCTTCTTCTGCACAGCTAAACTGGAAGTGGCATTTCCAGCTCGCAATAGTGCAGAGTTATCTCAAAGAAAGGGGCCACGGTGTTTCTGTATCTCTATTATGTTGGTGCGGCTTCGGAACTTTTAAATATCTCGATATATCTCGAAAACTACGCTTCTGATCAAAAAATATCATAGAACGTAAATTGTAGGAAACATTATTTTCTACAAAAAAGGTCTCTTAACATTTTGCCATAGCTCGCTTCGTTTCCGAGATATTTGCAGATTCATCTCAAGGGAAGGGGTCTGACGGACATATTTCGAGATATTTCTTCTTCTTGTTGTTCTTCTTCTGCACAGCTAAGCTGGAAGTGGCATTTGCAGCTCGCAATAGTGCAGAGTTATCCCAAAGAAAGGGGCCACGGTGTTTCTGTATCTCTATTATGTTGGTGCGGCTTCGGAACTTTTAAATATCTCGATATATCTCGAAAACTACGCTTCTGATCAAAAAATATCATAGAACATAAATTTTGAAAACATAATTCTCTACAAAAAACGTCTCTTAACATTTTGCCATAGCTCGCTTCGTTTCCGAGATATTTGCAGATTCAGCTCAAAGGAACTGGCCTGACGGACATGTTTCGAGATATTTCTTCTTCTTGTTGTTCTTCCTCTGCACAGCTAAGCTGGAAGTGGCATTTGCAGCTCGCAATAGTGCAGAGTTATCCCAAAGAAAGGGGCCACGGTGTTTCTGTATCTCTATTATGTTGGTGCGGCTTCGGAACTTTTAAATATCTTGATATATCTCGAGAACTACGCGTCTGATCAAAAAATATCATAGAACATAAAAAGTAGGAAACTTAATTCTCTACAAAAACGGTCTCTTAACATTTTGCCATAGCTCGCTTCGTTTCCGAGATATTTGCACATATATCTCAAGGGAAGGGGCCTGACGGACATATTTCGAGATATTTCTTCTTCTTGTTGTTCTTCTTCGGCACAGCTAAGCTGGAAGTGGCATTTGCGGCTCGCACTAGTGCACAGTTATCTCAAAGAAAGGGGCCACGGTGTTTCTGTATCTCTATTATGTTGGTGCGTCTTCGGAACTTTTAAATATCTCGATATATCTCGAAAACTACGCTTCTGATCAAAAAATATCATAGAACATAGATTGTAGGAAACATAATTCTCTACAAAAAACGTCTCTTAACATTTTGCCATAGCTCGCTTCGTTTCCGAGATATTTGCAGATTCAGCTCAAAGGAACTGGCCTGACGGACATATTTCGAGATATTTCTTCTTCTTGTTGTTCTTCCTCTGCACAGCTAAGCTGGAAGTGGCATTTGCAGCTCGCAATAGTGCAGAGTTATCTCAAAGAAAGGGGCCACGGTGTTTCTGTATCTCTATTATGTTGGTGCGGCTTCGGAACTTTTAAATATCTTGATATATCTCGAGAACTACGCTTCTGATCAAAAAATATCATAGAACATAAATTGTAGGAAACATAATTCTCTACAAAAAAGGTCTCTTAACATTTTGCCATAGCTCGCTTCGTTTCCGAGATATTTGCTGATATATCTCAAGGGAAGGGGCCTGACGGACATATTTCGAGATATTTCTTCTTCTTGTTGTTCTTCTTCTGCACAGCTAAGCTGGAAGTGGCATTTCCAGCTCGCAATAGTGCAGAGTTATCTCAAAGAAAGGGGCCACGGTGTTTCTGTATCTCTATTATGTTGGTGCGGCTTCGGAACTTTTAAATATCTTGATATATCTCGAGAACTACGCATCTGATCAAAAAATATCATAGAACATAAAAAGTAGGAAACTTAATTCTCTACAAAAAAGGTCTCTTAACATTTTGCTATAGCTCGCTTCGTTTCCGAGATATTTGCAGATTTATCTCAAGGGAAGGGGCCTGACGGACATATTTCGAGATATTTCTTCTTCTTGTTGTTCTTCTTCTGCACAGCTACGCTGGGAGTGGCATTTGCGGCTCGCACTAGTGCAGAGTTATCTCAAAGAAAGGGGCCACGGTGTTTCTGTATCCCTATTATGTTGGTGCGGCTTCGGAACTTTTAAATATCTCGATATATCTCGAAAACTACGCTTCTGATCAAAAAATATCATAGAACATAAATTGTAGGAAACATAATTCTCTATAAAAAACGTCTCTTAACATTTTGTCATTGCTCGCTTCGTTTCCGAGATATTTGCAGATTCAGCTCAAAGGAACTGGCCTGACGGACATATTTCGAGATATTTCTTCTTCTTGTTGTTCTTCCTCTGCACAGCTAAGCTGGAAGTGGCATTTGCAGCTCGCAATAGTGCAGAGTTATCTCAAAGAAAGGGGCCACGGTGTTTCTGTATCTCTATTATGTTGGTGCGGCTTCGGAACTTTTAAATATCTCGATATATCTCGAAAACTACGCTTCTGATCAAAAAATATCATAGAACATAAATTGTAGGAAACAGAATTCTCTACAAAAAAGGTCTCTTAACATTTTGCCATAGCTCGCTTCGTTTCCGAGATATTTGCAGATATATCTCAAGGGAAGGGGCCTGACGGACATATTTCGAGATATTTCTTCGTCTTGTTGTTCTTCTTCTGCACAGCTAAGCTGGAAGTGGCATTTGCGGCTCGCACTAGTGCAGAGTTATCTCAAAGAAAGGGGCCACGGTGTTTCTGTATCTCTATTATGTTGGTGCGGCTTCGGAACTTTTAAATATCTCGATGTATCTCGAAAACTACGCTGCTGATCAAAAAATATCATAGAACATAAATTGTAGGAAACATAATTCTCTACAAAAAAGGTCTCTTAACATTTTGCCATAGCTCGCTTCGTTTCCGAGATATTTGCTGATATATCTCAAGGGAAGGGGCCTGACGGACATATTTCGAGATATTTCTTCTTCTTGTTGTTCTTCTTCTGCACAGCTAAGCTGGAAGTGGCATTTCCAGCTCGCAATAGTGCAGAGTTATCTCAAAGAAAGGGGCCACGGTGTTTCTGTATCTCTATTATGTTGGTGCGGCTTCGGAACTTTTAAATATCTTGATATATCTCGAGAACTACGCATCTGATCAAAAAATATCATAGAACATAAAAAGTAGGAAACTTAATTTTCTACAAAAAAGGTCTCTTAACATTTTGCCATAGCTCGCTTCGTTTCCGAGATATTTGCAGATTTATCTCAAGGGAAGGGGCCTAACGGACATATTTCGAGATATTTCTTCTTCTTGTTGTTCTTCTTCTGCACAGCTAAGCTGGAAGTGGCATTTACAGCTCGCAATAGTGCAGAGTTATCTCAAAGAAAGGGGCCACGGTGTTTCTGTATCTCTATTATGTTGGTGCGGGTTCGGAACTTTTAAATATCTTGATATATCTCGAGAACTACGCATCTGATCAAAAAATATCATAGAACATGAAAAGTAGGAAACTTAATTCTCTACAAAAAAGGTCTCTTAACATTTTGCCATAGCTCTCTTCGTTTCCGAGATATTTGCAGATTTATCTCAAGGGATGGGGCCTGACGGACATATTTCGAGATATTTCTTCTTCTTGTTGTTCTTCTTCTGCACAGCTAAGCTGGAAGTGGCATTTGCAGCTCGCAATAGTGCAGAGTTATCTCAAAGTAAGGGGCCACGGTGTTTCTGTATCTCTATTATGTTGGTGCGGGTTCGGAACTGTTAAATATCTTGATATATCTCGAGAACTACGCATCTGATCAAAAAATATCATAGAACATGAAAAGTAGGAAACTTAATTCTCTACAAAAAAGGTCTCTTAACATTTTGCCATAGCTCTCTTCGTTTCCGAGATATTTGCAGATTTATCTCAAGGGATGGGGCCTGACGGACATATTTCGAGATATTTCTTCTTCTTGTTGTTCTTCTTCTGCACAGCTAAGCTGGAAGTGGCATTTGCAGCTCGCAATAGTGCAGAGTTATCTCAAAGAAAGGGGCCACGGTGTTTCTGTATCTCTATTATGTTGGGGCGGCTTCGGAACTTTTAAATATCTTGATATATCTCGAGAACTACGCGTCTGATCAAAAAATATCATAGAACATAAAAAGTAGGAAACTTAATTCTCTACAAAAACGGTCTCTTAACATTTTGCCGTAGCTCGCTTCGTTTCCGAGATATTTGCACATATATCTCAAGGGAAGGGGCCTGACGGAGATATTTCGAGATATTTCTTCTTCTTGTTGTTCTTCTTCTGCACAGCTAAGGTGGAAGTGGCATTTGCGGCTCGCAATAGTGCAGAGTTATCCCAAAGAAAGGGGCCACGGTGTTTCTGTATCTCTATCATGTTGGTGCGGCTTCGGAACTTTTAAATACCTTGATATATCTCGAGAACTACGCATCTGATCAAAAAATATCATAGAACATAAAAAGTAGGAAACTTAATTCTCTACAAAAAAGGTCTCTTAACATTTTGCCATAGCTCGCTTCGTTTCCGAGATATTTGCAGATTTATCTCAAGGGAAGGGGCCTGACGGACATATTTCGAGATACTTCTTCTTCTTGTTGTTCTTCTTCTGCACAGCTAAGCTGGAAGTGGCATTTGCGGCTCGCACTAGTGCAGAGTTATCTCAACGAAAGGGGCCACGGTGTTTCTGTATCTCTATTATGTTGGTGCGGGTTCGGAACTTTTAAATATCTTGATATATCTCGAGAACTACGCATCTGATCAAAAAATATCATAGAACATGAAAAGTAGGAAACTTAATTCTCTACAAAAAAGGTCTCTTAACATTTTGCCATAGCTCTCTTCGTTTCCGAGATATTTGCAGATTTATCTCAAGGGATGGGGCCTGACGGACATATTTCGAGATATTTCTTCTTCTTGTTGTTCTTCTTCTGCACAGCTAAGCTGGAAGTGGCATTTGCAGCTCGCAATAGTGCAGAGTTATCTCAAAGAAAGGGGCCACGGTGTTTCTGTATCTCTATTATGTTGGTGCGGCTTCGGAACTTTTAAATATCTTGATATATCTCGAGAACAACGCGTCTGATCAAAAAATATCATAGAACATAAAAAGTAGGAAACTTAATTCTCTACAAAAACGGTCTCTTAACATTTTGCCATAGCTCGCTTCGTTTCCGAGATATTTGCACATATATCTCAAGGGAAGGGGCCTGACGGACATATTTCGAGATATTTCTTCTTCTTGTTGTTCTTCTTCTGCACAGCTAAGCTGGAAGTGGCATTTGCGGCTCGCACTAGTGCACAGTTATCTCAAAGAAAGGGGCCACGGTGTTTCTGTATCTCTATTATGTTGGTGCGTCTTCGGAACTTTTAAATATCTCGATATATCTCGAAAACTACGCTTCTGATCAAATAATATCATAGAACATAAATTGTAGGAAACATAATTCTCTACAAAAAACGTCTCTTAACATTTTGCCATAGCTCGCTTCGTTTCCGAGATATTTGCAGATTCAGCTCAAAGGAACTGGCCTGACGGACATATTCCGAGATATTTCTTCTTCTTGTTGTTCTTCCTCTGCACAGCTAAGCTGGAAGTGGCATTTGCAGCTCGCAATAGTGCAGAGTTATCTCAAAGAAAGGGGCCACGGTGTTTCTGTATCTCTATTATGTTGGTGCGGCTTCGGAACTTTTAAATATCTTGATATATCTCGAGAACTACGCATCTGATCAAAAAATATCATAGAACATAAATAGTAGGAAACTTAATTCTCTACAAAAAAGGTCTCTTAACATTTTGCCATAGCTCGCTTCGTTTCCGAGATATTTGCAGATTTATCTCAAGGGAAGGGGCCTAACGGGCATATTTCGAGATATTTCTTCTTCTTGTTGTTCTTCTTCTGCACAGCTAAACTGGAAGTGGCATTTCCAGCTCGCAATAGTGCAGAGTTATCTCAAAGAAAGGGGCCACGGTGTTTCTGTATCTCTATTATGTAGGTGCGGCTTCGGAACTTTTAAATATCTCGATATATCTCGAAAACTACGCTTCTGATCAAAAAATATCATAGAACGTAAATTGTAGGAAACATTATTCTCTACAAAAAAGGTCTCTTAACATTTTGCCATAGCTCGCTTCGTTTCCGAGATATTTGCAGATTCATCTCAAGGGAAGGGGTCTGACGGACATATTTCGAGATATTTCTTCTTCTTGTTGTTCTTCTTCTGCACAGCTAAGCTGGAAGTGGCATTTGCAGCTCGCAATAGTGCAGAGTTATCCCAAAGAAAGGGGCCACGGTGTTTCTGTATCTCTATTATGTTGGTGCGGCTTCGGAACTTTTAAATATCTCGATATATCTCGAAAACTACGCTTCTGATCAAAAAATATCATAGAACATAAATTTTGGAAACATAATTCTCTACAAAAAACGTCTCTTAACATTTTGCCATAGCTCGCTTCGTTTCCGAGATATTTGCAGATTCAGCTCAAAGGAACTGGCCTGACGGACATGTTTCGAGATATTTCTTCTTCTTGTTGTTCTTCTTCTGCACAGCTAAGCTGGAAGTGGCATTTACAGCTCGCAATAGTGCAGAGTTATCTCAAAGAAAGGGGCCACGGTGTTTCTGTATCTCTATTATGTTGGTGCGGCTTCGGAACTTTTAAATATCTTGATATATCTCGAGAACTACGCATCTGATCAAAAAATATCATAGAACATAAATAGTAGGAAACTTAATTCTCTACAAAAAAGGTCTCTTAACATTTTGCCATAGCTCGCTTCGTTTCCGAGATATTTGCAGATTTATCTCAAGGGAAGGGGCCTAACGGGCATATTTCGAGATATTTCTTCTTCTTGTTGTTCTTCTTCTGCGCAGCTAAACTGGAAGTGGCATTTCCAGCTCGCAATAGTGCAGAGTTATCTCAAAGAAAGGGGCCACGGTGTTTCTGTATCTCTATTATGTTGGTGCGGCTTCGGAACTTTTAAATATCTCGATATATCTCGAAAACTACGCTTCTGATCAAAAAATATCATAGAACGTAAATTGTAGGAAACATTATTCTCTACAAAAAAGGTCTCTTAACATTTTGCCATAGCTCGCTTCGTTTCCGAGATATTTGCAGATTCATCTCAAGGGAAGGGGTCTGACGGACATATTTCGAGATATTTCTTCTTCTTGTTGTTCTTCTTCTGCACAGCTAAGCTGGAAGTGGCATTTGCAGCTCGCAATAGTGCAGAGTTATCCCAAAGAAAGGGGCCACGGTGTTTCTGTATCTCTATTATGTTGGTGCGGCTTCGGAACTTTTAAATATCTCGATATATCTCGAAAACTACGCTTCTGATCAAAAAATATCATAGAACATAAATTTTGGAAACATAATTCTCTACAAAAAACGTCTCTTAACATTTTGCCATAGCTCGCTTCGTTTCCGAGATATTTGCAGATTCAGCTCAAAGGAACTGGCCTGACGGACATGTTTCGAGATATTTCTTCTTCTTGTTGTTCTTCCTCTGCACAGCTAAGCTGGAAGTGGCATTTGCAGCTCGCAATAGTGCAGAGTTATCTCAAAGAAAGGGGCCACGGTGTTTCTGTATCTCTATTATGTTGGTGCGGCTTCGGAACTTTTGAATATCTTGATATATCTCGAGAACTACGCCTCTGATCGAAAAATATCATAGAACATAAAAAGTAGGAAACTTAATTCTCTACAAAAACGGTCTCTTAACATTTTGCCATAGCTCGCTTCGTTTCCGAGATATTTGCAGATATATCTCAAGGGAAGGGGCCTGACGGACATATTTCGAGATATTTCTTCTTCTTGTTGTTCTTCTTCTGCACAGCTAAGCTGGAAGTGGCATTTGCAGCTCGCAATAGTGCAGAGTTATCTCAAAGAAAGGGGCCACGGTGTTTCTGTATCTCTATTATGTTGGTGCGGCTTCGGAACTTTTAAATATCTTGATATATCTCGAGAACTACGCATCTGATCAAAAAATATCATAGAACATAAAAAGTAGGAAACTTAATTCTCTACAAAAAAGGTCTCTTAACATTTTGCCATAGCTCGCTTCGTTTCCGAGATATTTGCAGATTTATCTCAAGGGAAGGGGCCTAACGGGCATATTTCGAGATATTTCTTCTTCTTGTTGTTCCTCTTCTGCACAGCTAAACTGGAAGTGGCATTTCCAGCTCGCAATAGTGCAGAGTTATCTCAAAGAAAGGGGCCACGGTGTTTCTGTATCTCTATTATGTTGGTGCGGGTTCGGAACTTTTAAATATCTTGATATAACTCGAGAACTACGCATCTGATCAAAAAATATCATAGAACATGAAAAGTACGAAACTTAATTCTCTACAAAAAAGGTCTCTTAACATTTTGCCATAGCTCTCTTCGTTTCCGAGATATTTGCAGATTTATCTCAAGGGATGGGGCCTGACGGACATATTTCGAGATATTTCTTCTTCTTGTTGTTCTTCTTCTGCACAGCTAAGCTGGAAGTGGCATTTGCAGCTCGCAATAGTGCAGAGTTATCTCAAAGAAAGGGGCCACGGTGTTTCTGTATCTCTATTATGTTGGTGCGGCTTCGGAACTTTTAAATATCTTGATATATCTCGAGAACTACGCGTCTGATCAAAAAATATCATAGAACATAAAAAGTAGGAAACTTAATTCGCTACAAAAACGGTCTCTTAACATTTTGCCATAGCTCGCTTCGTTTCCGAGATATTTGCACATATATCTCAAGGGAAGGGGCCTGACGGACATATTTCGAGATATTTCTTCTTCTTGTTGTTCTTCTTCGGCACAGCTAAGCTGGAAGTGGCATTTGCGGCTCGCACTAGTGCACAGTTATCTCAAAGAAAGGGGCCACGGTGTTTCTGTATCTCTATTATGTTGGTGCGTCTTCGGAACTTTTAAATATCTCGATATATCTCGAAAACTACGCTTCTGATCAAAAAATATCATAGAACATAGATTGTAGGAAACATAATTCTCTACAAAAAACGTCTCTTAACATTTTGCCATAGCTCGCTTCGTTTCCGAGATATTTGCAGATTCAGCTCAAAGGAACTGGCCTGACGGACATATTTCGAGATATTTCTTCTTCTTGTTGTTCTTCCTCTGCACAGCTAAGCTGGAAGTGGCATTTGCAGCTCGCAATAGTGCAGAGTTATCTCAAAGAAAGGGGCCACGGTGTTTCTGTATCTCTATTATGTTGGTGCGGCTTCGGAACTTTTAAATATCTTGATATATCTCGAGAACTACGCTTCTGATCAAAAAATATCATAGAACATAAATTGTAGGAAACATAATTCTCTACAAAAAAGGTCTCTTAACATTTTGCCATAGCTCGCTTCGTTTCCGAGATATTTGCAGATATATCTCAAGGGAAGGGGCCTGACGGACATATTTCGAGATATTTCTTCTTCTTGTTGTTCTTCTTCTGCACAGCTAAGCTGGAAGTGGCATTTACAGCTCGCAATAGTGCAGAGTTATCTCAAAGAAAGGGGCCACGGTGTTTCTGTATCTCTATTATGTTGGTGCGGCTTCGGAACTTTTAAATATCTTGATATATCTCGAGAACTACGCATCTGATCAAAAAATATCATAGAACATAAAAAGTAGCAAACTTAATTCTCTACAAAAAAGGTCTCTTAACATTTTGCCATAGCTCGCTTCGTTTCCGAGATATTTGCAGATTTATCTCAAGGGAAGGGGCCTGACGGACATATTTCGAGATATTTCTTCTTCTTGTTGTTCTTCTTCTGCACAGCTAAGCTGGGAGTGGCATTTGCGGCTCGCACTAGTGCAGGGTTATCTCAAAGAAAGGGGCCACGGTGTTTCTGTATCCCTATTATGTTGGTGCGGCTTCGGAACTTTTAAATATCTCGATGTATCTCGAAAACTACGCTTCTGATCAAAAAATATCATAGAACATAAATTGTAGGAAACATAATTCTCTACAAAAAAGGTCTCTTAACATTTTGCCATAGCTCGCTTCGTTTCCGAGATATTTGCTGATATATCTCAAGGGAAGGGGCCTGACGGACATATTTCGAGATATTTCTTCTTCTTGTTGTTCTTCTTCTGCACAGCTAAGCTGGAAGTGGCATTTCCAGCTCGCAATAGTGCAGAGTTATCTCAAAGAAAGGGGCCACGGTGTTTCTGTATCTCTATTATGTTGGTGCGGCTTCGGAACTTTTAAATATCTTGATATATCTCGAGAACTACGCATCTGATCAAAAAATATCATAGAACATAAAAAGTAGGAAACTTAATTCTCTACAAAAAAGGTCTCTTAACATTTTGCTATAGCTCGCTTCGTTTCCGAGATATTTGCAGATTTATCTCAAGGGAAGGGGCCTGACGGACATATTTCGAGATATTTCTTCTTCTTGTTGTTCTTCTTCTGCACAGCTACGCTGGGAGTGGCATTTGCGGCTCGCACTAGTGCAGAGTTATCTCAAAGAAAGGGGCCACGGTGTTTCTGTATCCCTATTATGTTGGTGCGGCTTCGGAACTTTTAAATATCTCGATATATCTCGAAAACTACGCTTCTGATCAAAAAATATCATAGAACATAAATTGTAGGAAACATAATTCTCTATAAAAAACGTCTCTTAACATTTTGTCATTGCTCGCTTCGTTTCCGAGATATTTGCAGATTCAGCTCAAAGGAACTGGCCTGACGGACATATTTCGAGATATTTCTTCTTCTTGTTGTTCTTCCTCTGCACAGCTAAGCTGGAAGTGGCATTTGCAGCTCGCAATAGTGCAGAGTTATCTCAAAGAAAGGGGCCACGGTGTTTCTGTATCTCTATTATGTTGGTGCGGCTTCGGAACTTTTAAATATCTCGATATATCTCGAAAACTACGCTTCTGATCAAAAAATATCATAGAACATAAATTGTAGGAAACAGAATTCTCTACAAAAAAGGTCTCTTAACATTTTGCCATAGCTCGCTTCGTTTCCGAGATATTTGCAGATATATCTCAAGGGAAGGGGCCTGACGGACATATTTCGAGATATTTCTTCGTCTTGTTGTTCTTCTTCTGCACAGCTAAGCTGGAAGTGGCATTTGCGGCTCGCACTAGTGCAGAGTTATCTCAAAGAAAGGGGCCACGGTGTTTCTGTATCTCTATTATGTTGGTGCGGCTTCGGAACTTTTAAATATCTCGATGTATCTCGAAAACTACGCTGCTGATCAAAAAATATCATAGAACATAAATTGTAGGAAACATAATTCTCTACAAAAAAGCTCTCTTAACATTTTGCCATAGCTCGCTTCGTTTCCGAGATATTTGCTGATATATCTCAAGGGAAGGGGCCTGACGGACATATTTCGAGATATTTCTTCTTCTTGTTGTTCTTCTTCTGCACAGCTAAGCTGGAAGTGGCATTTCCAGCTCGCAATAGTGCAGAGTTATCTCAAAGAAAGGGGCCACGGTGTTTCTGTATCTCTATTATGTTGGTGCGGCTTCGGAACTTTTAAATATCTTGATATATCTCGAGAACTACGCATCTGATCAAAAAATATCATAGAACACAAAAAGTAGGAAACTTAATTCTCTACAAAAAAGGTCTCTTAACATTTTGCCATAGCTCGCTTCGTTTCCGAGATATTTGCACATTTATCTCAAGGGAAGGGGCCTAACGGACATATTTCGAGATATTTATTCTTCTTGTTGTTCTTCTTCTGCACAGCTAAGCTGGAAGTGGCATTTCTGGCTCGCACTAGTGCAGAGTTATCTCAAAGAAAGGGGTCACGGTGTTTATGTATCTCTATTATGTTGGTGCGGTTTCGGAACTTTTAAATATCTTGATATATCTCGAGAACTACGCATCTGATCAAAAAATATCATAGAACGTAAAAGGTAGGAAACTTAATTCTCTACAAATAAGGTCTCTTAACATTTTGCCATAGCTCGCTTCGTTTCCGAGATATTTGCAGATTTATCTCAAGGGAAGGGGCCTAACGGACATATTTCGAGATATTTTTGCTTCTTGTTGTTCTTCTTCTGCACAGCTAAACTGGAAGTGGCATTTCCAGCTCGCAATAGTGCAGAGTTATCTCAAAGAGAGGGGCCACAGTGTTTCTGTATCTCTATTATGGTGGTGCGGCTTCGGAACTTTTAAATATCTTGATATATCTCGAGAACTACGCATCAGATCAAAAAATATCATAGAACATAAAAAGTAGGAAACTTAATTCTCTACAAAAAAGGTCTCTTAACATTTTGCCATAGCTCTCTTCGTTTCCGAGATATTTGCAGATTTATCTCAAGGGAAGGGGCCTGACGGACATATTTCGAGATATTTCTTCTTCTTGATGTTCTTCTTCTGCACAGCTAAGCTGGAAGTGGCATTTGCAGCTCGCAATAGTGCAGAGTTATCTCAAAGAAAGGGGCCACGGTGTTTCTGTATCTCTATTATGTTGGTGCGGCTTCGGAACTTTTAAATATCTTGATATATCTCGAGAACTACGCATCTGATCGAAAAATATCATAGAACATAAAAAGTAGGAAACTTAATTCTCTACAAAAAAGGTCTCTTAACATTTTGCCATAGCTCTCTTCGTTTCCGAGATATTTGCAGATTTATCTCAAGGGAAGGGGCCTGACGGACATATTTCGAGATATTTCTTCTTCTTGATGTTCTTCTTCCGCACAGCTAAGCTGGAAGTGGCATTTGCAGCTCGCAATAGTGCAGAGTTATCTCAAAGAAAGGGGCCACGGTGTTTCTGTATCTCTATTATGTTGGTGCGGCTTCGGAACTTTTAAATATCTTGATATATCACGAGAACTACGCATCTGATCGAAAAATATCATAGAACATAAAAAGTAGGAAACTTAATTCTCTACAAAAAAGGTCTCTTAACATTTTGCCATAGCTCTCTTCGTTTCCGAGATATTTGCAGATTTATTTCAAGGGAAGGGGCCTGACGGACATATTTCGAGATATTTCTTCTTCTTGATGTTCTTCTTCTGCACAGCTAAGCTGGAAGTGGCATTTGCAGCTCGCAATAGTGCAGAATTATCTCAAAGAAAGGGGCCACGGTGTTTCTGTATCTCTATTATGTTGGTGCGGCTTCGGAACTTTTAAATATCTTGATATATCTCCAGAACTACGCATCTGATCGAAAAATATCATAGAACATAAAAAGTAGGAAACTTAATTCTCTACAAAAAAGGTATCTTAACATTTTGCCATAGCTCGCTTCGTTTCCGAGATATTTGCAGATTTATCTCAAGGGAAGGGGCCTAACGGACATATTTCGAGATATTTCTTCTTCTTGTTGTTCTTCTTCTGCACAGCTAAGCTGGAAGTGGCATTTGCGGCTCGCACTAGTGCAGAGTTATCTCAAAGAAAGGGGTCACGGTGTTTATGTATCTCTATTATGTTGGTGCGGTTTCGGAACTTTTAAATATCTTGATATATCTCGAGAACTACGCATCTGATCAAAAAATATCATAGAACGTAAAAGATAGGAAACTTAATTCTCTACAAAAAAGGTCTCTTAAGATTTTGCCATAGCTCGCTTCGTTTCCGAGATATTTGCAGATTTATCTCAAGGGAAGGGCCCTAACGGACATATTTCGAGATATTTCTTCTTCTTGTTGTTCTTCTTCTGCACAGCTAAACTGGAAGTGGCATTTCCAGCTCGCAATAGTGCAGAGTTATCTCAAAGAAAGGGGCCACGGTGTTTCTGTATCTCTATTATGTTGGTGCGGTTTCGGAACTTTTAAATATCTTGATATATCTCGAGAACTACGCATCTGATCAAAAAATATCATAGGACGTAAAAGGTAGGAAACTTAATTCTCTACAAATAAGGTCCCTTAACATTTTGCCATAGCTCGCTTCGTTTCCGAGATATTTGCAGATTTATCTCAAGGGAAGGGGCCTAACGGACATATTTCGAGATATTTTTGCTTCTTGTTGTACTTCTTCTGCACAGCTAAACTGGAAGTGGCATTTCCAGCTCGCAATAGTGCAGAGTTATCTCAAAGAGAGGGGCCACGGTGTTTCTGTATCTCCATTATGGTGGTGCGGCTTCGGAACTTTTAAATATCTTGATATATCTCGAGAACTACGCATCAGATCAAAAAATATCATAGAACATAAAAAGTAGGAAACTTAATTCTCTACAAAAAAGGTCTCTTAACATTTTGCCATAGCTCTCTTCGTTTCCGAGATATTTGCAGATTTATCTCAAGGGAAGGGGCCTGACGGACATATTTCGAGATATTTCTTCTTCTTGATGTTCTTCTTCTGCACAGCTAAGCTGGAAGTGGCATTTGCAGCTCGCAATAGTGCAGAGTTATCTCAAAGAAAGGGGCCACGGTGTTTCTGTATCTCTATTATGTTGGTGCGGCTTCGGAACTTTTAAATATCTTGATATATCTCGAGAACTACGCATCTGATCGAAAAATATCATAGAACATAAAAAGTAGGAAACTTAATTCTCTACAAAAAAGGTCTCTTAACATTTTGCCATAGCTCTCTTCGTTTCCGAGATATTTGCAGATTTATCTCAAGGGAAGGGTCCTGACGGACATATTTCGAGATATTTCTTCTTCTTGATGTTCTTCTTCTGCACAGCTAAGCTGGAAGTGGCATTTGCAGCTCGCAATAGTGCAGAGTTATCTCAAAGAAAGGGGCCACGGTGTTTCTGTATCTCTATTATGTTGGTGCGGCTTCGGAACTTTTAAATATCTTGATATATCTCGAGAACTACGCATCTGATCGAAAAATATCATAGAACATAAAAAGTAGGAAACTTAATTCTCTACAAAAAAGGTCTCTTAACATTTTGCCATAGCTCTCTTCGTTTCCGAGATATTTGCAGATTTATCTCAAGGGAAGGGGCCTAACGGACATATTTCGAAATATTTCTTCTTCTTGTTGTTCTTCTTCTGCACAGCTAAGCTGGAAGTGGCATTTGCGGCTCGCACTAGTGCAGAGTTATCTCAAAGAAAGGGGTCACGGTGTTTATGTATCTGTATTATGTTGGTGCGGTTTCGGAACTTTTAAATATCTTGATATATCTCGAGAACTACGCATCTGATCAAAAAATATCATAGAACGTAAAAGGTAGGAAACTTAATTCTCTACAAAAAAGGTCTCTTAAGATTTTGCCATACCTGGCTTCGTTTCCGAGATATTTGCAGATTTATCTCAAGGGAAGGGGCCTAACGGACATATTTCGAGATATTTCTTCTTCTTGTTGTTCTTCTTCTGCACAGCTAAACTGGAAGTGGCATTTCCAGCTCGCAATAGTGCAGAGTTATCTCAAAGAAAGGGGCCACGGTGTTTCTGTATCTCTATTATGTTGGTGCGGCTTCGGAACTTTTAAATATCTTGATATATCTCGAGAACTACGCATCTGATCGAAAAATATCATAGAACATAAAAAGTAGGAAACTTAATTCTCTACAAGAAAGGTCTCTTAACATTTTGCCATAGCTCGCTTCGTTTCCGAGATATTTGCAGATTTATCTCAAGGGAAGTGGCCTAACGGACATATTTCGAGATATTTTTGCTTCTTGTTGTTCTTCTTCTGCACAGCTAAGCTGGAAGTGGCATTTCTGGCTCGCACTAGTGCAGAGTTATCTCAAAGAAAGGGGTCACGGTGTTTATGTATCTCTATTATGTTGGTGCGGTTTCGGAACTTTTAAATATCTTGATATATCTCGAGAACTACGCATCTGATCGAAAAATATCATAGAACATAAAAAGTAGGAAACTTAATTCTCTACAAGAAAGGTCTCTTAACATTTTGCCATAGCTCGCTTCGTTTCCGAGATATTTGCAGATTTATCTCAAGGGAAGGGGCCTAACGGACATATTTCGAGATATTTCTTCTTCTTGTTGTTCTTCTTCTGCACAGCTAAACTGGAAGTGGCATTTCCAGCTCGCAATAGTGCAGAGTTATCTCAAAGAAAGGGGCCACGGTGTTTCTGTATCTCTATTATGTTGGTGCGGCTTCGGAACTTTTAAATATCTTGATATATCTCGAGAACTACGCATCTGATCGAAAAATATCATAGAACATAAAAAGTAGGAAACTTAATTCTCTACAAGAAAGGTCTCTTAACATTTTGCCATAGCTCGCTTCGTTTCCGAGATATTTGCAGATTTATCTCAAGGGAAGGGGCCTAACGGACATATTTCGAGATATTTCTTCTTCTTGTTGTTCTTCTTCTGCACAGCTAAGCTGGAAGTGGCATTTCTGGCTCGCACTAGTGCAGAGTTATCTCAAAGAAAGGGGTCACGGTGTTTATGTATCTCTATTATGTTGGTGCGGTTTCGGAACTTTTAAATATCTTGATATATCTCGAGAACTACGCATCTGATCAAAAAATATCATAGAACGTAAAAGGTAGGAAACTTAATTCTATACAAATAAGGTCTCTTAACATTTTGCCATAGCTCGCTTCGTTTCCGAGATATTTGCAGATTTATCTCAAGGGAAGGGGCCTAACGGACATATTTCGAGATATTTTTGCTTCTTGTTGTACTTCTTCTGCACAGCTAAACTGGAAGTGGCATTTCCAGCTCGCAATAGTGCAGAGTTATCTCAAAGAGAGGGGCCACGGTGTTTCTGTATCTCCATTATGGTGGTGCGGCTTCGGAACTTTTAAATATCTTGATATATCTCGAGAACTACGCATCAGATCAAAAAATATCATAGAACATAAAAAGTAGGAAACTTAATTCTCTACAAAAAAGGTCTCTTAACATTTTGCCATAGCTCTCTTCGTTTCCGAGATATTTGCAGATTTATCTCAAGGGAAGGGGCCTGACGGACATATTTCGAGATATTTCTTCTTCTTGATGTTCTTCTTCTGCACAGCTAAGCTGGAAGTGGCATTTGCAGCTCGCAATAGTGCAGAGTTATCTCAAAGAAAGGGGCCACGGTGTTTCTGTATCTCTATTATGTTGGTGCGGCTTCGGAACTTTTAAATATCTTGATATATCTCGAGAACTACGCATCTGATCGAAAAATATCATAGAACATAAAAAGTAGGAAACTTAATTCTCTACAAAAAAGGTCTCTTAACATTTTGCCATAGCTCTCTTCGTTTCCGAGATATTTGCAGATTTATCTCAAGGGAAGGGGCCTGACGGACATATTTCGAGATATTTCTTCTTCTTGATGTTCTTCTTCTGCACAGCTAAGCTGGAAGTGGCATTTGCAGCTCGCAATAGTGCAGAGTTATCTCAAAGAAAGGGGCCACGGTGTTTCTGTATCTCTATTATGTTGGTGCGGCTTCGGAACTTTTAAATATCTTGATATATCTCGAGAACTACGCATCTGATCGAAAAATATCATAGAACATAAAAAGTAGGAAACTTAATTCTCTACAAAAAAGGTCTCTTAACATTTTGCCATAGCTCTCTTCGTTTCCGAGATATTTGCAGATTTATCTCAAGGGAAGGGGCCTGACGGACATATTTCGAGATATTTCTTCTTCTTGATGTTCTTCTTCTGCACAGCTAAGCTGGAAGTGGCATTTGCAGCTCGCAATAGTGCAGAGTTATCTCAAAGAAAGGGGCCACGGTGTTTCTGTATCTCTATTATGTTGGTGCGGCTTCGGAACTTTTAAATATCTTGATATATCTCGAGAACTACGCATCTGATCGAAAAATATCATAGAACATAAAAAGTAGGAAACTTAATTCTCTACAAAAAAGGTCTCTTAACATTTTGCCATAGCTCGCTTCGTTTCCGAGATATTTGCAGATTTATCTCAAGGGAAGGGGCCTAACGGACATATTTCGAGATATTTCTTCTTCTTGTTGTTCTTCTTCTGCACAGCTAAGCTGGAAGTGGCATTTGCGGCTCGCACTAGTGCAGAGTTATCTCAAAGAAAGGGGTCACGGTGTTTATGTATCTCTATTATGTTGGTGCGGTTTCGGAACTTTTAAATATCTTGATATATCTCGAGAACTACGCATCTGATCAAAAAATATCATAGAACGTAAAAGGTAGGAAACTTAATTCTCTACAAAAAAGGTCTCTTAAGATTTTGCCATACCTGGCTTCGTTTCCGAGATATTTGCAGATTTATCTCAAGGGAAGGGGCCTAACGGACATATTTCGATATATTTCTTCTTCTTGTTGTTCTTCTTCTGCACAGCTAAACTGGAAGTGGCATTTCCAGCTCGCAATAGTGCAGAGTTATCTCAAAGAAAGGGGCCACGGTGTTTCTGTATCTCTATTATGTTGGTGCGGCTTCGGAACTTTTAAATATCTTGATATATCTCGAGAACTACGCATCTGATCGAAAAATATCATAGAACATAAAAAGTAGGAAACTTAATTCTCTACAAGAAAGGTCTCTTAACATTTTGCCATAGCTCGCTTCGTTTCCGAGATATTTGCAGATTTATCTCAAGGGAAGGGGCCTAACGGACATATTTCGAGATATTTTTGCTTCTTGTTGTTCTTCTTCTGCACAGCTAAACTGGAAGTGGCATTTCCAGCTCGCAATAGTGCAGAGTTATCTCAAAGAGAGGGGCCACGGTGTTTCTGTATCTCTATTATGGTGGTGCGGCTTCGGAACTTTTAAATATCTTGATATATCTCGAGAACTACGCATCTGATCAAAAAATATCATAGAACATAAATTGTAGGAAACTTAATTCTCTACAAAAACGGTCTCTTAACATTTTGCCATAGCTCGCTTCGTTTCCGAGATATTTGCAGATTTATCTCAAGGGAAGGGGCCTGACGGACATATTTCGAGATATTTCTTCTTCTTGTTGTTCTTCTTCTGCACAGCTAAGCTGGAAGTGGCATTTGCGGCTCGCACTAGTGCACAGTTATCTCAAAGAAAGGGGCCACGGTGTTTCTGTATCTTTATTATGTTGGTGCGGTTTCGGAACTTTTAAATATCTCGATATATCTCGAAAACTACGCTTCTGATCAAAAAATATCAGAGAACGTAAATTGTAGGAAAGATAATTCTGTACAAAAAAGGTCTCCTAACATTTTGCCATAGCTCGCTTCGTTTCCGAGATATTTGCAGATTTATCTCAAGGGAGGGGTCCTGACGGACATATTTCGAGATATTTCTTCTTCTTGTTGTTCTTCTTCTGCACAGCTCAACTGGAAGTGGCATTTCCAGCTCGCAATCGTGCAGAGTTATCTCAAAGAAAGGGGCCACGGTGTTTCTGTATCTCTGTTATGTTGGTGCGGCTTCGGAACTTTTAAATATCTTGATATATCTCGAGAACTACGCCTCTGATCGAAAAATATCATAGAACATAAAAAGTAGGAAACTTAATTCTCTACAAAAAAGGTCTCTTAACATTTTGCCATAGCTCGCTTCGTTTCCGAGATATTTGCAGATTTATCTCAAGGGAAGGGGCCTGACGGACATATTTCGAGATATTTCTTCTTCTTGTTGTTCTTCTTCTGCACAGCTAAGCTGGAAGTGGCATTTGCAGGTCGCAATAGTGCAGAGTTATCTCAAAGAAAGGGGCTATGGTGTTTCTGTATCTCTATTATGTTGGTGCGGCTTCGGAACTTTTAAATATCTCGATATATCTCGAAAACTGCGCTTCTGATCAAAAAATATCAGAGAACGTAAATTGTAGGAAAGATAATTCTGTACAAAAAAGGTCTCTTAACATTTTGCCATAGCTCGCTTCGTTTCCGAGATATTTGCAGATTTATCTCAAGGGAAGGGGCCTGACGGACATATTTCGAGATATTTCTTCTTCTTGTTGTTCTTCTTCTGCACAGCTAAGCTGGAAGTGGCATTTGCAGTTCGCAATAGTGCAGAGTTATCTCAAAGAAAGGGGCCACGGTGTTTCTGTATCTCTATTATGTTGGTGCGGCTTCGGAACTTTTAAATATCTTGATATATCTCGAGAACTACGCATCTGATCAAAAAATATCGTAGAACATAAAAAGTAGGAAACTTAATTCTCTACAAATAAGGTCTCTTAACATTTTGCCATAGCTCGCTTGGTTTCCGAGATATTTGCAGATATATCTCAAGGGAAGGGGCCTGACGGACATATTTCGAGATATTTCTTCTTCTTGTTGTTCTTCTTCTGCACAGCTAAGCTGGAAGTGGCATTTGCAGCTCGCAATAGTGCAGAGTTATCTCAAAGAAAGGGGCCACGGTGTTTCTGTATCTCTATTATGTTGGTGCGGCTTCGGAACTTTTAAATATCTTGATATATCTCGAGAACTACGCATCTGATCAAAAAATATCATAGAACATAAAAAGTAGGAAACTTAATTCTCTACAAAAAAGGTCTCTTAACATTTTGCCATAGCTCACTTCGTTTCCGAGATATTTGCAGATTTATCTCAAGGGAACTGGCCTGACGGACATATTTCGAGATATTTCTTCTTCTTGTTGTTCTTCCTCTGCACAGCTAAGCTGGAAGTGGCATTTGCAGCTCGCAATAGTGCAGAGTTATCTCAAAGAAAGGGGCCACGGTGTTTCTGTATCTCTATTATGTTGGTGCGGCTTCGGAACTTTTAAATATCTTGATATATCTCGAGAACTACGCTTCTGATCAAAAAATATCATAGAACATAAATTGTAGGAAACATAATTCTCTACAAAAAAGGTCTCTTAACATTTTGCCATAGCTCGCTTCGTTTCCGAGATATTTGCAGATATATCTCAAGGGAAGGGGCCTGACGGACATATTTCGAGATATTTCTTCTTCTTGTTGTTCTTCTTCTGCACAGCTAAGCTGGAAGTGGCATTTACAGCTCGCAATAGTGCAGAGTTATCTCAAAGAAAGGGGCCACGGTGTTTCTGTATCTCTATTATGTTGGTGCGGCTTCGGAACTTTTAAATATCTTGATATATCTCGAGAACTACGCATCTGATCAAAAAATATCATAGAACATAAAAAGTAGCAAACTTAATTCTCTACAAAAAAGGTCTCTTAACATTTTGCCATAGCTCGCTTCGTTTCCGAGATATTTGCAGATTTATCTCAAGGGAAGGGGCCTGACGGACATATTTCGAGATATTTCTTCTTCTTGATGTTCTTCTTCTGCACAGCTAAGCTGGAAGTGGCATTTGCAGCTCGCAATAGTGCAGAGTTATCTCAAAGAAAGGGGCCACGGTGTTTCTGTATCTCTATTATGTTGGTGCGGCTTCGGAACTTTTAAATATCTTGATATATCTCGAGAACTACGCATCTGATCGAAAAATATCATAGAACATAAAAAGTAGGAAACTTAATTCTCTACAAAAAAGGTCTCTTAACATTTTGCCATAGCTCTCTTCGTTTCCGAGATATTTGCAGATTTATCTCAAGGGAAGGGGCCTGACGGACATATTTCGAGATATTTCTTCTTCTTGATGTTCTTCTTCTGCACAGCTAAGCTGGAAGTGGCATTTGCAGCTCGCAATAGTGCAGAGTTATCTCAAAGAAAGGGGCCACGGTGTTTCTGTATCTCTATTATGTTGGTGCGGCTTCGGAACTTTTAAATATCTTGATATATCTCGAGAACTACGCATCTGATCGAAAAATATCATAGAACATAAAAAGTAGGAAACTTAATTCTCTACAAAAAAGGTCTCTTAACATTTTGCCATAGCTCTCTTCGTTTCCGAGATATTTGCAGATTTATCTCAAGGGAAGGGGCCTGACGGACATATTTCGAGATATTTCTTCTTCTTGATGTTCTTCTTCTGCACAGCTAAGCTGGAAGTGGCATTTGCAGCTCGCAATAGTGCAGAGTTATCTCAAAGAAAGGGGCCACGGTGTTTCTGTATCTCTATTATGTTGGTGCGGCTTCGGAACTTTTAAATATCTTGATATATCTCGAGAACTACGCATCTGATCGAAAAATATCATAGAACATAAAAAGTAGGAAACTTAATTCTCTACAAAAAAGGTCTCTTAACATTTTGCCATAGCTCGCTTCGTTTCCGAGATATTTGCAGATTTATCTCAAGGGAAGGGGCCTGACGGACATATTTCGAGATATTTCTTCTTCTTGTTGTTCTTCTTCTGCACAGCTAAGCTGGAAGTGGCATTTGCAGGTCGCAATAGTGCAGAGTTATCTCAAAGAAAGGGGCTATGGTGTTTCTGTATCTCTATTATGTTGGTGCGGCTTCGGAACTTTTAAATATCTCGATATATCTCGAAAACTGCGCTTCTGATCAAAAAATATCAGAGAACGTAAATTGTAGGAAAGATAATTCTGTACAAAAAAGGTCTCTTAACATTTTGCCATAGCTCGCTTCGTTTCCGAGATATTTGCAGATTTATCTCAAGGGAAGGGGCCTGACGGACATATTTCGAGATATTTCTTCTTCTTGTTGTTCTTCTTCTGCACAGCTAAGCTGGAAGTGGCATTTGCAGTTCGCAATAGTGCAGAGTTATCTCAAAGAAAGGGGCCACGGTGTTTCTGTATCTCTATTATGTTGGTGCGGCTTCGGAACTTTTAAATATCTTGATATATCTCGAGAACTACGCATCTGATCAAAAAATATCGTAGAACATAAAAAGTAGGAAACTTAATTCTCTACAAATAAGGTCTCTTAACATTTTGCCATAGCTCGCTTGGTTTCCGAGATATTTGCAGATATATCTCAAGGGAAGGGGCCTGACGGACATATTTCGAGATATTTCTTCTTCTTGTTGTTCTTCTTCTGCACAGCTAAGCTGGAAGTGGCATTTGCAGCTCGCAATAGTGCAGAGTTATCTCAAAGAAAGGGGCCACGGTGTTTCTGTATCTCTATTATGTTGGTGCGGCTTCGGAACTTTTAAATATCTTGATATATCTCGAGAACTACGCATCTGATCAAAAAATATCATAGAACATAAAAAGTAGGAAACTTAATTCTCTACAAAAAAGGTCTCTTAACATTTTGCCATAGCTCACTTCGTTTCCGAGATATTTGCAGATTTATCTCAAGGGAAGGGGCCTGACGGACATATTTCGAGATATTTCTTCTTCTTGTTGTTCTTCTTCTGCACAGCTAAGCTGGGAGTGGCATTTGCGGCTCGCACTAGTGCAGGGTTATCTCAAAGAAAGGGGCCACGGTGTTTCTGTATCTCTATTATGTTGGTGCGGCTTCGGAACTTTTAAATATCTCGATATATCTCGAAAACTACGCTTCTGATCAAAAAATATCATAGAACATAAATTGTAGGAAACAGAATTCTCTACAAAAAAGGTCTCTTAACATTTTGCCATAGCTCGCTTCGTTTCCGAGATATTTGCAGATATATCTCAAGGGAAGGGGCCTGACGGACATATTTCGAGATATTTCTTCGTCTTGTTGTTCTTCTTCTGCACAGCTAAGCTGGAAGTGGCATTTCCAGCTCGCAATAGTGCAGAGTTATCTGAAAGAAAGGGGCCACGGTGTTTCTGTATCTCTATTATGTTGGTGCGGCTTCGGAACTTTTAAATATCTTGATATATCTCGAGAACTACGCATCTGATCAAAAAATATCATAGAACGTAAAAAGTAGGAAACTTAATTCTCTACAAAAAAGGTCTCTTAACATTTTGCTATAGCTCGCTTCGTTTCCGAGATATTTGCAGATTTATCTCAAGGGAAGGGGCCTGACGGACATATTTCGAGATATTTCTTCTTCTTGTTGTTCTTCTTCTGCACAGCTACGCTGGGAGTGGCATTTGCGGCTCGCACTAGTGCAGAGTTATCTCAAAGAAAGGGGCCACGGTGTTTCTGTATCCCTATTATGTTGGTGCGGCTTCGGAACTTTTAAATATCTCGATATATCTCGAAAACTACGCTTCTGATCAAAAAATATCATAGAGCATAAATTGTAGGAAACATAATTCTCTATAAAAAACGTCTCTTAACATTTTGTCATTGCTCGCTTCGTTTCCGAGATATTTGCAGATTCAGCTCAAAGGAACTGACCTGACGGACATATATCGAGATATTTCTTCTTCTTGTTGTTCTTCCTCTGCACAGCTAAGCTGGAAGTGGCATTTGCAGCTCGCAATAGTGCAGAGTTATCTCAAAGAAAGGGGCCACGGTGTTTCTGTATCTCTATTATGTTGGTGCGGCTTCGGAACTTTTAAATATCTCGATATATCTCGAAAACTACGCTTCTGATCAAAAAATATCATAGAACATAAATTGTAGGAAACAGAATTCTCTACAAAAAAGGTCTCTTAACATTTTGCCATAGCTCGCTTCGTTTCCGAGATATTTGCAGATATATCTCAAGGGAAGGGGCCTGACGGACATATTTCGAGATATTTCTTCGTCTTGTTGTTCTTCTTCTGCACAGCTAAGCTGGAAGTGGCATTTGCGGCTCGCACTAGTGCAGAGTTATCTCAAAGAAAGGGGCCACGGTGTTTCTGTATCTCTATTATGTTGGTGCGGCTTCGGAACTTTTAAATATCTGGATGTATCTCGAAAACTACGCTTCTGATCAAAAAATATCATAGAACATAAATTGTAGGAAACATAATTCTCTACAAAAAAGGTCTCTTAACATTTTGCCATAGCTCGCTTCGTTTCCGAGATATTTGCTGATATATCTCAAGGGAAGGGGCCTGACGGACATATTTCGAGATATTTCTTCTTCTTGTTGTTCTTCTTCTGCACAGCTAAGCTGGAAGTGGCATTTCCAGCTCGCAATAGTGCAGAGTTATCTCAAAGAAAGGGGCCACGGTGTTTCTGTATCTCTATTATGTTGGTGCGGCTTCGGAACTTTTAAATATCTTGATATATCTCGAGAACTACGCATCTGATCAAAAAATATCATAGAACATAAAAAGTAGGAAACTTAATTCTCTACAAAAAAGGTCTCTTAACATTTTGCCATAGCTCGCTTCGTTTCCGAGATATTTGCAGATTTATCTCAAGGGAAGGGGCCTAACGGACATATTTCGAGATATTTCTTCTTCTTGTTGTTCTTCTTCTGCACAGCTAAGCTAGAAGTGGCATTTCTGGCTCGCACTAGTGCAGAGTTATCTCAAAGAAAGGGGTCACGGTGTTTATGTATCTCTATTATGTTGGTGCGGTTTCGGAACTTTTAAATATCTTGATATATCTCGAGAACTACGCATCTGATCAAAAAATATCATAGAACGTAAAAGGTAGGAAACTTAATTCTCTACAAATAAGGTCTCTTAACATTTTGCCATAGCTCGCTTCGTTTCCGAGATATTTGCAGATTTATCTCAAGGGAAGGGGCCTAACGGACATATTTCGAGATATTTTTGCTTCTTGTTGTTCTTCTTCTGCACAGCTAAACTGGAAGTGGCATTTCCAGCTCGCAATAGTGCAGAGTTATCTCACAGAGAGGGGCCACGGTGTTTCTGTATCTCTATTATGGTGGTGCGGCTTCGGAACTTTTAAATATCTTGATATATCTCGAGAACTACGCCTCTGATCGAAAAATATCATAGAACATAAAAAGTAGGAAACTTAATTCTCTACAAAAAAGGTCTCTTAACATTTTGCCATAGCTCGCTTCGTTTCCGAGATATTTGCAGATTTATCTCAAGGGAAGGGGCCTGACGGACATATTTCGAGATATTTCTTCTTCTTGTTGTTCTTCTTCTGCACAGCTAAGCTGGAAGTGGCATTTGCAGGTCGCAATAGTGCAGAGTTATCTCAAAGAAAGGGGCTATGGTGTTTCTGTATCTCTATTATGTTGGTGCGGCTTCGGAACTTTTAAATATCTCGATATATCTCGAAAACTGCGCTTCTGATCAAAAAATATCAGAGAACGTAAATTGTAGGAAAGATAATTCTGTACAAAAAAGGTCTCTTAACATTTTGCCATAGCTCGCTTCGTTTCCGAGATATTTGCAGATTTATCTCAAGGGAAGGGGCCTGACGGACATATTTCGAGATATTTCTTCTTCTTGTTGTTCTTCTTCTGCACAGCTAAGCTGGAAGTGGCATTTGCAGTTCGCAATAGTGCAGAGTTATCTCAAAGAAAGGGGCCACGGTGTTTCTGTATCTCTATTATGTTGGTGCGGCTTCGGAACTTTTAAATATCTTGATATATCTCGAGAACTACGCATCTGATCAAAAAATATCGTAGAACATAAAAAGTAGGAAACTTAATTCTCTACAAATAAGGTCTCTTAACATTTTGCCATAGCTCGCTTGGTTTCCGAGATATTTGCAGATATATCTCAAGGGAAGGGGCCTGACGGACATATTTCGAGATATTTCTTCTTCTTGTTGTTCTTCTTCTGCACAGCTAAGCTGGAAGTGGCATTTGCAGCTCGCAATAGTGCAGAGTTATCTCAAAGAAAGGGGCCACGGTGTTTCTGTATCTCTATTATGTTGGTGCGGCTTCGGAACTTTTAAATATCTTGATATATCTCGAGAACTACGCATCTGATCAAAAAATATCATAGAACATAAAAAGTAGGAAACTTAATTCTCTACAAAAAAGGTCTCTTAACATTTTGCCATAGCTCACTTCGTTTCCGAGATATTTGCAGATTTATCTCAAGGGAACTGGCCTGACGGACATATTTCGAGATATTTCTTCTTCTTGTTGTTCTTCCTCTGCACAGCTAAGCTGGAAGTGGCATTTGCAGCTCGCAATAGTGCAGAGTTATCTCAAAGAAAGGGGCCACGGTGTTTCTGTATCTCTATTATGTTGGTGCGGCTTCGGAACTTTTAAATATCTTGATATATCTCGAGAACTACGCTTCTGATCAAAAAATATCATAGAACATAAATTGTAGGAAACATAATTCTCTACAAAAAAGGTCTCTTAACATTTTGCCATAGCTCGCTTCGTTTCCGAGATATTTGCAGATATATCTCAAGGGAAGGGGCCTGACGGACATATTTCGAGATATTTCTTCTTCTTGTTGTTCTTCTTCTGCACAGCTAAGCTGGAAGTGGCATTTACAGCTCGCAATAGTGCAGAGTTATCTCAAAGAAAGGGGCCACGGTGTTTCTGTATCTCTATTATGTTGGTGCGGCTTCGGAACTTTTAAATATCTTGATATATCTCGAGAACTACGCATCTGATCAAAAAATATCATAGAACATAAAAAGTAGCAAACTTAATTCTCTACAAAAAAGGTCTCTTAACATTTTGCCATAGCTCGCTTCGTTTCCGAGATATTTGCAGATTTATCTCAAGGGAAGGGACCTGACGGACATATTTCGAGATATTTCTTCTTCTTGTTGTTCTTCTTCTGCACAGCTAAGCTGGGAGTGGCATTTGCGGCTCGCACTAGTGCAGGGTTATCTCAAAGAAAGGGGCCACGGTGTTTCTGTATCTCTATTATGTTGGTGCGGCTTCGGAACTTTTAAATATCTCGATATATCTCGAAAACTACGCTTCTGATCAAAAAATATCATAGAACATAAATTGTAGGAAACAGAATTCTCTACAAAAAAGGTCTCTTAACATTTTGCCATAGCTCGCTTCGTTTCCGAGATATTTGCAGATATATCTCAAGGGAAGGGGCCTGACGGACATATTTCGAGATATTTCTTCGTCTTGTTGTTCTTCTTCTGCACAGCTAAGCTGGAAGTGGCATTTCCAGCTCGCAATAGTGCAGAGTTATCTGAAAGAAAGGGGCCACGGTGTTTCTGTATCTCTATTATGTTGGTGCGGCTTCGGAACTTTTAAATATCTTGATATATCTCGAGAACTACGCATCTGATCAAAAAATATCATAGAACGTAAAAAGTAGGAAACTTAATTCTCTACAAAAAAGGTCTCTTAACATTCTGCTATAGCTCGCTTCGTTTCCGAGATATTTGCAGATTTATCTCAAGGGAAGGGGCCTGACGGACATATTTCGAGATATTTCTTCTTCTTGTTGTTCTTCTTCTGCACAGCTACGCTGGGAGTGGCATTTGCGGCTCGCACTAGTGCAGAGTTATCTCAAAGAAAGGGGCCACGGTGTTTCTGTATCCCTATTATGTTGGTGCGGCTTCGGAACTTTTAAATATCTCGATATATCTCGAAAACTACGCTTCTGATCAAAAAATATCATAGAGCATAAATTGTAGGAAACATAATTCTCTATAAAAAACGTCTCTTAACATTTTGTCATTGCTCGCTTCGTTTCCGAGATATTTGCAGATTCAGCTCAAAGGAACTGACCTGACGGACATATATCGAGATATTTCTTCTTCTTGTTGTTCTTCCTCTGCACAGCTAAGCTGGAAGTGGCATTTGCAGCTCGCAATAGTGCAGAGTTATCTCAAAGAAAGGGGCCACGGTGTTTCTGTATCTCTATTATGTTGGTGCGGCTTCGGAACTTTTAAATATCTCGATATATCTCGAAAACTACGCTTCTGATCAAAAAATATCATAGAACATAAATTGTAGGAAACAGAATTCTCTACAAAAAAGGTCTCTTAACATTTTGCCATAGCTCACTTCGTTTCCGAGATATTTGCAGATTTATCTCAAGGGAACTGGCCTGACGGACATATTTCGAGATATTTCTTCTTCTTGTTGTTCTTCCTCTGCACAGCTAAGCTGGAAGTGGCATTTGCAGCTCGCAATAGTGCAGAGTTATCTCAAAGAAAGGGGCCACGGTGTTTCTGTATCTCTATTATGTTGGTGCGGCTTCGGAACTTTTAAATATCTTGATATATCTCGAGAACTACGCTTCTGATCAAAAAATATCATAGAACATAAATTGTAGGAAACATAATTCTCTACAAAAAAGGTCTCTTAACATTTTGCCATAGCTCGCTTCGTTTCCGAGATATTTGCAGATATATCTCAAGGGAAGGGGCCTGACGGACATATTTCGAGATATTTCTTCTTCTTGTTGTTCTTCTTCTGCACAGCTAAGCTGGAAGTGGCATTTACAGCTCGCAATAGTGCAGAGTTATCTCAAAGAAAGGGGCCACGGTGTTTCTGTATCTCTATTATGTTGGTGCGGCTTCGGAACTTTTAAATATCTTGATATATCTCGAGAACTACGCATCTGATCAAAAAATATCATAGAACATAAAAAGTAGCAAACTTAATTCTCTACAAAAAAGGTCTCTTAACATTTTGCCATAGCTCGCTTCGTTTCCGAGATATTTGCAGATTTATCTCAAGGGAAGGGGCCTGACGGACATATTTCGAGATATTTCTTCTTCTTGTTGTTCTTCTTCTGCACAGCTAAGCTGGGAGTGGCATTTGCGGCTCGCACTAGTGCAGGGTTATCTCAAAGAAAGGGGCCACGGTGTTTCTGTATCTCTATTATGTTGGTGCGGCTTCGGAACTTTTAAATATCTCGATATATCTCGAAAACTACGCTTCTGATCAAAAAATATCATAGAACATAAATTGTAGGAAACAGAATTCTCTACAAAAAAGGTCTCTTAACATTTTGCCATAGCTCGCTTCGTTTCCGAGATATTTGCAGATATATCTCAAGGGAAGGGGCCTGACGGACATATTTCGAGATATTTCTTCGTCTTGTTGTTCTTCTTCTGCACAGCTAAGCTGGAAGTGGCATTTCCAGCTCGCAATAGTGCAGAGTTATCTGAAAGAAAGGGGCCACGGTGTTTCTGTATCTCTATTATGTTGGTGCGGCTTCGGAACTTTTAAATATCTTGATATATCTCGAGAACTACGCATCTGATCAAAAAATATCATAGAACGTAAAAAGTAGGAAACTTAATTCTCTACAAAAAAGGTCTCTTAACATTTTGCTATAGCTCGCTTCGTTTCCGAGATATTTGCAGATTTATCTCAAGGGAAGGGGCCTGACGGACATATTTCGAGATATTTCTTCTTCTTGTTGTTCTTCTTCTGCACAGCTACGCTGGGAGTGGCATTTGCGGCTCGCACTAGTGCAGAGTTATCTCAAAGAAAGGGGCCACGGTGTTTCTGTATCCCTATTATGTTGGTGCGGCTTCGGAACTTTTAAATATCTCGATATATCTCGAAAACTACGCTTCTGATCAAAAAATATCATAGAGCATAAATTGTAGGAAACATAATTCTCTATAAAAAACGTCTCTTAACATTTTGTCATTGCTCGCTTCGTTTCCGAGATATTTGCAGATTCAGCTCAAAGGAACTGACCTGACGGACATATATCGAGATATTTCTTCTTCTTGTTGTTCTTCCTCTGCACAGCTAAGCTGGAAGTGGCATTTGCAGCTCGCAATAGTGCAGAGTTATCTCAAAGAAAGGGGCCACGGTGTTTCTGTATCTCTATTATGTTGGTGCGGCTTCGGAACTTTTAAATATCTCGATATATCTCGAAAACTACGCTTCTGATCAAAAAATATCATAGAACATAAATTGTAGGAAACAGAATTCTCTACAAAAAAGGTCTCTTAACATTTTGCCATAGCTCGCTTCGTTTCCGAGATATTTGCAGATATATCTCAAGGGAAGGGGCCTGACGGACATATTTCGAGATATTTCTTCTTCTTGTTGTTCTTCCTCTGCACAGCTAAGCTGGAAGTGGCATTTGCAGCTCGCAATAGTGCAGAGTTATCTCAAAGAAAGGGGCCACGGTGTTTCTGTATCTCTATTATGTTGGTGCGGCTTCGGAACTTTTAAATATCTTGATATATCTCGAGAACTACGCTTCTGATCAAAAAATATCATAGAACATAAATTGTAGGAAACATAATTCTCTACAAAAAAGGTCTCTTAACATTTTGCCATAGCTCGCTTCGTTTCCGAGATATTTGCAGATATATCTCAAGGGAAGGGGCCTGACGGACATATTTCGAGATATTTCTTCTTCTTGTTGTTCTTCTTCTGCACAGCTAAGCTGGAAGTGGCATTTACAGCTCGCAATAGTGCAGAGTTATCTCAAAGAAAGGGGCCACGGTGTTTCTGTATCTCTATTATGTTGGTGCGGCTTCGGAACTTTTAAATATCTTGATATATCTCGAGAACTACGCATCTGATCAAAAAATATCATAGAACATAAAAAGTAGCAAACTTAATTCTCTACAAAAACGGTCTCTTAACATTTTGCCATAGCTCGCTTCGTTTCCGAGATATTTGCAGATTTATCTCAAGGGAAGGGGCCTGACGGACATATTTCGAGATATTTCTTCTTCTTGTTGTTCTTCTTCTGCACAGCTAAGCTGGGAGTGGCATTTGCGGCTCGCACTAGTGCAGGGTTATCTCAAAGAAAGGGGCCACGGTGTTTCTGTATCTCTATTATGTTGGTGCGGCTTCGGAACTTTTAAATATCTCGATATATCTCGAAAACTACGCTTCTGATCAAAAAATATCATAGAACATAAATTGTAGGAAACAGAATTCTCTACAAAAAAGGTCTCTTAACATTTTGCCATAGCTCGCTTCGTTTCCGAGATATTTGCAGATATATCTCAAGGGAAGGGGCCTGACGGACATATTTCGAGATATTTCTTCGTCTTGTTGTTCTTCTTCTGCACAGCTAAGCTGGAAGTGGCATTTCCAGCTCGCAATAGTGCAGAGTTATCTGAAAGAAAGGGGCCACGGTGTTTCTGTATCTCTATTATGTTGGTGCGGCTTCGGAACTTTTAAATATCTTGATATATCTCGAGAACTACGCATCTGATCAAAAAATATCATAGAACGTAAAAAGTAGGAAACTTAATTCTCTACAAAAAAGGTCTCTTAACATTTTGCTATAGCTCGCTTCGTTTCCGAGATATTTGCAGATTTATCTCAAGGGAAGGGGCCTGACGGACATATTTCGAGATATTTCTTCTTCTTGTTGTTCTTCTTCTGCACAGCTACGCTGGGAGTGGCATTTGCGGCTCGCACTAGTGCAGAGTTATCTCAAAGAAAGGGGCCACGGTGTTTCTGTATCCCTATTATGTTGGTGCGGCTTCGGAACTTTTAAATATCTCGATATATCTCGAAAACTACGCTTCTGATCAAAAAATATCATAGAGCATAAATTGTAGGAAACATAATTCTCTATAAAAAACGTCTCTTAACATTTTGTCATTGCTCGCTTCGTTTCCGAGATATTTGCAGATTCAGCTCAAAGGAACTGACCTGACGGACATATATCGAGATATTTCTTCTTCTTGTTGTTCTTCCTCTGCACAGCTAAGCTGGAAGTGGCATTTGCGGCTCGCACTAGTGCAGAGTTATCTCAAAGAAAGGGGCCACGGTGTTTCTGTATCTCTATTATGTTGGTGCGGCTTCGGAACTTTTAAATATCTGGATGTATCTCGAAAACTACGCTTCTGATCAAAAAATATCATAGAACATAAATTGTAGGAAACATAATTCTCTACCAAAAAGGTCTCTTAACATTTTGCCATAGCTCGCTTCGTTTCCGAGATATTTGCTGATATATCTCAAGGGAAGGGGCCTGACGGACATATTTCGAGATATTTCTTCTTCTTGTTGTTCTTCTTCTGCACAGCTAAGCTGGAAGTGGCATTTCCAGCTCGCAATAGTGCAGAGTTATCTCAAAGAAAGGGGCCACGGTGTTTCTGTATCTCTATTATGTTGGTGCGGCTTCGGAACTTTTAAATATCTTGATATATCTCGAGAACTACGCATCTGATCAAAAAATATCATAGAACATAAAAAGTAGGAAACTTAATTCTCTACAAAAAAGGTCTCTTAACATTTTGCCATAGCTCGCTTCGTTTCCGAGATATTTGCAGATTTATCTCAAGGGAAGGGGCCTAACGGACATATTTCGAGATATTTCTTCTTCTTGTTGTTCTTCTTCTGCACAGCTAAGCTAGAAGTGGCATTTCTGGCTCGCACTAGTGCAGAGTTATCTCAAAGAAAGGGGTCACGGTGTTTATGTATCTCTATTATGTTGGTGCGGTTTCGGAACTTTTAAATATCTTGATATATCTCGAGAACTACGCATCTGATCAAAAAATATCATAGAACGTAAAAGGTAGGAAACTTAATTCTCTACAAATAAGGTCTCTTAACATTTTGCCATAGCTCGCTTCGTTTCCGAGATATTTGCAGATTTATCTCAAGGGAAGGGGCCTAACGGACATATTTCGAGATATTTTTGCTTCTTGTTGTTCTTCTTCTGCACAGCTAAACTGGAAGTGGCATTTCCAGCTCGCAATAGTGCAGAGTTATCTCACAGAGAGGGGCCACGGTGTTTCTGTATCTCTATTATGGTGGTGCGGCTTCGGAACTTTTAAATATCTTGATATATCTCGAGAACTACGCATCAGATCAAAAAATATCATAGAACATAAAAAGTAGGAAACTTAATTCTCTACAAAAAAGGTCTCTTAACATTTTGCCATAGCTCTCTTCGTTTCCGAGATATTTGCAGATTTATCTCAAGGGAAGGGGCCTGACGGACATATTTCGAGATATTTCTTCTTCTTGATGTTCTTCTTCTGCACAGCTAAGCTGGAAGTGGCATTTGCAGCTCGCAATAGTGCAGAGTTATCTCAAAGAAAGGGGCCACGGTGTTTCTGTATCTCTATTATGTTGGTGCGGCTTCGGAACTTTTAAATATCTTGATATATCTCGAGAACTACGCATCTGATCGAAGAATATCATAGAACATAAAAAGTAGGAAACTTAATTCTCTACAAAAAAGGTCTCTTAACATTTTGCCATAGCTCTCTTCGTTTCCGAGATATTTGCAGATTTATCTCAAGGGAAGGGGCCTGACGGACATATTTCGAGATATTTCTTCTTCTTGATGTTCTTCTTCCGCACAGCTAAGCTGGAAGTGGCATTTGCAGCTCGCAATAGTGCAGAGTTATCTCAAAGAAAGGGGCCACGGTGTTTCTGTATCTCTATTATGTTGGTGCGGCTTCGGAACTTTTAAATATCTTGATATATCTCGAGAACTACGCATCTGATCGAAAAATATCATAGAACATAAAAAGTAGGAAACTTAATTCTCTACAAAAAAGGTCTCTTAACATTTTGCCATAGCTCTCTTCGTTTCCGAGATATTTGCAGATTTATCTCAAGGGAAGGGGCCTGACGGACATATTTCGAGATATTTCTTCTTCTTGATGTTCTTCTTCTGCACAGCTAAGCTGGAAGTGGCATTTGCAGCTCGCAATAGTGCAGAGTTATCTCAAAGAAAGGGGCCACGGTGTTTCTGTAGCTCTATTATGGTGGTGCGGCTTCGGAACTTTTAAATATCTTGATATATCTCCAGAACTACGCATCTGATCGAAAAATATTATAGAACATAAAAAGTAGGAAACTTAATTCTCTACAAAAAAGGTATCTTAACATTTTGCCATAGCTCGCTTCGTTTCCGAGATATTTGCAGATTTATCTCAAGGGAAGGGGCCTGACGGACATATTTCGAGATATTTCTTCTTCTTGTTGTTCTTCTTCTGCACAGCTAAGCTGGAAGTGGCATTTGCGGCTCGCACTAGTGCACAGTTATCTCAAAGAAAGGGGCCACGGTGTTTCTGTATCTTTATTATGTTGGTGCGGTTTCGGAACTTTTAAATATCTCGATATATCTCGAAAACAACGCTTCTGATCAAAAAATATCATAGAACATAAATTGTAGGAAACATAATTCTCTACAAAAAACGTCTCATAACATTTTGCCATAGCTCGCTTCGTTTCCGAGATATTTGCAGATTCAGCTCAAAGGAACTGGCCAGACGGACATATTTCGAGATATTTCTTCTTCTTGTTGTTCTTCCTCTGCACAGCTAAGCTGGAAGTGGCATTTGCAGCTCGCAGTAGGGCAGAGTTATCTCAAAGAAAGGGGCCACGGTGTTTCTGTATCTCTATTATGTTGGTGCGGCTTCGGAACTTTTAAATATCTTGATATATCTCGAGAACTACGCATCTGATCAAAAAATATCATAGAACATAAAAAGTAGGAAACTTAATTCTCTACAAAAAAGGTCTCTTAACATTTTGCCATAGCTCTCTTCGTTTCCGAGATATTTGCAGATTTATCTGAAGGGAAGGGGCCTAACGGACATATTTCGAGATATTTCTTCTTCTTGTTGTTCTTCTTCTGCACAGCTAAACTGGAAGTGGCATTTCCAGCTCGCAATAGTGCAGAGTTATCTCAAAGAAAGGGGCCACGGTGTTTCTGTATCTCTATTATGTTGGTGCGGCTTCGGAACTTTTAAATATCTTGATATATCTCGAGAACTACGCATCTGATCAAAAAATATCATAGAACATAAAAAGTAGGAAACTTAATTCTCTACAAAAAAGGTCTCTTAACATTTTGCCATAGCTCGCTTCGTTTCCGAGATATTTGCAGATTTATCTCAAGGGAAGAGGCCTAACGGACATATTTCGAGATATTTCTTCTTCTTGTTGTTCTTCTTCTGCACAGCTAAGCTGGAAGTGGCATTTGCAGCTCGCAATAGTGCAGAGATATCTCAAAGAAAGGGGCCACGGTGTTTCTGTATCTCTATTATGTTGGTGCGGCTTCGGAACTTTTAAATATCTTGATATATCTCGAGAACTACGGGTCTGATCAAAAAATATCATAGAACATAAAAAGTAGGAAACATAATTCTCTACAAAAAAGGTCTCTTAACATTTTGCCATAGCTCGCTTCGTTTCCGAGATATTTGCAGATTTATCTCAAGGGAAGGGGCCTGACGGACATATTTCGAGATATTTCTTCTTCTTGTTGTTCTTCTTCTGCACAGCTAAGCTGGAAGTGGCATTTGCGGCTCGCACTAGTGCAGAGTTATCTCAAAGAAAGGGGCCACGGTGTTTCTGTATCTCTATTATGTTGGTGCGGCTTCGGAACTTTTAAATATCTTGATATATCTCGAGAACTACGCATCTGATCAAAAAATATCATAGAACATGAAAAGTAGGAAACTTAATTCTCTACAAAAAAGGTCTCTTAACATTTTGCCATAGCTCTCTTCGTTTCCGAGATATTTGCAGATTTATCTCAAGGGAAGGGGCCTGACGGACATATTTCGAGATATTTCTTCTTCTTGTTGTTCTCCTTCTGCACAGCTAAGCTGGAAGTGGCATTTGCAGCTCGTAATAGTGCAGAGTTATCTCAAAGAAAGGGGCCACGGTGTTTCTGTATCTCTATTATGTTGGTGCGGCTTCGGAACTTTTAAATATCTCGATATATCTCGAAAACTACGCTTCTGATCAAAAAATATCAGAGAACGTAAATTGTAGGAAAGATAATTCTGTACAAAAAAGGTCTCTTAACATTTTGCCATAGCTCGCTTCGTTTCCGAGATATTTGCAGATTTATCTCAAGGGAAGGGGCCTAACGGACATATTTCGAGATATTTTTGCTTCTTGTTGTTCTTCTTCTGCACAGCTAAACTGGAAGTGGCATTTCCAGCTCGCAATAGTGCAGAGTTATCTCAAAGAAAGGGGCCACGGTGTTTCTGTATCCCTATTATGTTGGTGCGGCTTCGGAACTTTTAAATATCTTGATATATCTCGAGAACTACGCGTCTGATCAAAAAATATCGTAGAACATAAAAAGTAGGAAACTTAATTCTCTACAAAAACGGTCTCTTAGCATTTTGCCATAGCTCGCTTCGTTTCCGAGATATTTGCAGATTTATCTCAAGGGAAGGGGCCTGACGGACATATTTCGAGATATTTCTTCTTCTTGTTGTTCTTCTTCTGCACAGCTAAGCTGGAAGTGGCATTTGCGGCTCGCACTAGTGCACAGTTATCTCAAAGAAAGGGGCCACGGTGTTTCTGTATCTTTATTATGTTGGTGCGGTTTCGGAACTTTTAAATATCTCGATATATCTCGAAAACAACGCTTCTGATCAAAAAATATCATAGAACATAAATTGTAGGAAACATAATTCTCTACAAAAAACGTCTCATAACATTTTGCCATAGCTCGCTTCGTTTCCGAGATATTTGCAGATTCAGCTCAAAGGAACTGGCCAGACGGACATATTTCGAGATATTTCTTCTTCTTGTTGTTCTTCCTCTGCACAGCTAAGCTGGAAGTGGCATTTGCAGCTCGCAGTAGGGCAGAGTTATCTCAAAGAAAGGGGCCACGGTGTTTCTGTATCTCTATTATGTTGGTGCGGCTTCGGAACTTTTAAGTATCTTGATATATCTCGAGAACTACGCATCTGATCAAAAAATATCATAGAACATAAAAAGTAGGAAACTTAATTCTCTACAAAAAAGGTCTCTTAACATTTTGCCATAGCTCTCTTCGTTTCCGAGATATTTGCAGATTTATCTGAAGGGAAGGGGCCTAACGGACATATTTCGAGATATTTCTTCTTCTTGTTGTTCTTCTTCTGCACAGCTAAACTGGAAGTGGCATTTCCAGCTCGCAATAGTGCAGAGTTATCTCAAAGAAAGGGGCCACGGTGTTTCTGTATCTCTATTATGTTGGTGCGGCTTCGGAACTTTTAAATATCTTGATATATCTCGAGAACTACGCATCTGATCAAAAAATATCATAGAACATAAAAAGTAGGAAACTTAATTCTCTACAAAAAAGGTCTCTTAACATTTTGCCATAGCTCGCTTCGTTTCCGAGATATTTGCAGATTTATCTCAAGGGAAGGGGCCTAACGGACATATTTCGAGATATTTCTTCTTCTTGTTGTTCTTCTTCTGCACAGCTAAGCTGGAAGTGGCATTTGCAGCTCGCAATAGTGCAGAGATATCTCAAAGAAAGGGGCCACGGTGTTTCTGTATCTCTATTATGTTGGTGCGGCTTCGGAACTTTTAAATATCTTGATATATCTCGAGAACTACGGGTCTGATCAAAAAATATCATAGAACATAAAAAGTAGGAAACATAATTCTCTACAAAAAAGGTCTCTTAACATTTTGCCATAGCTCGCTTCGTTTCCGAGATATTTGCAGATTTATCTCAAGGGAAGGGGCCTGACGGACATATTTCGAGATATTTCTTCTTCTTGTTGTTCTTCTTCTGCACAGCTAAGCTGGAAGTGGCATTTGCGGCTCGCACTAGTGCAGAGTTATCTCAAAGAAAGGGGCCACGGTGTTTCTGTATCTCTATTATGTTGGTGCGGCTTCGGAACTTTTAAATATCTTGATATATCTCGAGAACTACGCATCTGATCAAAAAATATCATAGAACATGAAAAGTAGGAAACTTAATTCTCTACAAAAAAGGTCTCTTAACATTTTGCCATAGCTCTCTTCGTTTCCGAGATATTTGCAGATTTATCTCAAGGGAAGGGGCCTGACGGACATATTTCGAGATATTTCTTCTTCTTGTTGTTCTCCTTCTGCACAGCTAAGCTGGAAGTGGCATTTGCAGCTCGTAATAGTGCAGAGTTATCTCAAAGAAAGGGGCCACGGTGTTTCTGTATCTCTATTATGTTGGTGCGGCTTCGGAACTTTTAAATATCTCGATATATCTCGAAAACTACGCTTCTGATCAAAAAATATCAGAGAACGTAAATTGTAGGAAAGATAATTCTGTACAAAAAAGGTCTCTTAACATTTTGCCATAGCTCGCTTCGTTTCCGAGATATTTGCAGATTTATCTCAAGGGAGGGGTCCTGACGGACATATTTCGAGATATTTCTTCTTCTTGTTGTTCTTCTTCTGCACAGCTAAACTGGAAGTGGCATTTCCAGCTCGCAATCGTGCAGAGTTATCTCAAAGAAAGGGGCCACGGTGTTTCTGTATCTCTATTATGTTGGTGCGGCTTCGGAACTTTTAAATATCTTGATATATCTCGAGAACTACGCCTCTGATCGAAAAATATCATAGAACATAAAAAGTAGGAAACTTAATTCTCTACAAAAAAGGTCTCTTAACATTTTGCCATAGCTCGCTTCGTTTCCGAGATATTTGCAGATTTATCTCAAGGGAAGGGGCCTGACGGACATATTTCGAGATATTTCTTCTTCTTGTTGTTCTTCTTCTGCACAGCTAAGCTGGAAGTGGCATTTGCAGGTCGCAATAGTGCAGAGTTATCTCAAAGAAAGGGGCCACGGTGTTTCTGTATCTCTATTATGTTGGTGCGGCTTCGGAACTTTTAAATATCTCGATATATCTCGAAAACTACGCTTCTGATCAAAAAATATCAGAGAACGTAAAAGGTAGGAAACTTAATTCTCTACAAAAAAGGTCTCTTAAGATTTTGCCATACCTGGCTTCGTTTCCGAGATATTTGCAGATTTATCTCAAGGGAAGGGGCCTAACGGACATATTTCGAGATATTTCTTCTTCTTGTTGTTCTACTTCTGCACAGCTAAACTGGAAGTGGCATTTCCAGCTCGCAATAGTGCAGAGTTATCTCAAAGAAAGGGGCCACGGTGTTTCTGTATCTCTATTATGTTGGTGCGGCTTCGGAACTTTTAAATATCTTGATATATCTCGAGAACTACGCATCTGATCGAAAAATATCATAGAACATAAAAAGTAGGAAACTTAATTCTCTACAAGAAAGGTCTCTTAACATTTTGCCATAGCTCGCTTCGTTTCCGAGATATTTGCAGATTTATCTCAAGGGAAGGGGCCTAACGGACATATTTCGAGATATTTTTGCTTCTTGTTGTTCTTCTTCTGCACAGCTAAACTGGAAGTGGCATTTCCAGCTCGCAATAGTGCAGAGTTATCTCAAAGAAAGGGGCCACGGTGTTTCTGTATCCCTATTATGTTGGTGCGGCTTCGGAACTTTTAAATATCTTGATATATCTCGAGAACTACGCGTCTGATCAAAAAATATCGTAGAACATAAAAAGTAGGAAACTTAATTCTCTACAAAAACGGTCTCTTAACATTTTGCCATAGCTCGCTTCGTTTCCGAGATATTTGCAGATTTATCTCAAGGGAAGGGGCCTGACGGACATATTTCGAGATATTTCTTCTTCTTGTTGTTCTTCTTCTGCACAGCTAAGCTGGAAGTGGCATTTGCGGCTCGCACTAGTGCACAATTATCTCAAAGAAAGGGGCCACGGTGTTTCTGTATCTTTATTATGTTGGTGCGGTTTCGGAACTTTTAAATATCTCGATATATCTCGAAAACAACGCTTCTGATCAAAAAATATCATAGAACATAAATTGTAGGAAACATAATTCTCTACAAAAAACGTCTCATAACATTTTGCCATAGCTCGCTTCGTTTCCGAGATATTTGCAGATTCAGCTCAAAGGAACTGGCCAGACGGACATATTTCGAGATATTTCTTCTTCTTGTTGTTCTTCCTCTGCACAGCTAAGCTGGAAGTGGCATTTGCAGCTCGCAGTAGGGCAGAGTTATCTCAAAGAAAGGGGCCACGGTGTTTCTGTATCTCTATTATGTTGGTGCGGCTTCGGAACTTTTAAATATCTTGATATATCTCGAGAACTACGCATCTGATCAAAAAATATCATAGAACATAAAAAGTAGGAAACTTAATTCTCTACAAAAAAGGTCTCTTAACATTTTGCCATAGCTCTCTTCGTTTCCGAGATATTTGCAGATTTATCTGAAGGGAAGGGGCCTAACGGACATATTTCGAGATATTTCTTCTTCTTGTTGTTCTTCTTCTGCACAGCTAAACTGGAAGTGGCATTTCCAGCTCGCAATAGTGCAGAGTTATCTCAAAGAAAGGGGCCACGGTGTTTCTGTATCTCTATTATGTTGGTGCGGCTTCGGAACTTTTAAATATCTTGATATAACTCGAGAACTACGCATCTGATCAAAAAATATCATAGAACATAAAAAGTAGGAAACTTAATTCTCTACAAAAAAGGTCTCTTAACATTTTGCCATAGCTCGCTTCGTTTCCGAGATATTTGCAGATTTATCTCAAGGGAAGGGGCCTAACGGACATATTTCGAGATATTTCTTCTTCTTGTTGTTCTTCTTCTGCACAGCTAAGCTGGAAGTGGCATTTGCAGCTCGCAATAGTGCAGAGATATCTCAAAGAAAGGGGCCACGGTGTTTCTGTATCTCTATTATGTTGGTGCGGTTTCGGAACTTTTAAATATCTTGATATATCTCGAGAACTACGCATCTGATCAAAAAATATCATAGAACGTAAAAAGTGGGAAACTTAATTCTCTACAAATAAGGTCTCTTAACATTTTGCCATAGCTCGCTTCGTTTCCGAGATATTTGCAGATTTATGTCAAGGGAAGGGGCCTGACGGACATATTTCGAGATATTTCTTCTTCTTGTTGTTCTTCTTCTGCACAGCTAAGCTGGAAGTGGCATTTGCAGCTCGCAATAGTGCAGAGATATCTCAAAGAAAGGGGCCACGGTGTTTCTGTATCTCTATTATGTTGGTGCGGCTTCGGAACTTTTAAATATCTTGATATATCTCGAGAACTACGGGTCTGATCAAAAAATATCATAGAACATAAAAAGTAGGAAACATAATTCTCTACAAAAAAGGTCTCTTAACATTTTGCCATAGCTCGCTTCGTTTCCGAGATATTTGCAGATTTATCTCAAGGGAAGGGGCCTGACGGACATATTTCGAGATATTTCTTCTTCTTGTTGTTCTTCTTCTGCACAGCTAAGCTGGAAGTGGCATTTGCGGCTCGCACTAGTGCAGAGTTATCTCAAAGAAAGGGGCCACGGTGTTTCTGTATCTCTATTATGTTGGTGCGGCTTCGGAACTTTTAAATATCTTGATATATCTCGAGAACTACGCATCTGATCAAAAAATATCATAGAACATGAAAAGTAGGAAACTTAATTCTCTACAAAAAAGGTCTCTTAACATTTTGCCATAGCTCTCTTCGTTTCCGAGATATTTGCAGATTTATCTCAAGGGAAGGGGCCTGACGGACATATTTCGAGATATTTCTTCTTCTTGTTGTTCTCCTTCTGCACAGCTAAGCTGGAAGTGGCATTTGCAGCTCGTAATAGTGCAGAGTTATCTCAAAGAAAGGGGCCACGGTGTTTCTGTATCTCTATTATGTTGGTGCGGCTTCGGAACTTTTAAATATCTCGATATATCTCGAAAACTACGCTTCTGATCAAAAAATATCAGAGAACGTAAATTGTAGGAAAGATAATTCTGTACAAAAAAGGTCTCTTAACATTTTGCCATAGCTCGCTTCGTTTCCGAGATATTTGCAGATTTATCTCAAGGGAGGGGTCCTGACGGACATATTTCGAGATATTTCTTCTTCTTGTTGTTCTTCTTCTGCACAGCTAAACTGGAAGTGGCATTTCCAGCTCGCAATCGTGCAGAGTTATCTCAAAGAAAGGGGCCACGGTGTTTCTGTATCTCTATTATGTTGGTGCGGCTTCGGAACTTTTAAATATCTTGATATATCTCGAGAACTACGCCTCTGATCGAAAAATATCATAGAACATAAAAAGTAGGAAACTTAATTCTCTACAAAAAAGGTCTCTTAACATTTTGCCATAGCTCGCTTCGTTTCCGAGATATTTGCAGATTTATCTCAAGGGAAGGGGCCTGACGGACATATTTCGAGATATTTCTTCTTCTTGTTGTTCTTCTTCTGCACAGCTAAGCTGGAAGTGGCATTTGCAGGTCGCAATAGTGCAGAGTTACCTCAAAGAAAGGGGCCACGGTGTTTCTGTATCTCTATTATGTTGGTGCCGCTTCGGAACTTTTAAATATCTGGATATATCTCGAGAACTACGCATCTGATCAAAAAATATCATAGAACATAAAAAGTAGGAAACTTAATTCTCTACAAAAAAGGTCTCTTAACATTTTGCCATAGCTCGCTTCGTTTCCGAGATATTTGCAGATTTATCTCAAGGGAAGGGGTCTGACGGACATATTTCGAGATATTTCTTCTTCTTGTTGTTCTTCTTCTGCACAGCTAAGCTGGAAGTGGCATTTGCAGCTCGCAGTAGTGCAGAGTTATCTCAAAGAAAGGGGCCACGGTGTGTCTGTATCTCTATTATGTTGGTGCGGCTTCGGAACTTTTAAATATCTTGATATATCTCGAGAACAACGCATCTGATCAAAAAATATCATAGAACATAAAAAGTAGGAAACTTAATTCTCTACAAAAAAGGTCTCTTAACATTTTCCCATAGCTCGCTTCGTTTCCGAGATATTTGCAGATTTATCTCAAGGGAAGGGGCCTGACGGACATATTTCGAGATATTTCTTCTTCTTGTTGTTCATCTTCTGCACAGCTAAGCTGGAAGTGGCATTTGCAGGTCGCAATAGTGCAGACTTATCTCAAAGAAAGGGGCCACGGTGTTTCTGTATCTCTATTATGTTGGTGCGGCTTCGGAACTTTTAAATATCTCGATATATCTCGAAAACTACGCTTCTGATCAAAAAATATCAGAGAACGTAAATTGTAGGAAAGATAATTCTGTACAAAAAAGGTCTCTTAACATTTTGCCATAGCTCGCTTCGTTTCCGAGATATTTGCAGATTTATCTCAAGGGAAGGGGCCTGACGGACATATTTCGAGATATTTCTTCTTCTTGTTGTTCTTCTTCTGCACAGCTAAGCTGGAAGTGGCATTTGCAGCTCGCAATAGTGCAGAGTTACCTCAAAGAAAGGGGCCACGGTGTTTCTGTATCTCTATTATGTTGGTGCCGCTTCGGAACTTTTAAATATCTGGATATATCTCGAGAACTACGCATCTGATCAAAAAATATCATAGAACATAAAAAGTAGGAAACTTAATTCTCTACAAAAAAGGTCTCTTAACATTTTGCCATAGCTCGCTTCGTTTCCGAGATATTTGCAGATTTATCTCAAGGGAAGGGGTCTGACGGACATATTTCGAGATATTTCTTCTTCTTGTTGTTCTTCTTCTGCACAGCTAAGCTGGAAGTGGCATTTGCAGCTCGCAGTAGTGCAGAGTTATCTCAAAGAAAGGGGCCACGGTGTTTCTGTATCTCTATTATGTTGGTGCGGCTTCGGAACTTTTAAATATCTTGATATATCTCGAGAACTACGCCTCTGATCGAAAAATATCATAGAACATAAAAAGTAGGAAACTTAATTCTCTACAAAAAAGGTCTCTTAACATTTTGCCATAGCTCGCTTCGTTTCCGAGATATTTGCAGATTTATCTCAAGGGAAGGGGCCTGACGGACGTATTTCGAGATATTTCTTCTTCTTGTTGTTCATCTTCTGCACAGCTAAGCTGGAAGTGGCATTTGCAGGTCGCAATAGTGCAGACTTATCTCAAAGAAAGGGGCCACGGTGTTTCTGTATCTCTATTATGTTGGTGCCGCTTCGGAACTTTTAAATATCTGGATATATCTCGAGAACTACGCATCTGATCAAAAAATATCATAGAACATAAAAAGTAGGAAACTTAATTCTCTACAAAAAAGGTCTCTTAACATTTTGCCATAGCTCGCTTCGTTTCCGAGATATTTGCAGATTTATCTCAAGGGAAGGGGTCTGACGGACATATTTCGAGATATTTCTTCTTCTTGTTGTTCTTCTTCTGCACAGCTAAGCTGGAAGTGGCATTTGCAGCTCGCAGTAGTGCAGAGTTATCTCAAAGAAAGGGGCCACGGTGTGTCTGTATCTCTATTATGTTGGTGCGGCTTCGGAACTTTTAAATATCTTGATATATCTCGAGAACAACGCATCTGATCAAAAAATATCATAGAACATAAAAAGTAGGAAACTTAATTCTCTACAAAAAAGGTCTCTTAACATTTTCCCATAGCTCGCTTCGTTTCCGAGATATTTGCAGATTTATCTCAAGGGAAGGGGCCTGACGGACATATTTCGAGATATTTCTTCTTCTTGTTGTTCATCTTCTGCACAGCTAAGCTGGAAGTGGCATTTGCAGGTCGCAATAGTGCAGACTTATCTCAAAGAAAGGGGCCACGGTGTTTCTGTATCTCTATTATGTTGGTGCGGCTTCGGAACTTTTAAATATCTCGATATATCTCGAAAACTACGCTTCTGATCAAAAAATATCAGAGAACGTAAATTGTAGGAAAGATAATTCTGTACAAAAAAGGTCTCTTAACATTTTGCCATAGCTCGCTTCGTTTCCGAGATATTTGCAGATTTATCTCAAGGGAAGGGGCCTGACGGACATATTTCGAGATATTTCTTCTTCTTGTTGTTCATCTTCTGCACAGCTAAGCTGGAAGTGGCATTTGCAGGTCGCAATAGTGCAGACTTATCTCAAAGAAAGGGGCCACGGTGTTTCTGTATCTCTATTATGTTGGTGCGGCTTCGGAACTTTTAAATATCTCGATATATCTCGAAAACTACGCTTCTGATCAAAAAATATCAGAGAACGTAAATTGTAGGAAAGATAATTCTGTACAAAAAAGGTCTCTTAACATTTTGCCATAGCTCGCTTCGTTTCCGAGATATTTGCAGATTTATCTCAAGGGAAGGGGCCTGACGGACATATTTCGAGATATTTCTTCTTCTTGTTGTTCTTCTTCTGCACAGCTAAGCTGGAAGTGGCATTTGCAGTTCGCAATAGTGCAGAGTTATCTCAAAGAAAGGGGCCACGGTGTTTCTGTATCTCTATTATGTTGGTGCGGCTTCGGAACTTTTAAATATCTTGATATATCTCGAGAACTACGCATCTGATCAAAAAATATCGTAGAACATAAAAAGTAGGAAACTTAATTCTCTACAAATAAGGTCTCTTAACATTTTGCCATAGCTCGCTTGGTTTCCGAGATATTTGCAGATTTATCTCAAGGGAAGGGGCCTGACGGACATATTTCGAGATATTTCTTCTTCTTGTTGTTCTTCTTCTGCACAGCTAAACTGGAAGTGGCATTTCCAGCTCGCAATAGTGCAGAGTTACCTCAAAGAAAGGGGCCACGGTGTTTCTGTATCTCTATTATGTTGGTGCGGCTTCGGAACTTTTAAATATCTTGATATATCTCGAGAACTACGCCTCTGATCGAAAAATATCATAGAACATAAAAAGTAGGAAACTTAATTCTCTACAAAAAAGGTCTCTTAACATTTTGCCATAGCTCGCTTCGTTTCCGAGATATTTGCAGATTTATCTCAAGGGAAGGGGCCTGACGGACATATTTCGAGATATTTCTTCTTCTTGTTGTTCATCTTCTGCACAGCTAAGCTGGAAGTGGCATTTGCAGGTCGCAATAGTGCAGACTTATCTCAAAGAAAGGGGCCACGGTGTTTCTGTATCTCTATTATGTTGGTGCGGCTTCGGAACTTTTAAATATCTCGATATATCTCGAAAACTACGCTTCTGATCAAAAAATATCAGAGAACGTAAATTGTAGGAAAGATAATTCTGTACAAAAAAGGTCTCTTAACATTTTGCCATAGCTCGCTTCGTTTCCGAGATATTTGCAGATTTATCTCAAGGGAAGGGGCCTGACGGACATATTTCGAGATATTTCTTCTTCTTGTTATTCTTCTTCTGCACAGCTAAGCTGGAAGTGGCATTTGCAGTTCGCAATAGTGCAGAGTTATCTCAAAGAAAGGGGCCACGGTGTTTCTGTATCTCTATTATGTTGGTGCGGCTTCGGAACTTTTAAATATCTTGATATATCTCGAGAACTACGCATCTGATCAAAAAATATCGTAGAACATAAAAAGTAGGAAACTTAATTCTCTACAAATAAGGTCTCTTAACATTTTGCCATAGCTCGCTTGGTTTCCGAGATATTTGCAGATTTATCTCAAGGGAAGGGGCCTGACGGACATATTTCGAGATATTTCTTCTTCTTGTTGTTCTTCTTCTGCACAGCTAAGCTGGAAGTGGCATTTGCAGCTCGCAATAGTGCAGAGTTACCTCAAAGAAAGGGGCCACGGTGTTTCTGTATCTCTATTATGTTGGTGCCGCTTCGGAACTTTTAAATATCTGGATATATCTCGAGAACTACGCATCTGATCAAAAAATATCATAGAACATAAAAAGTAGGAAACTTAATTCTCTACAAAAAAGGTCTCTTAACATTTTGCCATAGCTCGCTTCGTTTCCGAGATATTTGCAGATTTATCTCAAGGGAAGGGGTCTGACGGACATATTTCGAGATATTTCTTCTTCTTGTTGTTCTTCTTCTGCACAGCTAAGCTGGAAGTGGCATTTGCAGCTCGCAGTAGTGCAGAGTTATCTCAAAGAAAGGGGCCACGGTGTTTCTGTATCTCTATTATGTTGGTGCGGCTTCGGAACTTTTAAATATCTTGATATATCTCGAGAACTACGCATCTGATCAAAAAATATCATAGAACATAAAAAGTAGGAAACTTAATTCTCTACAAAAAAGGTCTCTTAACATTTTGCCATAGCTCGCTTCGTTTCCGAGATATTTGCAGATTTATCTCAAGGGAAGGGTCCTGATGGACATATTTCGAGATATTTCTTCTTCTTGTTGTTCTTCTTCTGCACAGCTAAACTGGAAGTGGCATTTCCAGCTCGCAATCGTGCAGAGTTATCTCAAAGAAAGGGGCCACGGTGTTTCTGTATCTCTATTATGTTGGTGCGGCTTCGGAACTTTTAAATATCTTGATATATCTCGAGAACTACGCCTCTGATCGAAAAATATCATAGAACATAAAAAGTAGGAAACTTAATTCTCTACAAAAAAGGTCTCTTAACATTTTGCCATAGCTCGCTTCGTTTCCGAGATATTTGCAGATTTATCTCAAGGGAAGGGGCCTGACGGACGTATTTCGAGATATTTCTTCTTCTTGTTGTTCATCTTCTGCACAGCTAAGCTGGAAGTGGCATTTGCAGGTCGCAATAGTGCAGACTTATCTCAAAGAAAGGGGCCACGGTGTTTCTGTATCTCTATTATGTTGGTGCGGCTTCGGAACTTTTAAATATCTCGATATATCTCGAAAACTACGCTTCTGATCAAAAAATATCAGAGAACGTAAATTGTAGGAAAGATAATTCTGTACAAAAAAGGTCTCTTAACATTTTGCCATACCTCGCTTCGTTTCCGAGATATTTGCAGATTTATCTCAAGGGAAGGGGCCTGACGGACATATTTCGAGATATTTCTTCTTCTTGTTGTTCTTCTTCTGCACAGCTAAGCTGGAAGTGGCATTTGCAGTTCGCAATAGTGCAGAGTTATCTCAAAGAAAGGGGCCACGGTGTTTCTGTATCTCTATTATGTTGGTGCGGCTTCGGAACTTTTAAATATCTTGATATATCTCGAGAACTACGCATCTGATCAAAAAATATCGTAGAACATAAAAAGTAGGAAACTTAATTCTCTACAAATAAGGTCTCTTAACATTTTGCCATAGCTCGCTTGGTTTCCGAGATATTTGCAGATTTATCTCAAGGGAAGGGGCCTGACGGACATATTTCGAGATATTTCTTCTTCTTGTTGTTCTTCTTCTGCACAGCTAAGCTGGAAGTGGCATTTGCAGCTCGCAATAGTGCAGAGTTACCTCAAAGAAAGGGGCCACGGTGTTTCTGTATCTCTATTATGTTGGTGCCGCTTCGGAACTTTTAAATATCTGGATATATCTCGAGAACTACGCATCTGATCAAAAAATATCATAGAACATAAAAAGTAGCAAACTTAATTCTCTACAAAAAAGGTCTCTTAACATTTTGCCATAGCTCGCTTCGTTTCCGAGATATTTGCAGATTTATCTCAAGGGAAGGGGTCTGACGGACATATTTCGAGATATTTCTTCTTCTTCTTGTTCTTCTTCTGCACAGCTAAGCTGGAAGTGGCATTTGCAGCTCGCAGTAGTGCAGAGTTATCTCAAAGAAAGGGGCCACGGTGTTTCTGTATCTCTATTATGTTGGTGCGGCTTCGGAACTTTTAAATATCTTGATATATCTCGAGAACTACGCATCCGATCAAAAAATATCATAGAACATAAAAAGTAGGAAACTTAATTCTCTACAAAAAAGGTCTCTCAACATTTTGCCATAGCTCGCTTCGTTTCCGAGATATTTGCAGATATATCTCAAGGGAAGGGGCCTGACAGACATATTTCGAGATATTTCTTCTTCTTGTTGTTCTTCTTCTGCACAGCTAAGCTGGAAGTGGCATTTGCAGCTCGCAATAGTGCAGAGTTATCTCAAAGAAAGGGGCCACGGTGTTTCTGTATCTCTATTATGTTGGTGCGGCTTCGGAACTTTTAAATATCTTGATATATCTCGAGAACTACGCATCCGATCAAAAAATATCATAGAACATAAAAAGTAGGAAACTTAATTCTCTACAAAAAAGGTCTCTCAACATTTTGCCATAGCTCGCTTCGTTTCCGAGATATTTGCAGATTTATCTCAAGGGAAGGGGCCTGACGGACATATTTCGAGATATTTCTTCTTCTTGTTGTCCTTCTTGGGCACAGCTAAGCTGGAAGTGGCATTTGCAGCGCGCAATAGTGCAGAGTTATCTCAAAGAAAGGGGCCACGGTGTTTCTGTATCTCTATTATGTTGGTGCGGCTTCGGAACTTTTAAATATCTTGATATATCTCGAGAACTACGCATCTGATCAAAAAATATCATACTACATAAAAAGTAGGAAACTTAATTCTCTACAAGAAAGGTCTCTAAACATTTTGCCATAGCTCGCTTCGTTTCCGAGATATTTGCAGATTTATCTCAAGGGAAGGGGCCTGACGGACATATTTCGAGATGTTTCTTCTTCTTGTTGTTCTTCTTCTGCACAGCTAAGCTGGAAGTGGCATTTGCAGCGCGCAATAGTGCAGAGTTATCTCAAAGAAAGGGGCCACGGTGTCTCTGTATCTCTATTATGTTGGTGCGGCTTCGGAACTTTTAAATATCTCGATATATCTCGAGAACTACGCATCTGATCAAAAAATATCATAGAACATAAAAAGTAGGAAACTTAATTCTCTACAAAAAAGGTCTCTTAACATTTTGCCATAGCTCGCTTCGTTTCCGAGATATTTGCAGATTTATCTCAAGGGAAGGGGTCTGACGGACATATTTCGAGATATTTCTTCTTCTTGTTGGTCTTCTTCTGCACAGCTAAGCTGGAAGTGGCATTTGCAGCTCGCAGTAGTGCAGAATTATCTCAAAGAAAGGGGCCACGGTGTTTCTGTATCTCTATTATGTTGGTGCGACTTCGGAACTTTTAAATATCTTGATATATCTCGAGAACTACGCATCTGATCAAAAAATATCATAGAACATAAAAAGTAGGAAACTTAATTCTCTACAAAAAAGGTCTCTTAACATTTTGCCATAGCTCGCTTCGTTTCCGAGATATTTGCAGATTTATCTCAATGGAAGGGGCCTTACGGGCATATTTCGAGATATTTCTTCTTCTTGTTGTTCTTCTTCTGCACAGCTAAGCTGGAAGTGGCATTTGCAGCTCGCAATAGTGCAGAGTTACCTCAAAGAAAGGGGCCACGGTGTTTCTGTATCTCTATTATGTTGGTGCCGCTTCGGAACTTTTAAATATCTGGATATATCTCGAGAACTACGCATCTGATCAAAAAATATCATAGAACATAAAAAGTAGCAAACTTAATTCTCTACAAAAAAGGTCTCTTAACATTTTGCCATAGCTCGCTTCGTTTCCGAGATATTTGCAGATTTATCTCAAGGGAAGGGGTCTGACGGACATATTTCGAGATATTTCTTCTTCTTCTTGTTCTTCTTCTGCACAGCTAAGCTGGAAGTGGCATTTGCAGCTCGCAGTAGTGCAGAGTTATCTCAAAGAAAGGGGCCACGGTGTTTCTGTATCTCTATTATGTTGGTGCGGCTTCGGAACTTTTAAATATCTTGATATATCTCGAGAACTACGCATCCGATCAAAAAATATCATAGAACATAAAAAGTAGGAAACTTAATTCTCTACAAAAAAGGTCTCTCAACATTTTGCCATAGCTCGCTTCGTTTCCGAGATATTTGCAGATATATCTCAAGGGAAGGGGCCTGACAGACATATTTCGAGATATTTCTTCTTCTTGTTGTTCTTCTTCTGCACAGCTAAGCTGGAAGTGGCATTTGCAGCTCGCAATAGTGCAGAGTTATCTCAAAGAAAGGGGCCACGGTGTTTCTGTATCTCTATTATGTTGGTGCGGCTTCGGAACTTTTAAATATCTTGATATATCTCGAGAACTACGCATCCGATCAAAAAATATCATAGAACATAAAAAGTAGGAAACTTAATTCTCTACAAAAAAGGTCTCTCAACATTTTGCCATAGCTCGCTTCGTTTCCGAGATATTTGCAGATTTATCTCAAGGGAAGGGGCCTGACGGACATATTTCGAGATATTTCTTCTTCTTGTTGTCCTTCTTGGGCACAGCTAAGCTGGAAGTGGCATTTGCAGCGCGCAATAGTGCAGAGTTATCTCAAAGAAAGGGGCCACGGTGTTTCTGTATCTCTATTATGTTGGTGCGGCTTCGGAACTTTTAAATATCTTGATATATCTCGAGAACTACGCATCTGATCAAAAAATATCATACTACATAAAAAGTAGGAAACTTAATTCTCTACAAGAAAGGTCTCTAAACATTTTGCCATAGCTCGCTTCGTTTCCGAGATATTTGCAGATTTATCTCAAGGGAAGGGGCCTGACGGACATATTTCGAGATGTTTCTTCTTCTTGTTGTTCTTCTTCTGCACAGCTAAGCTGGAAGTGGCATTTGCAGCGCGCAATAGTGCAGAGTTATCTCAAAGAAAGGGGCCACGGTGTCTCTGTATCTCTATTATGTTGGTGCGGCTTCGGAACTTTTAAATATCTCGATATATCTCGAGAACTACGCATCTGATCAAAAAATATCATAGAACATAAAAAGTAGGAAACTTAATTCTCTACAAAAAAGGTCTCTTAACATTTTGCCATAGCTCGCTTCGTTTCCGAGATATTTGCAGATTTATCTCAAGGGAAGGGGTCTGACGGACATATTTCGAGATATTTCTTCTTCTTGTTGGTCTTCTTCTGCACAGCTAAGCTGGAAGTGGCATTTGCAGCTCGCAGTAGTGCAGAATTATCTCAAAGAAAGGGGCCACGGTGTTTCTGTATCTCTATTATGTTGGTGCGACTTCGGAACTTTTAAATATCTTGATATATCTCGAGAACTACGCATCTGATCAAAAAATATCATAGAACATAAAAAGTAGGAAACTTAATTCTCTACAAAAAAGGTCTCTTAACATTTTGCCATAGCTCGCTTCGTTTCCGAGATATTTGCAGATTTATCTCAATGGAAGGGGCCTTACGGGCATATTTCGAGATATTTCTTCTTCTTGTTGTTCTTCTTCTGCACAGCTAAGCTGGAAGTGGCATTTGCAGCGCGCAATAGTGCAGAGTTATCTCAAAGAAAGGGGCCACGGTGTTTCTGTATCTGTATTATGTTGGTGCGGCTTCGGAACTTTTAAATATCTTGATATATCTCGAGAACTACGCATCCGATCAAAAAATATCATAGAACATAAAAAGTAGGAAACTTAAGTCTCTACAAAAAAGGTCTCTTAACATTTTGCCATAGCTCGCTTCGTTTCCGAGATATTTGCAGATATATCTCAAGGGAAGGGGCCTGACGGACATATTTCGAGATATTTCTTCTTCTTGTTGTTCTTCTTCTGCACAGCTAAGCTGGAAGTGGCATTTGCAGCTCGCAGTAGTGCAGAGTTATCTCAAAGAAAGGGGCCACGGTGTTTCTGTATCTCTATTATGTTGGTGCGACTTCGGAACTTTTAAATATCTTGATATATCTCGAGAACTACGCATCTGATCAAAAACTATCATAGAAGATAAAAAGTAGGAAACTTAATTCTCTACAAAAAAGGTCTCTTAACATTTTGCCATAGCTCGCTTCGTTTCCGAGATATTTGCATATTTATCTCAAGGGAAGGGGCCTGACGGACATATTTCGAGATATTTCTTCTTCTTGTTGTTCTTCTTCTGCACAGCTAAGCTGGAAGTGGCATTTGCAGCTCGCTATAGTGCAGAGTTATCTCAAAGAAAGGGGCCACGGTGTGTCTGTATCTCTATTATGTTGGTGCGGCTTCGGAACTTTTAAATATCTTGATATATCTCGAGAACAACGCATCTGATCAAAAAATATCATACAACATAAAAAGTAGGAAACTTAATTCTCTACAAAAAAGGTCTCTTAACATTTTGCCATAGCTCGCTTCGTTTCCGAGATATTTGCATATTTATCTCAAGGGAAGGGGCCTGACGGACATATTTCGAGATATTTCTTCTTCTTGTTGTTCTTCTTCTGCACAGCTAAGCTGGAAGTGGCATTTGCGGCTCGCACTAGTGCAGAGTTATCTCAAAGAAAGGGGCCACGGTGTTTCTGTATCTCTATTATGTTGGTGCGGCTTCGGAACTTTTAAATATCTCGATATATCTCGAAAACTACGCTTCTGATCAAAAAATATCATAGAACATAAATTGTAGGAAACATAATTCTCTACAAAAAAGGTCTCTTAACATTTTGCCATAGCTCGCTTCGTTTCCGAGATATTTGCAGATATATCTCAAGGGAAGGGGCCTGACGGACATATTTCGAGATATTTCTTCTTCTTGTTGTTCTTCTTCTGCACAGCTAAGCTGGAAGTGGCATTTACAGCTCGCAATAGTGCAGAGTTATCTCAAAGAAAGGGGCCACGGTGTTTCTGTATCCCTATTATGTTGGTGCGGCTTCGGAACTTTTAAATATCTCGATATATCTCGAAAACTACGCTTCTGATCAAAAAATATCATAGAACCTAAATTGTAGGAAACGTAATTCTCTACAAAAAAGGTCTCTTAACATTTTGCCATAGCTCTCTTCGTTTCCGAGATATTTGCAGATTTATCTCAAGGGAAGGGGCCTGACGGACATATTTCGAGATATTTCTTCTTCTTGTTGTTCTTCTTCTGCACAGCTAAGCTGGAAGTGGCATTTGCGGCTCGCACTAGTGCAGAGTTATCTCAAAGAAAGGGGCCACGGTGTTTCTGTATCTTTATTATGTTGGTGCGGCTTCGGAACTTTTAAATATCTCGATATATCTCGAAAACTACGCTTCTGATCAAAAAATATCATAGAACATAAAAAGTAGGAAACTTAATTCTCTACAAAAAAGGTCTCTTAACATTTTGCCATAGCTCGCTTCGTTTCCGAGATATTTGCAGATATATCTCAAGGGAAGGGGCCTGACGGACATATTTCGAGATATTTCTTCTTCTTGTTGTTCTTCTTCTGCACAGCTAAGCTGGAAGTGGCATTTGCAGCTCGCAGTAGTGCAGAGTTATCTCAAAGAAAGGGGCCACGGTGTTTCTGTATCTCTATTATGTTGGTGCGACTTCGGAACTTTTAAATATCTTGATATATCTCGAGAACTACGCATCTGATCAAAAAATATCATAGAACATAAAAAGTAGGAAACTTAATTCTCTACAAAAAAGGTCTCTAAACATTTTGCCATAGCTCGCTTCGTTTCCGAGATATTTGCAGATTTATCTCAAGGGAAGGGGCCTGACGGACATATTTCGAGATATTTCTTCTTCTTGTTGTTCTTCTTCTGCACAGCTAAGCTGGAAGTGGCATTTGCAGCTCGCAATAGTGCAGAGTTATCTCAAAGAGAGGGGCCACGGTGTTTCTGTATCTCTATTATGTTGGTGCGGCTTCGGAACTTTTAAATATCTTGATATATCTCGAGAACTACGCATCTGATCAAAAAATATCATACTACATAAAAAGTAGGAAACTTAATTCTCTACAAGAGAGGTCTCTAAACATTTTGCCATAGCTCGCTTCGTTTCCGAGATATTTGCAGATTTATCTCAAGGGAAGGGGCCTGACGGACATATTTCGAGATATTTCTTCTTCTTGTTGTTCTTCTTCTGCACAGCTAAGCTGGAAGTGGCATTTGCAGCTCGCAGTAGTGCAGAGTTATCTCAAAGAAAGGGGCCACGGTGTTTCTGTATCTCTATTATGTTGGTGCGACTTCGGAACTTTTAAATATCTTGATATATCTCGAGAACTACGCATCTGATCAAAAAATATCATAGAACATAAAAAGTAGGAAACTTAATTCTCTACAAAAAAGGTCTCTAAACATTTTGCCATAGCTCGCTTCGTTTCCGAGATATTTGCAGATTTATCTCAAGGGAAGGGGCCTGACGGACATATTTCGAGATATTTCTTCTTCTTGTTGTTCTTCTTCTGCACAGCTAAGCTGGAAGTGGCATTTGCAGCTCGCAATAGTGCAGAGTTATCTCAAAGAGAGGGGCCACGGTGTTTCTGTATCTCTATTATGTTGGTGCGGCTTCGGAACTTTTAAATATCTTGATATATCTCGAGAACTACGCATCTGATCAAAAAATATCATACTACATAAAAAGTAGGAAACTTAATTCTCTACAAGAGAGGTCTCTAAACATTTTGCCATAGCTCGCTTCGTTTCCGAGATATTTGCAGATTTATCTCAAGGGAAGGGGCCTGACGGACATATTTCGAGATATTTCTTCTTCTTGTTGTTCTTCTTCTGCACAGCTAAGCTGGAAGTGGCATTTGCAGCTCGCAATAGTGCAGAGTTATCTCAAAGAGAGGGGCCACGGTGTTTGTGTATCTCTATTATGTTGGTGCGGCTTCGGAACTTTTAGATATCTTGATATATCTCGAGAACTACGCATCTGATCAAAAACTATCATAGAAGATAAAAAGTAGGAAACTTAATTCTCTACAAAAAAGGTCTCTTAACATTTTGCCATAGCTCGCTTCGTTTCCGAGATATTTGCATATTTATCTCAAGGGAAGGGGCCTGACGGACATATTTCGAGATATTTCTTCTTCTTGTTGTTCTTCTTCTGCACAGCTAAGCTGGAAGTGGCATTTGCAGCTCGCAATAGTGCAGAGTTATCTCAAAGAAAGGGGCCACGGTGTGTCTGTATCTCTATTATGTTGGTGCGGCTTCGGAACTTTTAAATATCTTGATATATCTCGAGAACAACGCATCTGATCAAAAAATATCATAGAACATAAAAAGTAGGAAACTTAATTCTCTACAAAAAAGGTCTCTTAACATTTTGCCATAGCTCGCTTCGTTTCCGAGATATTTGCATATTTATCTCAAGGGAAGGGGCCTGACGGACATATTTCGAGATATTTCTTCTTCTTGTTGTTCTTCTTCTGCACAGCTAAGCTGGAAGTGGCATTTGCGGCTCGCACTAGTGCAGAGTTATCTCAAAGAAAGGGGCCACGGTGTTTCTGTATCTCTATTATGTTGGTGCGGCTTCGGAACTTTTAAATATCTCGATATATCTCGAAAACTACGCTTCTGATCAAAAAATATCATAGAACATAAATTGTAGGAAACATAATTCTCTACAAAAAAGGTCTCTTAACATTTTGCCATAGCTCGCTTCGTTTCCGAGATATTTGCAGATATATCTCAAGGGAAGGGGCCTGACGGACATATTTCGAGATATTTCTTCTTCTTGTTGTTCTTCTTCTGCACAGCTAAGCTGGAAGTGGCATTTACAGCTCGCAATAGTGCAGAGTTATCTCAAAGAAAGGGGCCACGGTGTTTCTGTATCTCTATTATGTTGGTGCGGCTTCGGAACTTTTAAATATCTTGATATATCTCGAGAACTACGCATCTGATCAAAAAATATCATAGAACATAAAAAGTAGGAAACTTAATTCTCTACAAAAAAGGTCTCTTAACATTTTGCCATAGCTCGCTTCGTTTCCGAGATATTTGCAGATTTATCTCAAGGGAAGGGGCCTGACGGACATATTTCGAGATATTTCTTCTTCTTGTTGTTCTTCTTCTGCACAGCTGAGCTGGAAGTGGCATTTGCAGGTCGCAATAGTGCAGAGTTATCTCAAAGAAAGGGGCCACGGTGTTTCTGTATCTCTATTATGTTGGTGCGGCTTCGGAACTTTTAAATATCTCGATATATCTCGAAAACTACGCTTCTGATCAAAAAATATCATAGAACGTAAATTGTAGGAAATATTATTCTCTACAAAAAAGGTCTCTCAACATTTTGCCATAGCTCGCTTCGTTTCCGAGATATTTGCAGATTCATCTCAAGGGAAGGGGTCTGACGGACATATTTCGAGATATTTCTTCTTCTTGTTGTTCTTCTTCTGCACAGCTAAGCTGGAAGTGGCATTTGCGGCTCGCACTAGTGCAGAGTTATCTCAAAGAAAGGGGCCACGGTGTTTCTGTATCCCTATTATGTTGGTGCGGCTTCGGAACTTTTAAATATCTTGATATATCTCGAGAACTACGCATCTGATCAAAAAATATCATAGAACATAAAAAGTAGGAAACTTAATTCTCTACAAAAAAGGTCTCTTAACATTTTGCCATACCTCGCTTCGTTTCCGAGATATTTGCATATTTATCTCAAGGGAAGGGGCCTGACGGACATATTTCGAGATATTTCTTCTTCTTGTTGTTCTTCTTCTGCACAGCTAAGCTGGAAGTGGCATTTGCGGCTCGCACTAGTGCAGAGTTATCTCAAAGAAAGGGGCCACGGTGTTTCTGTATCTTTATTATGTTGGTGCGGCTTCGGAACTTTTAAATATCTCGATATATCTCGAAAACTACGCTTCTGATCAAAAAATATCATAGAACATAAAAAGTAGGAAACTTAATTCTCTACAAAAAAGGTCTCTTAACATTTTGCCATAGCTCGCTTCGTTTCCGAGATATTTGCAGATTTATCTCAAGGGAAGGGGCCTAACGGACATATTTCGAGATATTTCTTCTTCTTGTTGTTCTTCTTCTGCACAGCTAAACTGGAAGTGGCATTTCCAGCTCGCAATAGTGCAGAGTTATCTCAAAGAAAGGGGCCACGGTGTTTCGGTATCTCTATTATGTTGGTGCGGCTTCGGAACTTTGAAATATCTTGATATATCTCGAGGACTACGCATCTGATCAAAAAATATCATAGAACATAAAAAGTAGGAAACTTAATTCTCTACAAAAAAGGTCTCTTAAGATTTTGCCATAGCTCGCTTCGTTTCCGAGATATTTGCAGATTTATCTCAAGGGGAGGGGCCTGACGGACATATTTCGAGATATTTCTTCTTCTTGTTGTTCTTCTTCTGCACAGCTAAGCTGGAAGTGGCATTTGCGGCTCGCACTAGTGCAGAGCTATCTCAAAGAAAGGGGCCACGGTGTTTCTGTATCCCTATTATGTTGGTGCGGCTTCGGAACTTTTAAATATCTCGATATATCTCGAAAACTACGCTTCTGATCAAAAAATATCATAGAACATAAATTGTAGGAAACATAATTCTTTACAAAAAACGTCTCTTAACATTTTGCCATAGCTCGCTTCGTTTCCGAGATATTTGCAGATTTATCTCAAGGGAAGGGGCCTAACGGACATATTTCGAGATATTTCTTCTTCTTGTTGTTCTTCTTCTGCACAGCTAAACTGGAAGTGGCATTTCCAGCTCGCAATAGTGCAGAGTTATCTCAAAGAAAGGGGCCACGGTGTTTCTGTATCTCTATTATGTTGGTGCGGCTTCGGAACTTTTAAATATCTTGATATATCTCGAGAACTACGCGTCTGATCAAAAAATATCATAGAACATAAAAAGTAGGAAACTTAATTCTCTACAAAAACGGTCTCTTATCATTTTGCCATAGCTCGCTTCGTTTCCGAGATATTTGCAGATATATCTCAAGGGAAGGGGCCTGACGGACATATTTCGAGATATTTCTTCTTCTTGTTGTTTTTCTTCTGCACAGCTAAGCTGGAAGTGGCATTTGCGGCTCGCACTAGTGCACAGTTATCTCAAAGAAAGGGGCCACGGTGTTTCTGTATCTTTATTATGTTGGTGCGGCTTCGGAACTTTTAAATATCTCGATATATCTCGAAAACTACGCTTCTGATCAAAAAATATCATAGAACATGAAAAGTAGGAAACTTAATTCTCTACAAAAAAGGTCTCTTAACATTTTGCCATAGCTCGCTTCGTTTCCGAGATATTTGCAGATTTATCTCAAGGGAAGGGGCCTAACGGACATATTTCGAGATATTTCTTCTTCTTGTTGTTCTTCTTCTGCACAGCTAAACTGGAAGTGGCATTTCCAGCTCGCAATAGTGCAGAGTTATCTCAAAGAAAGGGGCCACGGTGTTTCTGTATCTCTATTATGTTGGTGCGGCTTCGGAACTTTTAAATATCTTGATATATCTCGAGAACTACGCATCTGATCAAAAAATATCATAGAACATAAAAAGTAGGAAACTTAATTCTCTACAAAAAAGGTCTCTTAACGTTTTGCCATAGCTCGCTTCGTTTCCGAGATATTTGCAGATTTATCTCAAGGGAAGGGGCCTGACGGACATATTTCGAGATATTTCTTCTTCTTGTTGTTCTTCTTCTGCACAGCTGAGCTGGAAGTGGCATTTGCAGGTCGCAATAGTGCAGAGTTATCTCAAAGAAAGGGGCCACGGTGTTTCTGTATCTCTATTATGTTGGTGCGGCTTCGGAACTTTTAAATATCTCGATATATCTCGAAAACTACGCTTCTGATCAAAAAATATCATAGAACGTAAATTGTAGGAAATATTATTCTCTACAAAAAAGGTCTCTCAACATTTTGCCATAGCTCGCTTCGTTTCCGAGATATTTGCAGATTCATCTCAAGGGAAGGGGTCTGACGGACATATTTCGAGATATTTCTTCTTCTTGTTGTTCTTCTTCTGCACAGCTAAGCTGGAAGTGGCATTTGCGGCTCGCACTAGTGCAGAGTTATCTCAAAGAAAGGGGCCACGGTGTTTCTGTATCCCTATTATGTTGGTGCGGCTTCGGAACTTTTAAATATCTTGATATATCTCGAGAACTACGCATCTGATCAAAAAATATCATAGAACATAAAAAGTAGGAAACTTAATTCTCTACAAAAAAGGTCTCTTAACATTTTGCCATACCTCGCTTCGTTTCCGAGATATTTGCATATTTATCTCAAGGGAAGGGGCCTGACGGACATATTTCGAGATATTTCTTCTTCTTGTTGTTCTTCTTCTGCACAGCTAAGCTGGAAGTGGCATTTGCGGCTCGCACTAGTGCAGAGTTATCTCAAAGAAAGGGGCCACGGTGTTTCTGTATCTTTATTATGTTGGTGCGGCTTCGGAACTTTTAAATATCTCGATATATCTCGAAAACTACGCTTCTGATCAAAAAATATCATAGAACATAAAAAGTAGGAAACTTAATTCTCTACAAAAAAGGTCTCTTAACATTTTGCCATAGCTCGCTTCGTTTCCGAGATATTTGCAGATTTATCTCAAGGGAAGGGGCCTAACGGACATATTTCGAGATATTTCTTCTTCTTGTTGTTCTTCTTCTGCACAGCTAAACTGGAAGTGGCATTTCCAGCTCGCAATAGTGCAGAGTTATCTCAAAGAAAGGGGCCACGGTGTTTCGGTATCTCTATTATGTTGGTGCGGCTTCGGAACTTTGAAATATCTTGATATATCTCGAGGACTACGCATCTGATCAAAAAATATCATAGAACATAAAAAGTAGGAAACTTAATTCTCTACAAAAAAGGTCTCT